>NC_077227.1:354112849-354720349 GCF_027887165.1 Monodelphis domestica
GTGTTCTAAATCTCTTATAATTAGAGAAATGGAAATCAAAACCACTTTGTAGTGCCACCTCACACTTAGAAGATTGACTAACATGACAGCAAAGGAAAGTAATGAATGCTGGAAGGGATTAGGCAAAGTTGGGACATTAATGCATTGCTTCTGGAGTTGTGAATTGATCCAATCACTCTGGGGGACAATTTGGAAATATGCCCAAAGAGCAATAAAACCCTGCCTGCCCTTTGACCCCACCATAGTACTGCTGGGTTTATACCCCAAAGAGACCTTAAGGAAAAAGACTTGTACCAAAATATTTATAGCCACTCTCTTTGTAGTTGGAAAATGAGACAATGCCCTTCAGTTGTAGAATGGTTGAACAAATTATTGTGTATCTGTTGGTGATGGAATACTATTGTGCTCAAAGAAATAATGAAGTAGAGGAAATCCATGTGTAGGATGAGCCAACATAATAAAAAGGACAATCTTACCCAAATCAATTTACTTATTTAGTGCCATACCTATCAAACTACCAAGAATCTTTTTACAGAATTAGAAAAAACTATAACAAAGTTCATTTGGAAGAACAAAAGATCAAGAATATCAAGGGAAATGATGGAAAAAATATGTGAAGAAAGGTGGCCTAGCAGTACCAGATCTTAAACTGTACTATAAAGTAGTAGTCATCAGATCAATATAATGGCTAAGAGACATAAGGGAGGATTAGTACAATAGGCTTAGGGTAAGTGACCTCAGCAATACAGTCTATGATAAACACAAAGATCCCATATTTTGGGACTTATAATAGTATTCTTCCCTACCCCTTCCCAAGCACCTCATTCTGTGATATAGATTATCCTATTTATCTTATTCCTTCAAGTTTCTCTTGGTGCCACCTTCTATTCCTCCCTCACTTTTTCTTTTTTTGCGCATCATTTTAGACCACTTATTACCCCAATCTACCTATGAATGATTCTTCTAATTACTATAATATTCAATATAATTTTGAGAGTTACAAATAATATTTTCCATACATTAACATAAACCATTTAATCTTATTAAAGGCCTTAAAGAAGAAAATTTAAATTAAAAAAAAAAACTTTCCCTTTCCCATCTCTTTCTTATTTACCTTTCCACATTTCTCTTGATCTTTGTGTTTGGCCACCATGAAGAGCGCAACTATGAATATTTTTGTACAAGTCTTTTTGTCCATTATCTCTTTGGGGTACAGACCCAGCAGTGCTATGGCTGGATCAAAGGGTAGACATTCTTTTCTCGCCCTTTGGGCATAGTTCCAAATTGCCCTCCAGAATGGTTGGATAAGTTCACAACTCCACCAGCAATGAATTAATGTCCCTACTTTTCCAAATCCCCTCCAGCATTCATTACTTTCCTTTACTATCATGCTAGCCAGTCTGCTTGATGTGAGGTGATACCTCAGAGTTGTTTTGATTTGCATCTCTCTGATTATAAGAGATTTAGAACACTTCTTCATGTGCTTATTAATAGTTTTGATTTCTTTATCTGAGAACTGCCTATCCATGTCCCTTGCCCATTTATCAATTGGAGAATGGCTTGATTTTTTGTACAGTTGATTTAGCTCTTTATAAATTTGAGTAATTAAACCTTTGTCAGAGGATTCTATGAAGATTTTTTCCCAATTTGTTGTTTCCCTTCTGATTTTAGTTACATTGGTTTTGTTTGTACAAAAGCTTTTTAATTTGATGTAGTCGAAATTATTTATTTTACATTTTGTGATTCTTTCTATGTCTTGCTTGGTTTTAAAGTCTTTCCCCTCCCAAAGGTCTGACATGTATACTATTCTGTGTTTACCCAATTTACTTATGGTTTCCTTCTTTATGTTTAAGTCATTCACCCATTTTGAATTTATCTTGGTTTGGGTGTGAGGTGTTGATCTATTCCTAATCTCTCCCATACTGTCTTCCAATTTTCTCAGCAGTTTTTATCGAATAGTGGATTTTTGTCCCAAAAGCTGGGATCTTTGGGTTTATCGTATACTGTCTTGCTGAGGTCACTTTCCCCCAGTCTATTCCACTGATCTTCCTTTCTGTTTCTTAGCCAGTACAAATTGTTTTGATGACTGCTGCTTTGTAATATAGTTTAAGGTCTGGGACTGCAAGGCCCCCATCATATGTGTTTATTTTTTCATTATTTCCCTGGATATCCTAGATCTTTTGTTATTCCAAATGAATTTTGTTATGGTTTTTTCTAAATCAGTAAAGAAATATTTTGGGAGTTCAATGGGTATGACACTAAATAGATAAATAAGTTTGGGTAGGATGGTCATTTTTATTATATTGGCTCATCCTATCCATGAGCAGTTAATGTTTTTCCAATTGTTCAAGTCTAGTTTTAGTTGTGTGGATAGTGCTTTGTAGTTGTATTCATATAGTTCCTGTGTTTATCTGGGGAGATAGATTCCTAGGTATTTTATTTTGTCTAAGGTGATTTTGAATGGAATTTCTCTTTCTAGTTTTTGCTGCTGAGCTGTGTTGGAGATATATAGAAAAGCTGATGACTTATGTGGGTTTATTTTGTATCCTACAACTTTGCTAAAGTTGTTGATTATTTCAATTAGCTTTTTGGTTGAATCTCTAGGATTCTTTAAATAGACCATCATGTCATCTGCAAAGAGTGATAACTTGGTCTCATCCTTGCCTATTTTGATGCCTTCATTTTCTTTTTCTTCTCTAATTGCTACTGCTAGTATTTCTAGTACAATGTCAAATAGTAGAGGTGAAAATGAGCATCCTTGTTTCACTCCTGATATTATTGGGAATGCATCTAGTTTATCCCCATTGCAGATGATATTAACTGATGGTTTTAGATATATACTGTTTATTATTTTTAGGAACGACCCTTCTATTCCTATGCTTTATAGTGTTTTTAATATGAATGGCTGTTTCTGCATCTATTGAGATAATCATGTGATTCTTGTTGGTTTGTTTGTTGATGTGGTCAATTATGTGGATAGTTTTCCTAATATTGAACCAGCCCTGCATCCCTGGGATAAATCCTACTTGATCATGGTGGATGACCCTTCTGATCACTTGCTGGAGTCTTTTTGCTAGTATCCTATTTAAGATTTTTGCATCTATATTCATTAGGGAGATTGGCCTATAGCTTTCTTTCTCTGTTTTTGACCTGCCTGGTTTTGGAATCAGTACCATGTTTGTGTCATAAAATGAGTTTGGTAGAACTCCCTCTTTGCTTATTATGTCAAATAATATTTATAGTATTGGATTAACTATTCTCTGAATGTTTGATAGAATTCACTGGTGAATCCATCAGGCCCTTTAATGGCTTGTTGGATTTCATTTTCTGATATGGGATTATTTAAGAATTCTATTTCCTCTTCTATTAGTCTAGGCAGTTTGTATTTTTGTGTCTATTCATCCATATCACCTAAATTGGTGTATTTATTGCCATATAATTGGGCAAAATAATTTTTAATGATTGCCTTAATTTCCTCTTCATTGGAGGTGCTGTCTCCCTTTTCATCTTTGATGCTGTTAATTTGCTTTTCTTCCTTCCTTTTTTTAATTAGATTGACCAGTACTTTGTCTATTTTGTTTGTTTTTTCAAAGTACCAGCTTCTTGTCTTATTTATTAAATCAATAGTTCTATCACTTTCAATTTTATTAATTTCTCCCTTAATTTTTAGGATTTCTAGTTTGGTTTTCTGCTGGGGGGGTTTAATTTGATTGCTTTCGAGTTTTTTTTATTTGCATTTGCAATTGATTGATCTCTGCTCTCCCTAGTTTGTTGAAATATGGACTCAGGGATATGAATTTACCTCTGATTACCTCTTTGGCTGCATCCCAAAAGGTTTGAAAGGATGTCTTGCCATTGTCATTTTCCTCAATGAAATTATTGTTTCTATGATTTCTTCTCTAAGTAAATGATTTGGGGTATCATATCATTTAATTTCCAATTAGTTTTTTATTTGGTTTTCCATGTACCATTACTGATCATTATTTTTTGCCTTGTGATCTGAGAAGGCTGCATTTATTATTTCTGCATTTGTGTGCTGTTTCTGTGACCTAATGTATGGTCAATTTTTGTGAATGTGCCATGTGGTGCTGAGAAGAAAGTGTATTCCTTTTTCTCCCTATTTATTTTTCTCCATATGTCTATTAATTCTAATTTTTCTAAGATTTCATTCACTTCTTTCACCTCTTTCTTATTTATTTTTTGGTTTCACTTATCTAAATTTGATAATGGTTGGTTTAAGTCTCCCACTAATATTGTTTTACTGTCTATTTCTTCGTTCAATTCTTCTAGTTTCTCCATTAGAAATTTGGGTGCTATATTATTTGGTGCATACATTTTGATTACTGATATTTCCTCATTATCTAAAGTCCCTTTTAACAAAATATAATTACCTTCCCTATCCCTTTTGATCAGGTCTATTTTTGCTTTGGCTTTATCAGATATCATGATTACCACTCCTGCCTTCTTTCTGTCAGTTGAGGCCCAGAAGGTCTTACTCCATCCTTTAATTCTGACCTTGTGGGTGTCAACCCGCCTCATGTGTGTTTGTTGAAGACAACATATGGTAGGGTTTTGGATTCTAATCCATTCTGCTATTCGTCTATGTTTTATGAGTGAGTTCATCCCATTCACGTTCAAAGTTATGACTGTCATTTGTGGACTCCCTGCCATTTTGATATCCTTCCCTGGTTCTAACCTTTTCTTCTTCAGCTCTACCTTTTGGTCCAGTGATTTACTTTAAATTGGTCCCTCTTGTTCCCTCCCTTGATATGTTTCCCTTTTTAGTCCCTCCCTTTTTATTCCCTCCCCTTCCCCCCTCTATTTCCCTCCCCTTTTGTTTTCCCTCTCCCCCTCCCCCTTGGTTTTCCCTTCTCCCTACCCTTGTTGGGTAAGATAGAATTCAAGATCCCAATGGATCTGGATGTTTTTCCCTCTCAGAGTTGATTTCCCTGAGAGTAAGATTTAAGTAAAAATTCTCTTCCTCTCCTTCTTATAGGGGTTTTCTTCCCCTCCCCTTCCCATGTGAATCTTTCTGTGAGAACGATTATTCTATTTGGTCTTTCTTTTCCCCCTATTTACACATTACATTTTCCCCACATGTTAGTATACATAGATTGATATAAATGTAGACCTTATAGAAGAGAGTTTGAGTAAAAGAAGAAGATAACATTTTTCTCCTTTTCCCTTTCCTTCATATTTACCTTTTCATGTATTCCATGCTCTTTGTTTTTCAATGTCAAACTTTCCACAGAGCTCTGGTCTTTTCATTGCAAAAAGTTGGAAATCTTCTATTTTGTTGAATACCCTTACTTTCCCTTGGAAGTATATAGTCAGTTTTGCTGGATAGCTGATTCTTGGTTGAAGACCCAGCTCTCTTGCCTTTCTGAAGATCATGTTCCATGCCTTACGATCATTTAGAGTAGAACTTCCAAGGTCTTGTGTGACCCTGATTGGCATTCCTTTATATCTAAATTGTCTTTTTCTGGCTTCTTGTAGGATTTTTTCTTTTGTTTGAGAGTTTTGGAATTTGGCAATTACATTCCTGGGAGCTGTCTTTTGGGGGTTTAGTGTAGAGGGTGTTCTGTGAGCTCTGTCAGTGGCTGTATTGCCCCCTTGTTCTAGAATCTCTGGGCAATTTTCTTTGATTATATCTTGTATTACGATGTCGAGTTTGCTGTTTATTTCTGGCTTTTCTGGAAGTCCAATTATTCTTAAATTATCTCTTCTTCCTCTATTTTCCAAATCTGTCACTTTGTCAGTGAGATATTTTATGTTCTCTTCCAATTTCTTGCTCTTTTGGCTTTGCTTTATTAGTTCTTGCTTTAAAGCCTGGTTTTCTTTTACAGTTTGGTCAAACTGGTTTTGTAGATGTGTGAATTTCTTTTGCATTATTTCCCACTTTTCCTCCCAGAAGGCTTCCATCTTTTTGATCATTTCAGATTCAAATTCTTCATGGGTTTGTGGAGAGTTTCCATTTCCTTTGGAAGGTTTCGGAGCACTTGCTTGTGTTTCCTCTTCTATCTCCTCTGTGTTTTGTATTTTTGCTCCATAAAATGTGTCCAAAGTTTCCCCCTTCTTCTTCTTCTTTTTTTTTTTTTTTGAATTTTGGGACTTTTGTGCTTCTGTGGAGTTTGCCATCTCTATCTGAGTTGGGGGGGGCTAGCTTTTCTTATCTCTGTCTGGTGTTCAGAGGTTTTAGCCCTAGGCAGATTGTCCATTCTATGCAGTTGTTGTTCTGTCTTCCCGGGAAGCCAGGAATTGCTGGTATGTCCCTGTTACTGCCCTCCTCTCCTCGGCACCCTCCCAATGCTTCTCCTTTGCCTTACTTCCATGCTCTAACCTGGCTTGGCCCTTGTTCCTGTGCCTTAGCCTTAACTGTCCAGCGACAGCACTCTGCGGGGGGCGGGGATGCGGCTTCCTGGAGCTCCGAGGGATCCTAATGAGATAAGCTTTCCCTGGGTTGAATTTAGTATACCTTGTGGCAGGGACTTTTTTTTATGAGACTCTGATGGAAGGATCAAGCCAGGGGGTTACAAGCTCCCCCCTCTCTCTCTGTTTCCCTGCTGTCTGGGTGCCCCCTCAACTGGGTTAGGTTGTTTTCAGGATGTGGTCTTCAGAATAGCCGGCTCCCGAGGCCCTTTTGCCAGTCCTGAGGGTTGCTGTTGTTTCAGAAGACCCTGCTCTCTGAGGGGGAGGGGCCACGGCTTCCCGGAGCTCCGAGGGCTCCTCCCAGGGGGTTAAGAGCTCCCCCGTCTCTCTCTGTTTCCCTGCTGTCTGGGTGCCCCCTCGACTGGGTCAGGTTGTTTTCTGGGTGTGGCCTTCAGAATAGCAGGCCATGGGGCTCTGAGGTTGCCTCTGCTGCCTCGGACTCGGACTTGGCCCTCTGGGTGGGGGGGGATGGGTCCTAGGACCTTCCTTCTGCCTACCCCTTAGGTCTGAGTGGTCTCGAGTTCTGGCTTTTGGAGGGGGGGCGTACCTTTTGATCCAGGTCCAGGTCCAGGAGGAGGACTCCCGGGGTCTATGCTCTTGATCGTTTTGAATTTTGGTGCCCTAGGAGCGTTCGGTTTGATATTGGTAAGGAAGGGTTTCAGGAGATCTGGACTTTGGCTTTCTCTAAGCCGCCATCTTGACCGGAAGTCTGAACTTATTTTTTTTGACCTTTGACATAGTCTATATCAGTCAGTGGTGAGGGGATGAAGAGTCCTGCTTCTACGCAGCAGTCATCTTAACCCAGAATGGAAATATCCTTTTAATTGTTCTATGTAACTCAAATCTCTTCTCTCTCCAGTCCAAACACCATATAGCTAACAAAATAATTTCTTAAAGTGCTAGTTATATTGCATTAGCAATATTTTATATAGTGCTTTAAGTTCTGCAAAATAATTTAAAATTATAATCTCATTTCATTCTTACAACAACCCTGGGAGGCAGGTATTATTATCCTCACCAGTTTACAGATGAGAATTCTGAGACAGGCAGAATTTAAATCACATGCTTTGAGTTACAGTTCATAAATGTCTAAAACCATATCTTAACTTATCTTCCTGACTCAAGACCCAGTGTTCTATCCACAAACTATCTCTAGTGATAATATGGGTGTAGAAAGGGAAGCAAAATAAGGGTGGGAACTAGGTGGACTGATTAAAAATGAACATTGTTGTAGAAGGAAATAGTGAAAGAAGAAAAGGCAGGACCAGGAGTAGAAATCAAAATGCTAGGAAATGCACAACTATTAATCATAACTCTGAATGTGTATGGAATGAATTCACTCATAAAATGCAAGTGAATAGCAGAGTGGATTAGAATCCAAAACCTTCCTTATGCTGTCTACAAGAATCACACATAAGGTAGATACACCTAGGGTGAAAGTAAGAGGATGGAGTGAAATCTATTGGGCATCAACTGATAAAAAGAAAGCAGGAGTGGCAATCATGATATCTGATGAAGCCGAAGTAAAAATAAACCTAGTTAAAAGATATAGGGAAGGTAATTACATCATGATAAAAGGCAGTATAGACAATGAGGAAATATCCATACTCAACATGTATGCACCAAATGGCATAGCATCCAAATTTCTAAAGGAGAAACTAGAGGAGCTCAAGGATGAAATAGATAGAAAAATTATACTAGTGGGAGACCTGAACCTTCCTCTATCCGAACTAGATAAATCAAACCAAAAATAAATAAGAAAGAGGTAAGAGAAGTGAATGAAATCTTAGAAAAATTAGAGTTAGTAGACATGTGGAGAAAAATAAATAGGGACAAAAAGAAATATACCTTCTTTTCAGCAGCACTGGTACATTTACAAAAACTGACCATGTATTAGAGCATAAAAATATTGCAAACAAGTACAAAAGAGCAGAAATAATAAATGCAACCCTCTCAGATGACAATGCAATGAAAATAATAATTAGTAAGGGTACATGGAGAGGTAAAACAAAAATTAATTGTAAATTAAACAATATGATTCTCCAAAACCAGTTAGTTAGAGAACAAATCATAAAAACAATTAATAACTTCATTGAAGAAAATGACAATGATGAGTCATCCTTTCAAAACCTATAGGATGCAGCCAAAGCAGTACTAAGGGGCAAATTTATATCCTTGAATTCATATATTAACAAATTAAGAAGGGCAGAGGTCAATGAAATGGGCATGCAAATTAAAAAACTTGAAAGAGAACAAATTTAAAATCCTCAGATGAAGACTAAATTAGAGATCCTAAAAATCAAAGGAGAAATTAATAAACCTGAAAGTCAAAGAACTATTGATTTAATAAATAAGACTAGAAGCTGGTTCCTTGAAAAAAACAAATAAAATACACAAAGTACTAGTCAGTCTAATTAAAAAAAGGAAAGAAAAAAACCAAATTCACAGTATCCAAGATGAAAACTGACCTCAACTCTAATGAAGAGGAAATTAAGGCAATCATTAAAAACTACTATGCGCAACTATATGGCAACAAATATGGCAATCTAGGAGAAAATTCATCTATGGATGAATACTTACAAAAATATAATTTGCCTAGACTAACAGAAGAAGAAAAAAATTATCTAAACAACCCCATATCAGAAAAAGAAATTGAAGAATGTAAACCTCAAAATTTCTTAGACTTATAAATCTTGGAAATTTCACCATTGGGAAATTTCATACTTGAAAAATTTCCTATTGATAGTGAGTCTTGACTATTAGAATGTGAACCCCATTGGCATGGGAGGTTCCTTCTCCTCCCTTCTTAAGATTACTTTAGGACAGAAACCTTTTGCTGAACAATGGAAAGGACTTTGACCTATGCTTAAGCATAGAACAGGAATTTCTTTGAGTCATGATTGATTTTAGAATTGATACAATGGAGATACTTGGAATCAATCTCCACCCTATTCAGTCCTAACAGAATTGAGTAAGGGCTGCAGCCTAGATCAAAATTTAATTATTCCAATCTCTACCCTACTCAGGTTAACAGGATTTAGAAAGGGCTGTAGCAAAGGATCAAAGATTTAATTATTTGAAAATATGACTTTCAACAGACATGTGCAAAGCCAGAGACCTCTGGGCGGTCCTGGGTTAAGCTAGAGCCTCCATTGGCACAGGGAAATTGATGGACAGGTGATTGGTAGATGTGAGGACTAAGGGGAGGGAACTTGGATGGTTTCCTTAAGGATAGGGGGGTCTGAAGACTCAGGGGGGTGGTTGAGGAGTTTGTCGGAGTGGTTGCGGTGTGCTCTGAGAAGCTTGCGCTGAAGGAAGCTGAAGGTGGGGGCCCCCGAGACTGTTTCTCCATTTTTGGTCACGTGAGTAATAGGGACTGATCTCCTTTCATTGCCCCAGCTATCTAAGGGCTTGGGCCTTTTGGCCCAGCCTAAACAGAAGGGGTATTTAAGCCCTATTCCCTTCTCTCCCCTTTCTCTCTCCCTCTCTCCCTCTATCTCTCTATCTCTAATTCCTTTCTTCCTCCTGTTTGTAATTAAAACTCCATAAAAGGTTGACAGCTGACTTGAGTTTTCATTAAGGAATTACATAGCTGAATTCCTTGGCGACCTTAAATTAATATATATCAGTCTTTTAAAAGTGATTTCCTTGTCACAAGAAGCCATCAAAGAACTCTCTAAGAAAAATCCCCAGGTCCAGATGATTCACAAATGAATTCTATCAAACATTCAAAGAACAACTACTCCCGATATTATACAAACTATTTGAAAGAATAAGCAAAGAAGGAGTTCTACCAAATTCATTTTACAACACAAACATGGTACTGATCCCAAAGCCAGGCAGGTCAAAAACAGACGAAGAAAACTATAGACCAATCTCCTGAATGAATATAGATGCAAAAATCTTAAATACGATACTAGCAAAAAGACTCCAGCAAGTCATCACAAAGGTTATTCACTATGACCAGGTAGGATTCATACCAGGAATGCAAGGATGGTGCAATATTCAGAAAACTATGCACATAATTGACCATATTAACAAGCAAACTGACAAAAATCACATGATTATCTCAATAGATGTAGAAAAAGCTTTTGACAAAATACAACACCCATTCCTATTGAAAACACTAGAAAGCATAGGAATAGAAGGGCCTTTCCTAAAAGAAATAAACACTATATATCTAAAACCTTCAGCAAAAATCATATGCAATGAGGATAAACTAGAAGCCTTCCCAATAAGATCAGGAGTGAAACAAGGATGCACATTATCACTTCTATTATTTAATATTGTACTAGAAACACTAGCAGTAGCAACTAGAGAGGGAAAAGAAATTGAAAGTATTAAAATTGGCAATGCGGAGGCCAAGCTATCACTCTTTGGGGATGATATGATGATTTACTTAAAGAATACTAGAGAATCAACCAAAAAGCTAGTCGAAACAATCAACAATTTTAGCAAAGTTGTAGGATACAAAATAAACCTGCATAAGTCATCAGCATTTCTATATATCTCCAACCCAGTTCAGCAGCAAGAATTAGAAAGAGAAATTCCATTTAAAATCACCCGAGACAATATAAAATACTTAGTAATCTATCTGCCAAGACAAACACAGGAACTATATGAATACAACTACAAAACACTGTCTTCTCAATTAAAACTAGATCTAAACAATTGGAAAAACATTGTTTTTCCGCTCATTGGTGGGACGAGCTAACATAATAAAAATGACAATCCTACCCAAATTAATTTACTTATTTAGTGCCATACCCATTGAACTACCAAAAACCTTTTTTTACTGAATTAGAAAAAACCATAACAAGTTCATTTGGAAAAACAAAAGATCAAGGATATCCAGGGAAATAATGAAAAAAATGCAAAGGAAGTTGGCCTTGCAATCCCAAATCTCAAGCTATACTATAAAGTAGTGGTTACCAAAACAATTTGGTACTGCCTAAGAGACAGAAAGGAGGATCAGTGGAATAGACTAGGGGTAAGGGACCTCAGCAAAACAGTCTATGACAAATCTAAAGACACTAGCTTTTGGGACAAAAATCCACTATTTGAGAAAAATTGCTGGGAAATTTGGAAGATATTGTGGGAGAGTTTAGGTTTGGATCAATATCTCACACCCTACACCTAGATAAACTCAGAATGCGTGAATGACCTGAACATAAAGAAGAAAACTATAAGTCAATTAGGTGAACACAGAATAGTATATGTCAGACCTTTGGCAACGGAATAATTTTAAAACCAAGCAAGGCTTAGAAAGAGTCACAAAATGTAAAATAAATAATTTTGACTACATGAAATTAAAGTTCTGTACAAGCAAAACCAATGTAACCAAAATCAGAAGGGAATAACAAACTGGGAAACAATCATCATAACAAAAAACTCTGACAAAGGTCTAATTACTCAAATTTATAAAGAGCTAAACCAATTGTACAAAAATCAAGCCATTCTCCAATTGATAAATGGGCAAGGGACATGAATAGGCAATTTTCAGTTTAAAAAAATTGGAAAATGAGGGGATGCTCTTCAATTGGGGAATGGCTGAACAAATTGTGGTATATGTTGGTGATGGAATACTATTGTGCTCAAAGGAATAATAAAACGGAGGAATTCCATGGGGACTGAAACAACCTCCAGGAATTCATGCAGAGGGAATGGAGCAGAACCTGGAAAACCAGGAAAACATTGTACACAGAGACTGATACACTGTGGTACAATCAAATGTAATGTACTTCACCATTAGTGTCAATGCAATGACCCTGAATGACTTGGAGGAATCTAGGAGAAAAACCACTATTCACATTCAGAGGAAACACAGTGGGAATAAAAACATCAAAGAAAAACAACTGATTGAATATATGGGTCAAAGGGAAATGGTTGGGGATGTAGACTCTAAATGAACATCCTAGTGTAAACAACAACATGGAAATAGATTCTGATCAGGGACACAAGTAATATCCAATGAAATTGCACATTGGCTGCTGGAAGAGTGGGTGGAGGGGAGGGAGGGAAATAATGTGATCATTGTAACCAAGGAATAATGTTCTTAATTGACTAAATAAACTTATTCAAATGGAAAAATAAAAATTAAATTAAAATTAAAATTATTAAGAAGGCAGCATAAAAAAAAGCTGCTACAAATATACTTGCTTATGTGGAACTTTTTTACTCCTTTTTTATTTCTTTGTAGAATAGGCCTAATAATGATAGAGCTGTCAAAGGATATCCACAGTTTAGTAATTTGGAGGGTGGAGTATAGTTCCAAATTGCTCCCTAGACTGACCAGGCAAAATTTCCAACTCTACTAACTTAATTTTACTAATGAAGAAATTGAGGTTTAATAAATTCATGCCAATTAACTCAGGTAATATGCAGCAGAGCCAGTATTCAAATCCAGTTCTGTTCATCATAAATCTAATGCACTTGATGCTATATCATGATATTTCCCAAATTAATAGAATGTAAGAGCCAGAATGGTCCTTGGAAATCATCTAGTCCTTCCACTATCCATTGGCTGTTCTGCCTGGTTTCAATTTTACCACCCAATAAGATGCCCTCCCAGAGTAAGCTCATCACTTCTAATCTTATCATCATGCTGCTAACTTGAGCTTTCATTAATACCACCTCCCTCAGCCTCTTTTCCCTTATGATTAGAGAGCTCAAGGACAGAATACCAAATTTCTCCGAAAGCCTTCCTTTATAGAGAGCAGAAACTGGACTTTGGGGCTTACTTTCTTCTGCATCCACAGATTTGCTTCATTTTAACTCCACAGAACAACCCTCATATTTTATACCTCCTTCCACACACTCTTTACTGCTTCCTTTTGTGTATTGCCTCCTACATTAGACTTTAAACTGCTTGAGGTCAGGAATTATCTTCTTTTATTTTCTTGGTATTTGGAAGCTCAAAAGAAGTTATGGTTAAGTGATTGTTACTAATAAAAGCATTTGTAGTCATCTCTAGGGGAAGAGGAATGCTTGGATTTTGTATCCCCTTCAACAATTCCATATGGCTCCCTCTATATGCCTGATAATAATATATCCAGTAAATCCTAAATACATTCCCCAAGTGAGGCTCAACAGGGCATCATTCATTTTGCCAACTTAATAATATTATTCTGTTCTAAAGTCAACAAGTCATTACTGAATACTTATGTTGCTGATATTGAATCAGGGTCCCTAGGAGATACAGGAAAAAGAGAAGATATAGACACCTTCTAGGAGTTCATCATCTAACAAAGTCATGATGAAAATTTAAAACAAATAGAGTACACTAAAAGATATAGATGAAGTAAGAGACTATAATGACTATGTCAGATCCCATCTGAAAGTTTTGCCCAATTCAGAGTGGCATATTTTAGGAGGGACATTATCAGAACAGAGTGCCTCCAGGAAGAAGTAATAAAGTTGAACATTGTTGGAGTTGGAGTTGGAAACTATAAGGAATGGTTAAATGATGAGAAATGTCCACCCTTGAAGACAAAAATTAAAAAGTTGTGATAAGTATCTTAAAATATCTACAGGACTCTCCAGGGCAGAATGGATAAGAAAGATTTGAAAGATTGCAGAGATTCCAGGCTTACAGAAGATCCCAACTCCTACATAGGCACCACACTGGGACTTAGAGATATACCATTCTACTAGGATATAGAAGGAATCATCTCTAGAGTGCCCCACCCAAACCAGTAATTCTTCTTTTTTTCCAGGACCTAAGATATGCATGCTAGTAGTTGAGTACAAAGCATAGAGGGCAAAGTTCTGGAGTAGTCTAAACTGTTTTCAGACTCCCATTCATGAATGTCATATCACCCAGACCCAGTGTTCCCTATTTCCTATAGCTAAAAGGAATTGACTTTGGGGCAATCATTATATCCACCAAGTCACCCCCTGCCCTGATGGAATGGTAACTATCTAAACCAACTTTAGTAGGAAACATCTTTAGGATATTCCAAATAGGTACATTGCAGAAACAGAGCTTGACACAAAACTAGTCCCAACAGTGCCTAATAATAACTCTGGCCTTTCTGAAGGCATGCTCAGAATATTCCATTCATGATCCAAAGGAGTACCAATGGTTCCAATCAAGCTGAAGAAATCTAGGCAAAGTCCAGTCTGAGAAGTTCTTTATAATCTATAATAGGAACCCCACATTAAAAAAAAACACTAATTACATCACAAAGGAGAAAAACCCTAGGCAAACCCTATAGCAGGGAGATGTTCTGAAGACCTATAAAAAATGGAATTTCTAGGCAGAGGCTTAGAGTTCTTCAAGGGAGGATTCTTATTTCACACATATACTCAGAAACAGTCAGGTTCTACCCACACATTCAGTTGTGGAACTTGAATCAAATTCCAGCTCCCCCATAAAACCAAGGAAAACCCCATACACTATGAAGATAGAATCCCACAAGTCCAAGTAAAGTCTCAAAGAAAAAAAAAAATTCTAGCTCAGGAATACCTGGAGGAAATGAAATGAGAGATACAAAATGGAAAAACTAGAGGAAAAATGACAAGGAAAATTATATTTTTAAACAAATAGTGGAAATCCCCACTCAAGAGCTGAGTGCCCTAAAAATTAGAATAAGACAGGCTGAAAACAATGAATTTATAATTAAAGATATGTTAAAAATAATGTTAAAAAGTGAAAATTTTAAGAAATAAAATGTTAAAAACAAATGGTCTGTATCTTTTTACAGATGATATTATTGTATATGTAAAAAATCTTAGAGATTCAACTAAAAGGTTAGTTGAAACTCTCAATAATTTTAGTTAAGTAGCAGGATATAAAATAAATCAATATAAATCATTAGCATTTTTATATATTACTAACAAAGTCCTGCAAAAAGAGATAGAAAGAGATATTCCACTTAAAATAACATGGATAGAATAAAATTCCTGGGAGTATAACTATCAAAACATATCTAGGAACTACACAAACATAATTATAAAATACTTCTTGCACAAATAAAGTCAGATCCAAATAATTGGAGAAATATTAATTGTTCATAATTTGGCACAGAAAATATAATTAAAATGACAACCTTACTTAAGCTAATCTACTTATTCACTACCAACCCAAATTACAAAAAAAAAATAAATTATCTTATCAAGCAAGAATAACAATAAAATTCATTTTAGAACCAAAAAATCAAGAATATAAAAAGAATTAGTGAAAAAATATAAAGGAAGTTCTAACAGTATTGTATTTTATACTGTATTATAAAGCAGCAAATCAAAGCTATCTGATACTAAGTAAGAATAGAAAGGTAGATCAGTGGAATACAACAGACATACTACAAACAGTAGTAAAAAATTATAGTTATCTTTAATTTGACAAGAGTATAGATCCAGGCTTTTGGAATAAGAAATAACTATTTGATGAGAATTGCTGGACCAACTGAAAAGTAATTTGGCAGAAGCTAGATACAGTCCAATATGTTATACCATTCACTAAGATAAGATTAAAATAGATACATGAGGTATCATAAATAAACTAGAAAGACAAGGAACATATTACCTCCCAAACTTAAGGACAGGAGAGGAATTTATGTGAAAACAAGAGATGAAGAACATTGTGATATATGAAATGAATAATTGAATGGACAATTTTATTCAAATAAAAACTATGGTGCCAAGATTAGAAGAAAAGCATAAAACTGGGCGGTGGGGGCATTTCAGAGATAGTCTTTCAGATAGAGGTTTCATATCTAAAACACAGAGAGAACCTTGTCAAATTTAAAGAATAAGTTATTCCCCTGAGGGGGTCCTAGCAGTCCCAGACCTCAAACTATATTACAAAGCAGCAGTCATCAAAACAATTTGGTACTGGCTAAGAGACAGAAAGGAGGATCAGTGGAATAGACTGGGGGCAAGTGACCTCAGCCAGACAGTATATGATAAACCCAAAGATCCCAGGTCTTGGGACAAAAATCCACTATTCGATAAGAACTGCTGGGAAAATTGGAAGACAGTGTGGGAGAGATTAGGAATTGATCAACACCTGACACCCTACACCAAGATAAATTCAAAATGGGTGAAAGACTTAAACATAAAGAAGGAAACAATAAGTAAATTGGGTAAACACAGAATAGTATACATGTCAGACCTTTGGGAGGGGAAAGACTTTAAAACCAAGCAAGACATAGAAAGAATCACAAAATGTAAAATAAATAATTTCGACTACATCAAATTAAAAGGCTTTTGTACAAACAAAACCAATGTAACTAAAATCAGAAGGAAAACAACAAATTGGGAAAAAATCTTCATAAAAACCTCTGACAAAGGTTTAATTACTCAAATTTATAAAGAGCTAAATCAATTGTACAAAAAATCAAGCCATTCCCCAATTGATAAATGGGCAAGGGACATGGATAGGCAGTTTTCAGAAAAAGAAATCAAAACTATTAATAAGCACATGAAGAAGTGTTCTAAATCTCTTATAATCAGAGAGATGCAAATCAAAACAACTCTGAGGTATCACCTCACACCTAGCAGATTGGCTAACATGACAGTTATGGAAAGTAATGAATGCTGGAGGGGATGTGGCAAAGTAGGGACATTAATTCATTGCTGGTGGAGTTGTGAACTGATCCAGCCATTCTGGAGGGCAATTTGGAACTATGCCGAAAGGGCGACAAAAGAATATCTACCCTTTCACCCAGCCATAGCACTGCTGGATCTGTACCCCAAAGAGATAATGGACAAAAAGACTTGTACAAAAAATATTCATAGCTGCGCTCTTTGTGGTGGCCAAAAATTGGAAAACGAGGGGATGCCCATCAATTGGGGAACGGCTGAACAAATTGTGGTATATGTTGGTGATGGAATATTATTGTGCAAAAAGGAATAATAAAGTGGAGGAATTCCATGGAGACTGGAACGACCTCCAGGAAGTGATGCAGAGCGAGAGGAGCAGAACCAGGAGAACATTGTACACAGAGACAAACACACTGTGGTATAATCGAACATAATGGACTTCTCCATTAGTGGTGGTGTAATATCCCTGAACAATCTGCAGGGATCTAGGAGAAAAAACACTATCCATAAGCAGAGGACAAACTGAGGGAGTAGAAACACCGAGGAAAAGCAACTGCCTGACTATAATGGCTGAGGGGACATGACAGAGGAGAGACTCTAAACGAACACTCTAATGCAAATACTAACAACATGGCAATGGGTTCGAATCAAGAACACATGTGATACCCAGAGGAATCACGCGTCGGCTACGGGGGGGTGGGAGGGAGGAAAAGAAAATGATCTTTGTCTTTAATGAATAATGCATGGAAATGATCAAATAAAATACTATTTAAAAAAATAAGTTATTCCCCACCTGAAAATGGGCTAAAGAAATAAAGTTTTTGAATGAAGAAATCAAAGTCATAAGTAGTCATGAAAAAATGCTCTAAGTCACTACTGATCAGAGAAATGCAAATGAAAAGACTTTTGAGTTATCATTTCACACCCATCAGGCTGACTAATAAATCAAATTGACAATTGTTGGAGGGAATATGGAAAAGTAGGGACAGTAATGTATTGTTGATGAAACTGTGAACTGATGCAGCCATTTTGGAGAGTAATTTGGAATTATGCCCAGAGAATTATAAAACTGTGTTCACCCTTAGACATAGCAATACAATTTCTGGGTCTGATTCCCAAAGAAATCAAAGAAAAGGAAAAAAAATTGATATGCTCCAAAATATTTATAGCAGCCCTTTTTTGGTGGCAAAGAACTCAAAAGTGAGGGCATGTCCATCAATTGGGGAATAACTAAACAAATTGTGATATATGATTTTAATGGAGTACTACTGCATCATCATCATCATCATCATCATCATCATCATTATAATGGGCAGGGAGTTGCCTGCTGGGAGCTAAGATGGCATAATACAGGCTGCTCCACTCCTCTGATCTTTCCACGTATGCAGAGGCATGTGCTCACACACACGCACACACAAATACATCTCCTGAAAACAAAGGAAAGCTGAAGAAACACATTTCACTGGGCTAAGAGGAGCGAATAGCCTAGGCAGTACAGCATCTATGAGAACTGACAGATCTTAGAGCAGTCCATGGTTCTCCTTGAGGCTATAAAGCTGAAGAAAAGGAACAAACCTACCCCAAGCCACAGCACACAGGTAGTGAAGACAGGAAATCTAAAAATTCTCATGTGGCTTTGGGGCCCTGGGATTATAAGGGAGATGAGAGGATGAACTGGAACTAAAGTGAAGTAATCTGTTCACTGGGCAGTAGAGCCCAAGGCAAAAAGCCATGCCAGCTAAGGTCACTTGGCAAAAACAGTAAAATAGCAGAGTGTGGATCAGACTAGCCCACAAAATACCAGGGATCTGATAGCATGGGGTGGTCAATATAGCTGGATAAAATAGCTGGAAATGTTGCTAGAAGAAGTCAGCAAAGCCACCTCCTTGACTGACACACCATGGTAACAAGGGAAGCCAATCCTACCCCAACTACCAAAGGAGAGCACCCTGTAAGCTAGGAGCAACATGTGCTCTATTCCAGAAACATAGAAGAACCTCAACAGATAGATAAGGTAATGGACAAAAAAAAAAACAATTTTAAAAAATAAGCAAAAGTCAAAAAAATCTGAAGAGGGCAATAGTGCTAAAAAGAAAATATGTGAATCCTCAAAGGGAAGTGTGAAAGTATATCAGGCCTCAAAGAATCCCTGGAAGAACTTGAAAAGAAGTTAAAAAAAACAAATTGGAAAATAATTCACAGAAAAACTCAACAGTTAAGGGGAAAATTGACTGAAGAAAACAATTTTTCATGGAATAGAAACAACCAAATGGAAATGGAGGCCAAAAGTAAAAAAAAAAAATGAACAAAATAACTCTTTCAAGAGGAAGATTAACCAAATGGGAAAGGAAATACAAAAATTCAATGAAGAAAATAACTTCCTAAAAAGTAGAATTGGAAAAACAAAAGCTAATGAAACCATAAGACAACAGAAAAGAATAATACAAAAATTTTAAAGTGAAAAATGTAGAACAAAATCTAAAATACCTCACTGGAAAAATGAATTACCCAGAAAATACATCTGGAAGAGATAATCTAAGAATCATTGGAATACCTAAAAGCCATGATAAAAAAGAACCTGAACAGAATATTACAAGAAATCATTTGGGACAAGTGCCCTGATATCTTTGAACAAGAGAGGAAATTAGAAACAGAGAAAATCCAGTGATCACTTCTTGAAAAAGACCACAAAATAAAATATCTTAGGACTATTGTAGTCAAATTCCAGAACTCCCAGACCAAAGAAAAAGCATTAGAAGCTGCCAGAAGTAAAAAATTCAACAATTCAAATATTGAAGAACCACAGTAAGGATTATAGAGGACCTAGTAGTTTAGGACCAGAAGGCCAGGAAAAGGATATAAGGCTACAACCTAGAATTACATACCTAGTAAAACTGAACATAATCCTCAAAGGGCTAAAAAATGGATATTTAATGAAATAAAGGGCTCTCAGGCTTTCCTGACCAAAAATGCAGGGCTGAAAAAAAATTGATGAGCTAATTCAATACTCAAGAGAAGCATTAAAAGATAAAGTAAAAACTTGAGCATTTTTGATAAGGTTGAACTGAGTGTATTCATACCTGGAAAAGTGATAAATGAAATACGATATCTATAATCCTTGAGAAAGGCAAGGAATATAAAGTATGAGATACTTAAGTTTCTAAGATACTTAGGAACTTAATCATTATTAAAGAAATGAAAAGGAGTATACATGGAAAGAAGGAAGGAAGTTAAATAAGACAGACTGTTGTAAAAAAAATAGGATAGAATACAGGAACACCTGGGGAGAAAAGGAGAGACAGATGTACATCTCATTAAGAGGTACATAAGTGAATAAGTAGAGGGTGGCTATGATTAAATTGTACCTTCACTAGAACTAACTCAAAGTCAGTATAAACTTCACACTCAGTAAACTATAGAAACCAACCTTACCCTATAGAAAAATAGAAGAGATAGGAGAATAAGGGAAAGGAGGATAGACAAAAAGAAGAGTGAATTGGAAGAGGCAGTCAAAAAGTAAACACTTGTGAAGAGAGAAAGGATAAAAGAGGAAAGAGAAAGAGAAAGGAACAAACAAGGAATAAACAAGATGGAAAGAAGCAATCAGTACTCATAACTATGAATGTGAATGGGATGACCTCCCTCACACATAAAATATAAAAGGATAGTAGAGTAATTTTTTTAATCTCATAATATACTAGCTACAAGAAATGCATCTAAAACAGGGAGGCATGCACAGAGTAAAAAAGGCTTTTTAAATTTACTAAACCTCAACTATAGTAAAAAAAAAAAAGCAGGTATAACAATCATGATTTCAGACAAAGCAAAAGTAAAAGTTGTTTTAATCAAAGAGTTAAGGAAGGAAATGACATTATGATAAAAGGCACCATAGACAATGGAACAATATCAGTATTAAACATAGGTACACTAAATGGCATAGCATTTGGGTTCCTAAAGGAAAAGTTAGATGAATTATGGGAAGAAATAGATAGTAAAATATAACTAGTGGTAGAACATAAGCTTCCCTTCTCTGAAATAGATAAATGAAAAAATAAAACAAAAAGAAGCTAAGGATGTACATAGAACTTTAAGAAAGCTGGATATGATATATTGGTGGAGAAAAATGAATGGAAATAGAAAAGAATACAACTTTTTCTCAGCAATGTATGGTATTTTCACAAAAAATCACCACATAATTGAGCATTAAAACCTACATCAAAAGTAGAAAAGTAGAAACATTAAATGCATACTTTTCAGACTCAATAAAATTGATTCAATAAAATTACACTGAACAAAAGGTAGCAGAAAGAATAAAAGTTATTGAAACTAAATAATTTTCTCTGAAAGAATGAGTGGGTCAAAGAGCAAATCATAGAAACATTTTTGTAACCAAGGAATGTTTTAAATTGACCAAATAAAAAAATTAAAACAAAAAACAAAACAATAAAATAAAATAAAATACATGGGATGCATCCAAATCATTACTTAGGGGGAAAGTCCTATCTCTAAATACTTACATCAATAAATTAGGGAAATAATAGATCAATGAATTGGGCATACATCAAAAAAAGGCAAACTAGAAAACTAACAAATTAAAAATTCCCAATTAAACACCAAATTAGAAATACTGAAAACCAAGGGAAAGATTAATAAAACTGAAAGTAAGAAAACTATTAAAATAATAAATAAGACAAAGATTTGGTTTTATTCAAAATAAAAAATAGATAAAACAGTGGTTAATTTGATTTTGAAAAGAAAGAAGAAAGTCATATTTCTAGTATCAAAATGAAAAAGGTGAAATCAAAAGCAAAGAAAAAAACTAAATCAATTATTATAAATTATTTTGCCCATCTCTATGCCAATAAATCTGACAATTTAAGGTGAAATAGATGAATACTTACAAAAATATACACTACTTAGACTAACAAATGATAAAATAAAATACAGAAAAAGAAATTGAAAATTAAAAGAACTCCCCAAGGAAAAGACCCCAGAGCCAGATGAATTCACAAGTGAATTTTACCAAATTTCCAAAGAATACCTAAATTCAATACTACATAAGCAATTTAAAAAAATGTGTGAAGAGGGAATCCTTCCAAATTCTTTTTATAAAACAAATATGGTACTGATACCTAAACGAGGAAGAGATCAAAGAGAGAAAGAAAATTATAGACAAAATCACCTAATGAAAATTGATGTAAAATTTTTAAATAAAATACTAACAAAGAGGTTAGAACATTGTCTCATAAGAATAGTATACCAAGATCTGGTGGATTTTATGCCAGGAATTCAGGGATGGTTCAATTTAGGAAAATCATCAGCATAACTGACCATAAAAATAACAAAACAACAGAAATCACCTGATTATTTCAATAGACACACACAAAAAAGTATTTGGAAAAGTACAACACCCATTCCTTATAAAAAACTTTAGAAAACATTGCAATAAGGAAACCTTCCTGAAGGTGATAAATGGAATCTATCTAAAACCATTAGCATGCATTATCTGTAAAGGGGACAAACCAATCCCCTCCGCAGTAAGATAAGTGTTAAGTAAGATTGCCCATTATCATCACTATCATTTAACACTATACTCAAAATCCTTGCTATAGCAATAATAGTTGAAGAATATATTGAAGGAATTTGAATTGGCAGTGAAGAAACAAAGTTATTTCTCTTTGCAGATAATATGATAATATAACTAGAGAACCAAAAGAGCCAACCAGAAAACTAATTGAAATGATTTGCAACTTTAGCAAAGTCACAGGCTACAAAATAAGCCCATCAACATTCATTTTTACCACCAAAAAACACATCAAGACACAGAAAATTCCATCCAAAATAACTAGTATCTACTGGGAGTATCCAGTAATTATATGAACACCATAACAAAATATTCTTCAC
Organism: Monodelphis domestica; assembly: GCF_027887165.1. Classification (NCBI taxonomy): domain Eukaryota; kingdom Metazoa; phylum Chordata; class Mammalia; order Didelphimorphia; family Didelphidae; genus Monodelphis; species Monodelphis domestica. The sequence goes on from NC_077227.1 coordinate 354,135,728, forward strand.
ACGAATAAAGTCAGACCTAAACAATTGGAAAAAACATTAATTGCTCATGAATAGATTAAGTCAATCTATTGAAAATTACTATTCTACTACCTAAATGTACTTACCCATTCGGTGTCATACCAATCAAATTACCCAAAAATTATTTCATAGAACTAGAAAAAATAACAACAAAGTTCATATGGAAAAACAAAAGGTGAAGAATATCCAGGGAATTAATAAAAAAATATATAAAGAAAGGAGGCCTGGCTCTATCAGATACATAAAACTGTAGCATAAAGAAGTAATCACCAGAAGAATATGGTTCTGGTTAAGAAATAGAGTGGTAGATCAGTGAAACAGATTAAGGAATCAGGATATGGCAGTTAATGTCCATAGCAACATACAATGGGATAAACACAAATATAAAAGATTTTGGAAGGAAGGACTCACTATATGACAAAAAACAGCAGGGAAAACTAGAAAGCAGTTTGGTGGATATTAGGCATAGACTAACATTTCACCCTGTTAAAGGCATTTTCTTCATCTCTCCCTCTGTCTCTTTAAGAGGCAGGAAAGAGAGCAGAAGGATTTCTAAGTAGAATAAAACTGACAGGCTTCTGTGAAAGAAAACTTTAGATTCTGTTATCTAGGAGATGAGGAAGACATATAAGGAAGGAATAAGTTGGCAGTTGGTCTTTTGCCTCTGGACCTTGAGGGAGCAGAAGTCTGTCTCTGAGGCAAGGGGCGACTGGCAGTTTTTACTACTGACAGTTGGGATAAAGAAAAAGATTTAAGGAGTTCATAGGTTGTGGCTGTTTATTAGCATAGGTAGGTAGGTAGTGAATTAATTTCTAGGTAGGCAGGATAACTAGTTAGTCCTGCTTTGGCAGGCAGAAGAACCTGTCCTTGAAGACTGTTACAATAAGAGTTTTTAGAAATTTTAGGTAGAATTGGGGATTTAGGTATAGTTATAAGATATTCAAGTAATAATCTCTCTTTCCTCCTTTCTATTTTCAAGGAAAATTAAATAATCTCTTTCCTCCTTTCTATTTTCAAGGAAAATTAAACTAAGTGTTTCATCAAACTGCTCTCTTCATTTTTGTCAAACTCCTACCCAATTAACCATTAACACCACCATATACCAAGATATAGTCAAAATGGATACTTGATCTAGAAATAAAAGGTGACACCATAAACAAATTAGAGGGAAATGTTTCCCTTTCAGATTTTTGAATAAGGAAAGAGTTTATGACCAAACAAGACATAGAGAACATACCCCCCCCAAAAAAAAACAAGAAATAAAGGTTTACAATGGAGGATAACTCATCCAACAAAACTACATATAAACATAAATCAGTAAAGGAACTTTAATGAACTCAAGAGTTTCCAAACAAGAGAAATATAAGAAGACATACATATTCGTGTAATGGAAAGAGAATGTGTGGAAATGGAAATCTTACATATTAACAAGGAAATAAGAAACAAATGTCCTCACTGAGCTCAAATATGTTATGGATCATAGAAAAATATTGAAATATCTGATAGTCTTTAAGCAGTTTTGTTTCATTTGTTGTCTGTGCAGAGGAAAATATTAAAAAAAACTATATTGGATAGAAAAATAGGAAGGTGAGAGAAATTATTATTTCTTAATACATACACACGCTCCCTCCTGAAAAAACATGAATAGAGATCATGACATAGAAATAAAAGGTGTCCTATAAGTCAGAGTACCACTTGAAGCTTTAATAACTTAAAATGATTTAGTGTCACCTATTAGTTAGGTTATTGTTGTTAGCCAAAATAGCATTAGGATTTGGGGGACTCCCTTTATTTCTTCTAAGTTTTAATAAATTTAAATGGCATTAAAACTTTTGGTACACTAAGTGAATTAAACTGAAAGGGAAAATAAGAAAGGATAGGGAAAAAGAGAGAGACTAAAAAGGTATAAGAGAAAGTAGGATAAATAAATTGTCTTTAGCAAGAGTCTCAAATGTTGGGAGAAATGTGAAGGGAGCATTAAAAGGAAAGGAAGAAAAAGAAAAAAACAATTAGGAGAAGGATATGGAGAAGAGCTGTAATATGGAAGAAATAGATGGTTTCACATTTAAATTTTTATTATTTATTTATTATTTATTAATTTGAAACAATTTTTTCTTTTTAAGTCTTTGACTTCCAGATTCTGTCCTTCCCACTCCTCCTTCACCCATTGAGAAGACAAGCAAAAAGATATCATTGACATATGTGACATCATGCAAAACATATATATTAGTCATACTATAAAAAAGCAAAAAATAAAGCAAGAAAATTACACTTCAATTTGTTCTCAGAGTTCATGTGTTCGCTCTCGCGTACTCTCTCTCTCTTCCTCTATAGACAGCATTTTTCATACCTTTGGAATTGTCTTAGATCATTGTATTAAACACAGTTGATCATCATTACAAGATTGCTCTTACTATGCACAATGATTAGCTTCTTGTCCTTAAAATTTGGAGCATATAGGTCTTCTCTTTTTTTATTTGTTATCATCTCAATTCCTTTTTTAAAAATTTATTTATTTAGAACATTTTTCCATGGTTACATGATTCATGATTTTTCCCATCCCTCTTCTCTCCACTCTCCCAAAGTTGACAAGCAATTTTACTAGGTTATACATGTATCATTGTTCAAAATTGATTTTCTTGGTATTCAAATTTTTCGATAGAGTGATCCTTTAACACCCAAAACCTAATCATATTCACATCAAACCATGTGATTGATCATATGTTTTCCTTCTGCGTTTCTAACCCCACAGTTTTTCTCTGGATGAGGATAATGTTCTTTTTCATAAGTTCTTCTGGATGGTCCAGGATCAATGTATTGCAGTCTATTAAATTAAATTGTACCACAATGTATCAGTCTCTGTGTACAATGTTCTCCTGGTTCTGCTCCTTTCACTCTGCATCAATTCCTGGAGGTCATTCCAGTTGACATAGAAATCCTCCAGTTCATCATTCCTTTCAGCACAATAGTATTCCATCACCATCAGATCATCAGATACCACAATTTGTTCAGCCATTCCCCAATCAATGGATACTCCCTCATTTTCTTTTTCTTTCTTTCTTTCTTGTTCTCTTTCTTTCTCTCTCTGTTTCTCTCTCTCTCTCTGTTTCTTTCTTTCTTTCTTTCTTTCTTTCTTTCTTTCTTTTCTCTCTTTCCCTTCTTTCCTTTCTTTCTTTCCTCCCTCCATTTCTTTCCTTTCTTTCCTTTCTTTCCTTCCTTTCTCTCTTTCCCTTCTTTCCTTCCTTTCTCTCTTTCCCTTCTTTCCTTTCTTTCTTTCTTTCTTTCTTTCTTTCTTTCTTTCTTTCTTTCTTTCTTTCTTTCTTTCTTTCTTTCTTTCTTTCTTTCTTTCTTTCTTTCTTTCTTTCTTTCTTTCTTTCTTTCTTTCTTTCTTTTACTACAAAGAGCACAGCTCTAATATTTTCTTACAAGTCTTTTTCCTCATTATCTCTTTGGGATACCAACCCAGCAGTGATACAGCTGGATTAAAGGGTAGGCATTCTTTTAAGGCCCTTTGCACATAGTTCTAAATTGTCCTCCACAATGGATGGATGAATTTACAATTCTACCAGCAGTGTTTTAGTGTCCCAATTTTGCCACATCCCCTCCAACATTTATCACTTCACTTTGCTGCCATATTGGCCAATCTGCTAGGTGTGAGATAGTACTTCAGAGTTGTTTTGATGTGCATTTCTCTAATCAGGAGGGATTTAGTACACTTTTGTATGTGCTTATTGATAGTTTTGATTTTTCATCTGAAAACTGCCTATTCATGTCCCTTGACCATTTGTCAATTGGGAATGGTTTGAATTTTTGTAAATTTAACTTAGTTCCTTAAATATTTGGAAAATTAAACCTTTGTTAGAGAGTTTTGTTATAAAAATGTTCTCCCAGTTTGTTACTTTCCTTCTAATTTTGGTTGCATTGGTTTTGTTTGTACAATACCTTTTTTTAATTTTTAATTTGATATAATCAAAGTTATTCATTTTACATTTTGTAATATCCTCTATCTCTTGCTTGGTCTTAAAGTCATTCCTTTCCCACAGATATGACAGGTATACTATTTCAGGTTTACCTAATTTATTTATGATTTTGCTCTTTACATTTGTCATATATACATTTTGAATTGATCTTGGTATAGGGTATAAGATGATGATCTAACCCTAATTAGACAGTTACCCTAAGGACAGTTACCCGTAGTCTATTCCATTGATCTACCCTTCTGTCTCTTAGCTAGTACTATATTTTTTTGATGACCACTGCTTTATAGCATACAGTAAGAACTGGCACTGCTATGCCCCCACCCTTGACATTTTTTTTCATTATTCCCCTTCATATTCTTGATCTTTTGTTCTTCCAGATGCATTTAAATTTTTTTTTCTAATTCTATAAAAAAGTTTTTCGGTAGTTTGACAGATATGGCACTGAATACGGGGATTAATTTGAATAGGATTGCCATTTATATTATGTTAATGTGTACAGTGTTTTATAGTTGTGTTCATATAATTCCTGTGTTTGCCTCGGCAGACAGATTCCTAAATATTTTATACTGTCTAGAGTGATTTTAAATGGAGTTTCTCTTTTTAACTCCTGCTACTGAATTTTGTTGGAAATATATAGAATTACTTTTGATTTCTGAGGGTTTATTTTGTATCCTGCAATTTTGCTAAATTTGTTAACTATTTCTACTAGTCTTTTAGTTGAATTTCTAAGATTCCTTAAGTATACCATCATATCATCTACAAAGAGTGAGAGTTTACTTTCCTTATTGCCCACTTTAATCCCTTCAATTTCTTGTTCTCTAATTGCTACCACTAGTGTTTCTAGTACAATATTAAACAATAGTGGTGATAATGATCATCCTTGCATCACTTCTGATCTTACTAGAAAGGCTTCTAACTTCTCCCCATTGCAGATGACACTTGCTGATGGTTTTAAATATATTCTCTCTCTATTGAGATAATCATGTGATTTCTGTTGGTTTAATTATTGATATGGGCAATTATGTAGATGGTTTTCTTAATATTAAACTATCCTTGTATTCCTGATATATATAAATCCTACCTGGTCATAGTGTGTAATACTCATGATAACTTATTGTAGTTTTTTTGCTAGCATTTTATTTAAGATTTTTACATCTATGTCCATTAAGGAGATTGTAGTTTTCTTTCTCCATTTTAGGTCTGCCTGGCTTTGAAATCAGTACCATATTTGTGTCATGAAAAGAATTAGATAAGACTCCTTCTTTAATTATTTTGTCAAATAGTATAATATTGGGATTAGTTGTTCTTTAAATGTTTGATATAATTCACTTGTGAATTCATCTGGCCTTGGGGATTTTTCTTAGGAAATTCCTTGATGGCTTCAATTTCGTTTTCTGAGATAGGATTATTTATGTATTCTATTCCCTCTTTTCTTAATCTAGGCAATTTATATTTTTTGTAAATATTAACCCATTTCACCTAGGTTGTCATATTTATTGCCACATAATAGTTCATCAATGCATTAATGTCCTGACTTTGCCTCATCCCCTCCAGCATTCATTACTTTCCATAGCTGTCATGTTAGCTAATCTGCTAGGTGTGAGGCAATACCTCAGAGATGTTTTGATTTGCATCTCTCTGATTATAAGAGATTTAGAACACTTTTTCATGTACTGATTAATAGTTTTAATTTCTTTAACTGAAAATTGCCTATTCGTGTCCCTTGTCCATTTATCTATTAGAGAATGGCTTGATTTTTTGTACAATTGATTTAGTTCATTATGAATCTGAGTAATTAGACCTCTGTCAGAGGTTTTTGTTATAAAGATTGCTTCCCAATTTGTTGCTTCCCTTCTAATTTTGGATGCATTAGTTTTGTTTGTACAAAAACTTTTCAATTTGATATAATCAAAATTATTGAATTTACAATGGTGTTACTATCTATTTCCTCCTTAAGATCCTTTTATTTCTCTTTTGGAAATCTAGATGCTATACCACCTTAAGCTCCTTTAGTTTCTCCTTTAGATATCTGGAAGCTACACCATTTAATACCCAAATGTTTAGTAATGATATTACTTCATTGTTTATAACACTCTTTAACAAAATGTAATTTCCTCCCCTATCTCTTTTAATCAGATGCTACTTCTGCTTATTTTTACTTCAGATGATGCATAATAAATTCTGCTCCAGCCTTTTGAATTTGTGTGTGTCACATTGCCTCCAATATATTTCTTATAAACAACATATAGTAGGATTCTTGTTTTTAATCTGCTCTGCTGTCTGCTTCTGTTTTATGGGTGAGTTCATCCCTTTCACATTCAGTGTTATGATTACTAATGGTATATTGCCCTCCTTCATATTATTGCCTTTAACTCCTGCTCTATTCCCTTTCATTCTGTTCCTACTCACCAATATTTTGCCCATTTCCTACTCCCTTCAATTACCTCCTCCTTCCCTTTTTTTATTCACCTTCTACTTCTCTGTAGGGTAAGATAGAATTCTACACCCCCCTGAGCATATTTGTTTTTCCCTCTTTGAGCCAGTTAAGATAAGAGTAAATTTTAAACATTGACCATCAGAACCCTTATCCTCCCCTCTCTATAAAGATTTTCACCCCTCTTTATGTTATATAATTTACCCCATTCCATCTCTCCCTTCCCTTTTCTCTCAGTGCAATACCCTCTTTCACCCCTTGTTTTTTTACATATAATCCATATGCCTACATATCACATATATATATATCTTAAATTATCATATACATCACATCATAATAATTTTAAAGGGTGAAATTATGGCTGAGACTAAATGTATAATTAATTTAGGTCACCAAGAATTTTATTTATAAAAATCCTAATGAAAAACCCAAATAATAAAATACCCAAGTCAGATGCCAAATTTTATGGTGACTTAATTGATATAGTGGAGAAGATTAAGAAGAATGGAGAAGGAAAGGGTGAAGGATTTCTCCCCCACCTGGCTGATACCAGGCGGGAAGATTAGAAGATCTAGAAAGTAAGGGTTTGGAGTGTGAAGGATGAAGGAATCAACCTGAACTCCAAAAGGGGCTCAGGTGAGATGCCTGAACCTGAATCAAGTCAAGGACAAAACTCACTGCCAAAACCCAGACAAGTAACTGCCACTTCTCCCAAGATGTTGGAATGCCCAGCATGCTGCCAGCCAGAGTTGCCTTTCCAGGGAAAAAGGAAGGGGCAGGAAGTGACATGCCGTATATGGATGTTTTTACATCACTTTTCTGCATCTCATCTGTACCAATGAGAACTTAGCTTGACTTAGGACAGTCCAGAGGTCTGTCCTTTTTTCTGCACATATCTCTTAAAGGCCATTCCTTAGATAATTAAATCTTGAGTTTCATGCAGACCTTCAAAATCTTGTTAAACTAAGAAAGGAGGAGATATGTAGAGTTTCCAAGACCTGATTCTATTATTCCAAGTATCTCTATTGTTACTGATCAGGAAATAGCTAAATTAAATCTTCTAAAGAATGGTCTAATTAGGGTGGAATAGTTTTAAAATTCACATAATCAGCTTATTCCCCCACTCTCTTTCTGGGTAAATTCCTTCTATCTTCTCTACCACTAAGAGTACTTTTTGAGAATGACAGATATCCTCTTTCCATGTAGACTTATAAATATTTTGACCTTAATGAGTCCCTTAAATTTTCTCTTTCTAATTTACCTTTTTGGGTTCCTCTTGTGTTTCATGTTTGGGATTTCAAATTTTTTGTTTAGGTCTGGCGTATTCCTCAGGAATACTTGGAATGCTTCTATATTATTGAATGTTAATTTTTCCCCTCAAAGAATGTACTCAATTTTTGTGGATTGGTGACTCTTGGCTATAAACCCAAATGTTTTGCCTTCCAGAATATCATATTCTATGCCTTTCAATTGTTAGGGGTAAATTTTATGGTTGGACTGAATATATATATATATATATTTTTTTTTAAGTTGTTTGCAAAAGAAATACTCAAGTCAGAATGGAATTTTATGGTGGTTTATTTACAATAGAAGGAAAAATTAAGAATGAGAGAGAGAGGGTGGAGAAAGGGAAAAAGATCTGCTCTGGTCTGAGTTAGGAAGGAGTTCAGAGGCCTCAGCCAAGGGATCTCTCCAGAAAAAAAAAAAACAAGGAAAGGGGAGTCCCAAGAGATGGGCATTTCCAGAGGCTGTTGCCTGTAGAAAAGCCAAGGAAAGGGGAGTCAGCGTTATCACTTACTACATGATTGTCTAAGGGAAGCAGTCAGCGATCTCACATTCCAGCTCCTCCATGGTTGAGTTCAAAGGCCAAATCCCTCTCACAGGAAGTAACATGAAATATAAAGGCAATTCTTTACATCACTTCCTGTGTCTTATATGTACCAATGGTGGCTTAAACTTGGCTTTTGGTATCCCAGGGAATCAGTCGATTGTTTCTGATTTGTCACTTGCTAGCACAAGTGGGTCATAGACCTTCCTACTCCACACTTAATCCTTAAATGGAGGTGTATACATTCCTGGTTGTTAGAATTCTACAAACTAAGCAGGGTGGAGTAAATCTAAATTTCACACAGTCCTTTAATTTTGAAGCTACTAGGTCCTGTGTGATCCTGATAGTAGCTTCATGGTATTTAAACGGTTTCTTTCTGGCTGTTAAAAGAATTTTCTCCTTAGCTCAGTGGTTACTGAATTGATCTATTACATTGCAGGAAATTGTCATTTGAGGATTTCTTTCTGGAGTGATCTATGAATTATTTCAATTTTATTTTCTTCTTCAGGGATCTCTGGGCAGTTTTCTTTGAGAATTTCATGATTTTTTCTTGGTGTTCATGGTTTTTTCTTGATCATGACTTTCAGGTTATCCAAGTATTCTCAAATTGTCTTTCCTACATCTATTTTCTAGGTCTGTTGTTTTTTCAGTAAGTTCTTTCATGTTTCCCTCTGTTTTTCATTCCTTTAATTCTGCTTTATTGTTTCTTGGTTTCTCATGAAATAATTGACTTCTATATGGTCAGTGCTGATTTTTAAGAACTGATTTTCCTCTGTAAGTTTTTGGTTCTCCTTTTTTCAATTGTCCCATTTCTTCTTGTATCATTTTCATTTCTCCTTGTAGCACTTTTATTTCTCTTTCCTACTTTTTCTCTTCCTCTCTTAATTGCTTTTCAAAGTCTTTTTAAGCTCTTGCAGAATTTGTGTCCAATTCATATTTTTCTTTTGGACTCTGCATGTGTTTCCTTTGCTTTTATTTCCCTTTCTATGTCTGTACCTTGCTCTTTGTCTCCATAAAAATTCTTTAGATCTAGGTGCTTTTTTGTTGTTGTTTGCTCATTTTTCTTATCTAATTATAGTTAAGCTAGGGAGATGATATCATGATCTGAGGACTGAGAGCTCTGAGAGTCCCCTTCCCTGGATGATTCAATTGTCCCTTGAGATGCTGATAGCTTAAGGACTTGTCTCAGGTTTCCAATTTAGAAGTATAGACAATTTGACTCTATTGAGTCCTTATGATTATTATTTCATATTTATCTTTTTATAATTCTCTTGGGTTTTCTGTTTGAATGTTAAATTTTCTATTCAGTTCTAGTTTTTTCAACAGGAATTCCTGAACATCCTGTATTTTTATTAAATATTCATTTTTGCTCGAATGTACTTAGTTTTGCTGGATAGGCTATTCTTGGTTGGAATTTTAGCTCCTTTGTCCTCTGGAATATCATATTCTAAATCTTTTCCCCTTTAACATAAAAACTGACCTTGTGTGGTTTTACTGGTGGTTCCATGATATTAGAATTATTTCTTTCCAATTGATTTTAATATTTTCTTGTTGATCCAGAATCTCTGGAATTTGACTATAATCCTGAGAGTTTTCTTTTTGAGATGTCTTTTAGGACTTGATCAATAAATAGTTTTCATTTCTATTTTTGCCTTCTGGATCTAAGATATTAGAGATATCCTTGATTTTTAATTACATTATCTATACTCTTTTTTGTTTTTTTTAAAATATATTTTATTTGATCATTTCCAAGCATTATTCGTTAAAGATCATTTTCTTTTCCTCCCCCCCACCCCCCATAGCCGACGCGTAAGTCCACTGGGCATTAGATGTTTTCTTGATTTGAACCCATTGCTTTGTTGATAGTATTTGCACTAGAGTGTTCATTTAGAGTCTGTCCTCTGTCATGTCCCCTCAACCTCTGTATTCAGGCAGTTGCTTTTCCTTGGTGTTTCCACTCCCATAGTATATCCTTTGCTTATGAATGGTGTTTTTTTCTCCTGGATCCCTGCAAGTTGTTCAGGGACATTACACCGCCACTAATGGAGAAGTCCATTACGTTCGATTATACCACAGTGTATTAGTCTCTGTGTACAATGTTAGCCTGGTTCTGCTCCTCTCGCTCTGCATCACTTCCTGGAGGTTGTTCCAGTCTCCATGGAACTTCTCCACTTTATTATTCCTTTTAGCACAATAGTACTCCATCACCAACATATACCACAGTTTGTTCAGCCATTCCCCAATTGATGGGCATCCCCTCGTTTTCCAGTTTTGGGCCACCACAAAGAGCGCAGCTATGAATATTTTTGTACAAGTCTTTTTGTCCATTATCTCTTTGGGGTACAGACCCAGCAGTGCTATGGCTGGGTGAAAGGGTAGATATTCTTTTGTCGCCCTTTGGGCATAGTTCCAAATTGCCCTCCAGAATGGTTGGATCAATTCACAACTCCACCAGCAATGAATTAATGTCCCTACTTTGCCACATCCCCTCCAGCATTCATTACTTTCCTTTGCTGTAATGTTAGCCAATCTGCTAGGTGTGAGGTGATACCTCAGAGTTGTTTTGATTTGCATCTCTCTGATTATAAGAGATGTAGAGCACTTCTTCATGTGCTTGTTAATAGTTTTGATTTCTTTATCTGAGAACTGCCTATCCATGTCCCTTGCCCATTTATCAATTGGAGAATGGCTTGATTTTTTGTACAATTGATTTAGCTCATTATAAATATGAGTAATTAAACCTTTGTCAGAGGTTTCTATGAAGATTTTTTCCCAATTTGTTGTTTCCCTTCTGATTTTAGTTATATTGGTTTTGTTTGTACAAAAGCTTTTTAGTTTGATGTAGTCAAAATTATTTATTTTACATTTTGTGATTCTTTCTATATCTTGCTTGGTTTTAAAGCCTTTCCCCTCCCAAAGGTCTGACATGTATACTATTCTGTGTTTACCCAATTTACTTATGGTTTCCTTCTTTATGTTTAAGTCTTTCACCCATTTTGAATTTATCTTGGTGTAGGGTGTGAGGTGTTGATCTATTCCTAGTCTCTCCCACACTGTCTTCCAATTTTCCCAGCAGTTTTTATTGAATAGTGGATTTTTGTCCCAAAAGCTGGGATCTTTGGGTTTATCGTATACTGTCTTGCTGAGGTCGCTTTCCCCCAGTCTATTCCACTGATCTTCCTTTCTGTTTCTTAGCCAGTACCAAATTGTTTTGATGACTGCTGCTTTGTAATATATTTTTAGGTCAGGGACTGCAAGGCCCCCATCGTATGTGTTTTTTTTCATTATTTCCCTGGATATCCTTGATCTTTTGTTCTTCCAAATGAACTTTGTTATGGTTTTTTCTAAATCAGTGAAGAAGTATTTTGGTAGTTCAATGGGTATGGCACTAAATAGATAAATAAGTTTGGGTAGGATGGTCATTTTTATTATATTGGCTCGTCCTATCCATGAGCAGTTAATGTTTTTCCATTTGTTCAGGTCTAGTTTTAGTTGTGTGGCGAGTGTTTTGTAGTTGTGTTCATATAGTTCCTGTGTTTATCTTGGGAGGTAGATTCCTAGGTATTTTATTTTGTCTAAGGTGATTTTGAATGGGATTTCTCTTTCTAGTTCTTGCTGCTGAGCTGTGTTGGAGATATATAGAAAAGCTGATGATTTATGTGGGTTTATTTTGTATCCTGCAACTTTGCTAAAGTTGTTGATGATTTCAATTAGCTTTTTGGTTGAATCTCTAGGATTCTTTAAGTAGACCATCATGTCATCCACAAAGAGTGATAACTTGGTCTCCTCCTTGCCTATTTTGATGCCTTCAATTTCTTTATCTTCTCTAATGGCTACTGCTAGTGTTTCTAGTACAATGTCAAATAGTAGGGGTGATAATGGGCATCCTTGTTTCACTCCTGATCTTATTGGGAATGCATCTAGTTTATCCCCATTGCAGATGATATTAGCTGTTGGTTTTAGATATATACTGTTTATTATTTTTAGGAATGACCCTTCTATTCCTATGCTTTCTAGTGTTTTTAATAGGAAAAAGTGTTGTATTTTATCAAAGGCTTTTTCTGCATCTATTGAGATAATCATGTGGTTCTTGCTAGTTTGCTTGTTGATGTGGTCAATTATGTGGATGGTTTTCCTAATGTTGAACCAGCCCTGCATCCCTGGTATGAATCCTACTTGATCATGGTGAATGATTCTTCTGATCACTTGCTGGAGTCTTTTTGCTAGTATCCTATTTAAGATTTTTGCATCTATATTCATTAGGGAGATTGGCCTATAGCTTTCTTTCTCTGTTTTTGACCTGCCTGGTTTTGGAATCAGTACCATGTTTGTGTCGTAAAAGGAGTTTGGTAGAACTCCCTCTTTGCTTATTATGTCAAATAGTTTGTATAGTATTGGGGTTAACTGTTCTCTGAATGTTTGATAGAATTCACAGGTGAATCCATCAGGCCCTGGGGATTTTTTCTTAGGAAGTTCTTTGATGGCTTGATGGATTTCAATTTCTGATATGGGATTATTTAAGAATTCTATTTCCTCTTCTGTTAGTCTAGGCAGTTTGTATTTTTGTATATATTCATCCATTTCTCCTAAATTGGTGTATTTGTTGCCATATAATTGGGCAAAGTAATTTCTAATGATTGCCTTAATTTCCTCCTCATTGGAGGTGCTGTCCCCCTTTTCATCTTTAATGCTGTGAATTTGCTTTTCTTCCTTCCTTTTTTTAATTAGATTGACCAGTACTTTGTCTATTTTGTTTGTTTTTTCAAAGTACCAGCTTCTTGTCTTATTTATTAAATCAATAGTTCTATCACTTTCGATTTTATTAATTTCTCCCTTAATTTTTAGGATTTCTAATTTGGTTTTCTGCTGGGGGGTTTTAATTTGATCGCTTTCGAGTTTTTTTCAATTGCATTTCCAATTGATTGATCTCTGCTCTCCCTTGTTTGTTAATATAAGCTTTCAGGGATATGAATTTGCCTCTGATTACCGCTTTGGCTGCATCCCAAAAGGTTTGAAAGGATGTTTCGCCATTGTCATTTTCCTTGATGAAATTATTAATTGTTTCTATGATTTCTTCTTTAACTAAATGGTTTTGGAGTATCATATTGTTTAATTTCCAATTGGTTTTAGATTTGGTTTTCCATGTACCATTACTGATCATTATTTTTATTGCCTTGTGATCTGAGAAGGCTGCATTCATTATTTCTGCTTTTTTGCATTTGTGTGCTATGTTTCTGTGACCTAATGTATGGTCAATTTTTGTGAATGTTCCATGTGGTGCTGAGAAGAAGGTGTATTCCTTTTTATCCCTATTTATTTTTCTCCATATGTCTATTAATTCTAATTTTTCTAAGATTTCATTCACTTCTTTTACCTCTTTCTTATTTATTTTTTGATTTGATTTATCTAAATTTGATAATGGTTGGTTTAAGTCTCCCACTAGTATGGTTTTATTGTCTATTTCTTCCTTCAATTCGCCTAGTTTCTCCATTAGAAATTTGGGTGCTATATTATTTGGTGCATACATGTTGATTAATGATATTTCCTCGTTGTCTAGAGTCCCTTTTAACAAAATATAATTACCTTCCCTATCCCTTTTGATTAGGTCTATTTTTGCATTGGCTTTGTCAGATATCATGATTACCACTCCTGCCTTCTTTCTATCAGTTGAGGCCCAGAAGGTCTTACTCCATCCTTTAATTCTGACCTTGTGGGTGTCAACCCGCCTCATGTGTGTTTCTTGAAGACAACATATGGTAGGGTTTTGGATTCTAATCCATTCTGCTATTCGTCTACGTTTTATGGGTGAGTTCATCCCATTCACGTTCAAAGTTATGATTGTCATTTGTGGACTCCCTGGCATTTTGATTGCCTTCCCTAATTCTAACCTTTTCTTCTTCGGCTCTACCATTTAGTCCAGTGATTTACTTTGAATCAGTCCCCCTTGTCCCCTCCCTTGATGTTTCCCTTTTTAGTCCCTCCCTTTTTCTTCCCTCCCCCTCCCCCCTCTCTTTCCCTCCCTTTTTGTTCTCCCTCTCCCCTTTCCCCCCTTGGTTTTCCCTTCTCCTTACCCTTGTTGGGTAAGATAGAGTTCAAGATCCCAATGGATCTGGATGTTTTTCCCTCTCAGAGTTGATTTCCCTGAGATTGAGGTTTAAGTAAACCCCCGCCCCCCTCTCTTCCTCTCCTTCTTATAGGAGTTTTCTTCCCCTCCCCTTCCCATGTGAATCTTTGTGTGAGAACGATTATTCTATTTGGTCTTTCTTTACCCCCTATTTATACATTACATTTTCCCCATATGTTAGTATACATAGATTGATATAAATGTAGTCCTTATAGAAGAGAGTTTGAGTAAAAGAAGAAGATAACATTTTTCCCCTTTCCTTAATATTTACCTTTTCAGGTATTCCTTCCTCTTTGATTTTCGGTATCAAACTTTCCACAGAGCTCTGGTCTTTTCTTTGCAAAAAGTTGGAAGTCTTCTATTTTGTTGAATTCCCATACTTGGAAGTATATAGTCAGTTTTGCTGGGTAGCTGATTCTTGGTTGGAGACCCAGCTCTCTTGCCTTTCTGAAGATCATGTTCCATGCCTTACGATCATTCAGAGTAGAACTTGCAAGGTCTTGTGTGACCCTGATTGGTATTCCTTTATATCTAAATTGTCTTTTTCTGGCTTCCTGTAGGATTTTTTCTTTTGTTTGATAGCTTTGGAATTTGGCAATTACATTCCTGGGAGTTGTCTTTTGGGGGTTTAGTGTAGAAGGTGTTCTGTGAGCTCTGTCAGTGGCTGTATTGCCCCCTTGTTCTAGAATCTCTGGGCAATTTTCTTTGATTATATCTTGTATCACCATGTCCAGTTTGGTGTTTATTTCTGGCTTTTCTGGGAGTCCAATATTCTTAAATTTTCTCTTCTCCCTCTATTTTCCAGATCTATCACCTTGTCGGTGAGATATTTTATGTTCTCTTCTAATTTCTTGGTGTTTTGGCTTTGCTTTATTAGTTCTTGCTTTAAAGCCTGGTTTTCTTTTACAGTTTGGTCAAACTGGTTTTGTAGATGCATGAATTTCTTTTGCATTATTTCCCACTTTTCCTCCCAGAGGGCTTCCATCTTTTTGGTCATTTCTGATTCAAATTTTTCATGGGTTTGTGGAGAGTTTATATTTCCTTTGGAAGATTTTGGAGAATTTTCTTGTATATCTTCTTCTATCTGCTCTGTATTTTGTATTTTGGCTCCATAGAATGTGTCCAAAGTTGCCCCTTTCTTCTTATTTTTCTTGGTATTTTGGGGCTTCTGTGCTTCTGTGGAGTTTGTCATCTCTGAATGTGGAGGATTTGCTTTTCTTATCTCTGTCTTGTGATCAGAGGCTTTAGTCCTGGGCAGATGGTTCTATGAGCTTTCCCTGGGTTAAACTGAATATGCCTCACTGGAACTGGAATGGAAGGGTCGGACCACGAGGCCACACTCTCCCCCCGGCTCGCTTTCCGGAAGTTGCCTTCAGAATTGCTGGCCGTGAGGCTGTTTCGTCGGCCTGCTGGGGGGGATGGGCTGCAGCTTTCCCAAGCTCCGAGGGCAAGGACTTTCACTGAGACTTGGATAGCAGGATCCAGTCCGTGAGGCTGTCTTGCCCGCCCTGAGGGTTGCTGTTGTTTAGACCAGCTCTCTGCAGCGGAAGCCCCAGGCAGTAACTTTCACTGGGACTCGGGTAGAAGGCCCTGAGGGTTCTGCTCTCTGAGCCCGGCGGGGCTGCGGCTTCCGGGAGCCTTGGACTCTGCGCTCCTACCCCTGAGGTCCAAGTGATCTTGGGTTCTGGCTTTTGAGGGGAGCCGTACCTTTTGAACCGGGTCCAGGTCCAGGAGGAGGGTTCCCAGGGTCTGTGCTGTTGATCGTTTTGAATTTCGGCGCCTTAGGAGCTTATAGTTTGAGATCCGTCGGGAAGGGTTTTCCGGAGATCTGAGCTTTAGCTTTCTCTAAGCCGCCATCTTAACTGGAAGTCTCTATACTCTTTTTTATCATGACTTTCAGGTAGTCTAATAATTCTTAAATTATTCCTCCTTGATCTATTTCTTATGTCAGCTCTTTTTTCCAAATAAATATTTCACATTTTCTTCCATTTTTCATTCTTTTGACTTTGATTTATTGAGGATTTATGTAGTCATTTTCTTTCTGGTCCCTATTGTAATTCTTAAGAAATTATTTTCTTCAGTGAAATTTTGAGCCTTATTCATTTGTCCAAGTCAGCTTAAAAAAAAAAACTTACTTTCTGCCTTACAATCAATGCTATGTATTGGTGCCTAAATGAAAGAGAAAAAAGACCTAGGCAATAGGGTTAAGTGACTTGCTCATGGTTGTACAGCAAGGAAGTATCTGAAACCAGACTTTAATCCAAGACCTCCTGCCTCCAGGCCTAACTTTCAATCCACTGAGTCATCTGATACCTTCCCCCAGACCTCCATCTACCTTTTAAGAAGTTCTTTGAGTAGATTTTTTGTAAAATTTTTTCTATTTGAGTCACTCTGCTTTTAAAAGATTTTTCACATAATTTTTGTGCCTCTTTTACTATAAGATCAATTGCATTTTTAAGCTGTTATTTTCTTCAGTTTATTTTGTGCCTCTTTTTTCTTGTATCACTCATTTCTTTCCCCAATTTTTTCTCTATCACACAGCTCTCTCTCTTCAACTCTTCAAGAAATTCTTTGATTATTATAAATTGGTTATATGTATATTATATATTGGTTATATGTAGAATTAGAATTTTTCTTTGAGGTTTTGCCTGTATCTGTTTTCACAATGTTATTTTCTACTAAGTTCATGTCTTTGTCTTCCCTGCCACCATATTAGCTTTTTATAGTCAAGGCTTTTTTGCCATTGTCATTTGCTCATTTCCTCAGTATATTCCTTTGCTTTGAAGTTTATATTAAAATTGTACTCTACTCACTTGAGGGTGGAGAACCACTCACTCAGTCATCAAATTTTTTGTGCTTCTATGTTCAGAGCTATTTAAGGAATTCTGGGATTTTGGGTGGCTTCTAATTTTGTGTTACATGGGAAGAAGAGTGGTTGCTGCTCTTCTGACCCATGTTCTGATATTTACTCCTCTATTAAGAAGTGCTAGCACTCTTCTCCAACTTATAAGTGTGACCAGGTCCCCAATTCCTTTTTGATTAACAGTCAGTATATCTCTCTACCTTCAAACAATGGCCTGGGATTTTATATGACCAATAGAGTTAACAGTTAATGCCAGTTGCATTTAGTGCCAGGAAAGGGTACCTTGTAATAGCTTTCTTATCCATTTTCTTACCCCCGTATCTCTGAGCTGAGAACTTTCAAAGTTGCTGTAATTACTGTCATAGATATCTCTGAGCCTTGCCTCTTTAAATGCTCTTGCTAGGCTCAAGGCCTGTGTCCATTTCAGAGTTACAGACCTCTCCTGCTAAACCCTTTTGTTATTTTTGGCTGGAAATGTTTCCCTCCACCTTTTTGTTGACTCTGCCCCACCAAAATTTGATTTTAGGAGTTATTTTAAAGTTGTTTAGAGGTGAATATTAAAAAAAGTTTCAGCTTGCTCTTAGCCTATATTATGGCTTCTTGGTTAGCTGGTTTCACTTTTAAGATCACAAGTGTCAGTCACATTCCCTATATTCTACCATTTTCTTATTTTTAAAGAGGGAAATGAGAGTGGAGAGAAGGAAAAGTACAAGAGTATGAAATAGAGAAAGAAGTAATGTTAGAGAAGAGAGCTAGCACTTGTTAATACAAGAGATCACTAACCTTTCCTGGGTAAAGACCAGAGCATGGAGCAGAAGAACAGCAACCCTATTCTTCCCTCATCACACAACATTGCAATAACACATTAAGTAAACTTAGCTGTGGACTTGAAAGGAATAAATTTACCCATATAGTGAAGGATAAGGACACAATAGATTATAAAATAAAACCAACAATGTGTTTTTCACAAGAAATATACTTGAAATACCAAGATTCACAGATTTTAAATGAGGAGCTGGAAAAATATCTATTATGCTTTAGCCGAAATTTTAAAAGCAGAAATAGCAATCATGATTCCAGAGAAGGCTGTATTTAGACTTACATATATACTTATATACCTATATACAAGATAAAATGAGATACATAGATAAATTATGCTAATAGGTACCATGGATATAGTATCAAAATCAATAAATAATATACAGGTAAATCATAAAAATTTAAAGGAAAAGTTAACAAAATTAGAGGTAAAAATCAAATAATTAAGACACTCTGGTTGGGAACCTTAAAGTACTCATTTCGGGGCTATGAAGATCTAATTAAAAGATAAACAATATAAGAGCTAAGGGCTCAAATAGACATTGAGAAAAATTAAAGGACAAACATCCCTGATATTTACTGAATGGAAATAATTTACAAATTCACAGCTGTACTAGTAAGCATAAAATTTAATAATAAATTAGGCATAAATAACTCAGCAAAAATGTAAAAAAGAATAAATACAAAATACCACTTACCATAAAGCAGCAAAATTATAAATAATAATAGTCCTTTTAAGAAAAAATGGAGGCAAAATATCATAATCCTAAAACTTGACATTTTTAAAGCAAATGATAGAACATTAAAAAAATAATCAAGAGAATAACAATAATGAAAATTATATGGGGTGCAGCTAAATCAGTTGAAGGGGGGAAATGTATATCTCTTATGCTTTCATCAACAGAAAAATAATTATTTGGGCATTAGATTTTAAAACTTGAAAAACAAATCTTAATAAATTTTAATAAAAAACAAATTAAGCAACAAAAATAAATCCTGAAAATTTGAGATTAATAAAACTAAAAGAAAAAAGAAATGAAAACCTTGAACTGACATATAAAACTTTAAACAATTCTAATAAAATATATAATCGAGTAGTCTAATTTTTAAAAGAAAGAGTAAAACCAGTTTGTATGACTTACAAATTTTAAAGATGAAATAAGAGAGATTATAAGGAACCATTTTGATAAATTATATACTAACAACTCTGATAACTTAATGGAAAAAATGAATACTTATTTCAATTCTTATTTCTATTAAAGAATACAGAAAATATATTAAAAAATGAACCTTCCCTCAGTATACTAAATAATATTTCTCTAAATCCAATAGCAAACATTATATATAATAATAAAAAGCTAGAGACCTTTTCAATGAGACAAAAAATCAAGCAAGGATACCTAATATCACCACTACTCTTTAGCAAAGGACTAGAAATAATAGTTATCCTAATAAAACAGGCAAAGAGAAATCTAAATTATGACATTATGATATGATGGTGTACTTAAGGAAATATAAGATTTCTAAAATTAAGTAAAATTATTCATAATTAGCAAAATTACACACTGTAAGACAAATCCACATAAATCAACAGCATTTCAACATAAAATAGGAAAGCATAACAAAAAAAGTTGTCAGAGAATTTTTATTCAGAGTAACTATAGAATGTTTAAAATACTTGAGAATATATTTTCCGAGATGCACTCAGCAAGTCTATGAATCTATAAAACACTTTTAGCACATATAAAGGCAAGCCAAAGTAATTGGAGAACATTAATTATTAATGGGTAGCTGGAACCAATATAATAAGAATTACATTAATCCCTAAATCAATTTATTTATTCAGTCTTGTACCAGTCAAATTCAAAAAAAGAATATTTTATAGAAATAGAAAAATAACAATTCATATGGAGGTAATCAAGGATAATAATGAACTGATTAAGAATAGTGTGAATGTAATTTAAAGCAATTTATACAATCAATAACATTATAGAGAAAAACAACTTTCAAAGATTTAGGAAGTATAATCAATCAATAATAACCTATAAGTCCAAAGAATTTAAATGAATCAGAAGAGTTGATGATTAAAAATGCAAAAAGAGACATACATATCAGACATGGCTAATTTCAGTAGATAAAAGGTTGTTTGTTTGTTTGTTTTTAATTTGCTTTTGGGGGGATTGAGGATAGTAGAAACAGCATAATTAGAATAGTTGTTACTTGAATGTTTTCATCAAAAAGGACTGTAAGAAATAGATATAGTACAAAATTAGAAAGGAAAAACTGATAATGCTATGGGGGGGAGTAAAGAAAATAGTCTCTGCAAGCTATAGATCCAAGATCTTAACTTCAATTGCTGGGAAAACTAAAATACACTTGGGAAATGATACATAAAATAATCATATTTGCATAATACTTTAGAATTTTCAAAGCACTCTAAAATATTAGCTCATTTTATCCCCTCAAAAACTTTGTGAGAGATGTGCTAATATTATCTGCTTTTTTACCATTTCAGGCACATACGTGACTTGCCCAAGGTCACATAGTTAGTAATTGTCTGAGACAGAATTTGAACTGAGGTTTTCTTGACTTCATGTCAAATTATATTTCTATTTCCCCTCTCAGAAAAGGGCTGACAGGGTTTCTTTTGGAAAATATGGAGAGATGAGGAGTAGATATATTTAGATTTAGATTACGATTGGTGAATTCAAAACTGATTGAATGTCTGGACTCAAAGTATTTACTAATGGTTCAATGTCAACTTGACAAGATATCTCCAGTAAAACAAACCTGTGATCTGTGTTTGGCTCTGGACTTTTAAAACATATTTATCAAGTCTTGTGTAGAAGTGTAGGTGGCCTCCTCATTAAGTTTACATGTAGCCAAAGCTCATGTTGAAATGTATCTCATGTTATTCTTATGGGGAACCTGAAGAGAAACAAATGAAACAATAATAGAATCAGGTGGGTTTATAAATGAGTAAATTAATTTAAAGAGGAATTGTTAATAGCTCAACCACCTCAGGCATCTGGGCTTCATCCTGTGATCTTTAATGTTTTGCAGCCAAAACAAAGTTAGAAGTAATAGTTAACACAAAAGATGACAGAATCTGAATCCAAAAAGATTTCAAAAGGTTAATGCAATGCTATAAATATTTCTTAAGTGCCTGCTATGTATCATATACTATGCTAAAAGCTGTGGATACAAATAAGAAAAACATAGTCCCTATCCTTAAGGAACTTTGACTCAAGACAGCACACAAAGGAAACTTTTGGCGAGGAAGTAGGAGATGAGATACCTGGGAATATCATGTTCTATCTAGCCAAAACCAATCAAAGCATTCAAACCATTGAATGTGGTTTGACTCCTGGAATGTTTGCATCCCAGTCCTCAATAAAAGAATATTTTACAAGAAGTTTAGTTATCTACCATCTAGCCCACTTTTCAGAGAGAAGAAGCAACTAAGGGAGTTCAGAAGTTTTGACAAATCAAAAACTGAGTCAATTAGAATGATGTTGAGGTTTGAGTTGGAATATGATGTTCCCAGGAGTCGTGAAAAGTGCTAATGGAAAGTTCATTCAATTGGGCTAACTTTTATAATATGAAATAAAGTAACAAAAAATATATAGATTATATTCAATCAATAGTTAATCTTAAGGTTGAAGAGTTATGATTTACCTACAGATTGTCTGAAAGAAGAAAAAATCTAAAGTTTTTGTGGACCTTAGGTTCAGTATATAGCAGTTTGATGTGGTACCAAAAAGGCTCATAGAGTCTCAGGTTACATTTAAAAGAATTAAGCTCTAAAGATAAAGGGGTAAAAGTCATGTTGTTTCCTGCATTACTCAGGTCATATCTGAAATGTCATGTTCAATTCTGGGCACCACAACTTAAGAAAGCTATTGATAAACTCAAAACTACCCAGAAGATAGATTATTGAAGGGTTTTGAGTCCATATTGTATAAAGAACAGTAGAAAAAACTAAGGATTTTTTCCCTAGAGGAGAGATTGTCATTGGATACCATAATCACTATATTTAAGTGTTTGAAGGTCTGTCAGATTTATGAAAAGTTTATAGTGTAGAAAGGAAGTATCTAATAGCTATTGTGATATATTATAGAAAGCTGAACTTTGAATCATGAAGACCTAAAATCTTAACTTCATCTCAGATACTTATTTGGACAAGTGAGTCAACTAAACTTTTTCAACTTCAGTTTCCTTACCTGTAACGGAAGTGTATAGAACTTCCTTTAGAGAGGTTGTTGTGAGACTCAAATTATACAAAGTATTTACATATGGAAAATATATTAGAAACCTTTAAAAACTATGTGAACATCTATTAATATAAGAAAGCACAAATTATACTACAGAAAATGCCTTTGACAAACTTGAAGCTCTTAATATTTGGCTCCAGAAAGCAGAACAAAGAATAATGGGTAAAAATTCTGAGGAAAATGAAGAAAAAAAGTGTTTCTTCCCTTTTTGAAGAAAGTTGCAAATAATTAATTTCATGGGGCAGTTCAGGGTAAACAAAGGTATCCTATATTGAAATTCAAATAATTTTTATTCCTACAACCAACAGACATTAAAGATCTCCTGAAAATACAATATTGAAACCATTCCTCTAAATTGGTAAACACATGAAAAAATGTTCTAAATCCCTCCTGATTACAGAAATGCAAATAAAAATAAATCTGAGGCAATACCTCACACCTAGCAGATTGGCCAACATGACAGTAAAGGAAAATAATAAATATTGGAAGGAATGTGGCAAAATTGGGCCCCTGGTGCATTGCTGGTGGAGTTATGAATTGATCCAACCATTCTGGATGGCAATCTGGAATTATTCCCAAAGGGCCTTAAAAGACTGCATGCCCCTTCATCCAGCTATACCAACACTGGGTTTTTGCCCTAAAGAGATAAAAAAAATGTTGATACAAAACTATTTATAGTTGCACTTTTTGTGCTGGCAAAAAAAAATTAGAAAAGGAGGATGTCCCTTAATTGGGGAATGGCTGAACAAATTGTGGTATATGATGGTAATGGGATTCTATGTGCTATAAGGACTGATGAACTGATTGGTTTCTATACTAACTGGAAAGACCTCCATGGACTGATGCAGAGTGTAATATTTATTGGGAAAAGTTGGGAGGATTGGGAAAACGGGATGACAAAGGTTTGTAGCAGGGAATAGAGGAGATGAGGGGAGAGAGGGAATATTGCTACTGGTGAGGCAAAAGAGAGAGATGCCCCCTGCCAAGAGGCAGCAGCAAGGGTCCGATAAGGACTGTTGGTCATTGAATGACTGAACTGATGTTCAGCTCCCTCTATGCCCCAGAAAAGATAGTCACTTATCTGACAGAGAATTTAAATAAGATAAAGTTTAATAACCAGTTTGGATTTTAGAGGTATCAGGAAAAAGGGGCAAGGGATGTCCCTAAATAAGGTTGGAGTCTTCCTCAGCTTTGGAGCTAAGGCCAGGCCTCACAGGCTGTTGGAGGGTTTCTCACACTCCCATCCTCTGCACTAGTTTTGTCAATTTCATAATCTTAGCAGTAGATAGAAAGCAACAAGAAAGTCTGACCTTCAGAGCTGGCTGGGCCTGTGTCTTCAGGCTGAAAGGAGAGGATGCACTCTGAATCCAGCCTGGACTGAACAAGCTCCTCCTACCTCCCTCACCAGGAAGGAAGTAAAGCCTGGCAGGAAGGAAATGCTAGACACATGACCAAACTGACACTCCCAGTTGTCCCTTCCCCCACCAACTGTCAGTCTTGACAATTTCTTCTCTCTTGATATTCCCACTGTTGCTTATTCCAACACAGTGGCAGAAAGTCTAGAACTTGTTCTTGTTCCCTTTCCACAAGAGTGAAATAAACTGAACAAGGAGAACATTGTACACAGAATATGAAACATTGTGGAATGATTAAATCTAATAAACTCTGCTACTAATAGCAATGCAATGATCAAAAACAATCCTGTGGAACTTATGAAAAAGAATGCATAGTCACATCTAGAGAAAGAACTATGGGAGTAGAAACACAGAAGAAAAACATTCATCACTTGGTTAGATGGGTATATGATTTGGGGTTGTGGTTTTAAAAAATTATTACAAAAATGATTTATATGGAAGTAATAAGACATGTATAAACCAGTGGCATTGCTTGTCAACTCTGGGAAAGAGGAGGAAAGGTGGGGGGGGGGGAATATGAATCATGTCACCATGGAAAAATATTTAAAAAATAATTAAATAATATAGGGAAAAATAAAAATTAAAAATTAAATAAATAAATACTTTGGTATTAGAAAAATAAATTGGTTGATGACAACAACTCAAATAGTTGGTATAATTCACACTGTAGTTATAGAGTAGAATCTATTTTTCAAAGCAATTTCACACATTAGCTCATTTTTTCCTAACAATCCTGGGGCAGTAGCAAAGCAAAGATAGCTATCCCTATTTTACAGATAAAGAAACTGAGTCCTCTCAAGTACAATGACTTTCCAACTGACACAAAGAAAGTTATCAACACTTCTCCCTCTTTGTCCTGCAACATAACCCCTCTGGTCCTATGTAGTGTGAATCTTAAAATTTCTCAGACTTGTGAATGTTAAAAATTCTCAGACTCTACCTTAGAACATTTGGTTAAGACCATTCCCCATTTTAAACAATGAAGGTACTTGATCAGGAATGTGAGAACTCTAACATTACTTCCACCCATATGTAAGCATACTTTAGGGGAAGATAAAGTTGTAAACTCTTTACTGAACAATGAAAAGTACTTAACCCATACTTAAAGTAAAGCAAAAATCCTTAAGCTAAGTCTGTTTTTAGATCTAATACAAAAAGGTGCTAAGTACCTATGAAGGTCAAATTAATCACTAAAATGTCAGGTAACTTGCAAACTTGCAAGGGACGAGCTTAACAAAAGAGGTGTGAAGTTTTAGTCAACCCAAAGCAGTTGAGAACTAAAGAAGGTGTGAATTAAGAATGGTCAGTCCTTTGGAAAACATCTACTGTGATTGGTAGATGTGAAAACTTAGGAGAGGTGACATAGGAGAAAATTCTCTTTAAAAGGAGATCAGAAGAGATCTCTAGAGAGTTCAGCTTGCCAAAGCTGAATTGAAGGGCTCAGTGGATGAACTTAGTTGAGCTGAGGAGCTGAACTGGTGGGTCTCTTTGAACACTAGAATCTTGCTTGGGACAAATCTTGTGGTGAGTGGATTAAAGACTGACTGATCTCTCTCTTAAGGCTGAAGCCTAGGCTGGCCTAGCCTTCATACATTACTTCTTTTTACTCTCTCCCTTTCATTAATTCCTTAATTTGTATTAATTAAAATCTCCATAAAACCCAGCTGACTTGGATATATTTAATATTTGGGAATTTTCCCATGGCAACTACTTTATTTTCAATTTAACTCAAGACACTGTCTTGAAACCATATTTTTGTGGTCACAATTTATGACAACCACTCTTATTTGTAACAGTTTATGGCGACCATGAAGAGACCGCGAAGTTGGTGAAAAAACCCTCAAAAATTTCTGTGAAAATCTCTTTCCTTTCTCTCTTTATTACTTGCTCTATCAGTCAGTCTTTTAAAACATGCTAACTTGGCTTCAAAAACACGGCTGCAAGAGCAGGTGAGTAAAAAACATTTTGATTCTCCTTAAATTAAATAGAATACAGCTGTTTTAAATCTTAGCAACAGGGCCCTAAGGCCCTGGCTAGGAGAGCTGTTTTTAAATATTCTTTCCTTTAGGTAACAACTGCCTAAATTAGGATTAAGGGAAACCTGGGAAAAGTTTTGGCCTTGTCCTGCTTCCCCCATGTTTACTTTAGAAATATGGAGTTACAGCCATTTCAGAACTTAGTTAACAACTGGCTTTTCAGTAAATACTTTGTTCTTTTTTTAGTACAAGCATTGGTCTGCAGCTTACTTAACAGCTGTCTCATCAGCTCCATGACCAAACTTGTAAATACAGAATTCCTTGTCCCTCTGAAAGGGCTTATCCCATGGAACTTATGGCAAAATCTAATCAACATACTACTTTCCCTTGAGTTTTTTATTGTTGTAGCTGTAATATTGGATCTCCTTGAAGAACTCATTTCTCAGTCAAACCAACCAATTGCTCCCTCTAATATTCAACAAATTGTAGAACTAAATACTCCGTAGGAGCTTATAGAGGACCTTATAGAGGGACGTCATGGGGAGATCGTAACTTTTATGAGAAACATTAAAAGAGAGTCAAGAACATTATCAGAATCTCTGTCCCAACTTGCTCTGGACACTAACCCTCCTAGCCAACCCACTGCTCCCCCTGCCAACTCGGCCTTAGAGCCCCCTGCTCTTAACCTGTCACAGTAGTGACCAGAAGGCAGGAAATAAAACATTCAAAAGAGGGTAGATAGAACAAATGAGAAGACAGTACAAGAGTGGGAAAGAATTATATTGCCAAAAAAAAGAGTATATTCACTCCATTTCCATGCTCTCCCCAACCCTAAGAGATAATTTGATGCAAGGAATGGCCAAAAACTCAGATCTGACTTTGAGTTGAACCTTTACTGCTATTTCATTATAAGACTTTGGTTTCATCTCTCCTCTCTATAACTCTTTACCTAAACAATGAAATGAGAGAGAAAATAAATAATTCTTAAACTCTCTTCCATCTTAAACACCCACTTCTGTTACACTCCAGTCTTTTCATAAAAAGTAAAATTCTGTGTTTTATCATTCTGTCCAGCTTAATTAGTTTATATTGTAAAGTTCCTTATATTATAGTTCTGACATTCTTCATCTAACATTTTATGATCAAAAGCTGCTTCTAGTACTATTATTTTAGGAATCTATGACAGTTGTTATCCATTGGGTCTGACTTTTTGTGACCTCATTTGGAATTCTCTTGGCAAAGATACTGAAGTAATTGGCAATTTCTTCTCCAGCTCATTCCACAGAAGAGGAAACTGAGGTGAAGAGGGTTCAATGATTTGCCTAAGATCACACAATTAGTAAGTAAATATCTGAGGCCAAATTTGAACTCATAAAAATGAGTGTTCCTGACTCTATGATCAGCATTCTATCTATTGTTCCATCTAACTGCTCCACTCTATGACTGACTACTCTATCATAATCATTATTGAACAGATTAAATATAGTTAATGGCATTTTTTACAATGGAAAATGAAACCTAGAGAGATTGTGATACTAGATTAAAGTCATACTAAAGTAGACTAAGGGCAGAGAAGATGCTATAAATTCAGATTCCAGACTTCTTGATGAATGGCTTTGCAACCTGACCAAGATTCCTGTTATGGTTGGGATATTTTATCAATTACAAAGAAGAAATCTCAGAAAAAGTAGTGGGGGGAAATATGGCAGACTAGGAACAAAGGAGAGAATGTCACTTCTGTACAAATGAATGATAGTGGGTAAAGAACCCAAAAATAGCATTTGGGGAGTGTGGTGAGGTATGTATGCAGTGTAATGTGTGCTGGGAGGAAGAATCAATGTTTCTACCTCCTCAATGGAGATGTAAATAATTTGCTTCAGTTGGTAGATTGTGGAGCCACATAGATTTTATTCAGAAATAGATTATTTTCAGAGCACACCCAGTATTTATAACACTAATTATATCATTATTCATATCCCCCTCTGTGAAAGATCCAACATGTGTGCATTTTTAAATATGGATTTACTGAGTATTGTCTCATAAATCTCTCCAAAAGACCCATCAGGTGTTTTAATGGGAAAGTCCTTACTTAGATGCTTCAGCCTTTTTAATGTAGCAGGCACATAAGAAAAATGCTCCAAGGAGATGATTTGGAACTAGTGCTCACAGCAGGAAATGATCCTAGAAGGATGGAGTAGAAGCAGACCTTTCCAGACATTTATGGTATAATTTGGACTCTTTTTGTATATATCTTATCCTTCTCCTAATAATAACTATATAATTTTTAAGGTTTGTATTTTTAAACTTTTTTTGTTTTCCATCAATTCTATGTAAAAGCAATTTCCAACATTTTTAAAGTATATTGAGTCTTGAATTCTCTCCCTTCCCCTGCCCCAAGATAGTAAACAGTTTGATATATATTTTACATGTGTAATCATGTAAAATAATTTTTCATATTAATCCATTTGTGGAAGGAAAATAGAATGAAAAAATTAAGAAATAAAGTTTTTTAAGTTTACTTTGGTTTGGATTCAGACTCCATCAGGTCTTTTATCATGAGTCCTTTGGGATTGTTTTGGATTATTGTCTTGTTGAGAATAGCTAAGCCATTCATAGTTACTCATCATACAGAATTCCTGTCACTGTGTACAATGTTGTACTGATTCTGTTTACTTTATTCTGCTTTAGTTGATCTAAGTTTTTCAAAGATTTTTCTGAACTCCTTCTACTAATCATTTCTTATAGTAAATAGTATTCCATTATAATCATATACTATAATTTCTATAATTTTCTGTGTTTTCCCAGTTGATGAAATATCACCTCATTTTCAAATTATTTGATCCCACAAAAGAGTTTATTTTTGTACATATAGCTCCTTCCCCTTTTTATTTTTTATCTCTTTTGGATACAAACCTAGTAATTTTATTCCTAGGTCTAAGAGTATGTAATATTTTATAGCCATTTGGACATAGGTCCAACTTGCTCCAGAGGATGATTAAATCAGTTCACAGCTCTCTCAACAATGCCTTTGTGTCTTATTTTTGGCCACATACCTTTCAGGTTTTGTAATTTTCTTTTTCTGTCAAAAAACCCAATCTGATATGTGTGGGGTGGTACCTCAGAATGTAGTTTCAGTTTTCCTTTCTCTAATTAATAGCAATTTTAACATTTTGAATGACTATAAATGTTAGGAAAGATCTGACCTATAGGAGTGTTAATCTGGCTAGGAAGAAAGTGCAGATGCCAACAGTATCAACAAACCAAAAGCCATTAGGGCAGCTGTGTTAGCATCAACTGTAGGTAACCTTTATCCCACAGAATATGGGATAGGGTTTAGTGACTGATGAGGGAGAGATGGAGATGTCCCTTTGTTGGTGCTGGACTAATAGTCCCATTGCCATAAGATTAATAAAGTTGAATGTAAGAAAACCATTTAATTAATAAATAACACTAGGAGATGGTTTCATGAAAAAATAGTAAATAAGATAAACCAGGGGTTAATATAAATTTTAAAAAGAGAGAAGAAAACCAAATGGTTCATATCAAAAACAAAAACAAGTGAATACATGACTAATAAAGATAAAATTAAATCATTAGGAGTTATTTTGTCTGATATCAATAAATTTAATAATCTAAGTGAAACTAAAGCAGATTTACAAAACTATAAACTGCACAGATTAACAGAAGAGGAAATAGAAGATGTAAATAAGACTATTTTAGAAAAAGAAATTGAACAAGTCATAAAATGAACTTCCTAAGAAAAAAATAGCAGGACAAGATGGATTTAGAAGTCAATTCCACCAAAGATTTAAAGATCAACTAATTCCAATGTTAAATGAATTATTTGGGAAAATAGTTAAATAAGGAGCCCTATCAAATTCTTTTTATGAAACAAATATGGTGCTATTACCTAAACCAAGTAGAGCAAAAATAGAGAAAGAGAATTATATAGCAATTTCACTAATGAATATTGATGCAAAAATCTTAAACAAAATACTAGCTAGAAGAATACAGAAAGATACCATAAAGAATTGTGGCCAATTGGGATTTATGCCAGCAATACAGGGTTGGTTCAAGAGAAACTACCAGCATAATTGATTATATCAGTAACAAAATTAAGAAAAATCATATTATTGATTACATCAATAGATGTAGAAAAAACTTTAAACAAAAATACAATATTCATTCCTATTAAAAACATTTGAAAGCATAGGTATAAATGAATCTCTCCTTAAAATGATAAGAAATATTAACAATAATTTTCCAAAATGGAGATTATATCAAGAGTGAAGCAGGGATGCTGATTATCACCACTGTTACTCAATATTATATTTAAAATGCTAGCAATAACATTAAGAGAAAAATGAAGTGAAAGGATATTTTAAAATGGATAACAAGGTAACAAAACCATCTCTTTTTGCAGATGGCATGACACTATACTTGAAAAACTCTAGAGATTCAACTGGAAAAAAATTTTAAATCATTTTAACAGCTATACACATAAATCATCAGCAATTTATTACCAGTAAAGTGCTGTAAGAGATAGTTGTAGATGTTCCATTTAAATAACCTTAGATAGGGGCAGCTAGGTGGTTCAGTAGAAAAAGATCCAAGTCTGAAGGTTAGAGGTTCCACGTTCAAATTTGGCCTCAGATATTCCCTTATTATGTGATCCTAGGCATGCCATTTAAGCCAAATTACTTAGCACTTACTGCTCTTCTACCGTGGAACAGATACTTTGTCAAAATTTTAAGACAGAAAGTTAGTGTTTTGAAAAATAACCTTAGATCATATAGAGTATCTTTTTTTCTCTTTATTGCCAAATTTTATTCAAGACTCTATTTGCACTTTACACTAATTAAAACCTTTTTTATTTTATTATCTTATTATTTTTTTATTTAGTATATTTTTCATTGGTTACATAATTCATGATTTCCCCCCATACTTACCTCTCACTCAGAGATGACAAGCAATTCCACTAGGTTAAACATGTATCATTGCTCAAAATTTATTTCCATGTTATTCATATTTGCAGTAGAGTAATCATTTAACATTAAAACCCTAATCATATCCGTATGTTTTTCTTCTGTGTTTCTGTTCCCACAGTTCTTTCTCTGGATATGGATAGTATTCTTTCTCATAAGTTCTTCTGGATTGTCCTGGGTCATTGCTTTGCTACCAGTAGAAAAGTTTATTGCATTCTATTGTGTCATAACATATCAATCTTTGTATATGATGTTCTCCTCGTTCTGCTCCTTTCACTCTGCATCAATTCCTGGAGGTCTTTCCAGTTCACATGGAATTCCTACAGTTCATTATTCCTTTAGGCACAGTAGTATTCGATCGCCATCTGGTACCACAGTTTGTTGAGCCATTCCCCAATCAATGGACAAGCCCTCATTTTCCAATTTTTTTGCCACCACAAAGAATATGACTGTAAATATTTTTATACAAGTATTTTTCCTTATTGTCTCTTTGGGGTACAAACCCAGCAGTGGTATGGCTGGATGGATAAAAGGGCAGGCAGTCTTTTAAAGTCCTTTGCACATAGTTCCAAATTGTCCTCCAGAATGGATGGATCAGTTCACAACTCCACCAGCAATGAATTAATGTCCCGGCTTTGCCACATCCCCTCCAGCATTCATTACTTTCCATAGCTGTCATGTTAGCCAATCTGCTAGGTGTGAGGTGATACCTCAGAGTTGTTTTGATTTGCATTTCTCTGATTATAAGAGATTTGGAACACTTTTTCATATGCTTATTAATAGTTTTGATTTCTTTAACTGAAAATTGCTTATTCGTGTCCCTTGCCCATTTATCAATTGGAGAATGGCTTGATTTTAATGTTTTTCCATTTAGATCTAGTTTTAATTGTGTGAAAAGTGTTTTGTAGTTGTGTTCTTATAATTCCTGTATTTGTCTTGGTAGGTAGATTCCTAAATATTTTATATTGTCTAGAGTGATTTTAAATGGTGTTTCTCCTTTTAATTTCTGTTGCTGAATTTTGTTAGAAATATAAAGAAATGTTGTTGATTTATGTGGGTTTATCTTGTACCCAGCAACTTTGCTATAGTTAATTTCCATTAGTCATTTAATTGATTTTCTAGGATTCTTTAAGTATATATCATCTGCAAAGAGTTATAGTTTAGTTTCCTCATTGCCTACTTTTATCCCTTCAATTTCTTTTTCTTCTCTAACTGCTACTGCTAATGTTTCTAGTTAAATAATAGTGGTGATAATGGGCATCCTTGCTTCACTACTGATCTTATTAGGAAGGCTTCTAACTTGTCCCCATTGCAGATGATACTTGCTGATGATTTTAAATATATATTGTTTATAATATTGGGGAATGGCCATTTTATTCCTATATTTTCTTGTGTTTTTAATAGGAATGGGTGTTGTATTTTATCAAAGGCGTTTTCTGCATCTATTGAAATAGTCATTTGATTTCTGTTGGTTTGATTATTGATATGGGCAATTAATGTGGATAGATTCCTAAATATTTTATATTGTCTAAAGTGGTTTTAAATGGAGTTTCTCTTTTTTAGTTCCTGCTCCTAAATTTTGTTGGAAATATATATATAAATGCTGATGATTTGTGTGGGTTTATCTTGTACCTTATTTTTTATAGTACCTTTTAGTCAAATGTAATTTCCTTCTTTATCTCTTTTAATCAGATCAATTTCTACTTTAACTTTGTCTGGTATCATTATTGCTACTTCTGTTGTTTTTGTTGTTGTTGTTGTTGTTGTTGTTGTTGTTGTTGTTGTTTTTACTTTAGATGATGCATGGTAAATTCTGCTCCAGCCTTTTGAATTTGTGTGTGTCACCCTGCCTCAAATATGTTTCTTGTAAACAACACATAGTAGGATTCTGGTTTTTAATCCACTCTGCTATCTGCATCTGTTTTATGGGTGAGTTCATCCCTTTCACATTAAATGTTATGATTACTAACTGTATATTGCACTCAATAATATTAAGCCCTTTAAATCCTGTTCTATTCCCTTTCTCTCTGTTCCTCCTCACTAGTATTTTGCTTTTTATCACCACTCTACATCATCCTCTCTTCAATTACCTCCCTCTTCCCTTGCATTATTCCCCTTCTACTTCTCTGTGGGGTAAGATAGAATTCTATACCCCTTTGAGTATGATAAAATAATAGTATACTTGTTTTACCATCTCTGAGCTTCTAAAGATGAGAGTAAAGTTTAAGCATTGCCTATCACCACCCTTATCCTGCACTCTCTATGATTTTTCATGCCTCTTTATGTAATATAATTTACTCCATTCTATCTCTCCCTTCTCTTTTCTCTCAGTGCAACCCTATCAGCTCTTGATTATTTTTACATACCATTTATATGCATACATATCATATCATATATACCTATCATTCCATATCATCACATTTACATATACATATCATCATAATCTGCTAACTTCTCCACACACTTTCTGAATAAATTCCTTAAATCTTCTCTACTACTAAAAGTAATTTTTGAGAATTATAAAAATCCTCTTTCTATGTAGACATATAAACATTTTGACCTTAATGAGTCCCTTAAATTTTCTCTTTCTTATTTACTTTTTTTGGGCTCCTCTTGTATCTCATGTTTGGACTTAAGATCTTTTGGTTAGGTTTGGCTTGTTCCTCAGGAATGCTTGGAAATCTTCCATCTCATTGAATGTCCATTTTTCCCCTGAAAGAATGTCCTCAGTTTTGCTAGATTAGTGACTCTAGGTGGTAAACCCAAATCTTTTGCCTTCCTGAATATCATATTCTATGCCTTTCAATTCTTTTAATATAGAAGCTGCTAGGTCCTGTGTAGGTCCTAGATTGTAGCTCCATGGTATTTGAATGGTTTCTTTCTAGCTGTTTTAAGTATTTCTTCTTTGGCTTGGTGTCTCTTTACTTTAGCTATTATATTCCTGGCAGTTGTCATTTGAGGATTTCTTTCTGGAAGTGATCTGTAAATTACTTCAATTTCAATTTTATTTTCTTGTTTGAGGATTTCTGATCATATCTTGTAATATAATAGTCAAGATTTTTTTCTTGATCATTGCTTTCAGGTAATCCCATGATTCTTGAACTGTGTTTCTTACATCTATTTTCTAGGTAATTTCTTTTTTCAAGCAGATATTTCATGTTTTCCTCTATTTTTTCATTCCTTTGATCCTGCTTTATAGTTCCTTGATTTCTCATGAAATCATTAGTTTCTAGATGATCAATTCTGATTTTAAGACCTGATTTTCCTCTGTCAATTTTTGGTTCTTCTTTTTCAATTGGCCCATTTCTATTTCTTTATCTGATCGATTTAAAAAATTATTCCTTGGTTACAGAAATAACTTACTATTCCTCCCTCTACTCCTGTCTTTTCTCGAAGAGTCCTCCAAGTTGTTCAGGGTCACTGCATTGCTACTAATGGAGAAGTCCATTACATTCAATTCTACAACAGTGTATCAGTCTCGGTGTACAATGTTCTCCTGGTTCTGCTCCTCTCACTCTGTATCAATTCTTGGAGGTTGTTCCAGTTCCCATGGAATTCCTCCACTTTATTATTCCTTTGAGCACAATAGTATTCCATCACCAGCATGTACCTCAGTTTGTTTAGCCATTCCCCAATTGAAGGGTAGCCCCTCATTTTCCAATTTTTGCAACCACAAAGTGCGAAGCTATGAATATTTTTGTACATGGCTCTTTACTTATTATATCTTTGGGATACAAACCCAGCAGTGCTATGGCTGGATCAAAGTACAGAAAGTCTTTTACTGCCCTTTGGGTATAGTTCCAAATTGCCCTCCAGAATGGTTGGATCAATTCACAACTCCACCAGCAATGAATTAATGTCCCGACTTTGTCATATCAAATCCAGGATTCATTACTTTCTTTTGCTGTCATGTTAGCCAATCTGCTAGGTGTGAGGTGATACCTCAGAGATCTAGTGATTTGTATTTCTCTGATTATGAGAGATTTAAAACACTTTTTCATGTGATTATTAATAGTTTTGATTTCTTTTACTGAAAATTGCGTATTCATGCCCCTTGCCCATTTATCAATTCAAGAATGGCTTGATTTTTTTGTACAATTGATTTAGCTCTTTATAAATTTGAGTAATTATACCTTTGTCAGAGGTTTTCCTAATGAAGATTATTTCCCAATTTGTTGCTTCCCTTCTAAGTTTGGATGCATTAGTTTTGTTTATACAAAATATTTTTAATTTGATGTAATCAAAATTATTGATTTTACATTTTGTGATTTTTTTTTCTACCTCTTGCTTGTTTTTAAAGGTTTTCCTTTCCCAAACATCTGACAAGTATACTATGTTATATTCGCATAATTTGCTTATAGTTTCCTCCTTTATATTCATTCACCCATTCTGAGTTTATCTTAGTGTAGGGTGTGAGGTGCTGATCCAAACCTAATCTCACCCATACTGTCTTCCAACTTTCCCAACAGTTTTAATCAAATAGTGGGTTTTGGTCCCAAAAACTGGGATCATTGGGCTTATCATAGATTGTCTTGATGAGGTCACTTACCCCAAGTCTATTCCATAGATTCTCTTTTCTGTCTCTTACCCAGTACCAAATTGTTTTGATGACCACTGCTTTATAGTATAGTTTGAGATCTGGGACTACAAGTCCTCCTTCTTTTGTATCTTTTTTTCATGATTTCCCTGGATGTCCTTGATCTTTTGCTCTTCCAAATAAACTTTGTTATGTTTTTTTCTAATTCAGCAACAAATGTTTTGGTAATTCAATGGGTATGGCACTAAATAAGTAAATTAATTTGGGTAGGATTGCCATTTTTATTATGTTAGCTCATCCCACCCATGAGCAATCAATGTTTTTCAAATTTTTTAGATCTAGTTTTAATTGTGTGGAAAGTGTTTTATAGTTGTATTCATATAGTTCCTGTGTTTGTCTTCACAGATAGACTCCTAAACATTTTATATTGTCTAGGGTGTCTTTAAATGGAATTTCTCTTTCTAATTGTTGCTACTGAAATGGGTTGGAGATATATAGAAATGCTAATGACTTATGCAGGTTTATTTTGTATCCTGCAACTTTGCTAAAGTTGTTGATTGTTTCAACTAGCTTTTTGGTTGATTCTCTAGGGTTCTTTAAGTAGACCATATCATTCGCGAAGAGTGATAGGTTGGTCTCTGTATTGCCAATTTTAGTACCTTCCATTTCTTTTTCTTCTCTAATTGCTACTGCTAGTGTTTCCAGTACAATGTTAAATAATAGAGGTGATAATGGGCATCCTTGTTTCACTGCTGATCTTATTGGGAAGGCTTCTAGTTTATTCCCATTGCAGATGATGTTTGCTGATGGTTTTAGGTATATAGTGTTTATTATTTTTAGTAAAGGCCCTTCTATTCCTATACTTTCTAGTGTTTTCAATAAAAATGGTTGTTGTATTTTGTCAAAGGTTTTTCTGCATCTATTGAGATAATCATGTGATTTTTGTCAATTTGCTTGTTAATATGGTCAATTATGTGGATGGCTTTCCTAATGTTGAATCATCCTTGCATTCCTGTTATGAATCCTACCTGATCATAGTGAATAATCCTTGTGATGACTTGCTGGAGTCTTTTTGTTAGTATCCTATTTAAGATTTTTGCATCTATGTTCATTAAGGAGATTTGTCTGTAGTTTTCTTTCTCTGTTTTTAACCTGCCTGGCTTTGGAATCAGTACCATATTTGTGTCACAAAAGGAATTTGGTAGAATCCCTTTGCTTATTCTATCAAATAGTTTGTATAGTATTGGGATTAGCTGTTCTTTGAATGCTTGATAGAATTCACTTGTGAATCCATCAAACCCTGGGGATTTTTTCTTAGGGAGTTCTTTGATGGCCTGTTGTAGCCTCCCGACCTGCGAGAGGCTGCAAGGGGTGAGAGAGAGGATAGAGATAGAGTAGAAGTTTTGATCCCGCAAAGGGCGTGAACGAGCCGACTTTAGAGATGTGAATAACCGAGTCAGTAGACAAATATTATTTGTATGAGCCACAGCTAAGCTCCGACCACTGAGTGTAATTATTCAGGCTAAAACCACCCAATGATCTCAACTTAACACCATACTGGTCAGAGGATGAAGCTAGCTCAGATGGAAAGGAGATCAGAAACTACAGGAGGTAGATAATGCTAGGTAGCATTAGGAGAAAGAGAGGAAGTAAGGCAGGCCTGGCCTAAAGATCAGGCCTTAGTGAGAAAGATAGAGAAGAGAGAGAGAGACAGGGGAGAAGATGTTCCTTATCAAACCTGGGGATGCTCTTCAAGTGGGCGGAGCTTACTGGGGCTCGTTTATTTATAGTCTTGACAGCTCAATACATATTGAACAGTTATATGATACCTCAATACATATGGATGAGTTACCTGGGGTATTCCCATTGGATAATGCAACTTATGACAAGGTGAAGGTGGGGTTATTATCCCCGGGAGAGTGAGACAAAGGAAAGCCAGGTTTCGCGCCTAAACTTCAGCCACGCTGGCAATAAAATTTATTGCCATACACAGGATGGCCATGTGCTCACTCACATTCCTTGTCTCCCCATAATGTCTATGGGCTGGATTGCTACACCTGTTCTATTTCTTTTTCTGATATGGGATTAAGAATAAGGTGCCCCTCACTCACTCTTTGATTCTGGCACGTGTTGGCTCTGACTAGCTCCATAGGTGGGGTGGGGGGTACATCAGCTCAAATTTGGGTGGGAGCTTTTTCATCCCCTTATAGTGTGGAAATGCACAAATCCCACATACCTTCAATGGTGTGCCCTACTGTAGAGTCCCTTTGTTCTCATGAAAATGGTTTTTTGGGTCTTTTGAGATAGTTTATAGCAGTAGTGCAGAGGAGAGGAAGTGTCCCACATCTAGACTGCCATTGTGCTTACCTGGAAGAGGCCTATTTCTTCTTGAATTACTTTCCTTTCTTCTTGCATAACTTTCATTTCTACTTGCATCACTTTCATTTCTCTTTCCCACTTTTACTCTGCCTTTCTTAATTGGTTATTGAAGTTCTTTTAGAGTTCTTCCAGAATCTGTGCCCAATCCATATTTTTATTTTGGACTTTGGATGTGTTTCTTTTGCTTTTATTGTTCCCTTTCTGTGTCTGTAACTTGATCTTTGTCTTTATAAAAAGTCTGTAGAGTTAGCTTTTTTGTTGTTTGCTAATTTTTCATGACTAATTATAGATAGGCTTGAGGGGAAGATATAATGGTCTGAGGGCTGAGAGGTCTGAGATTTCCCTTCCCCTGCTGATTCAATTGACCCTTGTGATGCTGATAACATAAAGACTTGTTTCAAGCTTAGGTGTAAGCTTTTGATCTCACTCTGATCTTGATCAAATCAGAGATTGATCAAATTCTTGCCTCAAGCTTAGTCTCAAGGTTTTAGTCTCACTATGTACTTGATCCAATCAGGCACACCCTTGATTATCCTGTCTTGGAACTCCACCCCGAAGTTTAGACAAAAAGTTCAGTACTTAGTACTCTCATCCACCCCAAGATGTGAATTGAGTCCTTGTCCCAAGTCCAGACTAGAATTCCCTGGGCTGAGGTTCTGGACTTCTCCACAGGTTTGAAATTTCAAGGGGTATGGCTTGTATTTTACCTCTATTTGCTCAGGCAGGGTCTCAGGATCTGGATGCTGACTCAAGCATAGGTTCCCAAAGCTTAGACAGCAGATGTAGGGTGGTGGGGTATGGCTTGCTCTAGGCTTGCTCTTCCCTTCTTGCTACAGTTTCTTAATGGGTCTGCTCTCCTCTTACCCCAGTGCCCTAGATGTTAGTTGCCTACATTTCAGGTTTTTCTTTTTTTTAAGTTGTTTCACTCTGTTGACTTATTGGTTCTTTTACTCCTGTATTATTTTTATGACGTGTATTGGTGTATGGGGTGCTCAGGGAGGAGTAATATCTTTGGTATGGAGGGCTTGTTGTGCCCTCCTAGGGCAGCTCTCCAGCCTCTGACCCTCACCTGACACCCAGCTCTCACTTGTGGCTCCCAGTAGCTGCCAGCATGCGGCAGCGGCCACACCCCGGGCAACAGCTTCGACAGGCTGGCTAAACCTTGTGAGAGTAGCCATCGGGTCGTTGTCGACCCCTGGTGAACCAGGGCCTTGCTCACCCAGCATGTGAAGACTGCTTCGGCAGAACAGGTGGAAGAAACCAACAAGAAGGTTCAAAGGCTGAGATGGAGATACAGCAAAGCACTGTGGAGTGCTTAAGGCGTGTTGGAGCACAAAAGACAACACAGCTATCCAATGCAGCTGAGGAAGTCTCCAGGTGTAACGACTTTTCGTGCCACTGGACCTAGGCTTCCAACACCGAGAGAGTGGGGCTGTCTCTGTGCATCAACTTTTCCATTTAAATCTTCATGCACAAGTGTCTTTGTGCACAAAAACGTACAAAGACAATCGTCATCCTCAGTTACCAAGAGACTACTACTATACTATTTTTGTGGCAATATTTTAATTTTGGTAGAGGAGGATTCTCATGTGGCACAGAGCTGCTGAGAATTACTCTGCCATCCTGGCTCCATCCCCAGAAGTCAACCAATAATATAGAATATCTTGAGAGTATACCTGAAAATATAGTTAGAGAAAGTATATGAACATAATTATAAAAAAACACTTTTATGTAAATAAAATCAGATGTAAATATTTGGAGAAATATTCATTATTCATGAGTGGGGTAAATCAATATAGTAAACTGGT
The DNA here is from genome assembly GCF_027887165.1 of Monodelphis domestica. Taxonomy (NCBI): domain Eukaryota; kingdom Metazoa; phylum Chordata; class Mammalia; order Didelphimorphia; family Didelphidae; genus Monodelphis; species Monodelphis domestica. The sequence continues at coordinate 354,175,168 of NC_077227.1, forward strand.
TAATCTACCTAATTATTTACTTGTAAGTGCCATAAATTAACAAAAATGTATTTTATTGGGCTAGAAAAAATGACTAAATTCATTTGGAAAGACAAAAAGGCAAGAATATAAAAATAATTAATAAAAATGTTAAGGAAGTAGGTCTAGAAATTCTATATCTTAAACTGTACACAAAAGAGTAATTTCCAAAACTATCTCCTATTGGCCAAAAAATATAGTGGTGGAACAATGGAATAAAATAAGTTTAAAATACATAGCCCTAAATGATGATAGCAATGTTATGTTAGATAAATGTCAAGATCTAAGCTTTGGAAATAAGAACTCAGTATTTGGTAAAATTTGCTGGGAAAACTGGAAAGCAGTCAGACAGAAACTTGGTATAGACTAATATCTTATATTTTATTGTTTACCAAAGTAAGGGCAAAGTAGATACACCAACTAGATATAAAGGGAGTTATAAGTAAATTAGAGGAGCATACAACATATTACCTATCATATTTATGGATAAGAGAAGAATTAATGTTGAAAAATAAAAGATAAAATTGTGGGATATCAAATGGATAATTTTTTATTTTATTTAGTTAAAAAGTTTTTGGGGGCAGCTGGGTGGCTCATTTCATTGAGAGTCAGACCTATATATTGGAGGCCCTGGATTCAACTATTTCCTTAGACACATTCTAGCTGTGTGACAACAGGCAAGTCTCTTAATACCCATTGTCCAGCTTTTCCTGCTCTTCTGTCTAAGAATCAATACAGAGTGTGGATTATAAGATGGAAGGTAAGGGTTTTTTTTTTAATGTTTTGTACGAATTAAAACAATGCAGTCAAGATTAGAAGGAAATCAGAAAATTATGAGAAAATTGTATACCCAGTTTCTTGAATAAAGACCTCATATCACAAATATGTAAAGAACTGAGTCAGATTTATAAGAATATATGTTATTCCCCAATTGATAAGTAGTCAAAGGATACAAACAAGTGGTTTTCAGATGAAGAAATCAAAGTTGCATATACATATCAAAATACTCTAAATCATCATTAATTAAGTAGAGAAATTCAAATTAAAACAACTTTCAGATACCTTCTCATATCTATTCAATTGTGTAAAATGATATGGGGGGGATGACAGGTGCTAGAGGGATTGTGAAAAATCAGGATATAAATACACTGTTGGTGGGATTATAAACTGATCTAACTATTTTGGAAGACAATTTGGAATTGTGTCCAAAGAATTATAAAACTACATATAACCTTTACCCAGCAATGTCACTATTAAATGTTTCCCTAGGTGATCAACAGAAAAATGAAAACCTATATTTTCTAAAATATTTATAGAAACTCTCTTTGTTATGACAAAGAATTGGACATTGAAGGAATATTCATAAACTGGAGAATGACTGAATAATTGTAATATATAATTGTTAATTCATTTTGCTGTAAAGAGCTAGTTTTTAAAATAATGAACAGGTTGATTTTTTTAAAAATATGGAAAGACTTGCATGAAATAATGCAGAATGAAATAATAAGAATGAAGAGAACAGTAACATCAATATTCTTCAAAGAGTAACTATGAATGACTAAGCTATTATAAATAATATGATCATTTAAATCAGTCATGAAGAACTTATGAAGGAGATTGCTATTCACTTCATTAAAAGAGCTGATGCATAATTAAAACTTTGTTTTAATACTGACCAAGATTGTAATGGACTTCCTTACTTTCTATTATTGGAGGTCTTTAAACATCCAGGTGCATCATAGAGAAATTTATGTGTGTGCATGTGTGTATGTATGTGTATATTTATACACACATACATACATATGTATAATACTGGTCTTCTCTAATGTGGATTTGGAAGAGAGACACTTCAGAATTCAAAATGTAACTATATATCAATATAGATAAAGATATAGACAGATTTTTTTTTTAAAGAAGCTTAAGACTATATAGAATTTCACAGGTCATCTTGTTTTATTCGTACAGAAATTCCTTGATAGCATCCCAAACGGTTTAAAGACCTCTAGTGGTAGGAAGCAAAGAAGTCAATTCCAATCTTTGTCAGTTTTTAATTGAACATAAAATTTTAATTTTCAACTGAAGTTTGCTCTTCTGCAAGTTCTCTTTATTATTTTTACCTCTTCTGCGTGAAGATCCTGGAAATACTTTAATGAAGCAATCATACTCTCCTAAGTCTCTCCTCCTCATAGCTAAACTTCTCCAGTTCTTTAGAGGATACATTTTTCAGTCTTATCATCATACCAATTAATGTGTTGGAAGGAGTCCAGTTTCCCTAAACTCAATACTTATTCCTCAGATAGTGTCTCAAGGCAGAGCACAATTGTATCTTTTATTCCGGATACCTAGCTTTTCTTAATTCAATTTAATGTCAATTAAACTTTCTTTAAAAATAATTTCCATGTAAAAGTATTAACTTACTTAATGGCTTAGTCACAGTCACTAAAACAACCAAGTTTTACTAAAACTATTGTCTGCCTAGTCATAACTTCCCCCATCCTCAATTTTTGTATTTTTGTAGTTGTTTTTTAACCCCGTTGTAAGACTTTTCATTTATCCTATTTGAATGTAATATTAACATTTTTTATTTATCATCCCAGTTACTTAGGGTATTTGGTGATCCTCATTCTATCATCTATTGCTTAATTTTAATAGGCAAATAATCATTAAGTAATCAGCATTTAAAATGTTGAACAAAGAAGAGTGAGGAACAGATTGCTATGGCACTCTGGCCACTGACACTCTACTGGGAACTTCTGCTCTGGATTGGCATTAATCTGTTTTCATTATTATTTGGTTGAGCAATAAAATACATTTCAAATCTACCTAACTGTTCAGGCTATTTATTTTTGGCTTGTTCACAGAGGTATTACGGAAGGCTTTAGCAAATGCTTTGTGCAGTCTAGATATAGTATACAGTTTCCTAGATCAAGCAGTCTAGTAATGCTGATAAAGGAAATGAAGTTGGTCTGACAAGATTTGTTCTTGTTTTTGATAAACCTACACTGACTAGCTGTAATCAATGCTTCCCTTCCTAGGTGCTCACAAACAACTCTTTTAACAGTCCATTCTATGATTTTGACAAAAATAAAAATCAAGCTCATCAAGCAAAAGATTAAAAAAACACTATATATAATGCGTTAGATCATACTGGGATATTTTTATTATTGTGTCTATTTATGAGCAAAACTTAAGAGGCAAAATAATACTTCCTTGGGAGGGTGAAGAGTGTAGAAACATCATAGTAGCTAAAGAGTTGGAGGAATACGTGGAGAAAGATTACTAGACCAGTATTTAGAAGATCTAGTACTTAGTCCAAGCTCTAGTATATTCTCAAATTCACACTTTAGGTTTCAGTGTTTTTATCTATGGAATGAGAGAGCTAAATTTGATGATCCCTAAGGTCCTTCCTAGTTCTAATAGTCTATTCATATTTTCTACAGCTTCTTCCAGCTTTAACCTAGCTACACGGCCAGAGGAAAATCACCTAACTTGTCTAAATCACAATTTCCTCATGCATAAAATGGTGATACAAACCTAAAGTATTTCACAACATCATTTTATGTATCAACTAAGTTAATGTATTTAAAACAACTTATAAACTTTATGATGCCATAAAAATATCAGATATGATTACTATCATTATTAATTAATGTAATTATAGAAATATCATCATTTTATTTGATAAAATCCAGATGGAAAATTCTGGAGCAAGTAAATATTCTTTCATAATAACATTTATTTTTTTAAACCCTTACCTTCCATCTTGGAGTCAATACTGTGTATTGGCTCCAAGGCAGAAGAGTCGTAAGGGCTAGGCAATGAGGGTCAAGTGACTTGCCCAGGGTCACACAGCTAGGAAGTTTCTGAGGCCAAATTTGAACCCAGGACCTCCCATCTCTAGGCCTGACTCTCAATCCACTGAGCCACCCAGCTGCCCCCTTTTATAATAACATTTAGCAAGCTAATGCACAGGTGGAAAAAGTAATCACTTTTAAAATTTATTTCTTTGTTGGTAACATCAAAATTCCAAGATATATCTCTCTCTCAATTCCCTCCCTACACTAGAGGAGATATCACTAGATAACAAAAATATAAGGATATATAAATATATATTTCATGTTCGTATTTATCCGTTCCTTCTCTGGAAGTGGACATTCAAAAGTTATTCTTCAAATATTAGTTTTGAAGATATATATATATATATATATATATAATGTTCTCTTGGTTCTACTGATTTCACTTTTCATAATTTCATGTCCTTCCATTTTTTTAATTAACCTAATCATCATTTCTTATGTTACGGTAATATTCAATCATAATTATATGCTACAACTAACTCAGCCATTCCCCAATTGGTAGGTATCTTCCCAATATCTAGGTCTTTGCCACCACAGAGAGAACTATTAGATGTATTTTAGAATACTTTTTTCCCTAATCACTTTAGGATACAGACCCAATAGTGGTATCACCAGGTCTAAGGGTAGAAACAGTCTGTGCAAAATTCAAAATAGTTCCAATAACAGTGTATTAGTGTCTCCATTTTTCCATATCCCTTCCAACATTTATCATTTTAGTCAACCTTATGAGTAAAAGATGGCAACTTGGAATTGTTTTGATTTGTGTTTCTCTAATCAGGAATTATTTAGAGTATTTTTTTTATATGACACCCTATATGGCTTTCATTTTTTAATCTAAAAACTATCTTTTGACAATTTATAAACTGGGGAATAGCTCATATTGTTATAAATTTGTCAAAACTCTTCAAATGTTCTAGATAAGAGATCTCTATCCAAGAAACTCTATCAAATTTTTGCCAATTTTCTGCTTTTCTTCTAATCTTACCTATATTATTTTAATTGGTACAGAACTTCTTTAACTTAATATAATCAAAATTATCCATTTATATCTCATAGTGCTCTCTATTTCTTGTTTTTTCCTCTCCTACCATAAGTCTTATGTGTAATGTTTCCTGTTCTTCCAATTTCTTTATATCTTCCTTTATGTCTACATCATGTATCCATTTCGATCTTATCATAGGAAATGGTGTAAGATATTGCTCTATACCTACTCTCTGCCAAACTGCTTTCTAATTCTCCCAATAATTTTTACCAAAAGTTAATTTGTAAACCAAAAGAATGGATCTTTACTTTTATCAATACAAAGTTACCATACTCTTTTGCAACTTATAGTTACATATCTGTTCTGTTTTACTGAGTTACCTTTCTAATTCTTAGCTAGTACCAGTTATTTTGATAATTATTGCTTTATAATATAATTTAAAATAAGATACTGCTAAACCTCTTTCTTTTATATTTTTATTAATTCTTTTGAAATTCTTGACCTTTTGTTCTTCCAAATTAATTTTGTTATTGTTTTATAGCTTAATAAATAACTCTTGGTAATTTGATTGGGATGACATTGAATAAATAGATTAGTTTAGGTAAGATTTTTATTTTAATTATATTGACTGCCCACCAATGAACAATTATTATCTCTCCAATTATTTACATATTATTTTATTTATATAAAATATTTTATAATTACATTCATTTAGTTCCTGGCTTTGTTTTGTCAGGTATGCCCCCATGTATTTTTTATGTTTATGGTCATTTTGTATGGGGTATTTCTTCTTGCAAGTTTTTGGTAGTGATATGTAGAACTGCTGATAATTTATGTGGGTTTATTTTATGTTCTGCTACTGCACTAAAATTATTGATAGTTTCAACTAACTTTTTAGTTGAATCTCTAGGATTTTCCACACATACTATTATGTCATTTGCAAAAGAGAAAATTTTATTACTTCTTTGACCATTCTAATTCCTTCAATTATCCTCCTCTTATTGCTATTGCCAGCATCTCTAATACAATATTAAATAATATTGGTGATAATAGGCATCCTTTTTCACTCCTAATCATAATGGGAAAGCTTCGAGCTTATTCTCATTACAAGTAATACTTACTAATTAAGAAAAAGTCCACTTATACTTACACTTCCAGTTTTTTAATAGGAATGATGTATATTGTTTAAAAGATTTGTATTCATCCATTGATATAATCTTGATTTTTGTTAATTTTGTTGTTGATATGTTCAATTATATTGTTATATAATCCCTGAATTCCTGGAACAAATACTATTTGGTCATAATGTATAATCTTTATGATGTTGTTGTAGTATCTTAGATAATATTTTATTTAGGATTTTTTCATCCATGTTCACTAATGAAATTAATCTATAATTTTTAAAGTGATAAGCCTCTAAAAAAGAATGGAAGTATTGTGGTGTAAATTCATCTTCTATAAGATTGCTAAAAGTGTCTTCTGGACCATGCAAGTAGCAGACAGAGCAATAGTTTTGTTTTGAACCTTGCCCTATTTCCCACATAATTTTGATTCCTTAAACTAAGTCTCTATATTTCAAAAGCTTTTCACTTCATATAGCTTGGACTATCCTCTATATCACGCCAATCACTATTACAATTTTGAATTGAGCTAGTCTTTGATCCTAAGCCACTCTGCCAATTTCTTTCTCAATTTCTCTAAATAGTACATGAATTACATTAACTGGAGTAATTAATAACACTATCTGGGATTCGATTAGCATCCAATAAAGTGCATCACCAGAGCCTGCTTTAAAACTATTTCAAGGATTCCTTTCAGAATTTCACAACTAGATAGTCATCTTAGGCCACATTGAGTCCCTACTATATATTATTCACCCTGCTAACATTTACTTATTTTGCTTATCCATCCCTCTATCACCACCCCCAACAAAATACAGCAAAGAAAATGGTTTAGGCTCTGAGAAAATTATTGTTGTTATTGAAATGTCATTATCACCATGTACATGTGTTGGACAATGGGAACATGAAAATAAATGCTATGACCAGTCAACTAGCATTTCTGAAATGTCTATTATGTTCCAGTCACTATGTTAAGAGTTTGGGATACAAAGAAAGTAGAAAACTATTCACTGCTCTCAAACAGCTAACAACTGAATGGAGGAGATAACATATAAACTACATACAAACATGATACACACAGAAAAAATTGGAAGTAATTGCCAAAGAAAGATTAATATTATGAAGTATTGAGAAAGACCTTGTAGAAGAAAGTGAGACTTTATATGTGACTTGAAAGAACAAGGAAATCAGCAAACAGATATAAGAAAGAAGTGTATTATAGACCTGGAAGGATGGGGAGAAAAAAGAAAACCACAAGAAATCAGTTCAGTGCAGTGGATATTTCACAGAACACCAGACTGTATCAGGTTCAGGTTCAGAATCATTTTAAGGCTTTGGACAAGTATTTTCCCTTCTTTAGACTTCAATTTCTCCTCTCTAAAATTAGGGCATTGGAGGAAATTATTTATAGGGTCTTATTTCTAAAATTATTTGATTTTATAATCCAGCATGATATATGTAAGTAACAATAATATAGATTGCATATGATATGTGACAAAGGATAGAATAAAGTAAAATATGTGACATATAATATCTAATAAGAGCTATGTGAAAAGAGTTATATAGTTCCTCAGGTGAGAAATTATTTACAACTAGAATGATCAGGGATGACTTCATAAAAAGGTAGTATTTGGCCTGTTCATAAGCCTAGAAAGATAAGTAGAAGTAACTTCAATACAGTGACCCAAAAGTCTTTGATTAGTTTTAAGCCACAAAAGGTTAATTATGTTTTAATTTATTAAAGCTTAAAGTTTCATGAAGATTTCTGGGACATCCTATATAAACTCTATAAGACCTAACATTTTTAAAAATGTATTCCAAGTTTAGAGTAGAGAGAAATGATTTATATATAGGATAATAAGGGACAGAGGATAGGTAATATTTAACCTAGTCCTTGAAAGATGGATGGTCTTTCAATAAAAATAGGTTGGGTAGTGAAAACTGAAGGGGAAGGACACTATAGCTAGAGGGAATGCCCTGAGCAAAAAAATCAAGAAGTTCTGGCAGTTTTCTTTAACACATTCAGACAGTATATTATCTATGAGTATAGGCCACTGAGAAGGGACCATTAAACATCAGCCAACGCCAATTTCAAATACTTTATGAGCAACTTATGTGCTGCTGAGAACAGCATCTTTGCTATATTTGACAACTGAAAAACTTTTGTCCTTGTTGAAGCTTTTATGTTGACAAAGAAAAATAGAGAAGGGAGCGTTCAATTTATTTCATACCATTATTAATAACCTGATTAACAGCGTAACCACCCCCTAACAGGAGTAGCAGATGATACTTAGAAGGGTTGATAGTATCTTGGAAATACCCAAGGGATATTAGCAATGGACTAAAGTTTATCAACATGGTATCAGGTTCCCAGAAGCCCTGACTGGCATGGTCCTGTGACTTTGGATACTGGCATACCCAAATTTTGGGGATCATAGATTTAGCATTGGAAGAAGTCTTGGAATCCCCTAATCTGGTGATTCCCCAATTAATAAATGATCAAAGGATACAAATAGGCAATTTTCAGATGAAGAAAACAAAGTTATCTATAGTCAAATGAAAAAAAATGTTCTAAATCACTTTTGATTAAAGAAATGCAAATTGAAAAAACTCTGAGGTACCATCTTATATCTTTAAGATTGGCTAATATGACAATAAAAGAAAATGATAAATGTTGAAGGGGATGTGGCAAAATTGGGACACTGAGGTATTGTTAATGGAATTATTAATTTATCTTCAAGGCAATTTGGAAGTATGCCCAAAGGGACATAAAACTGTATATACCCTTTCATTCAGTAATATCACTACTAGGTCTATATCCCTAAGACATTTTTAAAGGAAAATAATCTATTCTTACAAATAAGTTTTAGCAGCATTTTTCAGTGGCAAAGAATCAAAAATTATGGAGATGTCCATCAATTAGGGAATGACTGAAAAAATTGTGATACAGGATTGTGATGGAATATAATTATGCTATTAGAAGTGATTAGCAGAATTATCTCAGAAAAACCTAAAAAAGACTTACCTGTACTGATGCAAAATGAAGTGAGCAGAACCAAGAGAAAATTGTGCACAGTAACAGCAAAGGTGTACAATGATCAACTGTGTAAGATTTAGCTATTCTGAGCAAAACAATAATGCTCTAAATCATTCTACAGCATTTATGTCAGAGAATTCTATTCACCTACAGAGAAAGAACTGATGGAGTATGAATGAAAATCAAAGCATGTTAATTTTTACTTTATTTTTATGTTTTTATTTTCATATTTTTGTTTTATGTAAATATTACTTCATAGCATAACCCATATTGAAATGTTTTTGCAAGATCATACATGTATAACCCAGATCAAATTGCTTATCTTAGGGAGGAGAAAAGAGGGAGGAAGATAAGTTGGAAAAAATTATAATTTTGGAAAAATATGTAAAATAATGTTATTTATTTGGGGAGAAATAAATATTAAATGTTTTTAAAAGAATCATCTAATCTAATAAAAGGAAGATCTCAGAATACTGTCAAAGGCAAAAGTTTTTGTTTACCTTGGTAAACTGATTCATCACCATCCAGCTTCTGGATACAGTCTGTGTCAAATTTTAATTCTCTTGTAACAAATACTGATGCATAACACTAGAATAGAAATACTCATGGCCGAGAGGAATACAGATACACAATGAAATACCTCAGGAAAAACCTCCACTTACTACCTTTCAGAGATAGGGTGTCTGTCAAAGTGGAATATTTCATATATCGTCAGATTTTTTTAATGGATTAATTTTGCTAGTCCATTTTCTTTCTCTTTTTCCTGATTCTTAAAAAATTGTTATAAAGGATGGACCCATGGGAAAGGAGGAGATACAGAGAGAAATTTAAGTGATGTAAAAGATTACAATAAAAAAACTGTTTTTTAAAATAACTCATATAATCAAACTTATTGGACCCACACTACTCTTCCACAATGAGGTCTTGCTTTTCTCCCTCTACTATCAATCTGCATTCTCGAAGTAATAGGAACGATTCAGGGAATAGCAACCTAGTAGATTAGACTATCACAGTCTTTATATGCTTCCTACGGATCCCTTCATCTTTGAAGTCAGATAGGTAGGATTCCTGATAACAACTGTTACCTTCTTGCTCTAACATTTTAAGTATGATATCTAATTTATTTTACAAATATATGAGAGGAAAATAGCTTGTAATCTATTCAGAAACATATGAGATTGGGCACTTGGGTATGATTTATTCACAATAGTGCTTAGCTGTTTTGTGGGTGAGTGAAAATAGGCTATACTTGACATTTAGAATCCCATCTATGTAAACAAGCCCAAAAATAAGCCAAGAGTTCCTGATTTCTAAGCATTAGGCCCAGGCTGAAGTCCAGGTCCAGATATAGATTTATGCTAAGAAACCAGGAACAAGTAAGTGTTTGGAGGAAGTCAAGGGATTAACTAACACCGAGTAAGAATTCAGAGGCATGAGGCATTTGGAAGGTCTGAAATTATTGATTCTTGGGATCAGAAATTCAGGCTTCAAAGGAACAAGATGGAAAACAATTGTTTTCCCAGCATTATAGTGCTAGGCATCCCAATAGAAGTGAGATCATACAAAGGATGAATTTCCCAAGTTGACTCAGTTGATGCATTGACCATGGCTCCACTCTTGAGTCCTAACATGCAAAGATAACCCCCATTCCTTGGCCTTTTTGCCTAGCCTTCAGCTTCAGACAGCACTCCATCTTTGTTTGTTTGTTTGTTTTTTCACAAGGAAAAAGGTCAAATGCCCACAGGAGCAAATACTGAGCAACAGGTCATTATCAGAATTTTGACTACTTAATTCTTAAGGAAGTGTGAAACTATGCTTAGGTTTTCAGTGAGAGAATTCAGGATAAAATGGGGCAATGAATTCCAAGCAGTGAAAACAAAACAACAATAATATTTAACTAAGTAATAATAATTATAATACAAACAAAACCAAGTATTGCCAAGGGGAAATGAGTGTTGACCATGGAGGAAGGGACAAAAGAATTTCACTATTGATAAAATTATAAAATTATCAAAATCTTGATATCTGAGAACATTTAATTTGGGGATAAATATCCCTACATATACCTTGGTAGTTCTGGAAGATGCTAAATTACATCAATGAATGAATCAATCAATCAAATCAGTCAGTCAGCAAGTATTTATTGTGTGGAGGGGCAGCTGGGTAGCTCAGTGGTTGAGAGCCAGGCCTGGAGATGGGAGGTTCTGGGTTCAAATATGGTCTCAGATACTTCCTAGCTGTGTGACTCAGAGCAAGTTACTTGACCTTACCCCCCCCCCCCACTGCCTAGCTCCTACCATTCTTCTGCCTTGGAAGCAATAAATAGTTCCAAGGCAGAAGGTAAGAATTAGGCAATAGGGTGACCAAAATAAAAAATGAAATAGTTGCCCACAAGGAACTTACATTCAGATGTGTCTAGATAGCACTTCACATGAAGTCTCTAAGTCTTTCAGAGATTGCAAGTTCAGTAGAAGTCAAGCATAATATGCCAGCCAAAAAATTAATGTGATTCTAGACTGCATTAACAGAAGCATAGGATCTAGGGGAGTCAACAGAGGTGATGCATGTCTTCCACTCTATCTACTAGTCTGAATAATTTGTGAACACCTCATTTTAGGGAAGGCACTGACAAGCTAGAATGGGTTTAGAAAAGGATCCCCAGAATGGGCAAGAGTACTCAAAGTAATAAGTCATGTGAAGGAATTTGAAATGGTTTGACTGTACAAGGAAAGATTTTATAAGGGATATAAATATTATCTTAAAATATTTAAAAATCTGACAGAAGGAAAAATGATGAATCTTTTCTATTTACCACCACCCCCCCAAAAAAGGGGGAAAACTAGGATTCATCTACTTACAGGGAAGAAGATTTCAGGTAAGTGTAAAGAAAAACTTACTAGGAATTGATAGACTGCAGAAGAGTTAGTAAACTTCCTATCACTACAGCTTTTCAAGCAGCAAAGTTGATCATCGGTTGGAAATGCTTTTTTCTTCAAATTTGAGTTTGATGAGATTCCTTTTGAGGACTCCTCCAGCTCTGAGAATCCAAGATTCAGTAGTCCTATCAGATACCAGAATCATGTAGCAGGTTAGGGCAAGAACCCCTCAGGACCTTTCCTTCTTCATATAACTCCTGCTGACAGTGACACGCTTTTTGTTCAAGGTACTTATTACCATTTCTTCTTGGGGTCATACAGCAGTATGTGCTCACTTTTCAAGGCAATGACATTAATTAGATTTTACAGCAAAAAGCAGCAACACTGGTGTCAATTGATACCTTCTGGGGTCTCAGTGGTGCTTAAAAACCCACCATAGATTCCAATGCTTTTCTTCAAGGTAAGTAACAGCATGGCTCCCTATGACCCAGAAAAGGGAACTGAATAGACTCTTTCTATCCAACATTTGAAAGAGCTGAAGGGGATGAATATAAATTCAGTGCCCAGCTCCATGTGCTATGGTCTCCTGCATTTGAGACTTTGAAAATGACCATGCAAGTGGTCTTTGAATCACAGAATTTCACAGTTAGAAAGGACTTCAGATGTCATGGAATCTAACCTATACCTGAATACTAATCCTTTTTACAAAAGGCATGTCAATCCAGCAAGAAATTGTTAAGCACCTACTATGTATAAGGCACTATGCTGCTCACTGGGATACATATTTTTAAAAAGCAGTTCTAGCCCTTAAGGAATTGACATAGATAACCAATTATGACCTTCATTTGGAGATCTCCAATAGAGATAAAATTACTGTTTTCTGAGGCAGCCTATTCTGCTTCTGGACAATTCTAATTATTAAGAAATTTCTCCCTACCCAAGCCAAACTTCGATATCACCCTTAAATTTGTTTCTCTGCAAGTTGGAATTCCTAGTTCTGGGACCTAGTAGAATAAAACTAATTCTCTTGCTTTATGGCAGCCCTTCACATTTTTTACTATCATGTCCTCTGTAAGTCTTTAATTATATATACTCCATTCTTTAAATTTCTTATGGTCTGCCTGCCTCTTGTCATACTAGTCATTATTCTCTGGACGTAGTCCAGTTTGTTAATGTCCTCCCAAGACTATATATAATATTCCAGATGAGATCTGACTACAGTAGAGAAGTGTCAGCTCCTCATTCTGAACTCCAAGACTCTAACAATGTGGACTAATATGAAGTAAGCATTTTTGTTTTGCCTGTAACATTATTAATTTGTATCGTTTTGCCATGCACTAAAATCCCCGGATCTTTCAAACAACCTTTTATTAAATCATGGTTCTTCAACCTTGAACTCCAAGTGTGTATTAGTTCTATAAAGTACATACTTCCAAAGGAATTAAATGGATTTCCTAGAAATCAAAATTACTTTCAAATCTTTTTACATCAGAAAGTTCTGGTAGGACTGGTCCTTAACATTCTGAGATTGCTTCTCTTACTTAACCTTTATTCATGGGTTTCTGGACATTTGTGGGAAATGGGTTCATAATTCTTTCCTTCTGTTTTTTTTTTTGGAAGGGGAGAATCTCTTCCTCTGATTTTATCAGTGTAGAAGAACTGCCAGAGTGAAAACCCTTTCTGCTAGGGCAGATTTAAAAATTGACTGCTATTTATAATCACAAAGAATGGTATTAGTCATTGAAATCAAGTAGCTTTTCCATGATTATATAGCTAAGATATGTAATAGGTAGCACTTGAACCAAGGCCTTTCTAACTCTTAGGCTTGCCCTTCATGCAAGTAATTTGTCTGTGAACACATAGCGAACATTTGTAAGAGGCAGGACTTAATTCCAAGTCTTTCTGACTCCCAATCTAGCCCTTTATACAACAACTTTATATTGTCTCTGTTAAAATTATAAAATGTTAGAGATGGAAGAGAAATTATATGACACAGAACACAGACTTGTAGAGCTGAAAAAGATCTTTGAAAATAGAATATGAGAGCTAGAGGTTCATTTGTAAAAGAATGTTAGACCTTTGTAGGAAGGACCTTTAAACAATGCATATAGAATTCTAAAATTGGAAAGGATAAGATATTCTGAATGTGTAGTCTATTAATTTGTTTTTTATATATTTTGATAACTGTACTTCAATATGAATGGTTTTCTTTGCAAATTTAAGCATTTTATTTTATTAATTTAAAATATTCTAAGAAAATATCCATAGTCTTCATAAGACTAACAAAGGGATCCATAACACCCCAAAAAGGCTAAGAATGCTAAGAACCCCCAACTTAAAACCTACAATATAAGAACTTAGTTACAAGTGAACTTAAAGATCATCTAGCCTGAACTCCAAATATTAGAGATAAAATTTCAGTGGGATTTTAAGGAATGAATTGGAAATCAAAGGAATGGAAAGTGATAAAGGCAAAGGAATAAAAGCAGGAAATATGCAAGAGGTGAAAGTGGAAAATATTTCACTTTTGTTGGAATACATGATAGAATATATGATGGGGAGTGGTATGAGCTAGAACTATAAAGGTCAGGTAGAGCCAAATTCCCTGCCCTGGTATCCAAGACATTCCAAAATTTTCTTTTCTTCTTTAGATACTATTTAAATTTATTTCATCCTGGTAATATCTATCAGAGCTTCCACTTATCTAGAACATTTAAAAAAATCCAAAGCTACCAATACATCATAAGGTACCATAATGAGACTTTAGTGGAGATGAAGTAATCTAAAAATGGTCTGTTTCCAAAAAACTAGATCTTTTTGAAAAGAAGAAAAAAGACTTGCACTTGAAAATAGCATCAATTCTAAGTGACAGTCATAGTTGGTCCGAGTCAAATTTTGGGGAAAAGTATGGCCTTTAATCAGACAAAAATAAATATATTCACCATGATTTGATTTGGAAGCAAACACATGTTAAATGTACCCTTAACAACATTCTGTTTTTTTTTAGCACGCGGTTCTATTTTTGACTCTGGGTAATATTGACAGGACCCAGCAGTAGCTCCTATCTGCTTACACTTGGGAGACCCAGAACTGTGCCTCAAAGTGTTGAAGGGATCAGATTCCCCAATTCCTACTACCCTTCTTGGAAATGGGCCTGAAGCTGCCTAATTTGCTCAGATCCTAAATTCAATAAGAAACTAATTAGCTGAAACTTGAGAGCAAGAAGGGACATCATAGAATGTCTAGTTAAAAGAAGCCTTAGTTCAAATCTCTCATTTTTTTCACCTGGAGAAGTATCCAAATAGGATAAGGTACTTATCCATTGATATATAGGGAGTAAATTGCATTTGTGATCAGAACCCAGATCCATTTATTCCAAATCCCCTACTCATAGCATCCCTTTTCCAACCTCTTTGCTTTTACATTTTCTATAAACCAACAATTTCACTAGGCTTCTAGTTTGTGCATAGAGTTCTCTCTATTCATAATTAATTGATTAACAAATCCAGAAGGCAAAGCTAGAACTGGTGAATGAAAATACAAGAGAGCAGTTAATAGGGACTGTTAGAAAGTATTTGTTAAAACTATCTGACAATGAAATGGGCTGCCTCAACAAATGAGGATCTCTTGATGCTAGATGTGTTTAAGGAAAGACTAAATGTTGTTGTAGAAAATGCCTATCCATTAGGCAAGAGGCCAAACAGAACAATTCTTTAGGCTCATCCTCTTGACAATCCTTTAGATATTGAAAAGTGATAATAATCTTCCTAAACCTTCTTTTCCAAAGGCTAAACACCACAACTCCAACCAATCCATAAATGACACGGTTTATAATATTCTCCATTCTCTGCTCACATACCAGTTTATAAATGTCTCTTCTAAATCGTTGGACCCAGAACTGGACAAAATATTTCAAATGGGATCTGAACAGGGCAGAGGACAATGAGACCATGACTTTCTTTTTGGTCAGGATGCTTCTCTTCATGGAGACTAAAATTCCATTTGTTTATTTGACTACCATTTCACGTGGTTCACTTATATTTTTATACCACATTGGAGTTTTTAGGGACTCTCTGAGGTCCTACTTCACATTCATCAATTCTCATTCACTTATTTTACTGTGAGGGAAGATGAGGATCACAAAAGGAATAGAATTTTTATAAAGATAATGGAACTAGGATTTTAATCTAGTTCATTTGCTTCTAAATACAGAGATCTTTCCACTGTTACTAGAATATTAGTCACCTCTTTGATCATAGATTAGATGTGATTAGACTTAAAAATGCATCCTATCCTGCTTTTAGAATTTCATTGGCTCAGCATTAGATTGATCCCTGAACAATTTAATTTATGATGTAATTCTCCCCCGCCATAACAGAGAGAGAGAGAGAGAGAGAGAGAGAGAGAGAGAGAGAGAGAGAGAGAGAGAGAGAGAGAGAGAGAGATCTTAAAAGGGAGCAAGATGCAAGATCTCTGGAGGCCAGACCAATTAAGATCCATTTATCACTTCAGATTTCCCTAGTATTAAACCAGAAGTGTCATGCATGAAAGAGATAGAAATTTTAGCACAGGTTTCAGGTCTATTTCCATATGATCAAGCAATACTCTTCCAAACTTGGCACCCCAGGCACTGCAAGTTCTCCATCTCCTCTACTTCCCCTGTGGCTTTTCAGATAGTATCAGTCATCATCTGCTACACTGAAAATACAATCTTGTTTGGTGAGGTTGCACTTTACATAGCTCACTAAGAGGCCTAATTTAGGTTGTGTAATGTCCCCTGTAGTCTCTCCACCTGGTGCTATATATAAATATATATATATATATATATATGGAAAGACAAATGCTGCCTTGATTCTCCTAATAAAGGTTTAGGTTTTAAGCTATTCAGCAGAAGGAGGACTTTAACTCTGTTAATAGTTACCATCTCTGAGCATGGCACAAGGAAAAGTACCTGGTCATAAGAACAGCTAAATTCTAGGCTATCCTGCTATGATAAGGAGTTAGCTGAGGCTGGCCAAGACTGACTTTTAGAAATGCCATCCTGCCTGTGGAAATGTCATAGTCACTTTCCTTTGAACTTGGATTGAGTGGGGGAGGGCTTGCAATGATGAGAAATGTGAAAAGAGCAAATAGAGAATCACCAAATGCAACAATCAGGAGGGACCTTAGAGGTCATCTAGTATAAGTCTTCTCTATTATCTCCCTGACAAGTGACCATCTGGCCTTTAATTGAAAATTCCCAATGATGGGCAATTCATTACCTACTGGAGAAACCCATTTCATTACTGGACAACTCAAATAGGGAATGTTTTAAGTATTTTCCTGTTATTCTCATCCCACTGCCAGTGACTCTACCTTTCTCTAAAAAACAGAACATGAGGATGCTATAGAAAGAATTAATCTACTCTTGAGATTACCAATTAGCAGTGAGAAGATCTGAGCTTTGATATTAACACTACAATATGGAACAACCCTTATGACTTTAAGCTAATCAGAAATTGTCAGGATCTCTTTTTCTTCATCTGGAAAATTAAGAGATGGGCTAGATGACCTTGGAAGTAACTCCCTTTATTAAGTGAAACCATAAACCAAACTCTATTGTGTGATGCTTAGAAACACTTAATCTCTTTGAGAATCAGCTTCCTCATATATAATCTGACGAGCATAGAGAAGAATCTCTAAGGTCTCTTCTAATTTTAGGTCCCATTACTCTGTCTAATCCATCTTCCTCTTCATCTTCTCAGATATCTGAAGAGAGACCTCTTGTACGCTAAGCCTTCTCTACTCCAGAACAAATATCTCTATTTTGTCTAACTAACCTTCAGATAGCATGATTTTCAGGTCTTTCAAGATCTTAATTTGGGTATCCATTCATCCATTCATTTATGCATGCCTCCATTTAGTAAATATTTCTTAAAGGTCAACTAAATGCAGAGTACTGTGCTCTATGAATGGAATAATACAGACTGCATGCCCAGTGATCTATAGACTAGTGTGTGACGATGCTGAAAAATATGATAACCATGTAAAAACATAATAATTATTATATAGACTATAATAGAGGAATGTCTAGTATAATGTGTGATTTGAGATTAATAAAAGGTTTAGATTCAATTAGAGGATCAAGAAAGGTTTCATGGAAGAGCTATTATGTGAATGAAATCCTGAAAGATGAATCCTTCAGTTTGACAAAAACTTTCCTAAAATGAGATAGTCATAACCAGCCACATAGCACACCAATTAGGATTTTACCCATCATCATTCCCAAAAAAATCCACTTCCCTGCCATGTACTTATCCAAATTGCTTACATTTTTCATATTTTCCCTGACTCTCTACATTACCCACACTTGCTTCTCTATTTCTTCCTTTGTTGATGACATTACCCACAACTAGAATCTCTCCTCCTCCAGTTTGTCAAATCCTACCCATTCTTTAAGAAGTCCTACCTCTTTCAAGATCATTCAATACAGTGCACAGTGAATTCTTTAAACTCCTGTAATTTTTGCCTCTTGAGGTCCCTTTGGAGACTCACTATACACTTTTTTATATTTGCAGGGACTAGCAAAAGATGTAACTTTGCATGTCTCTGACCCCACCTCCACCCCAATGCAGCATATGCAAAATTAGTTCCAGAGAGTTCTAAGTAATTTTCCTAGAAATAAGTTTTAATGTGTGAGGATATCCTAAAGTGCTGAATAGGGTACTTGAGAAGAAACATTGGATCTATGGCTAATTATTATAAGATGAAAGTAGGTGGCACACTGGATAAAGTGCTAGAACTCAGGTCATAAAGACTTGAGTTCAAATCCAGATTCAGAATCTTACTAGCTTTGTGATACTAGGCAAGTCATTTTATCTTTCTTCAACTGGGGACATCCAAATGTTGATATTAGTAGAACCTGCCTCTCAGGATGACCGTGAGGATCAAATGAGAGAATATTTTAAAGCAGTTATCAAAGTAACTGGCACACAGAAGGTATTTTTAAAATGTTCCTTTCCTTCCTCCCTTGGTTTCTTCCTTCTTTCCAAACACTTGGGAACAGAGAGATTCATAAACGATTACCAAGAAATAGCCAGGTTTACTTGTCATAAGGTACACAATGAATAGGATTTGAAAGAGATTCCTCTTTGGCATAGAGGACAGGGCTACAACCACAAGGATGCTAGAGACATAATGAATACCTGTCCAACTGAGGGCTAGATGATATAGTGGATAAAGTGTTGGAAATGGAACTAGACAGGCAACAAATATTTATTAAGCTCTTACTACATGACAGAGGCTGTGCTGTGTTAGAGATACAGACACAAGTAAACCCCATCCCCATCCCTACCCCCAAAAATAGACCTTGACCTCAAATAGCTAAAACTATAATGAAGGAAGATAACAAATAAAAGGGAGATAGAAAAGGGGTAAGGGGGAAGGTTACCCATTCAAAACCATGGTAGTGAAGTCTGAAGATGCTTCAACATGACAAAGTTGTGAGGGGAATAAAGTATGGCCATCCTTATCCCTTCATCTCCAAAATGGAGACCCTTGAAATTCACTAACCAATGGAAGATATTGGGCAGAGGGATATCCCAGGATGAAAAGGCTTCAGTCACTAAGGAAATCTGTAGGATGAGAAGGTAGTTGAGTTTTAGAAACAAATTCTAGACAATCAGAAGGTGGGAGAAGATGGGAGTCAGGAAGACCTGAATTCAAATTCTGAATCAGAAATTTATTCATCAGTATCATAATCTCTGCCTATTGTTGACTAACAATTTTATTTTTAAATTAAAATTTAAATTAAAAACTTAAATATCTATATCACTGAAAGATTTTTTATAGTACTATAAGTTACATACACACATATTACTATGAGGATTATGTTTCCTATTATGCAAGTAAGGGAATTTTGATTTATACTGTTCTCCAGATTCTCCAGTAGATAATCCAATAATACAAAAAGTTAATTTTCAAAGGAAGAAATCCATACTATCAATAACTGTAGTAAAATGTTCTGAATCACTAGAGAAATGAAAATTGAAGCAATTCTAAGAATCTACTACAACCTAAAAGATTGGTGAAGATGACAAAAAAACAAAAGTTATTAGAAGGTATGATGAAAAATATACAGGCTAAAGTACAATTGTGAAGTTGTATATACCCTTTCATCATTTATTTATTTAAGGATGACTTGTATTCTTATAAATTTGACTCAAGTCCATATATTTGATAAATTGTGACTTTATGAGAGAAATTAATTACATAACTTTTTTTTCAAAGTTATCATTTCTATGTATTTCCCTCCAACAGATTTTCCCCTTGTTTATCCTCCTTTCTCTCCTTTTACTTTGTCCCTTCTCAAGTATTTGGCTTCTGTCCACCACCTCCCTCAATCTAACTTCCCTTCTACTAACTCAGCCCTATTCTTATCCCATTCCCTTCCTACTTTTCTGAAGGGTAAGATATAATTCTATACCCAAGCTAATATATTATTATTCCCTCTTTGAACCAGTGCCAATGAGAGTAAGATTCATATGTTCATCACCAACCCAGTGTCTTTCCCTGCACTGCAAAAGGTGTTTCAATTCTCTTTTATATAAGATAATTTACCCAATTCTACCTCTATCTTTTCCTATCTCCCATTGCATCCCTCTTTCTCATCCCCCAAATTAATTTTTAATATATCACCCCTACATAGTCAACTCACTCTTGCCCTTTGTCTATACAGATTCCTTCTATACATCCTAATAATTATGAAGTTCTTAGGAGTTACAAAAAATCATCTTCTCATGTAGGAACATATATTAACCTTATTAAATTCCTATTGATTTCTCTTTCCTGTTTACCTTCTTACTCTTCTCTTGAATCTTACATTTGAAAATCAAAATTATAATTCGGCTCTGGTCTTTTCCTTAGGAATGTTTGAAAGTCTTTTATTTCACTAAATATCCATTTTTCGCCTCAAGGATTATATTTAGTTTTGCTGGATAGATGATTTTTGTTGTAATTCTAGTTCCTTTTTCCTCTAGGATATCACATTCCCAGCTCTCTAATCCCTTAATGTAGAAGCTACTAAATCTTGTTTGATCCTGACTGTGATTGCACAGTGTTTGTATTGTTTCTGCCTGCTTCTAATATTTTCTACTTGCCCTCAGAGCTCTGGAATTTAGCCATGATATTCCTTAGAGTTTTCATTTTAGAATCTCTTCAGGAGGAGTGATTGATGGGTTCTTTAAATTTATATTATACTCTGTGATTCTAGTATATAAAGCCATTTTTTCTTGATAATTTCTTGAAAGATGATGTCTAGGCTCCTTTTTTGATTTTGGTTTTCAGGTAGTACAATAATTCTTAAATTATCTTTTCTCAATTTATTTTCCAGGTCAGTTGTTTTTCCAGAGATATTTCACATTTTCTTTTTTTTTTTAATCTTTTGATTTGGTTTTATTGTTTCTTGATGTATCATGGAGTCATTAGCTTCCACTTACTGATTTCTAATTTTTAAAGGATTATTCTCTTCACTGAACTTTTCTACCTCCATTTCCATTTAGTAAATTCTGCTTTTTTCAAAGTAGTTATTTGTGCCTCTTTTTGCCATTTGGTTTATTTGGATACAAAATCAGGGGTGAAGAAAAAAGAACAAAACCAATGATTGCTAGGCACATTGATAAAAAGCCAGATAGGGGACCTTCCCCTTTGGCATAAGAGTATACATACAAAACAATTGCATTCAACCACACACAGTTCAAATCACCACATCCCAAAGTTTACTCAGTGGAGGCATCTTTATGGTGCCTTATCCAAACAGTTCACTTTCTGGATTTGGAGAAGTTGCAGGTTTCTTAACCTAAAGTTACTCTCAAAAAGAATTTAAACTTTGCCATTTAGAATAATTATACATTCCCTCCTGAAGAGGGTGTTGAAAAACACAGGGATCACTTAGAAATGCATGACTGAGTTATGAAATGTATGAATCAATTGGCAAGAGAAATTAAAAACATAAAAAATCCAAATAAAAAACAATTTCTGGATGAAATATAGACTATCAAAGTCTTTTGTGTAAAAATTCTAAGTAAAAGAAAAACAAATCTATAACAGGTCCTTGAATCAGGGCCCAATTAAAATGATTTAAGCAATTATGCATTTACCCAATCAGTAGCCAGAACTCTAGAAAGTTTGCCACACCATAAAAGTGTAATGGGGAAATTTTTAGCTTCTAGGATTGTTATAATATTAAACAATGGCCGCCAAGGAATTTACTTATGAAATTCCTAAAATGAAACACTCAAGTCAGAATGGAGTTTATGGAGGTTTAATCACACTGGGAGTAGGGAAAGGAGAGGGAGAGAAGGAGAGAAGAGGAAAGGGAAAGGGGCAACTCAACCTCTGACCAAGGAAGAGTGAGTTCTAGGCCCAAGCCAAGGTGGAAAGAATCAGTCCTTAACTCACGTGAGTGATCTGAAGGAAAGCTGTGTGCGGGCTTCCTCTCCCTCCAAGTTCCTAACACCAACTGGCGTCTAGCTCTCTCCACAGGAAGTGAACGAATTCCAGAGGCTGTTCCTTACCTCACTTCCTGTGTCTCACAAGTGCCAATGGTTGGCTCTAGCTTAGCTTAGGACAGCCCAGGTGGGCAGTTAGTTATTTCTGATTTGTCATTGACTAGCACATGCCCGTGTAGTGTGGGTGTGCACAATTTTTTGGTGCTATACCAAGATGGAGATTTTTAAAATTCACAAAAGACAGAAAAGGGACTAGATTATAGGAGCCAGGTAGAAGCCAAATTTGAGATATTTGGTAGAATGCAGGACAAGGAAGACCTGCCTTTAACACATGTTAAACAGCCCAACCTCAGACCCCAAACAAGTTCAAGTTCTCTTGTCTTGTCTCAAAATTTTCATCAATCCCACCAGGATTGGTTGGTCTCTTTGGCCTTGTGCTCTATTGGCACTATTCAGTTTAGCTTTGTTCTTCTTTGGCACTGTGCAATGGCTCTTTTTGTATTCTCTTGTCTTGGAATCAGACAGAATCATTAAGCAAAGTCCCATAATTTTTTTTAAACAATCAGTGGCATCATTATTATAGTGTCAAGCTTTTGGGGTATGCATTGACATTATAGCCTATATATTTTAAACTTACATTACTACAAAATCAAAAAAGTTAAAGAAAAATATTCTCACCAAAAAAATGAGATCTATTTCCTTTTTTACTTACCCACTGTGTGAGTACAAACAATTTTCAGAATAAAATATTAATACAGTAAATAATGCATATTTGAAGGAGTACCAAAGTCCCCCAAGTTCACAATAGCCCAGTTCATTCCAATAGCAAACAAACCCATTCTCATATTTCATATAAGTTGCTGCATTACTAAAAAAAACCCTATGAATTGATGGATATTTGTTACAATTTTTACAGACATAGCAATTCTTTCAGCTTTGGCAAATATATTTTTAAACAAAGTAAAACTTATTTGGGTATAGAATATCACCAAGAAATCTATATGGTTCGGGTGAAAGTAAATTAACTTGATTTGGTTTTTCAGGAGCTCTTTTTTTTGATTCATATAAACACCTTGGTAGGAACATTTCTTTGTTTCTCTAATTTTAATACAACATTCTTTATAATATAAATATAACAAAAAAATCATCCAGTTAGAAATCACTAGTTAATTAAAATTATTTCTGAAGACCGCTTAGACTTACCATTTAATTCTCCAAAGGTTTTTAGCCAGGTTGAGTTCATCCATCATCTATGTGACACTTAACAAATGCAAAATGGATGAAAAAGCTTTTTATGGGCTTTACAATATTTTTTCAATATAGTTATAGGGGAAAGGTAACAGAATATATCTAATAGTTAAAACACAGTAGAATAAACTGATTCAGTGTAACAGAATAGTATTGAATACATTAATATATGAACTTAAAACAACAAAATTAAATCTTAAAACAATCATCAAAATATAATAAGAAATAGAGACTTTCATTTTAAAAATGGAGTCTGAAAAGGCTTAAAATTTCACCTCCAGACCCTTTAAAGTTCCTTTTTCTAAAATTCAGATCCCTATTGTCAGCACTGTGGGATCTCCCATAGCGAGGGAGAACATGAGTTTAAGGAATCTTAAGAGACTGGGCAGACCCAAATGGCAAAGGGTGGTAGGGGGACGAATTTGTTCCCTGAATCTCAAGCAAGATAATTGGAGGGATCAGTGGTAGAAAGAAAAACACATCCTAAAGCTGGAAGCTGTTGGAAATAGGTAATGCGTTACTCTTTCATAAAATACACCATGCTTGTAATCACCTTCCTGTGTGGAAGAGTCTCTTCCTTCTCCCTGTCCCCCCTGAGGTAAAACACTAGTTTCCCCAGTTAGTTAGGAGGCTAATCGTTGCCTATGGAAAAAGACACTCCATGTTTTTTTCCTCATCTACCCTGAAGAGCAACTCCAAGGACTCCTAGCTTCTCAGTGGCAGCAATCAGCCCAGCCATGGCAGCAACAGGGTCAGGGTCAGTTTGGGGTGGAGGCCAATTTAGGAGCGAAGCCGGAGATAAGGAGGAGGATTTCTGGGGGTTGGGAGCTGGGGGCTGGGTCCAGTGCTGGGCTGGGGCCAGGCGAGCAATCTGGGTGGAGAAGGTCAGGAGGAAGCAGGCAGTATTAAATTCAAAATCCTTAGATTGGTTTATCATAACTTTTAAAATCTGGCTTCACCCAACTTTTCAGGATTATTTCAGAATATGTTCCTTATACTCTTGCTTATGTTCTCCCTGTCCCAATAAAACTGAATTCCTAGATATTTCTCATCCAAATGATTCTACCTCTAGCCTCTGAGGCTTGTTAAATATGGACCTACAGGCCTGCAATATACTTCCTCATCATCTCTGCCTCAGAATCAACAGTTCTTTCATATCTCAACTCAGGTATGATCTCTTACATGAGGTTCTAAAATTTTTTCTCAATTATGAGTACTTCACCCCCTTAAGATTATTTTATATCACTTTCTATCTTTTGTATTCACTTGCTTCTCCTTCCCCCCATCCCACCCTCCACTAAAATGTAAGCTCCTCAGAGGAAGAAATTATTTCATTTTTGCCATATACCTGGGTCCTAAGTCATTTCATTGGACACAGTCAGCACACTGATTGAACTGAATATACTACATGCCTCATAGGAATCCTATAAGAATCAACAAAATATTAATGTATTTGAAAATATCTGGCAATCAAATAGCACTATAAAACTGAATAAACATTTATTTAAATGTATACTATATACAAAACTCCAGGGATACAAAGACAAAAAACAATATATGCCTTGGTCTTGTTTATCATGAGATTTGGGGAGGGATAAGGAATATGCACAAAACACATTTGATAAAAGACAATGTGATAAGCTCTAGATTTGAGATCTCATATCTCTCAGTTATTAGTGCTTTCTCCTCTTGAACTCATTTTATATCACTTTGCATATACTATTTTTTATATTGACTTATTTTTCTACTTATCTACATAAATACTATATATCTCCTTTTCCAGCATAATGTAAACTCCTTGGAGGCAGATACTATAGATTTCTAGAAAATGGCTTTGAAACACAGAAGGAATTTCAATGGACAGAAAAGGGAGGTGATCCATTCTAAGCATGGAAGATGGCATGAGAGAAAGCATTCAGGCATAGAAAGCATGGCCTGATTGGGGGTTTTTCAGAGCATGGAAAGAATTATTATTAATATTAACAAATAATGATCTATATTTATTTGATGATTAACAGTTTATTAAGTGCCTTTACAAGCACAACACTGAGATTTACAAAGTCTTATGACTCCTATTTTACATAATAGAAACTGAGACTGAGAAGAAAAATTCAATTAATTTCATTGCCTGCTTTACACATAGAACAATGCTATACTAGAACTACAAATAATAAAAAATGTCAGTACTTGACCTCAAAGAGTTTTTATTTCACTGAGGACTGAGGTGAGGGTGGAGACCTGCTGAGATGACTTGTCTATAGTCAAACAGCTCATGATCATTATACTGGAACCAAAGCATACTGATTCTAACTAATTTCAGTTTTCTTTCCACTATTCTATGTTAGTTAGTTGGGAAAGAAGGAAAGAACCAGGAATCATAAGATGCTGTAATTAACTTAGTAGGCAGTAGGAAGTTACTGGTAGATTTTAAACAGGGTAGTTCCACAGTCAGATAAAATTACCTTGTCACTGGTGCAGAAAGAAGAGGAACTATAGGTAAGGAGAACAGTGAAAATGTATTACAGTAGCCTGAATGAGAAGTGGTGAGACTAATGCATTATTGTTAGTATAAATGACATATAGTACTTTAAGATTTACAATTTGCTTTTCGAATTTTATCTCAATCAATTCTCTAAATAATCCTTCAAAATGGTGTTCTGTGTATTATTTCCTTCTTTTAGGAGTAGTCAAACCAAGCTTTTAAAAAAATTAAATTAATTGCCTGTGAATTCATAGGCATATCAGGAATTCCAAAATCACATTCTCTCTACTACATCATACCACCTAAAATACAGGTCTCAGGAGAAAATGCTGCATAGAGACTACCTTTCCTTATAGCTCATCATCAGAAGGTTATACATGCTTGAGTAATAGTTTTCTTTGTCATGACCACTTTAAAAATGTAGAAGGGCTGTGTTCTGTCTTGGTAGGGGGAGTATATAGTGTATAATTAGAAAAAATCTTATACCTTTGGATTCTATCTCCCAGAATTCTTTTCTTTCCCAAGAAATCTTTTCCCCTTCGTTCATGTTTGTGTTTGTTAAGTTTGTATATAAGTTTTGGGTAACAACTCCCTCAATATCTCTCTTTTTCACGTGGGAGGCTGGTGAGCTCTCTCTGTTTCTCTAGCCTTTTATTTTCCTTTGCTTCAAGTTTTATTATTAATAAATATTATAAATATAATACATGGAGTATTGGATGTTAATTTTTTAAATCTATATTACAGATAAAATCACAGATATTTTCAAAGTTTTTTTGAAGTTACAGGTTACTCTATTATCATTACTCTCCAACCCTGGAGAGAGTGACACCATATGACAAAAATAAAAATATAAAGCATGCTAAAAGAATTACAGCACCACCACCCCCACAAAGGGGCTGATTTCCCAACCAGTGAGTCACATGGCAGAGAAATCCTTGGGCATTGTAGTACTTCTCATTTGCCCTTATCTAAGTGAAATTAGAGATCATCTCTTCTCGATGGGATTGAGCCATTGTTCTCCGATTGTAGGTTTACCTGGCTCTGCTTAGCATCTTTCTTTTGGGATCAAAAATCAGGGGTAAGCTCAGCAGGAACCATTCAGACAGCAAATCTGAGGCAGGTTTTGAGCATAGTTTACCTCATTATTCCAGTTTTGATATTTATTAAATGAGGTGGCAGAGAAACATGAATTATTACTTTTGACCAACAAACATGTGACCCACTCCCATTCATGATAATGTTATCACTAAGGGAGGGGGCCCAAGACCAAACACCTTGACTTGTGCCTTCCATTCTCAAGATGTCATTCTTTAGTGCCTTCTCCTGATTCTTCCTAAATTTTCTCTCTACCAGTTATAGATTGTTTTCCATTTATACAAGTCTCTTTTCTGTTCTTTAGAACCTCTAAATACTACAATGGAAGTTTGAGGTCACTTGTTTTTGTTGAGTTGGAATTGTAATTTGGGTTCTTCTCTAATAGTGTTATATACCTAGTTAGCAAAGACAATTAATTAAAAATTGAAAGCTACCAGATTAGAAGCAGACTACTCTTCCTCTTCCCTCAAATTTCTTCTCCATCCTCTCTCTACCTCACATGAGGACTATTTGCCCTCAGTCCTGAGCATATATTATGGTAGCCCTGATAGAGTGGTAAGTCCAGGGTGAGGACGGCTTATTTTTTTCCAAGTTCAAATTCTGACCTTACACTCTTCCTAACTGTGTAAACCCAGGAAAGTCACTTAAGTGTCTTTACCTCAGTTTCCTCATCTAAAAAATGAGCTCTAGAAGAAATGGCAAACCACTTCAGTATCTTTGCCAAGAAAACCACAAATGAGGTCATGAAGGGTTAGATATACCTGAAAAATGAATGAACAACAACAGCAATTGTATATATATATATATATATATATATATATACACACACACACACACACACACACACACACACACACACACACACACTCACATATTCTTGCTCCAGGACAGAATGGAAGAAAAAGCCTAATTGAACATTAGCACTTCAGTGTCCCTGAATGGATCTTATGCTATAAAGAAAGCTTTCCTAGCTATAGGTACAGCACTACCTATTACTACTTCTTCCTGACCTTATAGCTTTATGGGTTTGTATTCTAGTGGAAACAGTACTGGGTATTTAGTTGGGAGATATGAATTCAAATCCTGGATCTGACATTTAGTAGCTTTCTGAATTAGGGCAAGTCATCTTGCCTCCTGGAGCATCAGTTAATTCATAGGTTAAAAGTAGTAATAATAAATACTGTATTTTATAGTTCCTGGAGTGGTCCTGAGGCAAAACACTCGGTGAGCTTTAAACATGAATTATAGCTAATATTATTTTTGTTGTAGTAATTTTGCTACAATGACAGCAATTTTTGTTAGTCATTCCACATTAGAGACTGAAGTCTATGGTCAGAAAAAGAATAATAATAATAATATTACAAAAAACAACAGAAAAGAAAGGTAACAGTGGCTATTTATATCAGCTCTGTCAGATGTGGTGACAGGTATAATTACCGAGAAGAAATTACAGGGCTGACTCTAGTGGCATTTCTCCTGCTGTTTAGGAGAGGATCAAAGATTGAAAATATTACTGACATTGCTTCAAAGGGCCAAGCCTTGGGTGTTTGATTCAGTTTATTTTCAGATTGAGCTAAAACTCTTTATTCTTTTTTTTGTTTGTATTCAAGTACAATAGGGCTCCTTTGAAATCAGAGTCCTGAGATAGTCTCCTTCTGATATAGAAACTTCTTTCCTCTCTTTATTCATTTGATGTAGATTAATTGAATATACAGTTTTTAAGCACCAGCTCTTTCCACATACTGTTCTAGGTACTAGGAGAGATATAAAAATAAGCAGACTTTAGTTTCTGCCCTCAAGGAGATTATAATCTTTTGAAAAGAATGATTACACATGCACAGAGAAAAATAATAGAAAATATGCTTATAAGAAGAATGAAGAAGGCTATATTGAAGAGATGAGAGCATAAAATGCTCTTTCTAGATAGAGAAAACAGGAGGACATTTTTGATCAGAGTTTTGAAGGAAGGATGTTGACAGGTAGAAATGTGTTGAGGGCAGGGTATTTAAAGCTGGATCACAGGAAAATTAGGATTTTGTTCAAGGAGGGAGGAGTAAGTAATATATTTTAGCTAGAATGTAGAAAATGTGTAGGGATTAATTGGGTACTTAGGTGGCATATTAGAGAGAGTACTAGGCCTAACGTCAGGAAGTCTGATCTTCCCGAATTCAAATTTGACCTCAGACACTTACTAGTTATGTGATCCCAGGCAAGTCATTTAATCTCCTTTTTCTCTTTTTCCTCTTCTATAAAACAAACTGGAGAAGTAAATAGCAGATCACTCCAAAATCTTCATCAAGAAAACAACAGAGTCACTAAGAATTAGACAAGACTGAAATGACTGAAATTTTGAGTTCAAAATTCCTCCACTTCCTCCACTCTGCCATCCCCAAGGTGGCAAGCAATTTCATAAAGGTTATACATGTGCAGCCATAGCACTGCTGGGTCTGTACCCCAAAGAGATAATGGACACAAAGACTTGTACAAAAATATTCATAGCTGCGCTCTTTGTGGTGGCCCAAAACTGGAAAACGAGGGGATGCCCATCAATTGGGGAATGGCTGAACAAACTGTGGTATATGTTGGTGATGGAATACTATTGTGCTCAAAGGAATAATAAAGTGGAGAAGTTCCATGGAGACTGGAACAACCTCCAGGAAGTGATGCAGAGCGAGAGGAGCAGAACTAGGAGAACATTGTACACAGAGACTGATACACTGTGGTACAATCGAACGTAATGGACTTCTCCATTAGGGGCGGTGTAATGTCCCTGAACAACTTTCAGGGATCCAGGAGAAAAAAAAAAACACCATTCATAAGCAAAGGATAAACTATGGGAGTGGAAACACCGAGAAAAAGCAACTGCCTGAATACAGAGGTTGAGGGGACATGACAGAGGATAGACTTTAAATGAACACTCTAATGCAAATACTATCAACAAAGCAATGGGTTCAAATCAAGAAAACATCTAATGCCCAGTGGACTTACGCGTCGGCTATGGGGGGTGGAGGGGAGGAAAAGAAAATGATCTATGTCTTTAACGAATAATGCTTGGAAATGATCAAATAAAATATATTTAAAAAAAAAAAGGTTATACATGTGACCTCATGCAAAACATTTCCATACTAGTTATGTAGTAAAAGAAAATAGACCAAAATTAAACAAAAAAAACGACAAGAAAAATAAAGTAAGTTTTAAAAAATATTTTTGAACTACACTTAAACTCCATCAATTTTTTCTCTGGATGTGGATAGCATTTTTCCTTATTAGTCCTTTGGAAGTCTCTTGGATCATTGTATTGCTGAGAATATCATTGTGCAATATTATTGTTACTATGTACAATGTTCTCCTGGTTCTGCTCATTTCACTTTGCATCAGTTAATGTAAGCCTTTCCAGGTTTTCTGAGAGTATACTACTCATCATTTCATATTGCACAGTAGTATTCATCACAATCATATACCACACTTTGTTTGACCATTCCCCAGTTAATGGGTATACATAGTTGTGTAGGACTTTGGATTTGGTTCCAAATTGTTCTTCACAATGGTAGGAATAGTTCACAAGTTCACCAAAATTGCATTAGTATTTAAATTTTTCCACATTCTCTCCAACATTTGTCATTTTTCTTCTTTGTCATATTAGTCAATCTAATAGATATAAGATGTGCCTCATAATTTAATTTGAATTTATCTAATCAATAGTTACAGAACATTTTTTCACAAGACTATAAATAGCTTAAATTATTCTTTTTGAAAACTCTCTTTATATCCTTTGACCATTTATCAATTGAGAAATGACTTGTTCTCTTATGAATTTACTTCAGTTATCTATATATTTGAAAATGAAAACTTTATCAGAGGAATTGCTATATTTTTTCTCATTTTGTTTTTGTCTTCTAATCTTGGTTACAATGGTTTTCACTATACAATTTTTTTAAATTTAATATAATCAATGTTTTTCATTTTATATCTCATAATGTTCTCTAGTTCTTGTTTGGCCATAAAGTGTGCCCTTATCTATACATATGACAAGTAAAATTATTCCATGTTCCTCTACTTTGCTTATGGTATCACCCTTTATGTCTAACTCAGATACCCATTTTGACTTTATCTTGGTATAGGGAGTCAGTATTTGACTCAATTCTATATGACTTTGAGAAATGAAGTCTTTATCGTAGATACTTGCTATAAATTTTTTCACAGTTATAATTACTCTTAATTTGCCTCAATCCTAATTTCCATGAATTTATCCTACTTTCTTTTTTGCTTTTGCCTCTTAATCTCCCCTCCCTTTTATCAGTCCTCCCTTCTCTTTACCCCCTTCCCCTCCTCATTTTCTAAAGCATAAGATAAATTTCTATACCCAATTTGATGTGTATATTATTCCTTTTTTTAAGGCATTCTGAAGAAAGGAAGATTCAAATGTTGTCTCCACCTTCTTCATCTCTCCTTCTTCTGTAAAAGGTCTTTTGTATCTCTTTTATGTTAGATAATGTATCTTATACTTTTCCTTCCCCCCTCCTCCCAATGACTTCTTTCTCAACCTTTAATTTTATTTTTTTAAGATTCCATTTTAGTCAATTCATACTTGCCCTTTGCCTACTAACTACCCTGATAATAATAAAGCTCTTAGGAGTTATAAGTATCATCTCCTCATATAGGAATATAAATAATTTAGTCTTATTGAATCCTTTATGTTTGCTCTTTCTTGTTTATTTTTTTAATACTTCTTTTTACTCTTACATTTGAAAGTCAAAATTTCTATTCATCTCTATGTTCTCATCAGGACTGCTTGAAAGACCTCTCATAATGAATAACTATTTTTCTCTGGAAGGATTATACTGTTTTGCAGGATAGATGATTTTGCTTGTAATCTGGGCTCCTTTGCCTTCCAGGATATCATATTTAAGCCCGCCAGTCCTTTAATGTAAAAATGACTAAATCTTATGATATCTTGACTGTGGTTTTCATGGTATTTGTATTTTTTTTTCTTTTTGACTGTTTGCAATATTTTTCTTTGACCTGGGAGATTTGAAATTTGGTTATAATATTCCCAAGAGTGTTCATTGTGGGATCTCTTTCAAGAGGTATAATTGATAGATTCTTTAAATTTCTTTTATCCTTTATGATTCTAGGATATCAGAGCAGTTTCCCTTGATAATTTTTTGAAAGATAATATTTAGGGTTTTTTGTCATGGTTTCCAGTAGTCCAGTAATTATTAAATTATCTCCCTCAATCTATTTTCCAGATAAGTTTATTTTTCCAATGAGATATTTCATATTTTCTTTGATTTTTCTCCATTTTTTTGATTTTATCTAGTTGTTTTTTGGTGTCTCATTGAATCATTAGCTTCCACATATTCAATTCTATTTTTTGAGTTCTTTTTTTTTTTTTAGTTAGACTTTCCATTTGGCCAAGTCTGCTTTTAAAGAAGTTCTTTTCTTCAGTGGAATTTTGTGTCTCTTTTCTCATTTGGCCCATTCTGTTTTTTAAGATATATTTTTTTTATTTTGTGTGTTCCCTTTACCAAGCTGTCAACTCTTTTTTCATGATTTTCTTATATCACTCATTCTTTCCTCAATTTTTTCTCTATTTCACTTATTTGATTTTTAAAATCTTTTTAGACCTTCCAGGAGTTATTTTGATCCTGGTACCAATTCACATTTTTTGAGACTTTGGATATAGTAGCAATTATGACTTAATTGTCTTCTTTTAGGCTTGTATTTTGATATTTCCTTTCACCATAATGACTTTCAATATTCTTTTTTATTGTTTGCTCATTTTCCAGACTATTTCTTAACCTTTATCTTTTAAAAAATTGTGAAAAGTGAGATCTTTTGCTTTTCTGGAGTGGTCATTATCCCTAGCTTTAGAATTTTTGTGCAGCTGCTTTCAGCACTAGTGGTGAGGATCTATAAGTTTTCAGTTCTTACAAGTTGGTATAATTGAAGCAGAAGTATGTTTGTTACTACTCTCCATGAGCAACCTCAGACACCCCTTGGATGTGTGACCAGGGTCTCTGCCTCCCTATGACTGTAAGCTCTGGTTTTCTAGTGCTTTTCCTCACTCTGGAAATGCTACCAAAGTCTGAGACCTGGATTTGTTTATGGGTAATGCAATGGAGTCTTGTACCAAATGTAAATATTAGATAGTTAAAATAGAAGTGAGATAGAAACAAATAGTGATATAAAGTCAGTCCAAGTAAATGAATACTTATGAAATAAAAGAAAATGTTTGCTTTTGACTCAGATACGTTTCAGAAGTTTCAGCAGAAGATATGTTTCTGCTTTCAAAAAGTCTAGAGTCTCTCTGTGAAGTCTAGTGAGCTTGATAAAGTATAAAGAATGAGGATCATGGAGATAGGAAACTTGAGTTGGAATATGAACTATGGAATGAGCCTCAGAAGCCTTTGAGACAAATTCTCTATCTGAACATTAATGCTCTCTACAACATATCTGAGATGTAGCCACTGGCCAGTCAAATAACCACATAGTTATTAGAATTGTCCTTGGGTAAGTTGCCATCTTTCTGTAACTTGTTTAAAAAATGATCAGTTTTAGTTAGATGATCTCCAAGGTCTATTCTGTCTTTTAAACAATGTAAGATTTTTATCTTTTATCTATTTTCATTTTTTTTTCAAAACAGGAAAGAGAATAGAATCTAAAAACTAAAGGTTTTTTCATTTGAATTCAATTCTTGCCAAAAATTCTACAATTAATTATTAAGAGAAATGATGATTTTGTAGAATTTTATCCAGAACAGGGCATGACAGATTAACCTTATCCCCAATAATGGGTTACTTAACTGATAGATCATGGGAAATGTGATGTAATTAGTTTACCTAGATTTCGTAAAAACATTTTATAAAATATTTAAGTTTTTCTTGTGTATAGAGAAAGATTTGGGCTATATAAAAGTGAAATTAGATTAATGTGGACATGTCTCATGTGCCCGTCCCAAAGATAAGTTACTAATTATTCAGTGCCATTTTGAAAGTAGATCACTGGTGGAATAACATGGTCATTGGTGGTCATCCCCATGATATTTTCCATTTTTAATCAATTACATGGCTGAAGATATAGATGGCAGTTATCAAATTTTCAGAAGAAATATAACTTAGAGAGATAGATTCTACACTGTATGACAGAATCAACATTAAAAAAATCTTGACATGATAGAACATTTGGCCAAATTTATTAAGATGAAATATCATAAGAATAAATGTGAAATATCACATTTGGGTTAAAAAACTATTTCACCATTATACAATAGCCTGACCAATTTGTAGTTTGTCTGAAAAAAAATGATTAGGGAATTTTAATGGGAATACAAGCTCAATATTATTAAAAATTATTGTATGACATTCAGCAAAGTAAAGGCAATATTAGGGACTATTAAGAGAAATGGAGAATCCAGTCCCAAGAAAATTATAGGAAGACCATATCCAAAGTATTGTATTCAGATTTGAGTGCCAAAATTTAGAAAGGACAATTGATAAGCTAGAGAATTTCCACAGGAAGACAGCAAGGATGATAAATGAGCCACAAATTCATGCTAAATGAAGATTAGATGAAGTATTTAGGGAAATTCAGTCTGGAAAAGAAAATAAAACAATTGATGATGTGATACTTGCCTCAGGTATTTAAATATCTGTCACACGAAATTGGAATTCATTTTTTTGTCTCCAGAGAGAAGATTTAGAAGCTGAAATGTTTAAAGAGACAAATTTAGAGTCACATAAAGATAAAGAAACACATTCAAAACAATTAGTTATTGAAAAGTAGAATGGACTGTCTTCATGGAATAGTGGGTTCTCCTAAGTCAAAATGCTTAAAGCAAAAGCAGAATTATTACTTGTTAAGTATGTAGTTCCTTTTTGAATATTGTGTAAAGTCCTTTATTCTTTTGAACACTTGTGATTTTGATTTTTTGCCTATTATATGTATGTATGCACATATATGTACTTATAATACAAAATAATTTTATAAGCATACACATGTGAATATATACACTCATATATGTATATACACATATATAAACACACTGTGAAATTAAATGTCAAAGAAAATGCATATTTCCATATGCACATTATAAAAATGGAGATTTTAAACCCTAGACTTCAATCCCCAGAAGTCCTTGGTATTTCCCAGAATTCCCTATAATCTCACCTGAGTCTCCACATAGGTGAGATCACAACTGGTATTTAACTGGCAGTAACACCTACCACACTCTCTTCTCTTCCATTTCAATGATGTAGCAAGTAAGCTAAGCATGTGGATTTTGAATGGGCTAATCAGCCATGGGCACAGGTTTTTATTTTGTATCCTTGATTTCTAATAATCCTTAATAAACCTCATAAAATATAATATTTTTATTACTAGAGATATAATTTAAATTTTAGAGTTTTTGGCAACAACAAGATTGGATGAGAACATCTCAATTTTTTTTTTAAGATAGCCTAGATAATTTTTTTTAAGCCATGTTTCTCCTGCCAAGGTTTTTCACCCCCCCCCCCCTCGCAAAACTGATTCTGATTCAGCTTACTCCTCCTGATCTTCTTGACCAAGATCGCTCACCTGGTCCCAGCCAGACCCCACTCTCCAAGCCCTGCACCCAGCCCCAGCAACTCTACTGATCTTCGACCTCCGAGCCAGATTGCCCCAGGCCCAACCCCAGGACCCAGGCTGCTAGTAGTTGCCCCTATGTCATCAGAATCACAAACTAAATGGTAAAAGCAAGTGTTTTTACCATTTCCTTGAGCAACAAATAGCTTCCACATGGCAGGGGACCTTGGGGGAGGGGGGAATGAGGAGAAAGAAGAGACTTTTCCAACAGGAAGTTACAAGTATGGCATATTCTATGAGAGAGCAGTGCACTTCCTATTTCAAAGGATATTTTTGAGTGCACTGATCCTTTTACTTATCTCACCTGAGATTCAGGGGAGTAATTCATTTCTCTGCAACTCTTTGCCATTTGCCCAATTTGAGATTCCTGAAACCCATGTTCTCTGCTATGGAAAATCTCACAGTTTTGACAAAAGGAATCTCAACAGATAAACAAAACAATTTTTTTAAAAAACGAACTTTAAAGAGATTGGAGGTTATATTTTTAAGGTTTTTCAGACTCCAATGTTTTATACAAATCTCTGTATTTTATTGCATTTTGCTGATTGTTTTGTTTAAGATTTAATTTGGGGGGGGTTTAAGTTCATATATTACTGTATTCAATACTATTCTGTTACACTGAATCATTTTAATGTACTGGGTTTTAACTACTGTTATATTCTGTTGCTTTTCCCCTAAAACTATACTGAACAAATATTATTGAATAAGCCCATATATAAAAAGAGCCTTTTTTCTATTTTGACTTTGTAAATTGTAACTTAGAGGATGGATGAACTTCATCAAAACTAGTTACAATTGTATAACAACCTTTGGACAATTTAATGAGCTAAATATCTCAAATTGATTTTAAGGGGTCGTTAGACATGATCTTTAGATTTTTTTCAATGACTCTGATCATTTTGCCTGCCTCTAACAGGAGGTAAGGTCCATTTTAGTAGTTGAAGTGAAATACAATTATAATCCCCACCTCCTACAGTTATAAAAATGTGAATGGATGACATCACAGTCTCATACCAAAGGAGCTGAGAAGTTAATCCCAGGGCATGGTATCCCTGGATGGCTCCCCAAAAGGGAGCATCTCTCATTTATGTCTTCAGCTCACTTTACCCAACATCAACAGTATAGAGGTCTGGTTTTTTTCTAGACTCCTACCACATTTTTGTAATGATATCTAGATGTCTTGATAATGTTCTAGACCCAAATAAGTTTTACTTTGTTTAAAAATGTATTTGCAAAGGTTGAAATATTGCTACACCTGAAAAATTCGTGACAAGTACCCATTTACTTTAAATGTCATATAGTAGACTCATGTTAAATATGATAGTGGGTTTGTTTGCTATTGTAATTAATTGGGCTATTGTGAATTTTGGGGATTTTGGTACCTTTTGAATGTGCATTACCTATTGTACTACTGTTCTTTATTAAAAAAAACTGTTACTTTGTGAAATTTATTTGCTTGTACTCACAGTGGATCATGGCCAGGTATAAAGAGGAAATGGATCTCATTTTTGGTGAGAATCTTTGTATTCTACATTTCCTTAGCTGACACAGTGTTTCAATGATTATAAAGTATATGTTTTTTTTTTATTTTTAAAACTCTTTTATTATTGTTTTTGCTTGCATGTGCAATATACTATTTCAGTTTTTATTATTTCTCTCCTTGTTGTATTTGAAGCACATGTCACCAGTATTAAGAAGATTTTAACTTTTTTTGGTTTTGCTGTAATAAGTTTAAAATATATTTTCTAAAATGTCAATGCATACCCAAAAAGCTTTAGACTATAAAAATGATGCCACTGATTGTTTAAAAAAATTATGGGACTTTGCTTAATGATTCTGTCTGATTCCAGAACAAGAGAATACAAAAAGAGTCATTACACAGTGCGAAAGAAGCATAAAGCTAAACTGACTAGTGCCAATAGAGCACAAGATCAAAGAGACCAACCAATCCTGGAGGGATTGATGTAATTTTGAAACAATGAAAGAGGATTTGAAGATGTTTGGGGTTCAAGGTTGCAGCTGTTTAACATGTGTTAAAGGCAGGTCTTCCTTGTCCCACATTCTAAAAGTATCTCAAATTTGGCTCCTACCTGGCTCCTATAATCTAGTCCCTTTTCTGTCTTTCATGGCATGGCAAACTTTCTAGAGTCCTGGCTACTGTTTGGGTAAATGCATAATTGCTTAAATCATTTTAATTGGGCCCTGATTCAAGGACCTATTATAGATTTGTTTTTCCTTTACCTAGATTTTTTTATACAAAAGACTTTGATAGTCTATATTTCATCCAGAAATTATTTTTTATTTGGATTTTTTATGTTTTTAATTTCTCTTGCCAATTGATTCATACATATCATAACTCAGTCATGCATTCCTAAGTGATCCCTGTGTTTTTCAACACCCTCTTCAGGAGGGAATGTATAATTATTCTAAATTGCAAAGTTTAAATTCTTTTTGAGAGTAATTTTAGGTTAAGAAACATGCTACTTCTCTAAATCCAGAAAGTGAACTATTTGGAGAAGGCACCATAAAGATGCCTCCACAGACCACAAGCTGCACCAGGAGATCCAGAGTAAACTTTGGGATGTGGTGATTTGAACTGTGTGGGGTTGAATGCAATTGTTATGTATGTATGTATGTATGTATGTATATATGCATGTATATATGTATGTATATACATACATAAGAGTATGTATGTATACTCTTATGCCAAAGGGGAAGGTCCCCTAACTGGCTTTTTGTCAATGTGCCTAGCAATCATTGGTTTTGTTCTTTTTTCCTCATTCTCAAATTATTTTAATTTCAAAGTTGGTTATGTTTACAAGAGAGAATAGTCTTCCATGGATCTTGTGGGGTGGGGCAGCTGGGAGAGGGGAAATGTATAATTGAAAAATCTGTTACCCTAAAAAAAGAACTACATTTCCCAGGGGCCCACTGACTTCCTGTCCTTACATACTTCCTGTAGACAGGAGATATTAACCAAGGATGTGAAGAGTTCCACCACTTTACTTCAGGTCTCAAGCTTGGTGGTGGTAAGGTGGATATTTGAACTGGCTGATCAGCCATGGGCATGTTGTTTTTATTTTGTACTTTATTCCTTGATTTCTAATGATCATTAATAAATCTCTTAAAATAGAATAAATTTATCATTGAGATTTAATTTTAACTTTTACAGTATCAAATCAGATAGACTAATTAAAAGTTTATTCCAATGTTCCAAATGAGAGTTTATTCAGGCTTAAATAAGGAGAGAAGTTGAGTAAATATATGATAGATAGATAGATAGATAGATAGATAGATAGATAGATAGATAGATAGATAGATATCTCACAACCTACCAATAACCTTTAGAAAGTGAAGGCAGATACAAAAGGAAGATCCAAGTATATATCTGATATAGGATTCAGCAGACAACAATGATGCCCATAGGAGCAACCTTTTCTCTCCATTTCATTCCATGCTGGCTAACATTTACTCCAAATACTTACCTAGCCTAAGAGATTTTTTTTTCATTTGCTTCAGTTTATTAAGCATTATTTGTTTGTACTGCCTTTTATAAATCACCTTGAACTGACTAGGGAATACAACATCAGAGTAAACCCAACAGGTTTGAAACTGTCGTTCCTCATGGGTAATCATTTGTACTCTGTTGCTTCCCTGGTCTTCTCACTGGAGACTGAGTTTGTCCACATTCTTCCCAGACTGCCTTCCTTAAACCCATATTGTTGCAGCTAATATCAAACAGAAAGCAATGGCTAGCTTTTATTTTCTTTTATATAAGATAAATAGACAATACAATAAGGGGATGTGAGCAAAGTGAACCAAAAGTGGTGTTTGTTGGAAATAATAGCAATCAATAGCATATGCTTCTGACCATATAAGTAGAAATTGATTTTCTAGCTTAGTCTCTTTACCCATTCCTGCCTCATGGGAAAGAAGCAAATAATCTCAGAGGAGTGTCTCACTTACTTCAGGCATATTTTTCCAAACATTGAGGCAAAGAATTGGGATCTCACCAATCCCTGTATGCAAAAGTCTCTCTGTATGCAAGATTCTAACTATATTTCTACCAGCAGCTATATCCATGGTTCTCCATCACAATTGTCATAAGTTTTGTTGGGAGAAGGAAAGGAATGCTAGTGCTTAACTCTTAGAAATCTACATATTATCAAGATAGAGGATGAACTCCAAACTCTCTGTCTCTTGTAAACTGGCTTCTTTCACTCCATCTACAGTGTGATTCTGATGCTGGGTGTATATGCAATAATATATGCATATATACTATATAGATAAAATAATACATGCAATAATTTATATATACATATATAAATATAAATGAGTTCCATTTAGAACATGGTGAGTTTGAAATGAGCATTGTATATTCAAGTGAAGATTTCCAGCAGACAGTTTTTTAAGAGAAAGATTGTCACTGGATGTAAGGAGTTGAAAGTAATCTCCAAAGTATGATATTTGGACCCATTTGAACCCATGAGAGAAAGGAAAAAAAGAAAAGAGGAGGGAAGAAGAGGTAAGAAAGGAAAAGGGGCCTAGGACAGACCCTTAGGGATACCCACACAAATTGACTGAGAGATGGATTATGATCTAGCAATGGAGACTGATATAAGTAAGATGAGAAACAAGAGAGAGCAGTCTAAAGAATCCAAGAGAAGAGAATCAGTATAAGTGAATGGAGTAGTTGACCATGATAATAGCTGTGCAAAAGTCAAAAAGAATGAGAAGTAAAATAATGATGTGGGCTGACAGTGGGCAATAAGGGGAAGTAATAGAAATGGTACCCTCATATTCTGAAATCTTGCATTTCTCACTAGTTAGCACTTGTTAAACATCAACTACAGAATCTGTAGCTTCAGCATTAATCAAACATGAATTTTTGATTATTCAGTTATTCACTCTGTGTACTAGATCTGTAACATTCTATACTAGACATCAGTTTTGTGTTCTTAGAAATAATTAATTCCCCAATGTATCATATCCTCCCAACCCATGTTCCCACTCTAAAAGGGCAGCAAGATCCTTCCCCAGTGGAGAAAGGGAGTCAGCACACTGAAGGCTCTGACATTCCAGCAGAATCCCCCAATCTTCTTCATGCTGCTTATCCTCTGTGACAACAAAACACAAAACATACCTCCACCTGAGTTTGGAAAGAGAGATGCTAAGCTATCAGATCCAAAAAATATGCTAACCCTGATCATCAGGGTGTGGAAAGCTACCAATCCACAGTGGAAGCTGCCACTCTACAATAGAAACTGCCACTCTATAACAGAGCTGCTACATCATACTATTAGCTCCAAAGAGTCTACTCTACTAGCTCCAGGGCTTATTCTTCAGTCCTTAGGCTATCTGGTTAGCCCCAAATTATTCTACCAGCTATGAGGCCATCATACCACCAAAAACCACTTCTCTTTCAAATAGAATTTTTATTTCTGGATTGAACAGAGTTTGAATCTCCCATGCTTTCTTGGGGCAAGACCCTGCTACAAACTTGGGTATGTTTCTCCTACATCAATAAGGGTTTAGACTTTAGGTGTTATATCACTGGTAACCTTGGAGAAAACAATTTTAGTTAAGTCATGGAGTCAGAAACTAGATTGCAAAATATTGAAAAGGGTGTTATTATCTGTATTTGACAGATGAAGAAACAAAAGCTCAGAGAGGATATTTGCTTAAGGTGAAACAGCTAATAATTGTCAAAACTAAGACTCAAGGCTCAAGACAAGAACTCAAACTAAGGTGACCTTTCCACATGACCAAACTGTTATACAAACTGAATATCTATGGCATATCTTTCAAAGAGTATGCCCATGGTTAAATAAGTGCTAGTCAGAGAGATACAGTTGAGAACTACTCCATCAGATGAAGCTGTTGTTGCCCTGTATCTGACCAACTTGGGGATTCACTTTGGATAAGATGGGCAAATGGTTTTCAAACATTAAAAAGTTAACTTTAGTAGTGTAAAGGGTTAAATTTTTGTGGTAGGAGTTTGAACAAAAGTCAGGAGAGCAGTTTCTTAAATACAAAACACTTAGTTTAATATTAGGAAAATACAGATAGGAAATAGAAAGGAGGAAAGTGAAAATAATTCTTATAATACCTTATAACTATATCTAAGATCCTAATCCTAACTAAAATTTTTCTAAAAATCCCTAAATCTATCTGCCTTTTGAGGACAGTTTCTTCTGGCAGAGACAGGCTCTGGCCTAACTTTTCTACTCTGACTATCTAATAATTTACCCACTATCTATCTTACTATCTACCCAAGATGATCAATAATCAATAAGGTTGTTAAGGCCTTAAATCTGTTTCTCAGTCTCCAACTGTCAGTTAGAAAACTCACAGTCTCAGAGAGAGAGAGAGACATACACTACTCTCCCTAGGGCATCCAGAGACCAAAAAACCCTTCCAGCTCCCACCTGTAACTGACTAGCTCTCAGCCACACCTTTCTGTCACCAACTGACAGCCTGCGCAGCAGGGGGGTTCTGACTCAGAAATAGTTTTGCTCCCTTACCTCTTAATGAAAAAAAAGGGAGAAATTAAGAAAAACTCTCTTAACAGTAGCTTGTATTATAATTATATTATTTTAATTTATTTTTAATGTTTATGTTATATTTTTCCAATTACATGGAAAAAAAATTTTAACATTTGCCTTCCAAAAGTCTGAATTTCAAATTCTTTCCCTTCCATTCCTTACTTCTTAACAAGGCAAGGAATTTGATATAGAGTATACATGTGCAGCTATGCAAAACATATTTCCATATTAGATAAGTTGCTAAAGAAAACACAGATTTCCACTACACATATCCCTAGAAACAAGAAAAATAGAGAAACATTTTAAAAAGCAACCTCTAATCAGTATTCAGACTACATCAATTCTTTTTCTGGAAGTAAATAACATTTTTCACCCTAATTCCTTCAGAATGGTCTTGGATCACTATATTGTTCAGAACTCATAAGTCTTTCAGAGTCAATCATTGAACAATATTGCTACAGCTTTCTGGTTCTGCTCATATCACTATATCATATCATATAAGTTCATGTAAAACTTCCCAGGTTATTGTGAAAACACCCTACTCATTTTTTATACCACAATAGTATTCCATCACAGTTCTATACTAAAACTTGTTCAGACTTTCTCCAATTGATAGACAGTCCTTCAATTTCTAATCCTTTCCCTCCACAAAAAAGAGCTGCTACAATTTTTTTAACA
The DNA here is from genome assembly GCF_027887165.1 of Monodelphis domestica. NCBI lineage: Eukaryota > Metazoa > Chordata > Mammalia > Didelphimorphia > Didelphidae > Monodelphis > Monodelphis domestica. The sequence goes on from NC_077227.1 coordinate 354,218,219, forward strand.
TATATTGGTCCTTGACTTAAAAAAAATTTTTTTTTTGTGATACTGACCTAGTAGTGGTATTTCTAGGTCAAAAAGTATGCACTTTTATAGACCTAACAGCATAGTTCCAAATTGCTTTCCAATATGGTTATTTCACAACTTCTCCAAAAGTGTACCAGTGTCTTAATTTTTCCAGATCTCCTGAAACAATTGTTATTTTCCTTTTCTGTCAGATTAGCCAATCTGATAGGTGTGGGGTGGTACCTCACAGCTATTTTAATTTGTATTTCTCTAATCAAAAGTGATTTAGAGGGGGCAGCTGTGTAGCTCAGTGGATAAAGAGCCAGGCCTAGAGATGAGAGGTGCTGGATTGAAATCTGGCCTCATACACTTCCTAGCTATGTGACTGTGGGCAAGTCACTTAACCTCCATTGCCTAGCCCTTACTGCTCTTCTGCCTTACAACCAATACATGATATTGATTCTACAACAGAAGTTAAGGGTTTAAAAAAAAAGTGATTTAGAGACTTCCTGATAAGCATGGTGGCAGTCTAAACATGGGATGCTTCCTCTCCCCAGCACCCACTGACATAGACTACCTCAAAAGATCAAAAAAAAAAAAAACATTCTCATAAGAACAGAGGGACTCTACAGTAGATCGAAGCATTGAAGGTACATGAGATTTGGGCATTTCCACATTATAAAGGAGTGAAAAGGCTCCCACCCAAATGTGAGCTGATCTACCCTCCCCCACCCCACCTACGAATCCAGAATCAGAGCCAGCACTTGCCAGAATCAGCGAGTGAGCAAGGGGGACCTCTAAAGTGAGCAAGGGGCACCTCTGGGACCTTGGGAGTTAACTGAGACCACCAAAGACCTAACCCTGAGAGCAGCTACACCTGAAACCCCAGCAGGCAGGGGAGTGCAGACTGTGGGTGCTCCCATGCAGAAAAGAGCTGTGAACAGTGGTGGCTGAATAGATTTGAGAGCTTGCCTCAGGCAAAATCCTTGCTCCTTAACTCTATACACAGAGAACCTGCGCAGCTCACTCAGATTTCTAACTAAAAGGTAAAACCTCCACAATGATGGCAAATTCTGTCTCCAAGAAACACAAAAAAGGCAGTGACCCTCGAAAATTTTTACGGAGGAAAAACTCAGGCTACAGAGGAAATACAGGAGGAAATTCAAATAAACCCAAAACCTTCCCCCCAAAATGGAAATTGTCCACAAGCTCTGGAAGAATTTAAGTTGGAGCTTATCAAAAAGATGGAAACCTTCTGGCAAGAGAAGGAGAAATGGTTCAAAGAGAAAATCAAAAAATTATAACAGAAAACCAAAAATTTAAAGCAGAAAACCAAAAGATTATAACAGAAAACCAGGCCTAAAGGACCAGAATTGAGCAACTGGAAACCAATGATCTTGTAAAACAGCAAGAGTTAATAAAGCAAACTCAAAAGACTGAAAAAAATAGAAGAAAACACAAAATATCTCACTGACAAGGTGACAGATCAGGAAATCAGGTCACAATGAGACCATTTGAGAATCATTGGTCTACATGAAAAGCCAGAAATAAACAGAAATCTTGGCATTGTACTACAGAAATAATCCAAGGAAACCGCCCTGATGTTTTTGAACAAGGGGGAAAAATAGACATTGAAAGAGTTCATAGAAAACCCTCTACACTAAATCCCCAAAAGACAACTCCCAGGAATATAATTGCCAAATTCTGGACCTTTCAAGCTAAGGAGAAAATCCTACAAGAATCCAAAAAGAGACAATTCAGATACCAAGAAGCACCAATCAGGATCACACAAGACCTGGCAGCCTTCACACTAAAGGACTGCAAGGACTGGAGCATGATATTCAGAAAGGCAAGAGAAGTGGGTCTTCAACCCTTCAACAACTCAAATCACCTATCCATCAAAACTGACCATATACTTCCAGGGGAAAGTATGGGCATTCAACAAAATAGAAGATTTCCAAGTATTCACTTAAAAAAAAGACAAGAACTAAGTGGAAAGTTTGATATCCAAATACAAAGATCAAGAGAAACATGAAAAGGTAAATGAGAAAGAGAGGGAAAAGGGGGAAAATGCTTTTGTTTTATTCAAACTCTCTTCTTTCAGGGCTAAAATTAGATCAAATTGTATATATATATATATATTACTATATGGGGAGAATGTTATTTGTAACTCTCAAAAATGGTATTCATTATTATAGTAACTCGAAGAATCACTCAAAGGAAAAGACTGGGGAATTAAGGGCTATAAAATGATATGCCAAAAAAAAGGGTGGGGGGAATAAAAGATGGTACCAAGAGACACTTGAAGAAATAAAACAAATAGGATAATCTGTTTCACACAAAGATACACATGGGAAGGGAAGAAGAAGAATACTCTTATGAGAAGGAGAGGAAGAGAGTACTAATAGGTAACACTTAAACCTTACTCTCAGTGAAATCAACTCTGAGATGGAAGAGCATCTAGATACATTGGTATCTTGAATTCTATCTTATCCTACAGGGTATGTGAGAAGGGAAAACTAAGGGGGATATGGGGGGAGGAAGTAATAAAAGGGACTCCTGAACCTACCACTATCAAAATTAGATAAATCAAATTGAAAAATAAATAAGAAAGAGGTAAAAGATGTGAATGAAATATTAGAAAAATTAGAGTTAATAGATATATGGAGAAAAATAAATAGGGACAAAAAGGAATATACCTTCTTTTCAGCAGTACATAGTACATTCACAAAGATTGACCATATACAAGGTCATAAAAGCATGGCATACAAATGCAGAAAAGCAGAAATAATAAATGCAAACTTTTCAGATCATAAGACAAAAAATAATGATCAGTAAGGGTACATGGAGAGCCAAATAAAATATTAATTGGAAATTAAATAATATAATTCTCCAATATCGACTAGTCAGAGAACAAATCATAGAAACAACTAATAATTTCATTGAAGAAAATGACAATGATGAAACATTCTTTTAAACTCTATGGAATGCAGCCAAAGCAGGACTCAGGGGAAAATTGATATCCTTGGGTTCACATATTAACAAATTAGAGAGGGCAGAGGTCAATGAATTGGATATGCAAATCAAAAAACTTGAAAGCGAACAAATTAAAACCCCCCAGAAAAAAAAACAAATTAGAGATCCTAAAAATTAAGGGAGAAATTAATAAAATCGAAAGTGATAGAACTATTGAACTAATAAATAAGACTAGAAGCTGATATTTTGAAAAAAAAAACAAACAAAATAGAGAAAGCACTGGTCAATCTAATAAAAAAAGGAAAGAAGAAAACCAAATTGATAGTATCATAGATGAAAAGGGAGAATTCACCTCCAATGAAGAGGACATTAAGGCAATCATTAAAAACTATTTTGCCCAATTACATGGCAATAATTATAGAAATCTAGATGATATGGATGAATATTTACAAAAATATAAACAGCCTAGACTAACAGAAGAAATAAATTTCTTAAATAATCCCATATCAGAAAAAGGAAATCCAACAAGCCATCAAAAGACTCTCTAAGAAAAAATCCCCAGGGCCTGATAGATTCACAAGTGAATTCTATCAAACATTCAGAGAACAGCTAATCCCAATTCTATAAAACTATTTGACAGAATAAGCAAAGAGGAAGTTCTACCAAATTCCTTTTATGACACAAATATGGTACTGATTCCAAAGCCATGCAGGTCAAAAATGGAGAAAGAAAACTACAGACCAATTTCCTTAATGAATATAGATGCAAAAATCTTAAATAGGATACTAGCAACAAGACTCCAGCAAGTGATCAGAAGTATTATTCATTATGATCAGGTGGGATTTATACCAGGAATCCAAGGATGGTTCTATATCAGGAAAACCATCCACATAATTGACCATATCAACAAGAAAATCAACAAAAATCATATCATTATCTCAAGAGACACAGAAAAAGCCTTTGACAAAATGTAACACTCATTCCTATTGTAAAACACTAGAAAGTATAGGAATAGAAGGGTCTTTCCTAAAAATAATAAACAGTATCTATCTAAAACCATCAGCCATCATCATCTGCAATGGGGATAAACTAGATGCATTCCCAATAAGATCAGGAGTGAAACAAGGATGCCCATTATCACCTCTATTATTTGACATTGTACTAGAAATGCTAGCAGTAGCAATTAGAGAAGAGAAAGAAATTGAAAATATTAAAATTGGCAATGAAGAGATCAAGCTATCACTCTTTGAGGATGATATAATGGTGTACTTAAAGAATCCTAGAGAATCCACTAAAAAGCTAGTGAAAATAATCAACAACTTTAGTAAAGTTGCAGGATACAAAATAGACCCACATAAGACATTAGCATTTCTATTTATCTCCAATCCATCTCAGCAGTAGTAATTAGAAAGAGAAATTCCATTCAACATCACCCGAGACAATATAAAATACTTAGGAATCTATCTCCCAAGACAAACACAGGAACTATATGAACACAACTACAAAACACTTTCCACAAAACTAAAACTAGATCTGAGCAATTGGAAAAACATTAACTGCTCATTGGTAGGATGAGCTAACATAATAAAAATGACCACCCTACCCAAACTTATCTATTTATTTAGTGCCATGCCAATCGACCTACCAAAAAACTTTTTTACTGAATTAGAAAAAATGATAACAAAGTTCAATTGGAAGAACAAACTATCAAGGATATCCAGGGAAATAATGAAAAAAATTAAAAGGAAGGTGGCCTTGCAGTCCCAGATCTCAAACTATATTATAAAGCAGCGGTCATCAAAACAATTTGGTATACTAGCAAAGAGACAGAAGGGAGGATCAGGGGAAAAGACTTGGGGTAAGTGACCTCAGCAAGACAGTATATGACAAGCCCAAAGATCCCAGCTTTTGGGACCAAAACCCATTATTTGATAAAAAAAAATGCTGGGAAAATTGGAAGACAGTGTGGGAGAGAATAGGCTTGGACACCTCACATCCTACACCAAGATAAACTCAGAATGGATGAATGACTTGATCATAAAGAAGGAAATTATAAGTAAATTATGTGAACACAGATTAGTATACATGTCAGACCTTTGGGAAGGGAATGATTTCAAAACCAAGCAAGACTTAGAAAGAGTCACAAAATGTAAAATAAATAATTTTGACTACATCAAATTAAAAACTTTTGTACAAACAAAACCAATGTAACTAAAATTAGAAGGAAAGCAACAAATTGGGAAACAATCTTCATAACAAAAACCTCTCACAAAGGTCTAATCACAAAATTACAAAGAGCTAAATCAATTGTACAAAAAATCAAGCCATTCTCCAATTGATAAATGGGCAAGGGACATGAATAGGCAATTTTCAGTCAAAGAAATCAAAACCATTAATAAGCACATGAAAAAGTGTTCTAGATCTCTTATAATCAGAGAGATGCAAATCAAAACAACTCTGAGGTATCACCTCACACCTAGCAGATTGGCTAACATGACAGCAAAGGAAAGTAATGAATGCTGGAGGGGATGTGGCAAAGTCAAGACATTAATGCATTACTGGTAGAGTTGTGAATTGATCCAAGCATTCTCAAGGGCAATTTGGAACTATGCACAAAGGGCACTAAAGGACTTTCTGCCCTTTGACCTAGCCATAGCACTGCTGGGTTTGTACCCCAAAGAGATAATAAGGAAAAATATATGTACACGAATATTCATAGCTGTGCTCTTTGTGATGGCAAAAAAAATTGGAAAATGAGGGGATGCCCTTCAGTTGGGGAATGGCTGAACAAATTGTGGTATATGTTGGTGAAGGAACACTATTGTGCTCGAGGGAATAATAAAGTAGAGGAATTCCATGGGAACTGGAACAACCTCCAGGAAGTGATGTAGAGCGAAAGGAGCAGAACCAGGATAACAATGTACACAGAGACTGGTATACTGTGGTACAATTGAACGTAATGAACTTATCCATTAGTGGCAATGAAATGATCCTGAACAACTTAGAGAGATCTATGAGAAAGAACACTATTCACATTCAGAGGAAAAACTGTGGGAGTAAAAACACCAAAGAAAAACAGCTGCTTGATTACATGGATCGAGGGGGATATGATTGGGGATGTAGACTCTAAATGAACATCCTAGTGCAAACACCAACATGGAAATGGGTTCTGATCTAGGACACATATAATACCCAATGGAATTGGGCGTCGGTTATGGGAGGGGTGAGTGGAAGGGTGGGAGGAATAGAAAATATTTTTTGCAACCAAGGAATAATGTTTGAAATTGACCAAATAAAAAAATAATTTCAAAAAAATTTAAAAATTACAAAATAATATAAAAATGTGATTTAGAATTTTTTTTCATATCACTATCTGTAGCTTTAATTTCTTCATTTGGAAATTGCCTGTTCAAATTATTTGATTAATTGGGGAATAACTCACATTCTTATAAAATTCACTCTGTTCTCTGTTTTTGAGAAATATAACAATTTTTTTCAGACTTGTAAATCTTGTTTTCTACTTTCCTTCTAATCTTGACTGCCTCGCTTTTGTTTATGCAAAAACTTTTTTGACTTAATATAATCAAAGTTATATACTTTCTATCTCACAATGCTCTATTCCTTTTTAGTCATAAATTCTATACTTATCCAAAGATCTGACAGGTAAACTATTCTATGTTCTCATATTTGTTACTTTTATCATCTTTTATGTCTAAACATGTATCTGTTTTATCTTATTTTAATATTCAGTGGTAAATGTTGGTATATACCTAGTTGCTGCCATTTTGTCTTGGAGTTTTCACAGCAGTATTAGCAAATAGTGAATTTTGTCCCAAAAGCTTAGATATTTTGGTCTGTCAAACTCTAAATTACTATAGTCATTTACTACTGTGCATTGCATAGTTGATCTATTCCACTGATCTACTATTCCATTTCTTAGCCATGAGATTGTTTTGATGATTACTGCTTTATAATACAGTTTGAAATCTGGTACTGATCAGCCACCTTCCTTCGCATTTTTTTATTGATTCTCTTGATATTCTTGACCTTTTGTTCTCTCAAATGAATCTTTTATTGTTCTTTAAAATGCTTTGTCGTATGGCACTAAATAAGTAAGTTAAGTTTGTTAGAATTGCCATTTTTTGTTATATTGATCTACTGATGAGCATTAGCTTTTCCCACAGTTGTTTAGATCTTGCATTATTTATGTGGAAAATGTTTTATAATTGTGTTTATATGGTTTCTGGATTTTTCTTGGATGGTAGAGTATTATATGTGGTCAACAGTTATTTTAAATGGAACTTATCTTTCTAACTCTTGTTAATGGACTTTTTTGGTAAGATAAAAATATGCTGAAAATTATGTGGGTTTATTTTAATATCCTGGAACTATGCTGAAGTTGTTAATTATTTAAATTTTTTTGTTGATGCTCTAAGATTCTTCTAAGAATGCCATGTATCATGCAAAAAGTGGTGGTTTTGTTTCCTTGTTGCATATTCTAATTCTGTCAATTTCTTTATCTTCTTTTATTGTTATAGCAAGCATTTTTAGCCTTGAATTATATGAATATGAAATTATAGTGTTGATAATGGTAGCTTTGCTTCACCTCTGATCTTATTGGGAAAACTTCTAGTTTAGCCCCTCTCTTATTTTTAGTGACAATGTTCTTATTTTTACAACTCATTTATTTACAAATTTATCTCACCTCTCTTTGCTACTCTATGAACCATTCCTAGTAAGAAAGATTAAACATGAAAAAAATGAAAAAAGAATCTTCCCAGCATCCACACATCAACTGTATTTAGAACTATATATAATATTGCATACTCATTCTTGGCTATTCTTGGTCATTTTAATTTATGTAGCATTCATTGATTTCTTTATATCATTGTTATTTTTGCAATAAAATCATTGTTCTTTTTTCATTGATGACTGCATCACCATTATATATGTCCTCCTGTGATTCTAAAAAATCTCCATATCTTTAATTTCTTTTGATGCAGCAAAAATTCAGCACATTTGCCTGTACCATTTTGTTTAGCCATTCTTGAATTTATGCATCCTGGTTTTTTTCATTGTTAACAGTTTTGCACAAGAAAATCCTGGGGGCTCTGGTATGAAAATGCCAGTTTGAAAACAGTTCTTAAAGATGGTCTAGTTGTTGCCATCAAAGTAGATCAGTAGCTGCCCCCATTTCAAATCTATGAAACCAACATTATGTTAACACCCACAAATTTCTGCAACTAAAGTTTGATTCTATATTTCTAACGTTGACAGAAAGTGAGTGTAGAACTGACTCTAGATAGACAGACTGATAGAGAGAGACAGAGACAGAGAGAGAGAGAAGAGAGAGAGAGAGAAAAAGTGAGAGAGAAGAGAAAGAAAGAGATTTAGACAGAAAGATAGATGGACAGACAGATAGATAGATAGATAGATAGATAGATAGATAGATAGATAGATAGATAGATAGATAGGCAGACATTTATATATACATACAATGTGACATTTGTGCAGCATATAGTAGCCCAGGGAGTTCCAAAACTACAATGCCCTGAGTCAGTCATCTTGGTTTTTGAGAAATGTTCATGTGTCATCTTTACTTGTAGGGAGATAGAATTGGTTCCAGAGAAATGAATTATATCTTCCATGTCAACATAAGTGTGATGTCTCACTGATTTGTGTATTCAGTGAAGAAAAAAAAGGTGTGTGGGGGTCTGGTTTGAACTGGTGAATTTACCAAAGATGGCAGCAATCAATGAGAAATGACACTAAACTATACTAGGAAAATTTATATTTAAATATGGTTGTTAGATGAATTCTTGGATCTCATAGAAATTGAGAATTCTTAGGACAGAGACAATCCCCCTAGAGTTAACAGCAAATATCACAAAAAGGAGAAAAAAAGATTCATTTATAATTTGAGTCTTTCTCATATCCTCTGTTGTTTGGATCTCTCAGGAAATCATGTTAGTTTGTTCCCTAGCAACACAGAATTTATCACTGGGCTATTTATGACCTAAATCTCATTTGTCATCATTTGTCTAATCAGAACTGATCATAAATAAAATCTGCCCACAATCAACCAACTTCTGTTTGTAATTAGAATCCATTTCCATCAGAAAAGGATGGCATCATCTCATGCTTCATATGTGTTGATGTATCTGTGGATTTTTGTCATTTTCTTACATGCTACCCCTCACCACCTTTATTCCCTTTATCCATCTTTATTCCCTTCAGTAAGGCATCCATCTCCCATAGCACTGTGTTATCAATGCTGGTGCCTCTGCTGAAATTCGTAGGTCATCTTCATTCATCTGGTTCAAATGCATCATCTCTGAAATATGTGTATTCAAGATGGATGTGTCATACATCTTCTGAATGCTTATTCTCATCCTCTTGCCTCTCCCACCTCCAGTTTCTCCCTCTCAATTCATAGGCTTTTATTTACTGAATAGCTATCATATGCAAAACAACTGTGTGCTAGGTTTTGTAGAGGATGCAAGGAAGAACATAGTCTTCATCCTAAAAGTGTTTGAAGGCTAGTTGTGGAGATATAGCAAATGTAGATTAAAAGAAGGATCAGTGAGGGGCTCAGTGGATTGAGACTCAGACCTAGAGATGGGAGGTTCTAGGCTCAGATTTGGCTTCAGACACATCCTATCTGTGTGACCTTGAATGAGTCATTTAACTCCCTTTGCCTAGCCTTTATTGCTCTTCTGCCTTGGAACCAATACACTATTAATTCAAAAATGGAAGATAAGAGTTTGTTTATTTTTAAAAGATAAATAGCAATACCAAAGGATTACTAACAATACTTCAATATTGAAAAAGTGAGAGTTGGAAGGTCTAGATCCAATTTCTGTCTCCAGTATTTAATATATCTGTAAATTTAGTAACCCCTGAAAATGGTTAAAATGCAATTTATTCTGCCTCTCTGGGTTTCAATTTCTCAATCTGAAAATGTGAAGATACAATATTTCATCTCTCCAATAGTTATTGTAGGCATATGATTATATTTTATATGTAATATACTATGTGACCACCCTCATCTTATGTGATTCTTAGTAACGCTTTACCCCAGTACTCCCCAAAGTGTGTATGCAATATACTGATAGCCTTCCTCATATTCTGTGAGGATCCTAAATTTGAGGTTTGCTAGGGTGTTTGCTTGCCTATAGATTTACTGTTATTTTTGCTTAGTGACCACTTATTTCCTTTTCTAATGTTTTTCCCTCATTAATGTCTTTTTATGAAACTTCTCTTAACTGGTAATATGCTGCAATCTATTCATGTTTATGTTGAGTGTTTGAATTGCCTTTTGGGCTACCAGATTTATAAATATAATCTGTTCTTTTTATTTTTTTAAATCCTCACCTTCCCTCTTGGAATCAATACTGTGTATTGGTTACAAGGCAGAAGAGTGGTAAGGGCTAGGCAATGGGGACCAAGTGACTTGCCAGGGTCACACAGCTGGGAAGTGTCTGAGGCTAGATTTGAACCTAGGACCTCCCATCTAGAGGCCTGGCTCTCAATCCACTGAGCCACCCTACTGCCCCCAAATATAATCTTTTATTAAGAATAGGCATTTATAATGCCTGAATGCTTTATGAATGACCAAATAAAAACACTTTGAGAATAAAGATTATGTTTCATTTACCATCATATCTACCTAAATGCCTAGCAAAGCACATTGCACATAGTAGGTATCTAACATATGCACAAATAATGACACAGAGTGTCTCAGTTAGATAGGCTCTCAGAAAAGATAATATAGAGTGTGAGATCTGGAAATAGCCTCCGGAAAAAAATGATACTTCTGAAAAGATTCTTAGGACATTTAATGTTAAAGCTAGAAGGTACTTTAGTAACCTTCTAATCCTGCATCTTCATTTAATAGAAGATGGAATTGAAGGCCAGAAAAATAAAAGGAATTGTTCAAGGCCCTTTAGTATAAGTGGTAGTGCAGAGAACACAATTCAAGGATCCTCTTGTCTCCAATCCAATATTCGTTGCATTCCAACACTCCTGAAATATAAAATACAAGGCATACTTGGGAATTATGGGTTGGGAACAACCTTTGCCAAAGTTTACTTGAAAGTTCACTATTTATACATGTGTCTGGGTTTATTTCTTTATCCTTTTTTTTTTATTTATTTAGCCATTTGTCTATTTATTTATTTATTGGGGGAGGGATGATTTCATTACTGTTGCAAACTCTCTCTTCTAATACTGCCCAGCCATGATTATGTAACATACAGTCTTCAAGAGTTACTAGAGCACTGTGAAGTTAAGTGATTTGCCCAATGTCACACAGCTAGGATGAGTCAGATGTAGGACCTGAATAAAGGCCTTCTTGAGTCTGAGGTCAGCTTTATCCAAGATACCAAAATGCTTCTCATAGCTCTGGATATCACCTTGAAAAAGAAAAGGCTGTATGAATCCTTTTGTTCATTAGCTAGTCATTATCTGTTGTGCAAACAATGAAATTATCTCCAAACGTCTTCAAGCTGTGAGTCATTTGAATGGGAAAGTGATGACAACACAGTGGCCCTGATGTCAAAGGATATTGCATAAAATGTAGTGAAAATAATGTTAGAGCATGAAGGAAGCCATTTACAACAAGAGTCTGATTGATTTGAATGTCAGAACCTATGAATATTAAAAGATTCCAATTAGACTAAAAAAATAATGAGATCTATAAAAAAGAAATTGAAGGCCACAGATCATTAAAGAAGGACAAGAAAAGCAGGCAGGTTTAAATTTTATTCCCAATGTCCATGACTACTGTTCTATAAACTAAAGTGCCTTTCAACTCTGGTATTCTCTGTCCAGTATTCTATAAGGTCCTAAAAAGGACCTTATAAAAACTAAAAAGTTTTTACACTGTATGTTCTAGTTTATGAGGTCTTTCTCTGAGCTCTAAGATTCCATATACCTACTTCCCTAAAACTCACAAATAACTTTCTTTAATTCTCTTCTTGCATTCTTCCCAAATAACCTAGTAATTTTCGAATGGTTCAACAACTTATAAACTAACTCTGATTTTGGAGCCACCTTGCCTCCTGTTGCTAGCAGCAAGAGTAACTTCACAAGTAGGGTGCTGAGTCTTAATTGTGGCAGTGAGAAGATGGCATTGAAACGCTAAATTCAATCTACATTGCTGCCAGCCAGGAAAATAGAAGAGGCAGTGTTTGAAAAAATTAAACATCTGTGCTCGCACCCAACACTGTGGTCACGTAGGGTATAATTACCAAAGAAAGTTATTTCCGAGTGGCTCTCTTTGCCCCCTCTCTCTTTTCTTCTTAGATTCACTTACTCAGCTGTTTGAAAGCCAGCAGCAAATTGCTCTGCTTTGTAAGTAATTGCATACCCCAGCTCCTGCTGGGAAAAATATGGGATGCTTGGGAATGATTTTGCAAAAAGCTATCAGTACATGCTTACATTTTCCAGGAGCTGATCCAAAGAGTGTTGTGCTATGGGGGGAAAAAAGCTTTAGGTCAGAAGTCTAGGAACCCAGATTCAAATTCTGGTTTTGCTGCTAATGAGCTGTATGGCATTGGGCAAGTCATAGCTTGCTCCAAAGCTCAGTTTTCTTTTCTGTAAAATAAGGGCATTAAAAGAGATGGTCTCTAAAATCGTTTCCATCCCTATTATTCTCTTCTCTGGAATGTAAGATCCCTTCCAGCACTGTCATTCTCTGCCCCAGAAAGTACTAACATTCTATGTTCTATTGCCCTTTCTTGCTAGAATTCTCTAATAATAACTTGGGAAAGCTAGTGCCCCCATGAACAAATAGCTAGGTTTATAGTCTGGTCTTGGAAGTTAGTTTTCTATAAGTAATGTTTTTATTCCTCTTGGCATTGGAGGAGAATGAATAAAGGAAAAAAAAGATTTAAGAGTTCATCTCTACAAAGTTCTTTTCAAAAGTCAAATAGATTGTGAAACATAACTCAAATAAAATATGCATGTAGTAATCACTTGCTGCATGCAAAGCACTATGTTAGGTCCTGAAAAGATATGATATTTAGATGAGACAAGGTCTATCCCTTCATGAACGATAAGATCACGATTGACATGAGGATTCAGGAAAGGCTTCAGTGGGAGATAATATTTGAATTGCAATTTAAAGAGTTGTAGAAAATTAAGTGATGAAGAAGGCTATTCCATTCAAAGGAATGGTTTGACCCAAAGGAAAGAAGGCAGGAAAACACTGGACCATTTGGCAGATATTTTGGTATGAGAATGAATCAAATGGGACATGACAGAAAGGTGAAATAACAGCAACATATTGTGGTAGTCCTTGAATATCAGATAATGTAGTGTAGTGTGCTTGGTGAGAGAAATAGAGGGAAAAGAGGGCATAGGCTTAAGTTTGTAAGTTGTTGGAAGACTATAGCGTGCAAAAAGTAGTCTTTTTGAGTGCTAATGAGGCCTTATTCACAGAATGTGGCAGTTGGGAGAGAGATGAAGCAGTGAGAAATGAGAAATGTCACTGATATAGATTTGACAGTATTTGATGATAGCTCAGATAACAACAGTGAGAAAAACATGAGTCAAGTATCACAGGAAAACATTATCCAAAATACATGACATCCTCCACTAAAGTCTTTTTATGATGCCTCATTGTGGTTCAGAGATGGTCCTAGGTTCTCCAAGGCTATATCAATGAAGCAGAAGCCTGGGAAGGTCTTATTTCAAGTTGACAGGGCTTCAAATACAGCTCTAGAATAAATGTGTACATCTGTCTATGGTCTAAGGATATCCCTAAGAAGTTGAAAGAAGTCCATCATGAGAAGGCTGACCACCAAAGAATTAATTTCTTTTCAGCAAGTAATGAAAGAAGCCCACCTTCTACAGCATAGGCTGCATGTTCTAATTGGTGAATATGCATTAGTAGAAAGAATATTCACATTGACAAAATGCACTTTCAATCAATCAACATGTTATTGACTAAGCTCCTACTATGTGTGGACTCTGCAGCCAGGCCCTGAAGACACAAAGACAAAAATAAAATTATCATTGATTTCCATGAGGTTCATTCTATCATATCTTTTGAGGTATTCATTAGTTAATTATTAGTTAATTAGGTATTTGTTAGAACTCATGAGTAGAGACAGGTAGGTGGTTCAGAGGATAGAGTTAGGCCTGGGTTCAAATATGGCCTTAAGCACTTCTTAACTTTGTGACCCTGGTTAAGTCACTTAATCCCAATTGCCTGGCCCTTTCAACTTTTTTTGTCCCGGAACAGAGAATTAGTATCAATTCTTTTTCTTTTCATCTTTTTTTTTAATTTAGAATATTTTTTCCATGGTTACATGGTTCATGTTCTTTCTCTCCCTTCTTCCCTCCCCCATCCAGGAGCTATCAAGCAATTCCACTGGATTATACATGTACCATTGTTTAAAAGCTATTTCCATGTTATTCATATTTTCAGTAGAGTGATCATTTAATGCCAAAACCATAATCATATTCCCATCAAGTCACAAGATCAATCATGTGTTTTTCTTCTGCGTTTCTGTTCCCATAATTCTTTCTCTGGACGTAGATAGCATTCTTTCTTGTTTAAAAAATAAAATCCTTACCTTCCATCTTGAAATCAATACTATGCATTGGTTCCAAGGCAGAAGAGTGATAAGGGCTAGTAGGCAATAGGGGTCAAGTGACTTGCCCAGGGTCACAAAGTTAGGAAGTATCTGAGGTCAGATTTGAACCCAGGACCTCCTGTCTCTAGGCCTGGCTCTCTATCCACTGAGCTACCCACCTGCTCTGATAGTGTTCTTTCTGATAAGTCCCTCAGAACTGTCCTGGATCATTGCATAGCCACTAGTAGGGAAGTCCATTACATTCAATTGTACCAAAGTGTATCAGTCTCTATGTATAATGTTCTCCTGGTTCTGCTCCTCTCACTCTGTATCAATTCCTGGAGGTCTTTCCAGTTCCCATGGAATTCCTGCAGTTCAGTATTCCTTTAGACACTCATCTGATGGTATTCCATCACCATCAGATACCACAATTTGTTCATCCATTCCCCAATCAATAGACATCCCCTCATTTTCCAATTTTTTGCTACTGTAAAAAGCACAGCTATGAATATTTTTGAACAAACATTTTCCCTTATTATCTCTTTGGGGGCACAATCCCAGAAGTGGTATGGCTGGGTCAAAGGGTAGGCAATCTTTTAAAGCCCTTTGTGCATTATT
The DNA here is from genome assembly GCF_027887165.1 of Monodelphis domestica. Classification (NCBI taxonomy): domain Eukaryota; kingdom Metazoa; phylum Chordata; class Mammalia; order Didelphimorphia; family Didelphidae; genus Monodelphis; species Monodelphis domestica. Next base: position 354,233,395 of record NC_077227.1, read on the forward strand.
CCAAATTGCTCTCCAGAATGGTTGGACCAACTTACAATTCCACCAACAGCATCCCAGTATATATTCTTGTGAGATAAGGGATTTTTTAAAAAGAATTAGTATAAGTACTATCCTCCCTATTTTCAGATGTAGAAACTGAGCCTTTGAGAATTTAAGGGACTTTCCCAAAATCACACAGCAAATCGACAGCCAAAGAAATCAAGCTCTATTCTGCTCAACCTTTATCCCAGTGCTCTTTTCACTTGAAAATGTTGGTACCATATTATTGACATTAAAACCTGCTTCCTTTCTATTAATAAAAGCTAAGCTACAAAAATGAAAATTATATATACTAGTTAGGTAGTTTTGCTTAAATATGTGTAGAGAATATACTTTGTAAGGGGGTTGCTTTTGTATGTTTCTTGGAAAATATCTTAGATCAAAACAAATCAAAATATTTTAAATTAATGTAAATTTTTTGCAACCAGATCTTAGATTACTGAACATTTATCTTTACAACTGGCCCTTGACAATGATAGGAAGCTGATCTAGACTTCATTAGATTAGTGTCTGTCCATAAAAACTACTGATTCAGAGAGAACCAGTGTGAAGAGAATGGGAAGAGTGCATAAATATTTCCCTTATTATGTTTTTCTTTGATCTCCCACAAAAAAAAAAGAGTTTAAAAAGTCTAGGCCAATGTTTCATTGTTGTGGCAAAAATCCCCAGACAACTGAACTCCAAGGAAAATAAGAACACTTGGAGTCAGAATTCCCTCCTGGAATGTGTGGTAAGATACAGAGCATTATTTGTCAGTAAACATAATGGAGAGGAACTCTGACTCAGTGAAAGGATAGGTAGTGTCAGAATAAGGAATACCTAAGTTCAAGTACTGCCTCTGGGCAGGAGCAGAGCCAAGATGGCGGTTTAGTAGCAGTGAAAGCTGGAATCACTCCAAGAATCCTCTCAGGTACTGCCTCTGATACATCTTGTTTGTCTGACTTTACTTCTCAGTGTTCCAGTTCTAAGATTAGTTCTAAGACTAAAAGTTGAAGAACATCCATGGACCTGCATTTGGAGGATTGGATTTCCTCATTTGGAAATGTCATTGAAATCCCAATAATAAGAAGAAGGTACAATGATGGTACTAAAAGTGGAGACCTGGATTTTAACCAGCTCTGCCATTTACTATCCTTCAGCAGTCCACTCCCCATCTCTGAGTCTTCATTTGCTCTCCTTTTAAATAAAAAATAGGATCAGGGACCTTGAAGGCCCTTCCTAGTTCAGTCATTTTTGTCCTATGTTCTAAAGTACCTGTCAGCTCTAATATTCTTTATTGTAAGGTTTCTCCTATTTCTAATGTTCTATGGCCTCTATTCCAAGATCCCTTTTAGTTATAACATTCTATGATCTACTATCCATTCTATTCTCTCTTCTAGCTGTAATATTTTATTACTCTATAAATGGTCCAGGCAAGATGTTAAAAGTCATGTTGTTGCATAGAAAATAATGAATCTACTCCTAAATCCTTGGTTAGCCATACAAGTAACAGGTCCCATTGGCTAACTGTGACATGCCATCTCTGATGACTAGATCTTCCCAGTAGAAACTCAGGGCCTTCTTTCATTCTCTGTCTTCCCTGGTTACTTCTCTTACCCTATCCCAGACTATAACTATCTTGGGACTGCTGCAGAGACACACTTTACCATTTTAAAGATTCATAATGAGCTAAAAGGCCACATCAGAATCAATTTATTATTCACTAAAGTCTCAGGTCCCTGCCTGTTTTGTTCTCCTGAATAAAACATACCATGGATAGTGTAAAGGCTGCCAGCAGCAGGAAGAAGAAAAGATAGCAGAGTAATACATATTTACATAATTAGAGGAGGAAGAAATGCTGGAGCAGATTTTTCTTTTGAAAGTGTATGTTTATCTGAATCTCTGGCTAGAGAAAGATGTTTACCTAGTGTGGAGTGTAAGTGTACTTTCTCCCTGATGGCAGTAGAGCTATTATTCAGGATCTGTTCTTGTTAGGAACCACTAGCTTCTTCTGTTTAGGTGTTGGAAACTTATATTCAGGTGGGTTTCAGAAGGATACTTATTCCTTATGGTTGGGAGTTTGCCAGACAAGAGACAATTGAACAAATGCAGCATTAGAAAGAAAATGAAACTAGGAATTAAGGGGATCAAGTGGCTCTGCTCCTTAATTAGCTTTTATATCTTCTGAATCAGGTCCTCAGTTTCCTTACCACTAAAGGATTTTTCAAAATACCAAGTGAGAGGAGATAAGGGAATAGACTAGGATGGTGGCTTAGATGCCTGGAGGGAAGGAGATACAGGAGATACTATGGAAGTAGAAAGGGCAAAGGAAAAAAAAAGAGGGGAAATACCTCATTTCTAAAATGGTTGATTTTTCAGTCCTGTATTTTAAGATTCCTTCTGACTCTAGTATTTCATATTATAAGGTCCTGGCTTCTAGCACAGACAATCTATGTCCCCCTTCCTTCTTTGATATTCTTTATTCTAAGTTCCATTCCAGTTCTGAAATTCTATGTTTCTTGCTCTCCTATGTCTTCCAACTCTGTCATTCTATATTCCGTGTTCTAAGGCAATGTCCAGCCCTGATATTTTGTGTAGGTTTTCAGCTGGCCTCCATTCCTGGAGTAGGTCTGAGTTAAGGAGCACTTTAAAAGTGACACTGGTTATAATTTATTATTCTGGTGGTAAGGACATGTTGGTTTCCAGCAACTGTAATTCCCTGTATAAACAAGGAGACATTTTAATTTATACCAGAGAATTTGCCAAGTTATTTTGCATAGAAACCATATTTTAAAAATTAATCGGGCTGCATATGCAGATATATGCAAGTGCAAATATTACATCCTGGGGGGTGAGTCCTGCTTATAATCTATTTTATTTGAAAACTGTTTTATTAATGAATTTTATAAAAAAAAAATAGCTGCATCAATGACCTTGCCCTGACTAAATCCAGATTATTCAAAAGAAAGGAAAACCTTTGACTACTGTAAGGGGGGAATGGGGTTAATTTTCAAAGGGTTGGACTTGATTACTTAAGAGAGTGGTCACCAGGAACTTAATTAATTCCAAGATTTTATTTACAATTTATTTACAAAATGTAGGGTAAAGCAAGAAAATCAGAGAGAGGATAAGGTAAGATATCTAACCTGAGCACTAAATAATTTATCCCCAGACCCTCTGGGCAGGGAGAATTAGTTTCAACTAGCCTCGGCAAAGTCGAGGACCCAGGGAAGCCTCTCTAAAGAGTAGGTCTTTGCTGTGGCTGGTCTCTTCAGAGAAAAGCCAGCAGTTAAGAGTCAGTCTTTCACTCACTGTGTGTCAGTCCAGTCAGCAGAGTCTTTATCAGCCTTACCAGGAAAACAGGGTCTCAGGTCCAGTTAAGAGATCCTTCTGCCCCTCTTCACTAGCTTCAACTTAAAAGCATGAAGAATTCTCCAGTCTCTACTTCCAAAAAATGAAGAACTTCCCCTCACAGGAAGTAACAATTCCTTTCCAAGACCCTTCTTTTGCAATACTTCCTGTGCCCTCTTCTAATTCTACGTCTACCAATCACAATTGACACTCTGCTCTGGGACTGCCCAGAATGTAGTCAGTCGATTCTAATTCATCATCCACTATCACACACGTGCATCACAGACCTTCCCCACTCAATGTGTGAAATGGGGTGTTTGCACCTTTGGTGATTAAATCTAAAATTGAGTAGATCTCCATGCTTAACTTTTAAGTATCTGTTCTAAAAATAGGTAGGGGTTACAATTTAATCTTCACAATCAGGGGAGAGTTAAGTATTTTCATTGTTATAATCAGGGGAGAGTTAAATTCAATCTTCTCACTGCTGACATTTGCCCCTTTCCCTAACTAGTCCAATAGTCTTTTATTTTCTTGCAGAGATATTTCTTATTCTTTATGGTATATCTGAATCCAATTAACATACTTGATCAGCCACTAATGCAAATGGAATTGCTACTATTTCCTAAAACTATTTTTTCAAAAGATTTGCTGGAACTCAGTAAACTAAACAGAAAATAAGTACTGAATGGTTTTTAGAGACTTTTTTTTGTTAATTACTTTAATTTATTGAAAGTCAAACTTTTCAGGGAAAAAGATTAATCTAAACTGCCCTAGTTCCTCATAATCTTCCTGGTAGTGAGTGATCTTCAGAGGAACCCCCCAAAATCCTAAATTACCTTAGTTCATGTCTACTCTCTTCCCTAGCCTCTACCCCTGGGAAAATTGATACAGTAACTCAAACATCAATCATTCACACCTCAATCTGAATTAATTTAATAAGATTTCTTAATTACTGATAATAGCTAATATTTAAGTAGGTCTTTGGGGTCAGTTACATAGTACTTCTTATACATTATCTTATTTAATCCTCATAATAACCCTTAGGCAGAGGTAGGACAGAAAATATTGTCCCCATTTTACAATTTGATGCAAGACAAGTGTTGGCACAGGGGATACAAGTACAAGAAACAGTCTCTGCCATTAAGAAGCTTATACTATAGAAAGGGGAGGGAATATATATAAATATAGGCACAAAAAATAGATTACAGGGGTGACTGGGGACTTGAAGGAGAGGTACTTGCACCAGGAGAATCAAGAAAGATGTTAGATAAAATAAGCAATTTGAACTGAGCCTTGAATAAAGCCAAGGATTATGAATGAAAAAAATGAATAAACAAATAAGTGAACAAAAGAATGAATGAATTAGTTTATATTAAGCAGCTAAATGGTGCTGTGGATTGACTCCAAATTGAACTTGCAGTCAAAAAGACCTGAATTCAAATACTATCTCAGACACTTACTAGCTGAAAGGCCCTGTCTGGGAAACACATTTAGCATCTCACGGCAATAATTTCCTTATCTGAAAAAATAGAGTTAATAATAGTATTTCTCTTACATGGTTGTTGTGAGAATCAAATGAGATAACATATGTAAATGTAAATCACTTTGCAACCTTTTAAAGTACCATATAAATGTTAGCTATTCGTATTAAGTACTGTGCATAATTAACTTAGCTATTATTATTGCCTAGCACTGTGGTAAGCACAGAGTATTCAAAATGAAAAGCAATCCAGTCCCTGCTTTGAAAGAGTTCACGTTCTAATGGAAGAGACAATTCATAGGTGAGATTTTAGGTGCAGAGCAGATAGGGAAGATAGAAAAGGGTATATCAGCAAGGCTTATAAAATGAATTTTCTTTAATTTCATTTCCATTGATAAACATAATATCCTTTTCTGCTATTGAACCATTAGACTGTGCCAAAAACTACTGCAATTACTTTAGGTGGAAAGGTTTCTCTTCTCAGATAGCAGTAATTCTGGATGCAGGAGCTATAGCACCTGAGATAAATAAGATTTAAAAGAGGTAATTGGGAAAAGTGCTTAGCACTGTGTGTGGCACATAGTAGGCACTATATGAACTTTATTCTCTTCCTCTCCTCTCAGTGGCCAGGCTGATCCCCTGGCTAATGGCTATGGGAGACAGAAGTCAGGAGGAAGAGTATCATAGGTATGATGGACAGCCAGTCCAAAGCACAAAGATGGGAAATTAGTGTTACAAAGGAGGAACAATTAGAAGACCAGTTTGGGTAAATAATGGCATTTTGGAAATAGTGTAATGTGTCATAAGACTAGGCATGTAAGTTGGGAGCAATCATGGAGAATGGGGAATACCAAACAGAGGAGGTTCTGTTTGATCCTAGAAGTAATGTGGAGCCACTGGTATTTATTAAGAAGGAAAGTGATATTGTCAGACTTGGGAAAATCACTGATAAAGGATGGATTAGAATAGTGAGATACTTAAGTCAAGAAACCACATTAGGAATCTATTTCAGTAGTCCAGGTAAAGGGGGAATAAGGTATAGTCCTGGGGGGGTGCCTGTATGGGCAGAGAGAAGGGTTGTGGCAACAGAAATAACAATATTTGGCACCTAGACAAGGTCAGTGAGAGTAAGCTAGTAATGCCAATGCTTCAGATCTGGGTACCTAGAAAGAAGGATGTGCTTTCAATAAAAATATGGAAGCTCTGAAGATAGGTGAAGCAAGAACAACTTGTCCTTTGAACTTAGCAATACCTTAACATATATCATAGATATTTATGAATCCTATTTATCCACAATACCATACCCCCCATGAGGAAAAGGATCATGAATTATTTATTTTTGTTTTTTTTCCCAAGGCTGTCTAAAAACAATTAATTCATGCCCAAAGTGTTATCACTGCACCTCATTGAATCAAAAATTAGTATTTAATGTCCAATTGGATTTTTTTAGTGGCTAGATAGGCTAGAATCTTTTAATTGTTTGTACATCACACATTTTAATCTCTGCAGTGATTCAATTTGATTTGATTAGTATAATGTCATTAGAAAGCAAGAACATCTGAATAACATTCATTGCTCTTATAAGGAATCCTTCCACTTCTTCTATCTATGTTGCACACTAGATATCCTTGACAGCAGTGACAAATATCTTCAGTGAGTATAATCCAAAGCACAAATGTGTGTACATATACATGCATACAGGTACATATACACACATATATGTGGCAAGTATATCTAAAATATGTGTGTTGTGTGTGTGTTAAATTGATATCCATAAATCATCAACATCTCTACATCTACATGATTCAAACAACCTTCAAAAATCTTACTTATGCATTGGAGACATCTTATTGAGGAGTACCTTTAAAAAGGCATAATCTATGTCATAAAATGTTAGTTTACAGTCAACAAACAATAAGCAGCATATAATTTTGTATTCTCTATACCTATCATTCAATTGTGATAGCAAAGAAGCTATCTGATATAGAATATTATTTGTAAAAGCTTGCCTGCTCCCTTCTTATAACTTCATCAAGGATGTTGTTGTTATTGTTAGCTTTTTGCAATCAATGCCACCATACGACCACTTGCACAAAATAGATTCTTGGAAAACATTTAAACAAACCACCTAGTGGTTTTCCACTTTTGTATTTTACAAAATAAGTAATTATTTTTAAAATAATTGATTTTCATCAATAATTCTCCATTTAACCAAATTCAAGTTTTTTTTTTCTTCTTAAATTGAGTGACATGTGGAATAAGTTGTAGTGTCAAAATTGAATGAATTCAAAGGCCCTCTAGAAAATTTTCTATAGCTATTTTCTGCTTTTCTAAACCTCTGTGACCAAAATTTCATGCTCTCTGGCCCCACAAGTCAGTTAAATGGAAATCTAAATACAGAAAAGATTGACTAAATTACATTCAGGAGAATAAAATATGGACATTTATTTTCTTCATCAAGGTTTTCAGCAACTAAGAGATACCTTGCAATGTCTTCCAATGATGAAATAACCATAAATTCTGAAATTTAAATGAGCTCGTTGGCCATAACTCTCCCACACAGTAAGAACACTGACTATCCACGAGAAAAATGCTAACAATCTGCCAAGGAAGCCTGGTGACTGAGAAGTCATGGCAGAGATCCCAAAGAATTTATCCAGGGGCAATCAATTGCAGAAAATTATCAGGGGTTATTTATGGGAAAAAAATTCAGTGGTACCTACCTGAAGTATGTGTTCTTCCTACAACAATCCTAATCAAATGGAATGAAGACCTGACCAAAAGATTTCCAAAGATGGTAAATCTACCTCCCACGGAAGTGCATTACATTCATAGAAAACTAATTTCTAGGAATTTCTTTCTCGTGCTGAGCCAAAAACAATCTCACTGCTACTCATTTCCCCTCCCCTAGTTACTCCTATTTCTTCTTCCTAGAGCCAAGAAGAATAAATCTAATCCTTCATCCCTGTGAAAGGCCTTCAGAAATTTGTAAACAGTTATTTCTCCTCAATCTTCTCTTCTTAAGGCTAAACATCTCTGGTGCTTTCAACAATTTCATCTATCAAATGTTTTTAATTACATAAACCAACTTCTCCACCTTCTTATGAACATTCCTTATTCTTGATATTTTTTTCATGAAATATGGTGTCTGGGACTAAACACAGTTCTTCAAATTGTCATCTCCCTCCAAATACCAAACATTTATTCATTTAACCTAATATCCACTTGGTTTAAGAACAGTCATATCACTTTTTTTAACTTTCACTGAATTTGTAGATTAGTAGTTTTTTTTCTAGCCCTGCCACTTATTCCCCCTTTTTAAGTATAGTTCTTTATCTGTAAAATGGCCATAATACTACTTCTACATGTTCAGTCACAGAGCATTTATCTTATCAGTCATAGACCTTTCTCCATCCCAAGGTTATTTTTCTTGTGGTTAGCGAATTATCACTAAAGATATTTTTGAAGTGATCAGAAAAATTACTGCTTCCAAGAAGTAGCATTGTATTTTTTTCTCCCTAGCTCTTCCCTCTGAGCATTTTCTCCTGGTGAAGAAGTTTATTTTAGGATGTGTTGTGTTTTCTGGAAACTGTCCATAAGCTTAAGAAAAATACCAACTGTTGGTACAGATTTGGCTGAGAGACACTTCCATTTCTGTTCTACAGAGGCCTATTCAGGTGCTTTTTTCAGGGACACTTTTCTATTGAGGAGAACAAGGCATGACATACTAGTTAATTAAACCTAGAAACAAGAATCGTGTTTAATCTAACAGCTCAAGGGTAAAAGATCTCTTTAGAAGGAGATCATGAAGCCTACAAAAAATGAAATCAGGCCAAAATTGTAGAATTTTATATTTTTAAAGGACTTTAAAGATTATCTAGTTCAACCTGTTCTTTTTATGCATGTTAGGTGTTTTAATAACTAAATTTTTTTCCTTTTATTTTTAAATATGTAATTATTTGTTTCAGTAAATATTTCCCAATTAAATGCAAAAAAAAATGTTTAACAATCATTTTTTTTAAATTCTGGGTTCCAAATTCTTATCTCTCTATCCCTCCCCTCTCTTAAAAGGAACAAAATTTTATATCAATTATACATGTGAGTCATGCTAAACATATTTCTATATTAGCCATTTTGCAAAAGTAAACAGACCAAAAAAGTATAAGATGTTAAAAATATGCTTCAATCCACATTCAGATTTCATCAGTTTTCACTCTGGAGGTGGGTAGCATTTTTCATCATAAGACCTTTGGAATTGTCTTGGATCGTTCCCTTGTTCAGAGTAGCTGACTTTCACAGTTTATCCTACTTAAAATATTATTGTTACTACTTACAATGTTGTCCTGGTTTTGTTCATTTAACTTTGCATCAATTCAATTACGTTTTTCCAGGTTTTTCTGAAACTATCCTGTTCATCTTTTTTAATAGCATGATAATATTTCATCACAATTAAATGCCATAATTTGTTCAACCATTCCCTGATTAACAGCCCCTTGATTTCCAATTCTCTGCCACCACAGAAAAAGCTGCTATAAATATTTGTAAATAGACAGGTTCTTTTCCTTTTTGTTTCATCTATTGGTAAATAGACTTAGTGGCAGTATTGTTGGGTCAAAGGGTATGCAATTTTATAGCCCTTTAGTGATAGTTTCAAATTGTTCTCCAGAAATGTTGCATCAGTTCACAAGTCTATCAACAATGTATTAGTGCCCCAATTTTCCCACATCCCCTCCAGTATTTGTCATTTTCTTTTTATGTAGCATTAAACATAGGTTTGGGGTGGTAACTCAGAGTTTTTAAATTTGTATTTCTCTAATAAATAGAGATTTAGAACATTAAAAAAAAAAACCTTACCTTCCATCTTAGAATTAAGACTGGGTATTGGTTCTAAGGCAGAAGAGTGGTAAGGGCTAGGCAATGGGGGTTAAGTGACTTGCCCAGGGTCACACAGCTAGGACATGTCTGAGGCCAAATTTGAACCCAGGACTTCCCATATCTGGGCCATGTCTCAATCCACTGAGCCTCCCAGCTGTCCATGATGTAGAGCATTTTTAATGTCACCATCAATTGTTCGATTTCTTCTTCTGAAAACTGCATATTCATATCCTTTAATCACTTGTCAACAGGGAAATGGTGCTTATTTTTATACACTTGGCTCAGTTTACTATTTATTTGAGAAATACAGCTTTTATCAGAAAATCTTTTTATAAATTTATTCCCAGATTCCTAGTTTCCTTCTAATTTTGACTGAACTAGTTTTATATGTACAAATGCTTTGCTTTAATTTCATAAAATCAAAACTATCTACCTTCTGTGATTGTCTCTTATTGGTCATAAATTTTTCCCTCATCAAAGATCTGACAGGAACATTTTCCCATGCCTTCCTAAATTACTTATAATATTAACTTTTATATCTAAGTCATTAATCCATTTTAACCTTATCTTGGTATATGGTGTGAGATGTTGGACTAGTTTCTGTCAAACTACTTTCTAATTTTCCTAGCAATTTTTTGTCAAATGATGAGTTCTTACCAAAAAAAAATTTAATTTGGGATGCCCTCAACTGTGGAATTCCTTATGATTGTAATGGAATAATGATATATGAAATGATGAGTAAGATGCTCTCAAAAAAATCTGGAAAGACTTACCTGAACTGATGCAGAGTTCAGTGAGCAGAACCAGGGGAATACTGTACACAGTAATAGCAATATCACACAATGCTCAATTGTAAATGTCTTAGCTATTCTCAAAAACATATGCGAGGCAATTCCAAGGGATTTTGGATGAAAAATGCTATCAACTTCCAGATAAAGAGTCTGAATGAAGATCAAAACATACTTTTTAAAGCTATTTTTTGTTCATTTTATCTTTTTATCTTTCACAGCATGACTAATATGAAATATGTTTTGCAAACCTGCACACTACATAAGCTATATCAAACTGTTTGGCACCTCAAGGAGGCAGGAAGAAGGAAATATGAAATTCATAAGTTTTTAAATGACAAAAGGATTTAAAAAAGAAATTCTAGCTATAGGAATAAGAGAAGAAAAATATTGAAGGATTTAGAATAGTCAATAAGGAACTAAAACTATAGAACTCTAGATTATTATGGACATTTACTACTACAAATGTTACAACTATATATTGTGTGCCTAATCTATTCCACTGATCCACCACCCTATTTCTTAAACTGTACCAGATTGTTTTGATGATTATCATTTTATAATACAATTTGAAATCTAAAATTACTAGGTTGCCTACCTTTATGTTTTTTCATTGATTCCTTGAATATTCTTGACCTTTTGTTCTTCCAGATGAATTTTGTTAATTTTTCTAGCTCTATAAATAAGTCTTTAATAATTTGATTGATGTGGCACTGAATAGGTAAATTAACGTATGTAGAATTTTCCATTTTTATTATATTAGCCAAGCCCACCCATGAGAAACAAACATTTGTCCTATTGTTTAGATTATCTTTCTGTGAAAAGTATTTTGTAACTGTGTTCATATGATCCCTGGATTTGTCTAGGCAGGTAGATACCCAAGTATTTTATATTGACTGTAGTTGTTTTAAATGAAGTATTTTTTATCTTTGATGATGGATTCATTGGTAGCAAATAGAAATGCTAATGATTTATTTAGCTTTATTTTATATTTCTCCTTTGTTGAATTGTAAATTGTCTTACCCAGTTTTTAAACGAATTCTTTAGGATTATCTAAATATGCCATCATATCATCTGCAAAAAGGAATCATTTTGTATTCTTTTTGCCTATACTAATTCATTTATTTTTTTCTTATCTTATTCCTAAAGTTAGCATTTCTCCTATAATAAACAATTGTGTTGATAATGGACCTTATTGCTTCACTCCTGATCTTATTAGGAAGACTTGAAGTTTTTATCCCCAACATAGATAATGTTTGGTCGTGCTTTTAGATAAACACTGCTCAAATTTTTTGTTGTTGTTGTTTGTTTGTTTGTTTTTTCACTGCTCATAATTTTAAGAAAGGTCCTATTCCTTACTATGTTTTCTAGTGTTCTTAAAATGAATAAATTTTATATTTTGTCAAATTCTTTTTTTCTGCATCTATTTATGGCTTGTACGATTTGCTTTTTCTAAGATAGGATTATGTAAGCACAGCATTTGAATTCCTGTTCTGTTATTCTGGTCAGTTTATATTTTTGTAACTATCCATTTATTTAGATTTTCAGTTTTATTAAAATTTAATTGGCAAAATAAGTCCAAATAATTGCATTAATTTCATCTTAATCAATGGTAAGAAAATCACCCTTCATATTTTTGATACTGGTAATTTGGTTTTCTTCTTTTTGTTAATCAAATTAACCAATGTATATGTGCACATATGTATGTAATTCATAAAGCCAGATCTTTCTCTCCTTTATTAATTAATGCATTTCTAAGTATAAATTTACTCCCTAAGAACTGCTTTGGCTGAATTTCACAAATTTGGGGATGCTAACTGTTATAATTCCCTTTAATGAAATTGTTGATTGTTTCTATGATTTGTTCTTTCACCCACTCACTCTTTAGTATTAGATTATTTAGTTTGCAATTAACTTTTTTACCTATTTTTCCATGGTCTGTTGAATATATTTATTATGTTACAGACCATACATATTCCATTTGATAATTCTGATTTTCTGCATTTGGTTGTAAGACTTTATGCCCTAATAAATAGTCAGGTTGTTTGTTTGTCATTGGTGTTTTTTTTTTGCAAAGGTGCCATTTACAACTAAGAAAATGGTATACTCCTTCCTATTCCCATTCAATTTTCTACAGATCTCTATTATGTGTAACTTTTCATAGATTCTAGTTATCTTCTTCACTTTTATGTTATTTGTTTTATCTTTATATTTACATAGCTTGGAAAGAGGAAAATTGCAGTCCCTGGCTAGTATAGTTTCACTATCTATAATTATTCCTTTAAAAACATGGATGTTATGACATTTGGTATATATATGTTTAATATTGATATCACTTCACTGTCTATGATTCTTCTGAGCAAGATAGTGTTTCTTCACATGGAGGGTATGTGTGCCCAAGGAGGACTATATTTCGGATGTAAAAGCTTGCCAAACCATTTTAGTTGTGCTCATCCTCTTTTGGTGTTTGCTTCTCACCAAGCTCTCTCACCTGAGGCTCCAAGAAGCAGTAACATGATCAATAGCTACAACTCAGTAAACTTTCTCAGCAGATGATCTATTTTTGCTTTATTTTTTGTCTATAATCACAATTGCTACCCCTGCCTTTTTCACTTAAACTGTAACATAATACATTGAACTCAATACCATTATTTTAACTCTATGCCTATCTCTCTGTTTTGATGTTTCTTGTAAACAACTTATTATTGGATTTTAGTTTCTAATACATTATGCTATCCACTTCTGTTTTATACTCATAAACATAAAATGAGTTTATCTCATTCACATTCACAGTTATGATTATTTGCTATGAATTTCATTTCATCCTATTTTCATCTATTTATCCTTCTTTCTCTTTTTATCTTATTCCTCTCTGAAGTTTATTTTGATTCTGATCACTGCCTTCTTTTATCCACCTCCCTTCTATTGCCCCATCATTTTCTCTTACCGCCTTCCCCCTCTACTTTCCTGATGACTTATATAGATTACTATTACCAGTTGTATATATGTGTATATATTTGCTCTTTGAACCATTTTAGATATGAGTGAAGTGTGAGCTTTGCCTGTCCCCTCACCATTACCTCCTCAACTGTAAAAGCTTTTCTTTTTGTACCTCTTTTATATGAAATAACTTACTATTATGTCCTCTTCTCCCAAAGCATCCCTCTTTCACATTCTTTGATTTTATTTTTCTTTCAATTATTCCATCATATTCAACTTACAGCCATGCCCTCTGTTTATATTATATGTTTATCTAACTACCCTAATAATGATAAAGTTGCTAAGAGTTACAAGTATCACCTTCCCATATAGGAATAGGAACAATTTAACCTTATTGGTACTCTTATGATTTCTCTTTCATGTTGAACTTTTTATACTCATCCTGAATCTTATATTTGAAAGTAAAATTTTCTATTCTGTATGGTATTTTCATCAGGAATGCTTGAAAGTCCTCTGTTTCATTAAATATTCACTTTTCCCCAGAAGCACTATCTTCAGTTTTACTGTCAACATTATTCTTGCTTATAATTCCATCACTTTTGTTTTCTAGACCATCATATTCTTAAACCTCTTCACCTTTAACATGAAAATTGCTAAGTCTTAGGTGACCCTAAGTATGACTGCAATATTTGGACTATTTCTTTCTATCTGATTTCAATTTTTTTCTCCTTGACCTGCAAGTTCTAAAATTTGGGTTTTAATATTCCTGCGAGTTTTCATTTTAAGATCTCTTTGAAGCTTCTATGTTTAAGGAAAGGAGCTTGGAATATGATATTCCAGAAAGCAAAGGAGCTAGGATTACAGTCAAGAAAATCAATATAGTAAAACTGAATATAATCCTTCAGAAGAAATGGATATTTAATGAAATGAATGAAATTTCACACATTTATGATTAAAATAACAAGCTGAATAGAAAATATGATATCCAAACACAAGACTCAATAGAAGCATAAAAAGTTAAATATGAAAGAGAAATTATAAAGGAATCAATAAGGTTAAACTATTTATGTTTATTTATTGGAAGATGATAAATATAACTCCTAAGAACTTTATCATAATTAGGGAAGTTAGAAGGTATATCCATAGAAAGAGGGCATGGTGAGAAAGAGAAATGCCTGTGAGAATGGGGAAGGGAGAGGAATAAGGCAGAATATTACGTCACATAACAGAGGTATGCAATTAAGACACTCAACAGTGGGCAATGCTTGAACCTTACTCTCATCATGAATTGGTTCTACCAGGGAAGAATATGTATATACAATCATTAGGGTATAGAAAACACACTTGTCCAAAATGGAAATAGGAGGCATAAGGATAGGAGAAAGGGGGATGGTGAAATAAAAAATAGAGGACAGTTTAATGAAGGCCACAGTCAGAAGCAAAACAGACTTTTGAAGAGAGATTGGGCAAAAAGAGAAAGATAAACAGAAAAAAAATATATAGCATGAAGAGAAAAATACAGTTCATTATTGTAACTGTGAATGTGAAAGGAATGGATTCACTCATAAAATGGAAACAAATAGTAAAATTGATTAGAAACCAGATTCCAAAAAAGTTGTTTACAAGAATCACTGTTGAAACAAAGATACACAGAAAAAAAGTTACAATTAAGGTGTGGAGCAAAATCTAATATGCTTCAGCTGAAGTAAAAAAAAAAAAAGACAGTCATAGCAATCATGACCTCAGACAAAGACAAAAGCAAAACTAGATATGATTAAGAGAAAAACAGTGGAATTACATCTTGCTAAGAGAAACCATCAAAACTGAAATAATATTAAAAATTTTACAGCAAGTTTCTCTGATAAAGGCTTTATTTCTCAGAATAAAAAATTCTCACTCATTTATTTGACTATGTTCTGATATATATTTTTAAAACTTTGTGAAACTAAAAAATGTTATAATTAAAGCTTTCTTTGCAAAAAAAGGCTTTATTTCTCAAGAGTATATGGAACTAAGTCAAATTTATAAAAATAAGAGTCATTCCCTACCTGATACATAGTCAAAAGATTTAGACATTTTTGGTGTGACTTTGAGAGCTTTGATTTCTCCTTCTGAAAACTGCCTGTTCATATCTTTTGACTACTTATCAGGTGGGGAATGACTCTTAAAGTCACACACAAAAAAATGTCTAAATCACTATAAAAATGCAAATCAAAACAACTCCAAGACACCACTTCACACCTATCAGAATGGCTAACATGGCAGAATTTGATAATGATAAATGCTAGAAGGAATATGAAAGAAATAGGGACATGAATACACCACTGATGAAGTTGTGAACTGGTCCAAGGACTGTAGAGGACAAATTTGTAATTATGCCCAAAGAGCTATAAATTGTGCAAACCTTTTAGATATGCAATTTCACTACTAAGTCTATATCACATAGAGATCAAAGAAAAAGGGAAAGAATTTATAGGCATAAAAATACTTATTGCAGCTCTTTTTATGGTGGCAAAAGAATTAGAAAGTAAGAGAATGTCCCATCAATTGGGGAATGGCTAAACAAATTGTGGTATATGATTGTGATGGTATGCTATGAGAAAAGACAAGAAAGATTGTTTCAGAAAAATCTGGGAAAATTTAGAAGAACTGATGTAAAGTGAAATAAACAATGGGCAGTGGCTAGAAGACTGGGCTTGGAATCAAGAAAACTCATCTTCCAGAGTTCAAATCTTACCTCAGACATTTACTAGCTATGTAACTCTTGGCAAGTAGCCTAATTATGCTTGCCTCAGTTTTCTCCTCTGTAAAATAAATGGGAGAAAATTATGATGAACCACTCCAGTATCTTTGCCAAAAAATTCTAAATGGGGTCATGAAGAGTTAGACATGATTATAAATAGGAATATTATAAGGATGATCAATTGTGAAAGGTTTAGATATGCTGATCAATATAGTGACTTAGGACAATTCTGAAGAATTTTTAATGAAAAAATGCCATCTACTTGCAGAGAAAACTGATAAAATCTAGATGTAATTGAAGTATAATTTTCCACTTTCTTCATTTTTATTGCTTTTTTGATAAATAATTAATATGGAAACATGTTTCACATGATTTCACATGTATAATTAATACCATATTGCTTGCCTCTTCAATGAGTGAGAGAGGGCCAAGAAGAAGATAAGGATTTGAAACTTATTTTTAATGCTAAAAAGAAATCAATAAAAGAAAATTCTCTATCACTAAAGTTCTATTTATTTATTTTTCCATGGTTACATGATTCATGATTCCCCCCCACACTCTTTCCTTCCCCCTTCCCCAAGCTGACAAGCAGTTCCACTGGGTTATATATGTATCATTGTTCAAAACTTATTTCCATGTTATTCATATTTGTAGTAGAGTGACCTTTTAACATCAAAATCTTCATCATATCCCCATTGAACTATATGATCAATCATGTGTTTTTCTTCTGCATTTCTGTTCCCACAGTTCTTTCTCTAGAAGTGGATTCTTTCTCCTAAGTTCCTCTGTATTGTCTTGGATCATTGCATTGCTACTGATAGGAAAATCTATTACATTCGATTGTGCCATAATGTGGCAGTCTCTGTGTACAATGTTCTCCTGGTTCTACTCCTTTTTCTCTACATCAATTACTGGAGGTCATTCCACTTCACATGAAATTCGTCCAGTTCATTATTCCTTTTAGCATAATAGTATTCCATCACTATCAGATACCACAATTTATTCAGTCATTCCCCCTCACTTTCCAATTTTTGGCCACCAAGAAGAGTGTGGCTATAAATATCTTTGTACAAGTCTTTTCCCTTATTATCTCTTTGGGGTACAAACTCAATAGTATCACTAAATGTTTTTAATGATAGTATGAAGAAAACTTGTTGCTGTAGATACCTTCTAAAGAGAATTTGTGTATTAACCAGGGGACTAGACTAAATGACTTAAGTATCTTCTTTCTCACAGATATGATGATCCTATAATCCTAATAGAAATTAAATAAATGATCACTGAATTTAACTGAACTGAACTGAATGAGATCAATCACAAAGTTTTTACAGTATGCGGATGCTATAGCCTTTAGTACAATCTTTTCATCTTAAAGATGGAGAATCAGCTAGAATTCAGAGATTCAGAAGTGCTCAAGGTAACACAAGTTTTCATTGGCAAAATCCTTTACACTAAACCACATTGACTCCTTTTTGTCTATTTGCATTCTTCTTTACTCAATGAGGTTGCAAATATATCAAAGCTATGTTTGTAAATTCACTAACAGAGATGAGGACAATTTTTGAATCCAATACAACTCTCCTAAAGTCTAATCTTTGGCCGATATACATTTTTCTTTTATAAATTATGAAGGTGATGGGTTGTAGTGGAAAAAATCTTGAACAGAACCAGAAATCTTGGGGGTGGGTACTGGATCTATCACAAATTATATGACTTTGGACAAGTGCCTCTTTGCCCCTGTATCTCAATTACCTAGTCTGAACAATTAAGAGATTGAAATAAATAATCTTTGAGACTTTTCCCAGCTCTGATATGTTATGTGTAAAGGTCCCTTTTAACTTTGGAATATTTGTTCTAAGTTCCTTTCCAGCTACAACATTCTCTGTTTTAAAATCCTTTCCAAAGTTGACATTCTATATTCAATGTTCCCTTCTCACTACAATATGCTGCTTCTTTTCTAGCACTTAGTAAGTACATTAATAATTCTTGTTCGTTGCTTGATTAACTCTCAATTTCACTGAAAATCAGTTCTATTTAAAAGCACAATTAAATATCTTCCAATTATAGGTGATGACATAAACCCAATGAGGCTAAAATGACCCACCATAGATAATTCAAGCTCAATGAATTCAACTGATTCAGTTATCCAAGAATCTACCTGTCTAAAAATTAAAATTCCCTGAAAGAGGAATGTGGGAATATGATAGCATTTTGGCTTCAATAGCTCTCTTTCTATTAGAAGATAATAATTTTAATTCTATCTTCTGGTTCTATCTAGAATGGTAATATTTGTTGTTATAAAAAGTCTAGCATTTAATTCAACTGAAAAATTCAACAAGCATTTATCGAATGCCCACTCAATTATGAAACTTCATGCTTTGATAATATCAATATTAATAAGATCTAAAATAAATAGTTTCATAGTTTACTCCACAAACATAAAAAGATGTTAACATCATGAGAACTCATCTTAGCATGATAAAAATTTACTATTTAATTTGAAAATGAACTAAACTCAGCACAGAGCAGTTACCAGTAATTACATTCTCATTTATCAGTTTATAAAAATTTATTAAGAGCTTATGTTCCAGGTACTCAAGTAAGTGCTAGGGATACAAATATAAAAAAAAGAAGATAGTCCACCCCACACCCATTTCAAGGAACTTACAATGTAAGGGAGAAGACAATACACAATAAGAAAACTGAAAAGCAGGAAGGAGAGGAATCATGCTAGAAAATAAAGTATGCAGGTAGGAAAGTAAGGCACAAGGTGGGTACAAAGGGACACGCAGAAGAACACTAAAAGGAGTGCAAATTAGTGGGAAATGAAGACATAGCATGTCTGAGAGCCTTTAAATGGAAGCTATGATCGGCGTTTCTTATTCTTCTCTGTAGTCATCTAACCAGACAGGCAGAAAGGACTGGGAGTATTGATGAGGAATGAGTTGTTTTCATTGTAATTCTGAGATAACTAGAGTAAACAGAAACATTCAAAGTTCTATAATTTATTTGTAGGATCATAGAATTTAGACTTAAAATGAATGTTAAAGATTGTCTAGATTTCATTTTTACAGAAGAAGAATGTGTTCAGAGAAGGATAGGTAATTCCAAAGATCACCCAGCTAGCAAATATAGTACATGAAAAACAACTATTTTTCATCTGCTTTACAATAAGCAATAATGTTTAATGAAAATGCATTAGATTAGGAAACAGGAGACTAGATTCTAGTCCCAACACTACCACTGATTTAATGTATGATTTGACTTATCATGAAACCTTAGGCAAGTCACATCCCATTTTGGATCTCAGCTTAATCCTTTTTAAAATAATAGCTTTAGACTACATGATTTATAAGGTATTTTCCAGATCCAATAATCTATATACTAAGTTCTCTTCCAGCTGAGACACTGATGTGTGCTGTGTTCAAATGTGTTTACAGATTTTAATTTCTATGTTTTACTATTATTTCTACCTTTGGCTTTCTATGTTCTTCATTATTCTACTGTCTCTTCCAGTTCTGATATCCTTTAACATCCTAAAACTATCATTCTATGCAATTAAGACCAGCAAGAATCTCTAATTCGGCTATACCTAGGCTGAAAGATAAACAAGTATAGATAAACTCATACAAAAACCAATCTAATAAATAGGTTGTAAATAGGCAGTTTTCAGAAAGTAATTTTGAAGCAATATCTTATACCATGAGCCACAACAAGCTCAAACTAGATATGTTCTAAATATATAAAATCATACTAAAAAAGAGGAGAAAAATGGCCTTTAATAATTATGACTAGGGGGGGATTTTTAGGTAAATAAGGAAGTGTGAGATTTAAAATGGTTGAGGTCTTAAACTGTAGTGATTAAAATAGTGGAAGATATATATTGTGATAGATATAAGAGAGGGTGAGTAAATTTGACCACAGAAATATCTTTCACTACAGTGTCTTGGGGTTTAAAATCAAATATAAGGTGGTCACCAGGGAAATATTCCCAATTATTCAAATACCCAAGTCAATTGGGTTTTATAGAGATTTTAATTAACAATACAATGAGTAATCAAAGAAAGAGAGGGAGAGTAAGAAAGGAATAAGTATGAAGGGCCTCAAGTCAATATGGCCTAGACCTGAGTCTTAAAAGAGAAATCAGTCAGTTTTTTTAACACTCACCACAAGGTCCGACTAAACAAGGATACTAGTGACACCAGGCAAGCGTCCTTCCTCAAAGAGTCTTCCAGCCAGAGATTGTTTCAAAGGGCCTCTCTCAAGAGCCTCCAGAGCTCCTACCCCAGAGGGACAGAGTCCCACAGAGGAGCTCCTCAAGGAACTCTCCTTCAGAATGAGAGTCAGAAATCGAGGTCCCCTGCTCTTCTCTGAGCTCTTATTTTTAAGGGCAAAATCTCCTCTGTCACCTCCCCTAAGTCCTTACATCTACCAATCACTGTAGATGTTTCTAGAGGACCACCCATTTTGAATTCACAGCTGAGTAGTTTTAATCTCTTTAGTAAGTCAGGAAAAAAATGCTGCTCTGTCGACAAATTTCATTAAGAAAAAACTTCTGAATAAGTTATCACCCTTTTAGGTTTAAGTAGTTTACAAGTTGCCCCACCTTTATAGGTACTCAGTATCCCATTGTATCAATTCCAAAACAGTCATGACTCAAAGAACTTCCTGTCCCTTCCATAAGCATGGATCAAAGTACTTTCATTGTTTAGCAAGCTGTCTTCTGTCCCAAAGCAGTCCCAAGTAGGGTAGAGCAGGGACACTCCCATAGCTAGGAGGCCCCACACTCAAGTAGAGCTCTCACCATGTGCTAGGGAATTCTTTCAAGTAGAAGATTCCCCAATGGGGGAAGCCCCTAACATTCATAAGTCTGAGAAATTTTGACGTTTACAATCCCCCCTGATGATCATGGGAGACTAGTCTCCCCATTGATCAATTAACATAATCAATGTTGTAATTCAAAATGCACTTCTAACTATAGATATACACGATATTCAATTTTCTAAGAGAAATTAGAATAGTGAGAGAGGAAAAAGAAAAGAAAAGAAAAGAAAAGAAAAGAAAAGAAAAGAAAAGAAAAGAAAAGAAAAGAAAAGAAAAGAAAAGAAAAGAAAAGAAAAGAAAAGAAAAGAAGAGAAGAGAAGAGAAGAGAAGAGAAGAGAAAAGAAGAGAAAAGAAGAGAAAAGAAGAGAAGAGAAGAGAAGAGAAGAGAAGAGAAGAGAAGAGAAGAGAAGAGAAGAGAAGAGAAGAGAAGAGAAGAGAAGAGAAGAGAAGAGAAGAGAAGAGAAGAGAAGAGAAGAGAAGAGAAGAGAAAAGAAAAGAAAAGAAAAGAAAAGAAAAGAAAAGAAAAGAAAAGAAAAGAAAAGAAAAGAAAAGAAAAGAAAAGAAAAAAGCAAAACCAATGTTTTGCTAGGCGCATTGACAGAAAGCCAAATTAGGGGCAGTCCCTTTTGGCATGAATGTGTACATTTACAATAAATGTTCAATCAAAGTTCAGTTCAATCAATCATATACAAAGTTCATTCTTGATCTTCTTGATGAAGTGTAGGTCTTCGGCATCTTTCTGCAACAGTTCATTCTCTGGATATAAAAGTTTCAAGCTTCTTTCTTGAAGATCTTTTCTCGAAGAAAATCAAAACCTTGAATGTTTATAAAAGTACAATCTTAAACAAAAAATCAAAATTCTTGGATTTTTATAAAAATACAACCTCAAACAAAAAATTCAAAAATTCTTAGATTTTAAATTAAAATACAGAAGAGAGATTATTAAAGTTAAAATAAATAATTTTAATTAAAAGACATTTTAAAACTGTTGCAGAAACAAGATCAATGCAGCCATATTAAGAAGAAAAAGTAATACATAAAACACTTGCATCAAATACATAAACAAGGATTCAAAAGTGTATAGGTCCAAACTATATAAAGAAGTAACACAAATATATGACTAAAAGCACTTCTCCAAAGGATAAAGAATATGAACAAATGGTTCTCAAAATGATTACAAATTATTAATAACTATGAAAAAGCTTTTTCAAATCCTTCACAAAAAGATAAATACAAATAAAATAATCCTCAGATTTATCTTTATGCCCAGGAAAATGGCAAAATTGTCAATAAAAGGATATAATTACTAATGGAAGATCTTTTGGAAGGCTAGTGTACTAATAAGCATTTGGTATAGCTGTGAATTAATTGGCTGAAATGTTCTAGATACCAATTTGCAATTATCCTTAAACTAATGTTTAAAATGTCCCTACTTTTTTGTTCATAAAAGACTTCTCATTGCTAGATATATATTTCAAGGTTGTCAAAGGCAGAAAAAAAATATCCTGATACATACCAAAATCTTAGATGTACTGTCATTAATGCAAAATGTGGTACATAAATGCGATGGAACATTAACTGCACCATGAGAAATTTAGAATTTTAATAATTCAGAGAAAGATTTATGTGTACTGGCACAGTAAAATGAATACAACCAGGGAAAGGTATAAACAAACAATTTTAAAGATATAAACAGAAGAGAAATGAAAAATAAAATAAAAACTAAAAAAGTGTATTACTTAATGAAACACTGAATATTGAAAAATGTACTTAATTTCTTTGCTGTAATAGGAAATTAAATATATAGAATTTTACATGCAATATCAGGCATTGTTTATGTGGTGTTTAATTTTTTTAACTATTTTTTACCTTTTATAATCTTTGTTTCAAGGGGGGATTCCCTGAGTGGGAAAAAGGAGGGATATAATCAGAAATTAATGCTATGTAACAACAAAAAGCATAAAAAATGTCTTTAAATAAAATAATATTATGGCAGACTAGTACTCAACAAGGTAATTCTAGAACTTATATGTTAGAAACATGAATAGACTCACCTTAGATTTTTACCACTAGACATGGACTGGATATCACTATCAATTATGGAAGTAAATTATGATAATTTTGGAATCTGGGATCAATTTCAGACAGAATGCAACATGAAAGAATAAATATGAAACACCAGGATACCACTTTCACTGACTCTCTTTTATAATCATAATTGTACTTTAATGTTTTTTTTTTCAGGAAAATTTGGAGGTTTATAGCACTGAAATAAAACAGAATCTTTCAGCTATTTTAGCAATGTGTAGCTACTGTACACTGAGATGCTACAAGATGCCATAGGGATTCATATACTTTCTTAAGTGGAATGGAACAGTCTAGCAATCTGTCATTACATGAGTTGCAGAGCAAACATGAATATTTCTGTATGTTTCAGCAGCTTGAGCTCCCATATCATACCCAAAAATCTTAAAAATCATTTCTTAAAAACCAGGAATTTAGACTCAAACAATTAGAATGTTAAAGTTGGGAGGTACATCAAAATATGGAACAGAGAATGCCAGAGCCTAAATAGACCGTAAAACAAATAACATCTAAGAGCTGGAAGAGGCTTTGATACATAAATTGTTAAATCTGGGAGGGAACTGAGAATAAAAAATATTAAAGCCAGAAGACATCTTAGAACATGAAACAAACAATGTTCTAGGGTTACTAGGAAGAACTTCAGACTAGAAAACAGTAGATATGGAAGGAACCTTAGAACACAAAATATTAGATTAGACAAAGAGTATTTTTAAGAACATCTCATCTAACCTACACATTTTAAAAATGAGGGGAAATAGGCACAGATTCATATGACAACATTTCACATATGGAATCGGCAGCAGTCAAAACATAAAGTTGGTAGCAACTATGCATGATTTCCATAGGTTCCTTAGGTTCCAAAGGACAAAAAAGTCAATTATTTATTGATCCCTTAATCTCTTTCTTGAGTACAAGGCATTTCAAATTACAAAGTGTTTTCATACACATTCTCTTATTTGAACTACCAAATATCCCTGGATAGGGGCAAGTCAGGGATTAATTTCTCTATTTTACAGACAAGGAAGTATTATATAAACTGCCTATGGTAGCAAATTTAAGAATGGAGTTGAAACTGAAACGTTTTTGTTTTAATATACATCCACTGTGCTATACCAGACATTTTGAAATATGGCTGAACTGGATTAAAATGTAAGTGGTATATATTTAATGAAATATATAAAAACTCAATAGAGTATAGTTAATGTCAATATATCAATTTCTAAGTCAAACTGAGGCTACAGAATTTTTTTAAGTATGGTTTCGTGGGTACTGTTTCTATTTCAGTTTGACATCACTGCTATACCACATTACTTTTCAAAGAAAATACTAGTCTTGAAGTTCAGACTTAGGGGACTTTGATTCAGATCCTCACAACTATCACTGAGCCTCTCCTTGAACATCTATTAGATAAGGGGCTCACTATTTATTGAATCCTCTTGATTCAATTGTTAAATAATAGGAACATTAGAAGCACTTCCTTGGATTTAGCTGAAACTTCTTTCTCATTAAAATCTGTCTTTTGGCATTCATCATCAAGGGTTAATTGAAGCAAGTTTAATACATCTTTCTTATAATAGCCTTTCAGACAATGGTCATGTCATTCCCACCCTAGTCCCTCTGATATTCTCTTTACTTTCAGTCAAAACAGTTCAGCTGAATATGGATGATCAAGAAGACATAATCTGAGAGAAAATTTTCTTCATTCAGTAGCATGTCCTATGATTCATGGGTTTCTTTACAAGTCACACAGCAAATTAAAGGAAAGGCTGGATAAAAATGAACGGTGATTCTACACTGAAGAGAGAATTGGGAAAAGTCCTGACCTACCAAATTTTGAGAATGTGCTGGTAAACTCTAATGTCATCTATGCTTCTTTCATTTTCAGACTCATTTCAGTACTGTTTCCTTTGGCTCCTAAATTATCTTTCACCATCCTTATTTTTCAAGCCCCCCAAAATCTATAAGGGGTCAGATAAAGTCATCTATTTCTTTTTAGATGCTTCAGTTTATAAAAGTCACCCTTGAGAATTGCACAGGTGCCAAAAGCAGTGGGATATGGGACACCAATCACTTATAAAAATCAAAGAATATAGATGACAAAATAATTTTGGAACATAGAATTGCAATCTGTAAAGAACTTTAGATTATGGAATGTTGGCAATCAAAGAAAACTATAAAACATTGAAATTTAGAATTGAAAGGGAACTAAAAACATGGCAATTTAGAGTTGGAAAAGGACTTTTGAGATGTGGAATCAAAATTTCTCATTTTACCTATGAAGAAACTGAGGTTCAGAGAAGGAAAGTGACTTGCCCAGGTGACATAAACAATAAATGACAGTATCATAAATAGAACCTGGGAGTCTTTTTCACAGTCTAGTACTCTTTCCACTGCACCATGTTGTGTTATCTATATGTAGGAATAGAATGAAAGAAGAAGGAGCCATAATTTTTCAGTATACAAACTTTCTCAAACACAGGGTCCTTAATCACAAACTAGATAATAGATAACAGATAGATTGACTATGTTGATGGCAGATAAATAATAAACATAAATGAAACAGAGAAAGAGATCATAGATAATGTAGACATATATGTATATATTTGGATCTTCATATGGAAAGATATAGATAACTATGTTTCAATAAAATTGGTTTGCTTTGTGATCATATAGATCCTATCTCATACATTTGAGAACATTATTCACAAAATGAGCCCATTAATTTCACCTAAAAGATAAATACTAAAAGATAACATAAGCAGTACAATACCATAAGAAGTGATGAATATGATGAATTCAGAGAACTTGGGCAATAAAAGCAATAAGAAGAGAATACACAAAGAAGTATTCATATTTTGATTAAGGGGAACAATACTAGTACCCTAGTACAGAACATGGTATGTTCTGAAAAGCAAAAGATAAAGGCTTGCAACCAAAAATGACAACTAACAAAACCGAGTGTAGTCATACCAAGGGGAAATGAAATAAATTAAGGAAAGAAAAGTCTTCCAAGCCTGTTTGATAAAAAGACCTAAGCTGAGTAGAAATTTTAAAATAAAAGTCAAGATAAAAGTCAAGAGGGCCACAAAGTTCAAATACAAATGAAGAGTAAAAAGAGAATACCCAAAGAGACAGTGTTCATATTTTGATGGGGGAGATGATACAATTATCCCCTCAGAGTATCAATAGAAATCGAGTGATTTAAATAAGAGGAAAAGTCTGGTATTGTTGTTGTTGTCCTCATCATTTTTGTTGTTGTTGTTTGGTACTTATTCTTTTTTTTTTAAAAGAAAGAAAATGGGAACCAAGATGGCAGAGTAATCCAGAACAAATGTGCCACCATGAGAATTTTTCCCAACCAAGATTAAAATATCACTACAATATGAATATAGAGTGAAAGAACCAACAAGGAGACAAAGGGAAACAACTTTCAAGAAAAGAAAAACCCAAAAGCTAGGCAAAGAACATCTGGGGCACAGTGGTGAGAGGAGAGCAGACACAGCAAGAAGCCATTGCAAAGAGGGAAGAGCAAGCCAGGAACAAGTCACACACCCCTTCTCCACATCTGCTGTCCGAGGTTTGAAATCTATTCCCAAGCCAACATCTAGTCCCTGAGATCCTGCCTAGGCAAAAAATGGTACAAGTCAATCATATCCCTTGAAATTTAAAGACTGTGGAGGAGTTTGGAGCCCCAGCCCAGGGAATTCTAGTCTGAGTGTGGGATAAGGACTTAGTTCATACTTTGGGGAGGCTGATAGTACTAAGTATTAAGTACTGATCTCTTGCCTAAAGCTCAGGGCAGAGCTCAAAGACAGGACAATCAGGGATATGCCTGATTGGATAAAGTACACAGTAAAACCAAAATATTGAGACTAACCATGAAGCTAGAATTTAATCAGTCCCTGACCTGATCAAGATCAGAGTTAGATCAAAAGCTTACAACTAAGCCTGAGGCAGGTCCTTAAGCTATCAGGATCTTAAGGGTCAATTGAAGCAGCAGGAGGAGGAGGCTTTCAGAGCTCTCAGCCCTCAGACTATCACATCACCTCCCCTCCCCCACAAACCTACCTATAATTAGATAGGGGAAAAGAGCAAACAGCAAAAAAGCACCAAACTCTAAAGAATTTTTATGAAGAAAAAAAGTAAGGTACAGACACAGAAGGGGACAGTGAAAGCAAGGGAAACACACACAAAGTCTAAAAGAAAAATATGGATGGGACAGAGATTCTGGAAGAACTCAAAAAGGACTTCAAAAAACCAATTAAGAGAGGAAGAGGAAAAGTGGGAAAGAGAAATGAAAGTGATGCAAGAAGAAATGGGCCAATTGAAAAAGGAAAATCAAAAACTTACAAAGGAAAATCAGTTCTTAAAAATCAGAATTGACCATCTGCTAAGTAATGATTTCATGAGAATTCAAGAAACAATAAACAGGATCAAAAAAAATGAAAAAATAGACAAAACATGAAATATCTTATTAAAAAAAACAAATTACCTGGAAAATAGATCTAGGAGAGGCAGTTTGAGATTATGGAATTACCTAAAAGTCATGATCAAGAAAAAAATGTTTGTTATCATATTTCAAGAAATGATCAGAGATCCTCAAACAAGAAAATAAAATTGAAATTGAAATAATTCACAGATCACCTCCAGAAAGAAATCCTCAAATGAAAACTGTCAGAAATATAATAGCTAAATTAAAGAGACACCAAACCAAGGAAAAAAATACTTAAAGAAACCAGAAAGAAACCATTCAAATACCATTGAGCTACAATCCAGATCACACAGGACCTAATGGCTTCTACACTAGAGGATAAAAAGGCATGAACTATGATATTTAGGAAGGAAAAAGATTTGGATTTACATCTCAGAGTCACCTATCCAGCAAAACTGAGTATTTTCTTTCAGGGTGAAATATGGTTATTCAGTAAGATAGAAGATTTCCAAGCATTTCTGAGGAATAAGCCAGACCTATGCAAAAAATTTGAAGTCCAAACACAAGACACAAGAGAAGCCCAAAAAGATAAATAAGAAAGAGAAAATCTAAGAGACTCATTAAGGTCAAACTGTTTATATATCTTCATGGAAAGAGGATATTATTATTCTCAAAAATTACTCTTAGTAGTAGAGAAGATAGAAAGAATTTACCTAGAAAGATGGAGGGAAGTAAGCTGATTTTGATGATATGATGTATATGATAATATAAGATATGATATGTATGTAAATGTAATGATATGAAATTGTATGTATGTATGATATGTATGCATATGAATGACATGTAAGAATCAAGGGGTGTAAAAGAGGGTTGCACTGAGAGGAAAGGGAAGAGAGAGATAGAATTGGGTAAATTGTATAATATTAAGAGGTATGAAAAATCATCACAAAGAGGGGAGGAAAAGGGTGGTGACAGGCAATGCTTAAACTTTACTCTCATCTTAACTGGCTCAGAAAGGGAAAAACGAGTATACTCAGTGGGGTATATAATCCTATCACCTTACAGAGAAGTAGAAGAGAAATAAAACAAGGGAAGGTGGAAGCAATTGAAGGGGGAAAAAAGTAGGGGGGGTGACAAAAAGCAAAATGCTGGTGAGGAGGAACAGATTGAAAGGGAATAGAGCAGGATCTAAAGGCAATAATGTGATGGAGGGCAATACTCAGTAATCATAATGCTGGATGTGAATGGAATGAACTCACCCATTAAATGGAAGCAGATAGCAGAGTGGGGGAAAAAAACCAGAATCCCACTATATATTGTTTACAAGAAACACGTTTAAGGCAGGCTGGCACACACAGATTCAAGGTAGAAGGCTAGAGTAGAATTTATTATGATTCATCTAAAGTTTAAAAAAAAAGCAGGAGTAGCAATCATGATACCATACAAAGCTAAACTAGAAATTGATCTGAATAAAAGAGATAAGGAAGGAAATTACATTTTGCTAAATGGTACTATAAATAATGAAGCAATATCATTACTAAACATTTATGCCCCAAATGCTTTAGCATCTGGATTTATAAAGGAAAAATTAAAGGATCTCAAGGAGGAAATAGTTAGTAAGACCATACTAGTGGTGGATCACAACTTTTCCCTATCAGAACTAGATAAATTGAACTGAAATATAAATTAGAAAGAAGCGAGGGAAGTAAATGAAATACTAGAAAAATTAGAGTTAATAGATATCTACAGAAAACTAAACAGGAATAAAAAGGAATATACCATCTTCTCAGAATTATATGGTACATATACAAAGATCAACAATGTACTAGGGCATAGAAATATTGCAAACAAATAATAGAAAAGCAAAAATAATAAATGCAACTTTGTCTGATCATAATGAGATAAACCATAATTGATAAGGGTTTATGGAGAGAATTTTCAAAGTAATTAGAAACTAAATAATCTAATTCTTCAAAACTGGTGGGTTAAAACAGAAATCATAGAAACAACTATAGACTCCATTGAAGAGAATGACAATAAGGAGACAACCTATCAAAACACATGGGATATCAATTAATTAGGCTTGCAACTTTAAAAATTAGAGAAAGAACTAATTAAAAATCCCCAGGTAAAAAAGCAAATTGAAAATCCTAAAAATCACAGGAGAAATTGTTAAAATGGGATGTAAAAGAACTATTGAACTAATAAATAAGACTAGGAGCTGGTACTTTGAAAAAACAAATAAAATAGATAAGTACTGGTTAACCTAATAAAAAAGGAAAAAAGAGAATCAAATTAACAGTATCAAAGATAAAAAGGGTGATCACACCTCTAATAAACAGGAAATTAAGGTAATCATTATGAGAACTCTTTTGGAGAATTATATGGCAATAAATATGACAATCTAGATGAAATGGGTGGATATTTACAAAAATATAAATTGCCTACATTAACAAAAGAGGAAGTAGAATATTTTAATAATCCCATCTCAGAAAAATGAATTTAAGAAGCCATCAGGGATCTTCCTAAGAAAAAATCCCCAAGATGAGATGTGTTCATAAGTGAATTCTATCAAACATTTAAAGAACAACTGATCACAATGCTATCCAATACTATTATCTGCCAAAATAAGCAAAGAAGATGTTTTACTAAATCCTTTTTATGACACAAATATGTTAATGATTCCAAAGCCAAGTAGAACAAAAACAGAGAAAGAAAACTACCAATCTCCTTAATGAATATAGATGCAAAAATCTTAAATAAAATACTACCAAAAAGACTATAGCAAGTTATCACAAGGATTATTCACTATGACCAAGTGGGATTTATACCAGAAATGCAAGGATGGTTTAATACTAGGAAAACCATCCACATAATTGCCCATATCAATAATCAAACCAACAGAAATCAAATGATTATCTCAACAGATGTGGAAAAAGCCTTTTATAAAGTAGAACACCCTTTCCTACTGAAAACACTAGAAAATATAGGAATAGAAGGGCCATTCATCAATATTATAAACAATATATATTTAAAACCATCAGCAAGTATCATCTTCAATGGGGACAAGTTATAAGCCTTCCTAATGAGATGTGAAGCATCACTTCCTAATGAGGAGTGAAGCAAGGATGCCTATTATCATCTCTACTATTTAATATTGTACTAGAAACATTAGCAGTAGCAATTAGAGAAGAAAAAGAAATTGAAGGGATTAAAGTAAGCAATGAGGAAACTAAACTATAACTCTTTGCAGATGATATATACTTAAAGAATCCTAGAAAATCTACTAAATGACTAATGGAAATAATTAACTATAGCAAAGTTGCTGGGTACAAGATAAACCCACATATATCATCAGCATTTCTATATATTTCCAACAAAATTCAGCAACAGGAGTTAAAATGAGAAACTCCATTTAAAAGCAGTCTAGGCAATATAAAATATTTAGGAATCTATGTACCAAGACAAATATAAGAATGAATTACATTACAAAATGTAAAATGAATGACGTTGATTGTGTCAAATTAAAAAAGAGTTTGTATAAACAAACCAATGCAACCAAAATTAGAAGGAAAGCAATGGAAGAATATTTTTTGTAATAAACTCTCTGACAAAGGTTTAATTTCCCAAATATATAAGGAACTAACTCTAATTTACAAAAAAAAATCAAGCCATTCCCCAGGCAACAAATGGTCAAGAGACATGGCTAGGCAGTTTTCACAGGATGAAATCAAGACTATCCATAAGCACATGAAAAAGTGTTCTAAATCCCTCCTGATTAGAAAAAATGTAAATTAAAAACAACTCTGAAGTACAACATTACACCTATCAGACTGGCCAATATGACAGCAAAGGGAAGTGATAAATGTTGGAGATGTGGCAAAATTAAAACACTAATAAACCGCTGTTGGAGTTGTGAGTTGGTCCAACCATTCTGGAGGGCAATTTGGAACTATGAGCAAAGAACTTTAAAAGACTGCCTGCCCTTTGATCCAGGCTGGGTTTATACCACAAAGAGGTAATAAGGAAGAAGACTTGTACAAAAATATTTATAGCCAAGTTCTTTGTAGTGGCAAAAAAAAATGGAAAATGAGGGTTTGTCCATCAATTGGGGAATGGTTGAATAAATTGTGGCATCTGATGGTGATGGAATACTACTGTGCTAAAAGTAATAATGAACTGGAGGAATTACATGTGAACAGAAAAGACCTCCAGAAGTTCATGCAGAGAGAAAGGAGTAGAACCAAGAGAACATTATACACAGAGACTGATACATTGTGGCACAATCTAATATAAAGAATTTTTCTACTAGCAGCAATGCAATGATCCAGGACAATTCTGAGGGACTTATGAGAAAGAATACTATCCACAGCCAGAGAAAGAACTGTGGGAACAGAAATGCAGTAGAAAAACATATGATCTATCACATAGTTCAATAGGGATATGATTAGTGTTTTGATGCTAAAACATCACTCTACAGCAAATATGAATGACATGGAAATAGATTTTGAACAATGATACATGTATACAGTAAAATTATTTGTCAGCTCCTGGAGGAGGAGGTGGGGGTATCATAAATCATGTAACCCTGGAAAAAATACTCTAAATAATTTTTTTAAATAAATTTGTTATTTCTACTAGTTTTTTGGTTGACCCTCTGAAGTTCCCTATATATACCATAATATCATCTGCAAAGTGATAACTTTGTTTCTTTATTGCCTATTCTAATTCCCTTAATTTCTTCTTTTGCTCTTATTGTTATAGCCAGTGTTACTAGTATATAATATTAAATAGTAGTGGTGATAATGGGGATCCTTGTTTCTCCTCTGATCTGAATGAGGATTCTAGTTTATCCCCATTACAGATAATACTTGTTGATGTTTATAGATAGATGCCTGTATTACTTTAAGAAAAAATCCTTTTATTCCATTGTTTTCTAATGTTTTTATAAAGAATAGATATGATATTTTGTCAAAGACTTTTTCTGTATCTATTGCTATGGGAAGAAGCTTTACAATAATTTTAATAGCCTATGAAATAGGCATTCCAGATGGAACAGTAGAAGGCTGGATTGTATTTGGTTGAAACTTTGGGGTAGACAAGTTGAGGAGGAGAGGAGGAATTTTGGTATGAAGGGTCAGGGAAGAGAGTTTGAATGATGATCAAGATGAATTTGGAGCTATTTGGATGTGAAGGATATAACCAAATATGAGAATGTTCATAACTGAGTGGAAGCACCATTCATTTATACAATAAAGTTGGAGCTAGGACTGGAAGCAACTGCAACATGAGACAAGAGGCACAAAGTCAAGAAGGATGTCCCACTTCATACCTACTCTCCCTTCAAATGCTGAAGGTTAGAAAGGAAAAATGTACAACTGGAGATAAAAGTTGAATCTGTACAGTTGGAGAAAAAAGACCCATTACCTACTACTTTTCCTCTCCTATTTCCTTAAAGGATAAATACATTAGGAAATGGAAAACCTGAAATCTGAATGTAGGTTTTTCTTCTTTGCACCAGATTCTCCACATCCCAGTTGAGAGACTGGACTGAGAGCAGGGAACAGAAGTCATTCCTTTGGGGCAGATGGAATAGGAGTGTCATAGCATGGTCCCTTACAAATTTCCCTCAGGGACATGTGTTGTACCCAGCAGGAGATGGAAGGTACAAGCTATACATAACCTGTGGTTTTATAATCTGAAAAGGCTGTCTATTAAGTGACTTCAGGAAATGAAAGGCTTCTTGTGTAGAAGGAAGTCTCTTGGACCTGGGAGAAGACACATAGCCTAGTAACTTACAGGCTTTCCTTGGGGAGTACACTTTACTCAGCAGGATATAGGAGGTTCATGGTACTAGTGTTGTGAGGATTTTTGGCCCCTCTTCTCACTTGAGGAAGCTGGTGATCTCAGAAAAGAAATTCATGCCTTAATTAAGCTATGGAGCTGGTCCATAAATATGAATATCTGTAAAAGATAGTATAGAAAGACATTGAGTTGGGCCCAGAATTGAACAGGAGGTGGAAAACAGGTTGGATTGCCTTTAGGAAATGACAAATCTCCTTTACTGACCCTAAGATTCCCATGAAAACAAAGGTTCATCTTATTAATACTAGTTTCCTATCAGTGCTGCTAGACGGCAATAAGAAATGGAGAATAATTCTCTTCAACAAATTTAAAATAACTAGCCCCCAAAGGACAATAGAGAGGGACTTGGTGGTACTTGGTGGGTAAAAAGGGCTACAAAATATGACAGATGAGCAATTTGAAGAAGAGTAAATGATATTATCAAGGAAATCTATGCTAAAGAAGACTGGTTGATCATCTGGTGAGAGACTACAATAACAACGAGACCTCCAGTATATTGCCTGGACCCTCTTGTGTCCAAAGTATGAAAGGATATAGATGGGTAAGTAGGTAGGCATGAAATATTGTAATCTGTATTCTGGGAGGGAACCCCCCACCCCCCAAAAATAAGTGAGATCACAGATCACATTGAGCATTTGAATTGTGGCCCCCTACAGCTCTTCCAACTACCTCCCTTGGCCTCATGAGCAAGAAATAGTTTTGTGGGTGGTAATTTTTTTTTAATCAGCTATTTATTTAAAATACGATTCTTGTTTGTTTTAAGCGATCTAAATTAAATACAGCTTCGGGAAAGTTTAATTGGTGGTTGTGTTTGTTTCTAGGTGTCTTGGGCCTTTTCATTTCTGCTGAAAACTATAATCCTAGCCCTGCAGCACTCTGCAATCTGTCACTGGGGGGTTCTGACACTCAGGAGAAGGCAACTGGAATCCTTAGGACCCAGTAAGGAGCAACCTGATAGCCAGCAAGCATTCATGACTGAGGGCACAGGAGAGAAATGGGTCAAATTGCCTTATGAGGAAAATGGGATACATTTGGCAAGAAAAGCAGAAATGGCATGGGGGAGCTGGAATTCTAAGACTTTGAAATAGAGGAAAGTATTCTGGATTAGGAGTAAAGTGTGCTAAACTGCAGTCTTGGCTATCCCACTTGTTAACTGTGTGACTTCGGTCAGGGGACTTTGCCTCCCTAAAAGTCAGTTTTCTCATATGTAAAAAGGAGATATTAAACAAAATGATCGCTATGTTTCCCTCTCAAAACAATAATAGAAGACTAATATTAAAATATCTATTGCTATATTAAGTTTCTATTTACTAATATTAAATATCTATTATTCTGTGAAATAAAAGAAAGAAAGAAGAAATTACATTGGACTGAGGTATTTAGGGAAGTCAACCAGAAAGAGAAAGTATATTACCTAGGACTCATCTGACAAAAAGAGATAGTTAAATAAGAGAGCAAGAGAGGTTGTCTATGGTCCTGGGGTTTATATCCAGGACATAATATAAAACCTCTTAAGACTTATCAAATTTTTCTACCTCTCCGATCACTTGTATGGACACAAAATAGAGTGAGAAAGTACCTAAAAGGTATTGCTAAGGATTATGAAGTCTTCACCAAGAAAGTAAAGATTTTAGGAGAAGAATTTATGTTTTCCTCCTAGAAGATGGAGCATATTTTTTTATCTTTCTTTAAATCCCCAAAAAATAACATACATTGGTCACAAAGTAAGTGCTTAAAAATTACCTGATGACTGACTGATTGCTATGCATTGAAGGCAAAAATTTCAGAAAAGAAAGGCAGATTTGCAAAGCAAACAGTTGAGAACCTACTGTCTGAGAGGAAGATGTGGATATCTGAACCTTGATTTACAACTTGGAAAGGATGGACCCTTCTCCAAGAATAAGGCATATCCAATGAAAACTAACAAAAATGTTTTGGTTCAGCCAATATATCCTGAAAAAAAATGATACCATGCCCAAAATGGTATTAAATTGTGCATATCTTTTGACCCATTGATATCAATACTAGGTCTATGCCCAAAGAATCAAAGAAAGAGTAAAAGGACTTCTATGTTCAGAAAATATCTATATTAGTTTTTTGGGGGGAGGCAAACAACTGAATGCTGAAAAGCAATTGGGCACTGGTTGAACAAGTTTTGGCATATCAATGTCATAGA
This sequence comes from Monodelphis domestica, assembly GCF_027887165.1. Taxonomy (NCBI): domain Eukaryota; kingdom Metazoa; phylum Chordata; class Mammalia; order Didelphimorphia; family Didelphidae; genus Monodelphis; species Monodelphis domestica. The sequence goes on from NC_077227.1 coordinate 354,268,972, forward strand.
ATATTATTGTGCTATAAGAAAGAATGAAAGGTATAATTTCAGAGAAAACTGGGAATATTTTTAGGGATTAATGAAGAGTGAAATTAGTAGAACCAAAAGTGCAATTTATAGAGCTATGTGGCATAGTAGAGTGCTAAACCTGGAATTTGGAAGATGTGTTTAAATTTGACCTCAGACACTAAATACCTATTTAATGTTAGGCAAGCCACTTACCTGTTTTAGCCACAGTTTCTTAATCTGTAAAATGAGGATAATAATAGCACCCACCTCATAAGGTTGTTGTGATTGTAAAAAAGAATGCTTTATTCCTTTTTTAATTTAACAGGGGACCTGGAGGTCCTCTTACCATAGAGATGTGTTGGGATTAACCAGCCCACACTGAAAAGAAATAGGATTGGGGGAGTCTCCTGCTGGGGAGTGTCACTTGGAAGCTATCAGTTGCTGACAGTTAGAAGAGTCAGTTGCTGACAGTTGGGGAGTTGTGGATTTAGGGTTAGTTAGTGTGTGTTAGGGCTAGCAGTTGCAGGGAAATTGGTTGCTGGTCTTTGGGGATTAGTTGCTGGTGCTGTGGTTGGTGTTTAGTTGCTGGAATATAAAGGCAGTCCTGAGCTTACTAAGAGGACTTTTGGCTTTAGCCTTTAAAGGGTTATTTGCCTCTGGGATCTCTAGAGAGCAGAAGGTCCGTCTCATAGGCAAGGATCTGCTTTCAGTTGGCTACTGACAGTTGGGCTGTTATAGAAAACTGATTGCAAAAGTGAGTGAGTGGTGGCTATCCATTATTTTAGGGGGCTAGGTAGTTAGAGAATAATTTATACATAGAGTAGGTTAGATTAGGCCTGGGTTGTGCCAGGAAGAAGAAACTGTCCTCAGAAGACAGAGATAGTATTAAGAATTTTTGGTAGTTATAGTGGTAGTCTCTCGGTGATCGAGAATGACTGTTGTCTTTGTGCAGTTTCATCTATGGTGTACCCTCATGTGGCTTTGGAGTCCAAAGGCTGAGGCGCACAGTTTGTGGCACATGGGGCATGGGACACCAGTTGTTACAGGAGGTGCGGTTGTGGCCTGGTGTCAGCGTTCATGCGCAGCGGCAAGACGTCAACGTCGCTCATCTTCAAAGGTGGTGGCGGCATGGTTAATGTGGGTTCGCCAGCTGCTTCTGACAGAGGCAGCGAGTTCTAGTTGCTTTGGTGTAATGCCAGCCCACTTCAAGTTGGACTTTAGCTGATCCTTGAATCTTTTCTTCGGTCGGCCTTGTTTCCTGAGTCCAGCTGACAGTTCACCATAGAATACCTGTCTTGGTATTCACTGTGGGTCCATGTGGATGATGTGTCCAGACCATCGTAGCTGGGTTTTGAGGACCATGACTTTGATGCTGGTGGAGTTGGCTCTGTCGAGGACTTCCTGGTTGGTGATTCGGTCCTGCCATCGGATCCTCATGATTGACCGGAAGGAGCGTTGGTGGAATTGCTCCAACTGTTTCATGTGCTTCCAGTACAATGCCCATGTCTCACAACCGTACAGGAGCGAGCTGAGGACCACTGCGTTATACACTTTGAGCTTCCTCGCAGTGCTTACACCGCTGTGTTGGAGGACTTTGCAGTGCAGCCGCCCGAGTGCCTGGCTGGCCTTTTGGATCCTGGCATTGATCTCATGGTCTAGGGACCCGTCGTTGGCGATGGTGCTGCCCAGGTACTTGAAAGTGTTGATGTTAGAAAGCTGCGTGCTGTCGATTGTAATGCACAGCTGGTTAGTTGGCCTCCCTGGTGCGGGTTGGAACAGCACCTCTGTTTTGCTGAGGCTGATAGTCAGGCCAAACAGTTTTGTTGTGGTAGAGAACCTGTCCACAATGGTTTGGAGATGATTTTCTTGGTGGGCCATGAGAGCACAGTCATCTACAAAGAGAGCTTCCAGGATGAGTCTCTCTGTTGTCTTTGTTTTTGCAGTCAGGCGGCGAAGGTCGAACAGTGAGCCATCCAGTCGGTATTTGATGTAGACACCCAGGTCTAGATCCATCACAGCATGTCGTAATACTTGGGTGAAGTATAGGTTGAATAGTACCGGAGCGAGGACACAGCCTTGTTTCATGCCATTGGAGATGTTGAAGCGATCAGAAGTCTCTCCACCAAATAGGACTTCCCCTGTCATGTCGACATGAAAGAGATGGATCAGTTTGATGAATTTTGCTGGGCAACCGAGCTTGCTGAGGATCACCCACAATGTGTCCCTGTTCACTGTGTCGAACACCTTTGTCAGGTCTATGAAGACAATGTAGAGACTCAGGTTCTGCTCAAGGCATTTTTCCTGCATTTGCCTCACTGTGAAGACCATGTTGATGGTGCTGTGATCTGGTCAGAAGCCACATTGTGATTCAGGCAGGTTCTGCTCTGAAACAGATGACAGGAGTCTGTTGAGTATAACACGGGCGAGGATCTTTCTGGCAGTGGAGAGTAGTGAGATGCCTCTGTAGTTGTCACAGGCTGCTCATGAGCCTTTGTTCTTGTATAGGGCTACGATGGAGGCATCTCTGAGTTCTGGGGGCATGTCTTCCTCTTCCCATATGCTGGTCAGCACTATGTGGAATGCCTGGAGCATAGGACAGAGATAGTATTAAGAATTTTTGGTAGTTATAGAATAACTAGTATAGACATTAGGAAATTTTCTTTCTCTACCTCTTTCCTATATTTCTCTCCTTTATTATATTCATTTGATTATATTCTTTTATTATCTCTATTTTAATTAAACTAAATTGTTCATTGTTAAAAGCTTTTTTAAAAAGAAATTTTCTTTTTTCTGGATTAAAGGGATAATATTAATTTACAACTCTACTATATTCTCATTAAAACTTAAATTATTAAAAGTTGCTCTCTTATTTTGTCAAAACTCCTATTTTAACCCTTATAAGATAATCAAATGAGATAATATTCATAAAATACTTCACAAACTTTAAAGCATTATATAAATGCTTACCATTATTATCATACAATATTGTAAAAACAAATAACTTTAAAGACAATACTCCCAGTTTGAATTTAGGCAGTATATGGCTTTCTCCAGAGAAGTATTCTTGGAATATCTTGGTGTTAAGGGAAAAATTAAAGAAAAAAGACAAAGGAAACAAAGGTAAATGTGCGTATGGAAGGCAACATATATCTACATGTCTTTTTGTCCTATCATATGGTTTCCCTCTTATGAGTGGGTATTAGGTATATTTCCTATTTTTGCTTGATTAAAATCAGTGATTATCAGACATGCTCTAGTATATCATTCTCAAACTCCAATTACATCAGTGCATGGAACAGATAGTTACTTGATAGAGATAAAAAATTGCATCATGAATGATGGTCAAATATATATTTACCAATATAAATTGCATAGAAAGTAGATACAATGTAGGAAAAAGCAGAATAATAAAGATGGAGATGCCCAGAAATTCACAAGAGACAAAATTTTTAAAAGACAACATTAAAATTCATGGCTTTCAGATAGCTTTACAAAAGTACATAAAGTATGGGTTATAAGCAAGGTAAACTAGAGATAATAATAAAGTTGACTTGATAAGAATCATTGAGATTTTTTTATGAGGGAACTTATAAATAAACTATGGCTCTGAAAGAGCATACTATATTCAAAAGGAAGAAAATAGATAAAGGGGAGATGAATCTTTTTTTATTAAAATGATATACTCATGGAAAATATCAAGGAAATTGGTCAAGAAGCATGATGAAGAGCATTTGGGTAATGGTCAACCTGGGAAAAATAGAAGAAATATTATCAATAGTATCAATACACCTATAAAGAAACAGCAAATAGATGAGGAGCTCAGGGGATAGATCAAAGCCCTGAAATTTGGGATATAATAGAGTGATGATGAGTAATTTTCATTTTATAAATTTCTAGAGGTTCTACTCTACAAAAACAGAATGTATAGTAATTATTTGTGTGCCTAAATTATAAAGTCATCTTTCAAAAGTTGAAGGAAGAATTTAAGGTGAGTTGGTAAGGGCCTGGTTGTCACCAACAAGGAGGAACTACTTATTGGGATGAAAATTACGTGAAGACCTTCAGGACAGGTAACCAAGCTTTCTTAAGATTTACAAGAGAGGAGAAAAAGTCAGAAGTAATCTGACATGAACCCTAGATTTATACAAAGTAGATTTCAGATGCTTTAGAGAAAGGCTAAAGAGGATCCTTTGGGCTAAAAGTTTTTATGAGAAGTCATTCTAGAAAATTTCAGAAGTTGTTTTTACTGCAGACATCAGTATCCTTCTAGTCATCCCAACTCAAAATCTCAGAATTATCATTCACTTCGAACTCTACATTAGAACGTACAATTTATTATTTGCAAAATCATTTTGCCTACCTCCACATTATCTCTCACACCCATCCTTTTCTGTACTCACATAGCTACCATCCTAGTTCAGGCCCTCATCATTGCTCACCTGGATTGTTGCAGTAGCCTCATTGTCAGTCCCATTTCCTATGGTCTCTTCCCTCTCCAAACCACCATCTATATAGCTACCAAAATGATTTTTCTAAAATGAAAGTGTGATCATATCCCTCCTTCATAAAATAGCCTCTAGTAGCTCTCCATCACCTCTAGGATGAAAGAGAAAATCCTCCATCTAGTTTTTAAAGCCCTTCAAACTCTGATCTCCTATTCCATTTCCAATCTTGATACAAAAGACTACCCTTTCTATATCCTATAGTCCAGGCTCCTCCTTTTCCTCAGCTGGAGAATTACATCTTCCACTTTTATGCATTTGCACTGGTGTGTGCACTACACCTGCAACACATTCCCACCTCACCTCTACCTTTTAGAACCCCTTGTTTTTAGTTCAGAAGTCTGTTTAAACAGAATGTTCCACACAATGTCTTTCCTCATCCCCCTACCTGCTACTTTCATCTTCCCTCAATATACTTTAGTTACTTTCAAGATATTTTCTATGAGGTTTTATATGTATATATTGTCTTTCCTAAAAGAAAAAAAAATCTCCTTAAGACTAGAAAAGGTTTCATGTTTGCTATTCTCTCTCCAGGATGCCAAGCATATATCAGGCTCTTAATAATGCTTGTAGATTGATTGCATAGTGATGTGGAAGGACAGAGAACTCATCAATAATTTAGATTTTATAAAAATGTGTTCAAGAGATGAAAACTATAATCGTTAACAAATATTAAGTACCAAGATGTGAAACATGCACATGAATTTTGAGACATGAATGTTAGCATGCATTTAAAACTTCAGAAGAAACCAAAACTTGGAAAGGAACCCTACAGACAAAAAGAAATGTAATTTTTTAAGTTATTTGGGAAACTATTAGTATCAAAGAAGAGATAGGACTATTTTTTGAGATGGAAAGGGGTCAGAATGATCATTGGACTGGGAAAAAAAAACAGAAAAGAGATTAAGCAGGGACCTGAAACAAAGAGGAAAAAAATAAAAAACCAGGGAAGTAGTCAGGGATTACTGGATGCCCTGGAGTTCATCACCAAGTGCAGACAACTACATTCAAGTGTACTAAAGGAATTGATAGATTTAAGTGACTTTGAGAGATCTATGAAGTAGAATGCATAACTGGACAGTTATTATAGAATTTAAGTTCAAATGATAACTCACTTTTTAAAAGGAGAAAAGAAATAGGGCCTGAAAATTATAGGCCATAAAGTTTTATTTCAATTCCCAGCAAAATTCTAGGATGTATTATAATAAAGATAGATTTTAAAAATCAAGAAAAGTAATTACTGAGAGCTAGTAAGGTTTTATTAATTACAATACATCCAGACTAAAATTGTTTCTTTTTTGTAATTTTTTAAATCTTGTGTGTGGAAATTTGTTATCAAGTATCAAGTATAATTGGCAAAAAGAAAGTACATAATACAAGGAATTTGCTGCATAGATTCAACACTTTCTGAGAAAGTATTGTCTTTCCAAGGACAACATATGATTGCAAGAAAAATCAAAGCTCATCAGAGAGAGGGCAAGGGAAGAAAGGGAATGAGTATTAACCTAGTACCTACTATGTGCTACGGTTTGGGCTAATCACATTTCAGATTTTTTCCATTTGTCCTGACAAAAACACTACAAGGGAGATGCTGGTATCATTCCCATTTTATAGTTAAGGAAACTGAGGCAAAAAGAGGTAAAGTAACTTGCCAAGGGTAACACAATTAGTAAGTGTCTATGACCAGATTTGAATTTAAGTCTTCTTTATTCCAGGCTCTCACACACCACATAAATGTCTCAATGGAGAGTAACCATCATCCAAAAGGTTAGAAGGGTATGCACCTCTAGAGACTAGATTGCATGACAAATGTTGGGAGGGAATGAGGTCAAATTGGACCATAAAATTTGGTATACAAGAGACTTCCAGTTAAGATGGCGGCTTAGAGAAAGCCAAAGTTCAGATCTCCGGAAAACCCTTCCCGACTGATCTCAAACTATAAGCTCCTAAGGCGCCGAAATTCAAAACGATCAACAGCACAGACCCTGGGAACCCTCCTCCTGGACCTGGACCCGGATCAAAAGGTACGGCTCCCCTCAAAAGCCAGAACCCGAGATCACTCGGACCTAAGGGGTAGGAGCACAGAGTCCAAGGCTCCGGGAAGCTGCAGCCCTGCCCGGCTCAGAGAGCAGGGTCGTTTGAAACAACAACAACCCTCAGGGCCTTCTATCCGAGTCCCAGTGAAAGTCACTGCCTGGAGCAAGACAGCCTCACCGGCTGGATCCTGCTATCCAAGTCTCAGTGAAAGCCCCTGCCCTCAGAGCTTGGGGAAGCTGCAGCCCATCCCCCCGCAGGCCGACAAAACAGCCTCACGGCCAGCGATTCTGAAGGCAACTTCCGGAAAGCAACGTGGTCCGACCCTTCCATTCCAGTTCCAGTGAGGCATATTCAGTTTAACCCAGGGAAAGCTCATAGAACCGACAATCTGCCCAGGACTAAAGCCTCTGAACACCAGACAGAGATAAGAAAAGCTAATCCTCCACATTCAGAGATGGCAAACTCCACAGAAGCACAGAAGCCCCAAAATACCAAGAAAAATAAGAAGAAAGGGGCGACTTTGGACACATTCTATGGAGCCAAAATACAAAATACAGAGCAGATAGAAGAAGATATACAAGAAAATGCTCCAAAATCTTCCAAAGGAAATGGAAACTCTCCACAAACCCATGAAGAATTTGAATCAGAAATGACCAAAAAGATGGAAGCCTTCTGGGAGGAAAGGTGGGAAATAATGCAAAAGAAATTCACGCATCTACAAAACCAGTTTGACCAAACTGTAAAAGAAAACCAGGCTTTAAAGCAAGAACTAATAACGCAAAGCCAAAACACCAAGAAATTAGAAGAGAACATAAAATATCTCACCGACAAGGTGATAGATCTGGAAAATAGAGGGAGAAGAGATAATTTAAGAATAATTGGACTCCCAGAAAAGCCAGAAATAAACACCAAACTGGACATGGTGATACAAGATATAATCAAAGAAAATTGCCCAGAGATTCTAGAACAAGGGGGCAATACAGCCACTGACAGAGCTCACAGAACACCTTCTACACTAAACCCCCAAAAGACAACTCCCAGGAATGTAATTGCCAAATTCCAAAGCTATCAAACAAAAGAAAAAATCCTACAGGAAGCCAGAAAAAGACAATTTAGATATAAAGGAATGCCGATCAGGGTCACACAAGACCTTGCAAGTTCTACTCTGAATGATCGTAAGGCATGGAACATGATCTTCAGAAAGGCAAGAGAGCTGGGTCTCCAACCAAGAATCAGCTACCCAGCAAAACTGACTATATACTTCCAAGGGAAAGTATGGGCATTCAACAAAATAGAAGACTTCCAACTTTTTGCAAAGAAAAGACCAGAGCTCTGTGGAAAGTTTGATACCGAAAATCAAAGAGCAAGGAATACCTGAAAAGGTAAATATTAAGGAACGGGGAAAAATGTTATCTTCTTCTTTTACTCAAACTCTCTTCTATAAGGACTACATTTATATCAATCTATGTATACTAACATGTGGGGAAAATGTAATGTATAAATAGGGGGTAAAGAAAGACCAAATAGAATATTCATTCTCACACAAAGATTCACATGGGAAGGGGAGGGGAAGAAAACTCCTATAAGAAGGAGAGGAAGAGGGGGGCGGGGAGGGTTTACTTAAACCTCAATCTCAGGGAAATCAACTCTGAGAGGGAAAAACATCCAGATCCATTGGGATCTTGAATTCTATCTTACCCAACAAGGGTAAGGAGAAGGGAAAACCAAGGGGGGGGGAGGGGGAGAGGGAGAACAAAAAGGGAGGGAAAGAGAGGGGGGAGGGGGAGGGAAGAAAGAGGGAGGGACTAAAAAGGGAAACATTAAGGGAGGGGACAAGGGGGACTGATTCAAAGTAAATCACTGGACTAAAAGGTAGAGCCAAAGAAGAAAAGGTTAGAATTAGGGAAGGCAATCAAAATGCCAGGGAGTCCACAAATGACAATCATAACTTTGAACGTGAATGGGATGAACTCACCCATAAAACGTAGACGAATAGCAGAATGGATTAGAATCCAAAACCATACCATATGTTGTCTTCAAGAAACACACATGAATTTTGACTACATCAAACTAAAAAGCTTTTGTACAAACAAAACCAATATAACTAAAATCAGAAGGGAAACAACAAATTGGGAAAAAATCTTCATAGAAACCTCTGACAAAGGTTTAATTACTCATATTTATAATGAGCTAAATCAATTGTACAAAAAATCAAGCCATTCTCCAATTGATAAATGGGCAAGGGAAATGGATAGGCAGTTCTCAGATAAAGAAATCAAAACTATTAACAAGCACATGAAGAAGTGTTCTACATCTCTTATAATCAGAGAGATGCAAATCAAAACAACTCTGAGGTATCACCTCACACCTAGCAGATTGGCTAACATAACAGCAAAGGAAAGTAATGAATGCTGGAGGGGATGTGGCAAAGTAGGGACATTAATTCATTGCTGGTGGAGTTGTGAACTGATCCAACCATTCTGGAGGGCAATTTGGAACTATGCCCAAAGGGCGACAAAAGAATATCTACCCTTTGACCCAGCCATAGCACTGCTGGGTCTGTACCCCAAAGAGATAATGGACACAAAGACTTGTACAAAAATATTCATAGCTGCACTCTTTGTGGTGGCCCAAAACTGGAAAACGAGGGGATGCCCATCAATTGGGGAATGGCTGAACAAACTGTGGTATATGTTGGTGATGGAATACTATTGTGCTCAAAGGAATAATAAAGTGGAGAAGTTCCATGGAGACTGGAACAACCTCCAGGAAGTGATGCAGAGCGAGAGGAGCAGAACCAGGAGAACATTGTACACAGAGACTAATACACTGTGGTATAATCGAACGTAATGGACTTCTCCATTAGGGGCGGTGTAATGTCCCTGAACAACTTTCAGGGATCCAGGAGAAAAAAAACACCATTCATAAGCAAAGGATAAACTATGGGAGTGGAAACACCGAGAAAAAGCAACTGCCTGAATACAGAGGTTGAGGGGACATGACAGAGGATAGACTTTAAATGAACACTCTAATGCAAATACTATCAACAAAGCAATGGGTTCAAATCAAGAAAACATCTAATGCCCAGTGGACTTACGCGTCGGCTATGGGGGGTGGGGGGGAGGAAAAGAAAATGATCTATGTCTTTAACGAATAATGCTTGGAAATGATCAAATAAAATATATTAAAAAAAAAAAAAGAAACACACATGAGGCGGGTTGACACCCACAAGGTCAGAATTAAAGGATGGAGTAAGACCTTCTGGGCCTCAACTGATAGAAAGAAGGCAGGAGTGGTAATCATGATATCTGATAAAGTCAATGCAAAAATAGACCTGATCAAAAGGGACAGGGAAGGTAATTATATTTTGTTAAAAGGGACTCTAGACAATGAGGAAATATCATTAATCAACATGTATGCACCAAATAATATAGCACCCAAATTTCTAATGGAGAAACTAGGAGAATTGAAGGAAGAAATAGACAATAAAACCATACTAGTGGGAGACTTAAACCAACCATTATCAAATTTAGATAAATCAAATCAAAAAATAAATAAGAAAGAGGTAAAAGAAGTGAATGAAATCTTAGAAAAATTAGAATTAATAGACATATGGAGAAAAATAAATAGGGATAAAAAGGAATACACCTTCTTCTCAGCACCACATGGCACATTCACAAAAATTGACCATACATTAGGTCACAGAAACATAGCACACAAATGCAGAAAAGCAGAAATAATGAATGCAGCCTTCTCAGATCACAAGGCAATAAAAATAATGATTAGTAATGGTACATGGAAAACCAAATCTAAAACCAATTGGAAATTAAACAATATGATACTCCAAAACCATTTAGTTAAAGAAGAAATCATAGAAACAATTAATAATTTCATCGAGGAAAATGACAATGGCGAAACATCCTTTCAAACCTTTTGGGATGCAGCCAAAGCGGTAATCAGAGGTAAATTCATATCCCTGAATGCTTATATTAACAAACAAGGGAGAGCAGAGATCAATCAATTGGAAATGCAAATGAAAAAACTCGAAAGCGATCAAATTAAAAACCCCCAGCAGAAAACCAAATTAGAAATCCTAAAAATTAAGGGAGAAATTAATAAAATTGAAAGTGATAGAACTATTGATTTAATAAATAAGACAAGAAGCTGGTACTTTGAAAAAACAAACAAAATAGACAAAGTACTGGTCAATCTAATTAAAAAAAGGAACGAAGAAAAGCAAATTAACAGCATTAAAGACGAAAAGGGGGACAGCACCTCCAATGAAGATGAAATTAAGGCAATCATTAGAAATTACTTTGCCCAATTATATGGCAATAAATACACCAATTTAGGAGAAATGGATGAATACATACAAAAATACAAACTGCCTAGACTAACAGAAGAGGAAATAGAATTCTTAAATAATCCCATATCAGAAATTGAAATCCAACAAGCCATCAAAGAACTTCCTAAGAAAAAATCCCCAGGGCCTGATGGATTCACCTGTGAATTCTATCAGACATTCAGAGAACAGTTAATCCCAATACTATACAAACTATTTGACATAATAAGCAAAGAGGGAGTTCTACCAAACTCCTTTTACGACACAAACATGGTACTGATTCCAAAACCAGGCAGGTCAAAAACAGAGAAAGAAAACTATAGGCCAATCTCCCTAATGAATATAGATGCAAAAATCTTAAATAGGATACTAGCAAAAAGACTCCAGCAAGTGATCAGAAGGATCATTCACCATGATCAAGTAGGATTCATACCAGGGATGCAGGGCTGGTTCAACATTAGGAAAACCATCCACATAATTGACCACATCAACAAGCAAACTAGCAAGAACCACATGATTATCTCAATAGATGCAGAAAAAGCCTTTGATAAAATACAACACCCATTCCTATTAAAAACACTAGAAAGCATAGGAATAGAAGGGTCATTCCTAAAAATAATAAACAGTATATATCTAAAACCAACAGCTAATATCATCTGCAATGGGGATAAACTAGATGCATTCCCAATAAGATCAGGAGTGAAACAAGGATGCCCATTATCACCTCTACTATTTGACATTGTACTAGAAAAACTAGCAGTAGCAATTAGAGAAGATAAAGGAATTGAAGGCATCAAAATAGGCAAGGAGGAGACCAAGTTATCACTCTTTGCGGATGACATGATGGTCTACTTAAAGAATCCTAGAGATTCAACCAAAAAGCTAATTGAAATAATCAACAACTTTAGCAAAGTTGCAGGATACAAAAGAAACCCACATAAATCATCAGCTTTTCTATATATCTCCAACACAGCTCAGCAGCAAGAACTAGAAAGAGAAATCCCATTCAAAATCACCTTAGACAAAATAAAATACCTAGGAATCTACCTCCCAAGACAAACACAGGAACTATATGAACACAACTACAAAACACTCGCCACACAACTAAAACTAGACTTGAACAAATGGAAAAACATTAACTGCTCATGGATAGGACGAGCCAATATAATAAAAATGACCATCCTACCCAAACTTATTTATTTATTTAGTGCCATACCCATTGAACTACCAAAATACTTCTTCACTGATTTAGAAAAAACCATAACAAAGTTCATTTGGAGGAACAAAAGATCAAGGATATCCAGGGAAATAATGAAAAAAAAAAACACATATGATGGGGGCCTTGCAGTCCCTGACCTAAAACTATATTACAAAGCAGCAGTCATCAAAACAATTTGGTACTGGCTAAGAAACAGAAAGGAAGATCAGTGGAATAGACTGGGGGAAAGTGACCTCAGCAAGACAGTATACGATAAACCCAAAGATCCCAGCTTTTGGGACAAAAACCCACTATTCGATAGAAACTGCTGGGAAAATTGGAAGACAGTGTGGGAGAGACTAGGAATAGATCAACACCTCACACCCTACACCAAGATAAATTCAAAATGGGTGAGTGACTTAAACATAAAGAAGGAAACCATAAGTAAATTGGGTAAACACAGAATAGTATACATGTCAGACCTTTGGGAGGGGAAAGACTTTAAAACCAAGCAAGACATAGAAAGAATCACAAAATGTAAAATAAATAATTTTGACTACATCAAACTAAAAAGCTTTTGTACAAACAAAACCAATATAACTAAAATCAGAAGGGAAACAACAAATTGGGAAAAAATCTTCATAGAAACCTCTGACAAAGGTTTAATTACTCATATTTATAATGAGCTAAATCAATTGTACAAAAAAATCAAGCCATTCTCCAATTGATAAATGGGCAAGGGAAATGGATAGGCAGTTCTCAGATAAAGAAATCAAAACTATTAACAAGCACATGAAGAAGTGTTCTAAATCTCTTATAATCAGAGAGATGCAAATCAAAACAACTCTGAGGTATGACCTCACACCTAGCAGATTGGCTAACATGACAGCTATGGAAAGTAATGAATGCTGGAGGGGATGTGGTAAAGCAGGGACATTAATTCATTGCTGATCCAACCATTCTGGAGGGCAATTTGGAACTATGCCCAAAGGGCGACAAAAGAATATCTACCCTTTGATCCAGCCATAGCACTGCTGGGTCTGTACCCCAAAGAGATAATGGACACAAAGACTTGTACAAAAATATTCATAGCTGCGCTCTTTTTGGTGGCCCAAAACTGGAAAACGAGGGGATGCCCATCAATTGGGGAATGGCTGAACAAACTGTGGTATATGTTGGTGATGGAATACTATTGTGCTAAAAGGAATAATAAAGTGGAGGAGTTCCATGGAGACTGGAACAACCTCCAGGAAGTGATGCAGAGCGAGAGGAGCAGAACCAGGAGAACATTGTACACAGAGACTAATACACTGTGGTATAATCGAATGTAATGGACTTCTCCATTAGTGGCGATGTAATGTCCCTGAACAACTTGCAGGGATCCAGGAGAAAAAAACACCGTTCATAAGCAAAGGATAAACTATGGGAGTGGAAACACCGAGAAAAAGCAACTGCCTGAATACAGAGGTTGAGGGGACATGACAGAGGATAGACTCTAAATGAACACTCTAATGCAAATACTATCAACAAAGCAATGGGTTCAAATCAAGAAAACATATAATACCCAGTGGACTTACGTGTCGGCTATGGGGGGTGGGGGGAAGGAAAAGAAAATGATCTATGTCTTTAACGAATAATGCTTGGAAATGATCAAATAAAATATATTAAAAAAATTTTAAAAAAATTTGGTATACAATAGAATTTGTATCATTGATCAAGGCTTCTATATTCATCGTTTCACTTATAAATGTATGTTTCTAAAAGTAAGATACAATACATTGTGCATACAATGTACCTAAAAGTAAGGTAAAATAGGAAAAGGGGGGGATTAGAGAATATGATCTTTAAAAGCAATAACAGAAACAGTGCAGAAGTCCACATACATAATGAGACTAAACCAAGAATAAATATTTCGATTATTAACTAAAAATAAAAATTTAGAATGAATACCTATTCTTTGAAAAGGGAAGAGAGTTGATGAAAAAGGAAAAAAATCTTCTTAGCAATAAACATAAAAAAAGACAAATTACTGAAAACAAAAGAAGTCGGAAGAAAGGGGATGCAAAGGGGAAAGTTTGAATTAAAAACTTACATGAGAATATAAAAAGAAGTTGTAAGAGTGGAGAAAAATTTTATGACTACATTAAAACAAGAAAGATAAAGCAATCAAAAACATAGATAAAACTACAAAACTAGAGAAATATCTAACAATTAGGATGGGGAAACTGAAGGTGTAAAAGAAGATACCCTTTGAGTATAGGGTTACCTTAATTTGACTTAGCAAACCTAATCTTAGGGGAAATGTGCTGAATTAAGAGTCAAAGGGAAATTTTAAAATATTTCATTCAGAAAAATATAATTCTAAAGACATAAATATAAAAAATAAACCTATTTTTGAGAATTTTTCATCTAATTAGAATAAACAGGCAATAAAACAAGATTCACAAATATGGCTATGCTTAAACATATCCAAAAAACAAAAACATGGAAAAAATAAAATTTCAAATCTGGAAGAAAAGTTTTGATCATACTATTAGAATGAATTAAAAACAGAAATTCACACTATAAATTTTTAAAAAATTAAAAGGAAGTTACATTTTGCTTAAAAACACTTTAGATAAGAGACCAATATCAATGTTAAAACTTTATGCTCAAAATGGTATAGCATACATTCATATGGGAAAGTTAACTGAATTGAAAAAAGACATAGACAGTAACACAATAATAGTAAGATATTCAGGTTCTTCACAGAACTGGATGAGTCTAATAAAAAGACAAACCAAAGGAAAATAGAGAATTGAACAAATTGTTGGGAAAATTAGAGCATAAACACTTATGGAGTTTCAACATACATAATATACAGTGAATATACCCATATACACATATATTCTTTAATGTCACATAATGCTTTCATTAAAAATATACATATTTAGGGTATAGAGAAATGACAAATAAATATTTAAAGGCAGAAATATTAAAATATGTTAAAGATCATAATGTGATAAAAGTAGAAATCAAAGAACACAAAAAGTCACAATCCTCAATGAAGATTTAATAAATATAATAATTATTAAATGGATCATAATACAAATTATAAGAAAAACTTATATACATAACTTATAAACAAATTATAAGAAAAACAGTTAAAGTCATTTTTAGAGGAAAAAAGTCTAAAAACATACATAGACAAAATAAAGATGGAGAAAATAATCATGAATAGTCACTTATGAAATAGAAACCAAGCAAATAAGCACATTCATAATTAACTCAAATGAAGCTATTTTTAAAATAAAAAAAAGAAATTGTTAAATTATAAAGGAAAAGATCATGAAAATTTATGCAAAATTATAAGCTAGCTTTTTTAAAGACTAAAAAAATAAGTTAATCATTAGGCAATCTAATTTTTAAGAGTATATAAAGTGAAAAGGTAAAAGCATGACAAAACCAAAAGAAATAAAAATAATTTTCAGAACCTTTTATATACTGTTATATATCAATAAAATTGATAATACAAAGAAAGAGGGAATTCCTTCAAAAACACAATATGCTCAAAATAACAGAACTTTGGAGATTTTAAACAATGTAATTAGAAAAGGAAATAGAATTAACTATAATTAATAGGGGGAGTGACATGATCCTGGTGCAAGACATCTTTTCTGCCAGTTTTCTAAGTTGTTTTGGGCTGAAATTTTATTTTACCCCACATTTTGTGGGTTATCCTGTTCCAGAACTCATTTTGAGGTATATCATAGTTGTTTGGAGCATAATATGATAGAGATCAGGCAAGTCCATATATCTTCCCTGCTATCTTGGCTCTGCCACCTCCTCTAAATTATACTGATTAGAGAAATACGAGTCTGAGATACTGTGATAGAGGCTGGCACTAGAGAAAAAGTGCCAGACTGAAGAGTATATGAAATCGATCACCTCCATGGGGGAGGGGCCCTAGGAGTGATTTTCCGGAGGAGAGAAGACTCTGGCTTGGAGAACAGTGAGGGTCTCTCAGTGAAGACATTGAAGAGAGAAGGTAGATAAAGACTTTCTCCTGAAGGTTACCCACTTTTCCTGCTGGTGACTGGAAATCTTTCCCCCCAACACCTCCCAATTGAAGGGACTTTCTGAAGAGAAACCTGAGCAGACTTTATCTCAGCTCCTGTTGCCCAGGGGTGAGTCAGCCTGACTTTCTCTCAGGGGGCTCAGGCTGCCAAGGCCTGAGTTCCCCCCAAACTCAAGGAAGGAGGAAAAGGGTTTAGATAGAGACAGGGACCCCCTTCTCCCACTTTCCTTTTCCCATTCTTCCCTGCCCATTATTCCTTTTGTATTACCTGATTGAGTTAACATTAAAAAGTTATCTTTTCCCCAAGCTGAGGGTGAGTGAAAGGATTGAGGGGAGACCTTTCAGTCTCAAGTAGTGGAGGGGGACAAGAGGGACAAGAGTAAATTAGGGAGAGCATCTTTAGCTAAGGAGGGAACTCAGAAGGGGGGAAATCTTCAATACCCCTCTCCTCTCTCTGAGCCAATCCATTATATCTGCTGTCTCCCCTGTACCCCACTTTGTGGAGTAGGGAGTTCTCCCTTTCCCTCTCTCTCCATACTGAAAAGCCCAAGCCTCCCTATCGGGGTACATCCCTTCCATTCTCTCTCTCTTTTTAAATTTTTTTAAAACAGGTTTCTCTTCAGAAAGTCCCTTCAATTGGGAGGTGTTAGGGGGAAAGATTTCCAGTCACCAGCAGGAAAAGTGGGTAACCCTCAGGAGAAAATCTTTATCTACTTCTCTCTTCAATGTCTTGAAGGAGAGACCCTCACTGTTCTCCCAGTCAGTCTTCTCTCCTCAGGAATTCACTTCCTCGGGCCCCTCCCCATGGAGGTGATCAATTTCATATACTCTTCAGTCTGGCACTTTTTCTTTAGTGCCAGCCTCTATCACAATACACATCTTTCAGGTTGACTAACAAGACAGAAAAAGAAAATGACCAATTCTGCAGGGGATGTAGAAAAATTGGGACACTACTGTCCTGTTGGTGGAATTGTAAACTAATCCAACAATTCTGAAAAACAATACTTCCAAAGGAATATAAAACTTTGTCCCAGGAAAACCACTATTAGGTATATATCCCAAAGAGATCAAATGTAGTTATAGCAGCTCTTTTTGTCATCTCAATGATTTGGAAACTGGGGATCTGACAGTATACTTAAAAGAATCATAGGGAATCAAGGAAAAAGCTGTTTGAAACTATTAACAACCACAGCAAGGTTGCAGGATGCAAAATAGATGCACATAAATCACCAGCTATTCTATATATCACCACAAAATCAAGCAGTGAGAAATCAGAAGTGAAATTCCATTTAAAATAATTGCATGCAATATAAGCTATTTGGGAATCTACTTGCCAAGACAAACCTAGGAACTATATGAACACAATCACAAAGCATTTCACTCAATAGAAAAAGATCTTAATTGGCGAAATATTACCCATGGGCAGGTTGAGCCAATCTAATAAAAATAATAATTCTACTTAAAATTTATTTGCTTTTTCAGGGCCATATTAACCAAACTTCCAAATAGCTGTTTAACAGAGCTAGAAAAAATAATAACAAAATTCATTTAGAAGTACAAAAATGTCAAGAACATCAAAGAAATTAATAAAAAATGTGAATGAAGGCATCCTAAGAGTTTAGATTTCAAAACTAGATTTCAAACTATATTGCAAAGTGGTAATCATCAAAAAAAATCTAGTACTGGCTAATAAATACAGTGATGGAACAGTGTAAGAGATTAGGTAACATAGAACATTGTGGTAAATGACCATATTAATCTCTTGTTTTATAAATCCAAAAATCCAAGCTTTTAGGAGCAAGAGCTTAACATTTGGCAGAAATTGCTGGGGAAATGTGTAAACAATTTAGCAGAAACAAGGCTTAGACCAACTTCTGACACTGTGTACCAAGATAAGGTCAAAATGGGTAAACAATTGAGACAAGAAGGGTATAGTATGAGTAAATTTGGAAAGTGTGGGAAAATGTACAGGTCAGGTCTAAGCGTAAGGGAAGAGTCAATTGCCAAGCAAGTGATAAGGAAAATTATAAGAAGTAAAAGGGTTTGTTTTGATTATATGATATTGACAAGTTTTTGTACAAACAAAATAAATTAAAGCAGGAAACCAAAAGCAAAATTTATAGCAAGGTTCTCTGATAAAAGTCTCATTTCTCAAAAATATAAAAAAATTGAGGTGTTTTGTGTGCGTATGTAAAAGCCATTCCTAAATTGAATATGAGAAGGCCATTTTCAGAAGGAAAAATCAAAGCTATCCATAGTCATGAAAAATGCTCTAAATCACTATTGATTAGAGAAATGAACATTTAAATAACTCCACAGTACCACTTCACACCTATCAGATTGGCTAGTAGGACAGAAAAAGAAAATGACAAATTATGCAGGGGATGTGGAAAAATTGGGGCACTAATACCCTGTTGGTGGAGTTGTGAACTGATCCAAACATTCTGGAGAATGATTTGGACCTACATTCAAAAGGCTATAAAATTGGGTATGCTCTTGGTACAGCAATACCACAACTAGATATATATTGCAAAGAGATTAAAGAAAAGGGGAAAAGATATACTCATACAAAAATATTCATAGCATCTGTTTTTGTCAGCTCAATACATTTTGGAAACTATGGTGATGCCCATTAATTAGGGAATGACTGAATAAGTTGTGATATATGATGGTGATAGAAATCTTTTGTGACCTAAAAAATGTCAAGCAAGATGATTTCAGAAACAACCTGGAAAGACTTATTTGAACTATAGCAAAATGAATGGAGTAAAAGCAGAATAATATTGTATACAGTAGCAGCAATACTGTAATGCTGATCAATTGTGAAAGACTCTGGTATTCTGATCCAAATGATACAAGACAATTTCAAAAGACCAATGATGAAAAATACTACATAACTCCAAAGGAAAAAAAACTAATGATCTTTTATTGTAGACTGAACTATTTCACTTTCTTTATTTTCTTGCTTTTTTCTAATACAGTTAATATAGAAATAAATTTTGTATGACTTCATGTGTATTAGTGATATAATGTTTGCCTTCTCAATTGGTGGGGGAGGGGCTTGAAGGAAGAAAAGAATTTAGCTTAAAATGTTTGAATGTATATTAGAAATTAAAAATGACACTTTAAAAAATAAAATAGGCATTAAAGTAAAAAAGAATTTTAAATAGCCCAGCCAATAGTGACATGTCCTTCAGATACCATGTTAATTTGTGACTTTCTTCATCTCTTATCATCTTATCATCTGTTACCCTCACATTATAATTGCAGTATTTGTGTATTTTACTTTCTCTACTGGCTGAAAGGTTACGTGAGTGAAGGGACTATGTCTTTATTTGTCTCTAAATTCAACCAATTACATATTAGATTAGAACTCTGAAAATTATAACATTCAATGATCTTACATGTTACAAAAAATTAAATATAAATTTCTTAGTGATAAAACTTTAAAATATGCAACATATAGTGTCATGTCAATGCAGGCCCTCGGAATATTGATTTTCAGAATATCAGAGCATAGAATTTTATAGTTAATAGTTAGGGATCTTCACAAGTAGTAGTACAGTGGAAAGAGACCTGGCTTTGAATAAAGACAACTTAAGTTCAGATATTACCTTGGATGTTTACTACTTGGACAAACTTCAACACTTAGACTCACTGGGTCTCAATTTATTCATCTGTGAAATGCCATAATTGGACTAGATTGCTCAGAAATTTTTTTTAATTCTCCCTCTAAGAAGAATCTGTGCCATTTGAGTTCATTTAGTTCAATTTTTAAATTTTCATTCATTAATTTATATTTTTAAAATATTTTTCCAAGTTTACATGGTTCATTTTCTTTCACTCCCCCCCCTCCCAGAGCCAACAAGAAATTCCATTGGGTTATACAAATGTTATCACTTGATACCTATTTCCATATTATTCATTTTTGCAATAGAGCAATCTTTTAAAACCAAAATCTAAAATCATGTATTCATACAAACAAGTGATAAGTGTAAGTCATATGTTTTTCTTCTGTGTTTCTACTCCTACAGTTCATTCTCTCAATGTGGATAGCATTCTTTCTCATAAGACCCTTGAATCATTGTATGGCTACTAGTAGCAAAGTCCATTACATTCAATCTTGCCACAATGTTTCACTTTCTGTGAACAATGTTCTCTTAGTTCTACTAATTTCACTCTGCATCAGTTCTTGGAGGTTCTTCCAGTTCATATAGAAATCCTCCAATTCATCATTTCTTATAGCACAATAGCATTCCATCACTATCATATACCACATTTTCTTTAGCCATTTCCCAATCAAGGAACACCCCCACATTTTTCAATTTTTTACTACCACGAGCAGTGTGACTATGAATATTTTTGTACTACCTCTTTTTATTATCTTTTTTGAGGTAAAAACCTAGTAGTATTATTGCTGAACCAAAGGGCATGCTTTTAAATCCCTTTTTGCATGATTCCATAATGCCTTCCAGAATGGCTGGATTAATTCACAACTCAACCAGTAATGCATTAGAGTCCCAATTTTGCCACAACCCCTCCAACATTTATTTTCCTTTACTGTCATATTGGTCAATATGCTAGATGTAAGGTAATACCTCAGAGTTGTTTTGATTTGCATTTCTCTAATCAGGAGGGATTTAAAACATTTTTAAATGATTATTGACAGTTTTGATTTCTTCTTCTTAAAAGTACCTATTCTTTGACTATTTGTCAATTGTGGAATACATTGATTTCTTGTACATTTGACTTAGTTCCTTATATATTTGGGAAATTAGACCTTTATCGGAAAATTTTCTTATAAAAGTGTTCTCCCTGTTTTTTGCTTCCCTTCTAATTTTTGTTTATTTATACAAAAATGTATTTTAATATAATCAAAATTGTTCATTTTACTTTTTGTAATGTTCTCAATCTTTTGATTGGTCTTAAATCCCTTCCCTTCCCATACATCTGAAAAGTATATTATTCTATGTTCTCCTATTTTATTTACAATTTCACTCTTTATATTTAAGTCATTGTAGGGTTTAAAATGAATGGTTTGACTAAATATACGAGAATTTGGTTGCCAATATTATAACTCAAGTCAGAATGACTTTTTATTTAGCAGTTTTATTTACAAAGTAGAGGGAAAGAGTAAAGGAGAGAAATGTGAAATAGGGTAGAGTAAGCAGTCTAGCTTATCACCCTAAATATTTGCTCTGGTGCCTGGCTTACCTCAGGCTTGGTGAATTAGCCCTCCTGAGGAGGACCCTTAACCAGAGGGCTGTTTAGCCGGAGGACATGGCTAATTGTAGTCTTTAAATTTGCTTAGGACTCCCTATAGGGTAGTCAGTTGCTTCTTGGAGGTGCAACCCACTTTAGTAAGTAGTTTGTGGACTTCTCATACTTTAGGGTTAAATAGAGGTGTATCTGCTTTTGTTGATTAAATTTAAAAGTAAGCAAGGAGAGTATTAATTCCATCTTCACACCATTTACCCATTTTATATTTATCTTGGTATAGGGTGTAAGATAGTGATCTAAACTTATTTTTTCCCATATTGTTTTCCAACAGTTTTTGGTCAAATAGCAAGTTCTTGTTCTAAAAGCCAGTATCATTGGGTTTATCAAACACTAGCTTGTTGAGGACATTAGCATCTAGTCTATTCCACTGATCCACCCTTCTATCTCTTAGCCAGTAGCATAATCTGCTTTGTAGTAATTTAAGATCTGGTACTGCTAAGCCCCCATCCTTCCCATTTTTTTTATTAGTTTGCTTGATATTCTTGGTCTTTTGCTCTTCCAAATGAAATTTGTTAGAATTTTTTTTCTAATTCTATAAAAAAGGTTTTTGGTAGTTTCAAAGATATGGCACTGAATATGTCAAATAATTTAGGTAGAATTGTCATTTTTATTATATTAGCTTGTCCTTCCTACTCATGAACATTGATATTTTTCCAATTGTTTAGATCTAGTTTTATTTGAGTAAAATATTTAATAGTTTTGTTCATATAATTCCTGAGTTTGTCATGGCAGATAGATTGCTGAAATACTTTATATTATCTAGCATTATTTTAAATAGAGTTTCTCTTTCTACCTCTTACTGCTGATTTTTGATGGAAATATATAGAAATGCTAATGATTTTTGTGGGATTATTTTCTATTATGAGAATATAAATTTAGGTTTTATGCTAAATATGAGAATTCTAAAGTAATATTGTGGTCATCAACTTAAAAATATTACAGCTTAAGTCAAAATGACTCTTAGCAGCTTTATTTACAAAGAGGTGGAAAGAGTGAAAGAGGAAAAATGTTAATAAAGGGAAAGAAGATACTGCCTAGTTATAAATACCCTGAGTTTCATTCTAATGTCTTGAAATGACAAATGTGAATCCAAAAGCAAATCTCACCAGAATCCAAAGTCCTAATTAGGTAGCCAAAATCCAAAGAGCCAGGAGACACTGAAGAATGTACTGAGAACCTTCAGTTCACACAAGGATAAGACAAAATGAACCCACATAAGTCATCAGCATTTCTATATATCTCCAACACATCTCAGCAACAAGAATTAGAAAGAGAAATTTCATTTGAAATCATCCTAGACAATATAAACTACTTAGGAATCTATCTGCTGAGACAAACATAGGAACTATATGAACAAAACTACAAAACTCTTTCCATACAATTAAAACTAGATCTAAACAATTGGAAAAACATTAACTGCTCATGGATAGGATGAGCTAACATAATAAAAATGACCATTCTACCCCAACTTATTTACTTATTTAGTGCCATAGCCATCGAACTACCAAAAAACTTTTTTAATGAATTAGAAAAAACTATAACAAAGTTCACTTGGAAGAACAAAAGATCAAGGATATCCAGGGAAATCATGAAAAAAAATGCGAAGGAAGGTGGCCTTGCAGTACAAGATGTCAAGCTATACTATAAAGCAGCAGTCATCAAAACAATATGGTACTGGTTAAGAGACAGAAGGGAGGATCAGTGGAATAGACTTGGGGTAAGTGACCCCAGCAAAACAGCATATGACAAGCTCAAAGATCCCAGCTTGTGGGACCAAAATCCACTATTTGACAAAAACTGCTGGGAAAATTGGAAGACAGTGTGGGAGAGATTAGGTTTGGATTAACATCTCACACCCTACACCAAGATAAACTCAGAATGGATGAATGACGTGAACATAAAGAAGGAAACTATAAGTAAATTAGGTGAACACAGAATAGTATACATGTCAGATATTTGGGAAGGAAAGATTTTAAAACCAAGCAAGAGTTGGAAAAAAATCACAAAATGTAAAATAAATAATTTGGACTACATCAAATTAAAAAGTTTTGTACAAACAAAACCAATGTAACCAAAATCATAAGGGAAGCAACAAGTTGGGAAACAATCTTTATAACAAAAATCTCTTACAAAGGTCTAATTACTCAAATTTACAAAGAGCTAACTCAATTGTACAAAAAACCAAGCTATTCTCCAATTGATAAATGGGCAAGGGACATGGATAGGCAGTTCTCAGATAAAGAAATCAAAACTATTAATAAGCACATGAAGAAGTGTTCTAAATCTCTTATAATCAGAGAGATGCAAATCAAAACAACTATGAGGTATCACCTCACACCTAGCAGATCGGCTAACATTACAGCAAAGAAAAGTAATTAATGCTGGAAGGGATGTGGCAAAGTCAGGACATTAATGCATTGCTGGTGGAGTTGTGAATTGATCCAACCATTCTGGAGGGCAATTTGGAACTATGTCCAAAGGTCACTAAAAGACTGTCTGCCCTTTGATCCAGCCATAGCACTGCTGGGTTTGTATCCCAAAGAGATAATAAGAAAAAAGACATGTACAAGAATATTCATAGCTGCACTTTTTGTGGTGGCAAAAAATTGGAAAATGAGGGGATGCCCTTCAATTGGGGAATAGCTGAACAAATTGTGGTATCTGTTGGTAATGGAATACTATTGTGCTCAAAGGAACAATAAAGTGGAGGCATTCCATGGGATCTGAAATGACCTCCAGAAACTGATGCAGAGCAAAAGAAGCAGAACCAGGAGAACATTGTACACAGAGACCAAAACACTATGGTACAATCAAATGTAATGGACTTCTCCATTAATCTCAATGCAGTGATCCTGGGCAACTTAGAGGGATCTACAAGAAAAAACACTATGCACAATCAGAGGAAAAACTGTGGGAATAGAAACACAGAAGAGAAACAACTGCTTGAATACATGAGTTGAGGGGATATGGTTGGGGATATTCTAAGTGAACATCCTAATGCAAACACTAACAACATGGAAATAGGTTTTGATCAAGGACACATGTAATACTCAATGAAATTGTGCTTCAGCTAAAGGAAAGGTGAGGGAAGGGGAGGGAGGGAAATAATATGATACATGTAACCACGGAATAATGTTCTAAATTGACTAAATAAATTAATTTAAAATTTTAAATGGTTCTTTTAGTTTCAATTTCAATAATTTCTCCTTTAATGTTGATGACCTCCAATGTAGTTTTTATCTGGGGATTTTAAATGTTCTCTTTCCAATTTTTTAAGTTGCAAACCTTCCTCCCTCTCGATTTTGTTGCCACTCAGATATAAATTGTCCCCTGAGTACTGCTTTGGCTATATACCATAGATTTTGATATGCTATCTCCTCATTGTCATTCTCTTCAATGGAGTCTGTAATTGTTTCTATGATTTGTTTTTTGACACACCAGTTTTAAAGAATTAGATATTAGATTTCCAATTAATCCTAAATTTCCCTCTCTATGAATCCTTATTAATTATAAAATTTATCAAACTATGATCTAAAAAAGTTGCATTTGTTTCTGCTATTCTACATTCATTTGCTATGATTTTATGCCCTAGTACATGGTCAATTTTTGTATAAGTACTGTGTATGCATTGATGATTCTCTTGAGTTCTGTGCTTGGGCATCAAATTTTCATTTCAGGTCTGGTCTTTTCTTTACAAAGGCTTGGAATTCTATTTTGTTAAATGACTATACTTTCCCCTGTAAGAATATAGTCAGTTTTCCTGGGGAATTGATTCTTGGTTGTAGACTTAGTTCCCTTGCTTTCCAGAATATCATATTCCATGCCTTTTGATCCTTCAGTGTAGATGCAGCCAGATCCTGTGTTATCCTCACTGTGCTTCCATGGTATCTGAATGACTTCTTCTTAGCAACTTGTAATATTTTATCCTTGGTCTGATAGTTCTTGAATTTGGCAATAACATTCCTGGATGTTGTCAGTTGGTAATTAAGTACAGGAGGTGGTAGGTGGATTCTTTCAATCTCCACTTTTCCCTCTTGTTCTAGAATATCAGGGCAGTTTTCTTGGATAATTTCCTGTAGTATGATGTCCAGGCTTTTTCTTTTGACATGGTCTACTGGTAGACCAATGATTCTTATGATGTCTCTCCTGGAATAACTTTCTAAATCTTCTGTTTTGTGAATGAGGTGCTTCATATTTTCCTCAATTTTTTCATTCTTTTAGATTTTGTTTTATAGTGTCCTGCTGCCTTGTGAAGTTGTTTGCTTCTAGTTGTTGTATTCTGGATTTTAAAGACTGGATTTCTTCTCTGGCTTTTTGGTCATCTTTCTCCTTCTGGTCTGATTTTCTTTGGAGGTCATCTTTCATCTTCTTTGCCTCATCTTTCATCTCCTTTGTCTCATTTTCAAACTGATTAATTTTGGCTTTTTACTGAATTAGAAAAAACTATAACAAAGATCATTTGGAAGAACAAAAGAGCAAGAATATCAAGGGAAATAATGAAAAAAGTGTG
The DNA here is from genome assembly GCF_027887165.1 of Monodelphis domestica. Taxonomy (NCBI): domain Eukaryota; kingdom Metazoa; phylum Chordata; class Mammalia; order Didelphimorphia; family Didelphidae; genus Monodelphis; species Monodelphis domestica. The sequence goes on from NC_077227.1 coordinate 354,294,898, forward strand.
AAGAAAGGTGGCCTAGCATTACCAGATCATAAACTGTACTATAAAGCAGTGGTCATAGAAACAATATGGTATTGGTTAAGAGACAGAAGGGAGGATCAGTGGAATAGACTTGGGGTAAATAACCTCAGGAAGACAGTGTACAATAAACCCAAAGATTCCAGCTTTTGGGACAAAAATCCACTATTTGACAAAAACTGCTGGGAAAATTGGAAAACAGTATGGGAGAGATTAGGTTTAGATCTACATCTCACACTCTACACCAAGATAAACTCAGAATGGGTGAATGACTTGAATATATAAAAGGAAACCATAAGTAAATTAGGTAAACACAGAAGAGTATACTTGTGAGATCTTTGGGAAAGCAAAGATTTTAAGACCAAGTAAGAGTTAGAAAAATTACAAAATGTAAAATAAATAATTTTGATAATATTAAATTAAAAAGGGTTTGTACAAACAAAACCAATGCAACCAAAATTAAAAGGGGAGCAAAGAATTGGGAAACAATCTTTATAACAAAAACCTCTTACAAAGGACTAATTACTCAAATTTACAAAGAATTAAATCAACTGTACAAAAAATCAAGCCATTCTCCAATCAACAAATGGGCAAGGGACATGAATAGGCAATTTTCAGATAAGGAAATCAAAACTATCAATAAGCACATGAAAAAGTATATTTTTTGGTAAGAAAATCCCATTTATTTGGAAAATGTCAATAAAATGTGTGCTCTAAGGAGTCTCAATATAGAAATACTTTTAAATTTTTAAATGATATTGTTTTTCCAATAATTAAGGTTTTAAAATGCTGATTTTCATTTGCTAGACATTGGATGTTGTTGTTTGCTTGGTTGTTTATTTGGGGTTTTTGTTTTTTTTTTTAGATAGCTATCGAGTAACATATGAAAAAGTCTTCTAAACCTCTTATAATCAGAGAAATGCAAACCAAAATAACTCTGAGGTACCACCTCATACCTTGCAGATTGGCTAACATGATAGCAAAGAAAAGTAATATATGTTGGAGGGGATGCAGCAAAATTGGGTCATTAATGCATTGCTGGTGGAGTTGTAAATTGATCCAACCATTCTAGAGGGCAATTTGGAGCTATGCCAAAAGAGCTTTACAAGACTGTCTACCCTTTGATCTAGCCATACCACTGCTGGGTTTATATCCTAAGGAGATAATAAGGAAGAAGATTTGTACAAAAAATATTTATAACCTCACACTTTGTCATGGCAAAAACCTGGAAAATTGGGTGATGTTCTTTGATTGGGGAATGGCTGAACAAATCATGGTATCTGTTGGTGATGGAATATTATTGTTCTAAAAGAAATCATGAACTTGAGGAGTTCCATGTGAACTGGAACAACCTCCAAGAATTGATGCAGAGAGAAAGGAGTAGAACCAGGAGAACCTTATACACAGAGACTGATACACTGTAGCATAATCAAACGTAATGGACTTCTATACTAGCAGCAATGCAATGATTCAGGACAATTCTGAGGGACTTATGAGAAAGAATGCTATCCACATCCAAAGAAAGAACTGTGGGAGTAGAAACACAGAAGAAAAACAACAGATTGATCAAATGGTTCAATGGGTATATGATTGGGGATGTAGATTCTAAACGATTACCCTAATGCAAATATTAATTATGTGGAAATAGGTCGTGAACAATGACACATGTAAAAAGCAGTGGAATTGCTTGTTGGCTACAGGAGGGGATGGGAGGACGGGAGAGAAAGAATATGAATCATGTAACCATGGGAAAATATTCTAAATTAATTAATTAGATAAACAATTTTAGGTAAAAAAAAAGAAATTATGAAGGAAAACTGCCCTGATATTCTAGAAACAGAGAATAAATTGAAAATAGAAAGAATCCACCAAATTACATTCTGAAAGAGTTCCCAAAAAAGGATAACTCCCAAGAATAATATAGCCAAATTTCCAAACTCCCCGGTTAAGGAGAAAATACTATATGCAACTAAAAAGAAACAATTCAAATGTTATGAAGCCACAGACAGGATAGCACATGACTTAGCAGTTTCTACATTAAAGGATTGGAGGGCATAAATATGATATTCTTGAGGGCAAAGGAGGTAGGACTTCAACCAAGAATCACATGCCCAACAAAACTGATCATCATTCTTCATCAGAAAAAAAAAATGGGTATTCAATGAAGTAGAAGACTTTCAACCATTCCTGATGAAAAGACCAAAACTGAATAGGAATTTTGACTCTCTTTCTATTTGTCAGGGTTAGAATGAAATGTAATACACAGTAACCATAATGGTACAAAAAATTTTACAAGTCTCTCTAATAAGGGCCTAATTTCTCATACATGGAGAAATTAATTGAACATATAAGAATACAAGTCCTTCTCCAATTGATAAATGTTCAAAGTATATGAAATGAGCAGTACTCAAAGTAAATAAATCTCTCTATAGTGATGCAAAAATGCTCTATAAATCACTTAGTTAGAGAAATTCAAATTAAAACAACTGAGGTACCACCCAAACCTATCATTTTGGTTGTTAAGACAGAAAAGGAAAAATAATAGAACTTGGAGAGACATGGGAAAACTGGAACACGAATGTATTATTGGGGAAATTGTGAACTGATTCAGTTATTCAGGAGAACAATTTGGACCCATGCCCAACAGGCTCTAAAACAGTACAAACTCATTATTAGGTTTGTATTCCAAAGAGAAAAAAAAGAGGGGGGATGAGAAGGACCTATACTTAAGAAAGTATTTAAAGTAGCTCATTTTAGGGAGCAGAGGTTTGGAAAGTGAGGGGGCATGCATCAATTGAGGAATGGCTGAGTAAGTGATATTATAGGATTATAAAGGAATACTATTGTACTATGAGAAATGACAAGCAGGAGGAGCTGAGAAAACCTAGAAAAACTTATATCATCTGAAACAGAGTTAAATAAGCAAAATCAGGAGAACATGGTACAGTGACAGGAATACTTTACAATGAATAACTATGAATAACAGCTATTCTCAGTAATGCGATGATCTGAAATTATCCTAAAGGACTCATGATTTTTTTAAATGCCATCTATTTCCAGAGGGGAAAAAAAAACAAAATCTGAATCCAGACTAAAGCGAAGCTTTTTCACTTTCTTAATTTTGTTTTCTATTTGAACTTACTTCCATCAAAGGAGTAATATGAAAAAATGTTTTATATGATTACATATGTAAAATCTATATGATATTACTTACCATCTCAAAGGGTGGGGGAAGGTTAGGGGGAAGGAAGGAGGGAAAGAATTAGAGACTCAATATTCTTTGAAAAATGTTGGAAACTGTTTTACATGCAATTGGGTAAAAAATAAAATTAAATCATTTTAAAAATCATATTCCCAGGACTTAGTATAGTTCTTGGCTTTAGCAGGTACTTAATAAACATTGGCTTTATTAGATTCATGACATTGATTTAAGAAAATGAGAAAACTGACACTCAAAAAAGATCAAATCATTTGTCCATGATCACTCAGAGGCAGAATTCCAACCTTGGCTTTCTTAATTCCAAGTCCAATGCTCTCTCTGAAATCTGACCTCACTGCTTCTCCCTCTCCCTTTCTTAGGCTAAGTGTAGCTAGTACAAAAGGTATAGAGATACAGGGTATTCAACAGACTCAAATAGTCTCTATGTTTCATTGCTATTTTATAGAGAGCTTATCAACCACACAGGATCATTATAAAACATATATGAATTAATGGAAGTGAAAATATCATACCAATGCTAGGAGATAGTCAGGATTGGATGAACAGCTGGGATAGGAATATGAATGGTACCTCTCTGTAAAGAGAACTCCCAGATACAATAAAGTTCCTCCCTCAGTGTGGATTGGCACTTTTTCTCCAGCTCAGAAAATTGTAAAAAACACTAAGAGATTATATGACTTACCCTGAATAATTTAACAGTGTATGTCAGAAGCATCCCTTACCCCTAGGTCTTCATAGTTCATGAAACTTCATTATGCCACACTATCTTTATCATAATACAGTTCACAAATCAGTGATGTTGTTGCTTATAGTTATGTGTAATTAAGGAAGGAAATGACCCAGTGCTTCACTGCCAGGAGCCAATAAAGACCACACTGTTTGACACAATCACACATGGAAACTGGAAACTGCAAAGGAAGGATGGAAATACCGATTGAAACCCTCCTAAGTAACCTTCCTTATTAACATCCCCTTATTATTATTCTTACTTAGCCCCAGGAAAAAGAGATGAGAGCAACATGCTTGCAAGGTTAATAGAGATGTCCCACTCTGTCCCCCCAGGATATTACCAGGAGATCCCACTTACAAAACTAAACCTAAGGATTCTTATATGCCCATTTATATACAACCCTCTTTTCTAGGCATAAAAACTTCTGGCAAATCTGTGCTCTGAATTCCCCAACCTATATCTGGGTCATTTGATTCCACCCTCTGACCCTGCACTTAGCAACAATGTTTCATTGATTATCTCCCTAAGCTTCCTGTCTATTGTTAGGTTCTATGGAAACATGTATGTTGAGAATGAAACTGTGTGCCAAGTAGATGTGTGATCATGAGGATATAAAATAAAGCCAGGTCTCAGCCAAGGTAGAACAGTTTATCCTGTGAAACCTGAGCTGTGGGTTGAATGTGAAAGCTGTGTCCTATCATTCAGCCAACACCATCCTACCTCCAAGATCCCATCCCCTGTGGGATGCTGGCCCACCCCACAGCACTTCACCTCAACTTTATTCTTCCTCCAATATCATTTGAATGTTAATCATTGAGTCTTGGTACTGAGGTTAGTTGAATCACTCAAGCCTGCTTATAGTTTCTTTATGTCTGGAGGGGTATTTTTTATACTAAACTCTTTATACTATATCATGCTCCCTCCATAAAGCACAGAATGTTGGTTCTAGAAAGAACCTGAGAACATAACTCACAATTAGTGATCTTATAGTGTGAATTTTAGATTTACTCCACCCTGCTTAGTCTTTAGAATTTTAGCAACCAAGGAATTTATACACCCCAACTTAAGGATTAAATGTGGGGAGGATGGCCTATGACCAGCATGTGCTAGCAAGTGACAAATTAGAAACAATTTACTGACCCCCTGGGCTGTCCTAAGTCAAGCTTCAACCACCATTAGTATATGTGAGACACAGGAAATGACATAAAGAACTGCCTATATATTTCACGTCACTTCCTGTGAGTCTTTCGCTCGGTGGCATTGGGAGCTTTTGGCAGTATTTGCGTTCTTGTGGCTTTGCAGATTTGGCATTGGAATTTACTGGAAGGAGTTCTATAGCATGGTCTAGGTGAGGCAATTTCCCTGAATTGGACTTGGTGAATGAGAAGGCTAACTCCCCTTTTCCTCGACCTTCTGAAGGCACTATCCTCCAAGGAGGCCCTTCATCTTGGAGGAGGCCTCCTGGCTGGAAGCTAGATTTAATCTTCTGAGAAGGCCCCTTGGCTGAGGCCTCTGAATTCCCCTTGGCTTAGACCAGGCCAGAGCAGATTTTCTACCCTTTCACTCTTCTCCTTTTTAATTTCTTCCTTCTATCGTAAATAAACCACCATAAAATCCTATACTGACTTGAGTATTTCATTGGGGTTGAATTTAAATACCTAGCGACCACTAATATAATATATTCAGTCCTGATCCTAAAATTTACCCTTAATAATAAAAGTTAAAAGGATTTTCATAATCCTAAATCAAATATATTTTCAGAACTAGATATTGATCAAGGTAACTTTGTTCAAGGGACAGTTAAATTACTCTTGACATTTTTATGCATGGAACAAATCTTGTAGATGGTTAACCAAGAAAATATATTAAAATTTCTCAGTTAAAAGGGAAAATATAGGTAATCTAGTATAACTGATAAATGAATAAGAATCCTCTCCTTCAGCATCCCCAATAAGTGGCCATCCTTTGCTAGAGACGAGCACTGATAAGAGTATTGATTATGTCTGTAATACCAGTGTTAGCAAGCTCATTACCCAATGGAGTAATCATTCAATTTTTGGAGTTATTATTGGGATTGTTTCAAAAAAGACTTTAGTTGATATCATTACTTTTTACATCACCTACATTTTCCCCATACTCCTCCCCAAGTCCTTCTAGATATCTGTCCCTTAAAAAAATTAAAATTTTAATGAGAAAAAGTAGGGGAAATTTTAGCAAAACTAATCAACCCATCCAAAATATGTATTATATTCAATATTCCACATGTCCCATCTTGAAGAGAGGAAGAATATATCTTTGTATATCTCTCCTTTTGAGCCACATCCATTCCTTAACATTTCAAAATATTTACATCATTTTCTATCATTCAGTTACTCTGTTTATATTGTTACAGTGTTACATACAGTGTTTTCTTTCTTTGCTTTCTTCATTTTCATGTAATTCTTTCCATACTTTTCTGAATCATCATTTTCCATGGCATTCACATGCCATAATTTGTTTAGACATTCCCATTCCGAAGTCAATGGGTATCTACTTGATTTTCAATTCTTTCCTAACAAAAATTTCAGTGATAAATATTTTGGTGTATACAGTCTTTCTTTTTGTTGTTCACTCCCTTGGAGTGTAAGCCTACCATTAAGATTTCTGGATGAAGGATATGGACGTTTTTTTTGTTTGACTTCCTTTATTTTTTTTCACTAATTGAATTAATTAATTCAGTCAATTTAGAACATTATTCCTTGGTTACAATAATTACATTGTTTCCCCCCTCCCCTCCACCAACCCTTGCAGCCGATGTGCAATTTTATTGAGTATTACTTGTGTCCTTCAGCAGAATCTATTTCTGTGTTGTTGGTGTTTGCATTAGGATGTTCATTTAGAGTCTACCTCCCCAGCAATATCCCTTTGAACCATGTATTCAAGCAGTTGTTTTTCTTCTGTGTTTCTACTCCACAGTTTTTCCTCTGAATGTAGATAGTGGTTTTTCTCGTAGATTCTTCTAAGTTGTTCTGGATCAATGCATTGTCACTAATGGAGAAGTCCATTACATTCAAATTACCACGGTGTATCAGTCTCTGTGTATAATGTTCTCCTGGTTCTGCTCCTTTCACTCTGCATCAGTACCTGGAAGTTGTTCCAGTTCCCATGGAATTCCTCCACTTTATTATTCCTTTGAGCACAATAGTATTCCATCACCAACATATACCACAATTTGTTCAGCCATTCCCCAATTGAAGGGCATCCCCTCATCTTCCAATTTTTTTTTTGCCACCACAAAGAAAAATTGCCTATTCATGTCCACTGTCCATTTATGAATTGGAGAATGGGTTGATTTTTTGTACAATTGGTTTAGTTCTTTATAAATCTGAGTAATTAGACCTTTGTCAGAGGTTTTTGTTACAAAAATTGTTTCCCAATTTGTTGCTTCCCTTATAATTTTGGATGCATTCGTTTTGTTTATACAAAAACTTTTCAATTTGATGTAATCAAAATTATTGAATTTACATTTTGTGATTTTTTTCTAGCTCTTGCTTGGTTTGGAAGTCTTTCCTTTGCCAAAGATCTGACAAGTATACTTTTCTGTGTTCACCTAATTTCCTTATAGTTTCCTTCTTTATATTCAGGTCATTCACACATTCTGAGTTTATCTTGGGATAGGGTATGAGATGTTGATCCAAACCTAATCTCTCCCACACTGTCTTCCAATGTTACCAGCAGTTTTTATCAAATAGTGGCTTTTGGTCACAAAGGCTGAGATCTTTGGGCTTATCATAGACTGTCTTGCTGAGGTCATTTACCCCACGTCTATTCCACTGATGCTCCTTTCTGTCTCTTAGCCAGTATCAAATTGTTTTGATGACAACTTCTTTATAGTATAGTTTGAGATCTGGGACTGCAAGTCCTCCTTCCTTTTTTCATGATTTCCCTGGATATCCTTGCTGTTTTATACTTCCAAATGAACTTTGTTATGTTTTTTTCTAATTCAGTAAAAAAAAAATGTTTTTGGGAGTTCAATGGATATGGCACTGAATAAATTAATTAATTTGGGTAGGATTGTCATTTTTATTATGTTAGCTTGTCCTACCCATGAGCAATTAATGATTTTCCAATTGTTTAGATCTAGTTTTAATTGTGTGGAGAGTGTTTTGTAGTTGTGTTCATATAGTTCCTGCGTTTGTCTCGGCAGAGAGATTCCTAAGTATTTTATATTATCTAGGGTGATTTTAAATGGAATTTCTCTTTCTAATTCTTGCTGCTGAGATGGGTTGGAGATATATAAAAATGCTGATTAATTCTTGCTGCTGAGATGGGTTGGAGATATATAGAAATGCTGATTACTAATGTGGGTTTATTTGTATCCTGCAGCTTTGCTAAAGGTGTTTATTTTGACTAGCTTTTTGGTTGATTCTCTAGGATTCTTTAAATAGAATATCATATCATCTGCAAAGAGTGACAGCTTGGTCTCCTATTGCCTATTTTAATACCTTCAATTTCTTTTTCTCTAATCGCTACATCTAAAGTTTCTAGAACAATGTTAATTAATAGAGGTGATAATGGGCATCCTTGTTTCACTCCTGATCTTATTGGGAAGGCTTCTAGATTATCCCCATTGCAGATGATATTTTCTGATGGTTTTAGATATATAGTGTTTATTATTTTTAGGAAAGGCCCTTCTATTTCTAGACTTTCTTGTGTTTTCGATAGGAATGGTTGATGTATTTTTCAAAGGCTTTTTCTGCCTCTATTGAGATAATCGTGTGATTTTTGTTGCTTTTCTTGTCAATATGGTCAATTATGTGGGTGGTTTTCCTAATATTGAGCCATCCTTGCATTCCCGGTATGAATCCTACTTGATCATAGTGAATAATCCTCGTGATGACTTGCTGGAGTCTTTTTGCAAGTATCCTATTTTAAATGTTTGCTTCTATATTCATTAAGGAGATTGGTCTATAGTTTTCTTTCTCTGTTTTTGACATGCCTGGCTTTGGAATCAGTACCATATTTGTGTCATAAAAGGAATTTGGTAGAATTCCTTCTTTGCTTATTGTGTCAAATAGTTTGTATAATATTGGGATTAGTTGTTCTTTGAATGTTTGATAGGATTCATTTGTGAATCCATCTGGACCTGGGGATTTTTTCTTAGGGAGTTCTTTGATGGCTTGTTCAATTTCTTTTTCTGCTATGGGGTTGTCTAGGTAATCTATTTCTTCCTCTGTTAGTCTAGGCAATTTATATTTTTGTAAATATTCATCCATTTCACCTAGATTGCCATATTTATTATCATATAATTAGGCATAGTTTTTAATGATTGCCTTAATTTCCTCTTCATTAGAGGTGAGGTCTCCCTTTTCATCTTGGATACTGTCAATTTGGTTTTCTTCTTTCCTTTTTTAAATTAGATTAACAAGTACTTTGTCTATTTTATTTGTTTTTTCAAAGTACCAGCTTCTAGTCTTATTTATTAAATCAATAGTTCTTTGACTTTCAATTTTATTAGTTTCTCCTCTGATTTTTAGTATCTCTAATATAGTCTTCATCTGAGGATTTTTGATTTGTTCACTTTCTAGTTTTTTAATTTGCATGCCCAATTCATTGAACACTTCCCTCTCTAGTTTGTTAATATATAAACTCAAGGATATAAATTCCACCCTGAATACTGCTTTGGCTGCATCCCATCGAGTTTGAAAGGATGTCTAATCATCATCATTTTTCTTCAATGAAATTATTAATTATTTCTATGATTTGTTCTTTACTAATTATTATTTTCATTGCATTGTGATCTGAGAAGGTTGCATTTATTATTTCTGCTCTTTTGCACTTGTTGGCAATGTTTTTATGCCCTAATTCATGGTCAATCTTTGTGAATATACCATGAGTTGTTGAAAAGAAGGTGAATTCTTTTTTGTCCCTATTTATTTTTCTCCACATATCTAACTCTAATTTTTCTAAGATTTCATTCACTTCTCTTACCTCTTTCTTATTTAGTTTTCATGTAATTTATCTAGTTAGGATAAAGGAAGGCTCAGGTCTCCCACTAGTATAGTTTTTCTATTTCATCCTTGAGCTCTGCTAGTTTCTCCTTTAGAAATTTGGATGCTATGCCATTTGGTGCATACATGTTGAGTACTGATATTTGCTCATTGTCTATACTGCCTTTTATCAGGATGTAATTACCTTCTCTCTCTTTTAACTAGATTTATTTTTACTTTGCCTTTGTCAGATATCATGATTGAGACCCCTGCCTTCTTTTTATCAGTTGATGCCCAATAGATTTCACTCCATCCTCTTACTTTCACCGTATGTGTATCTACCTTCCTCGTGTGTGTTTCTTGTAGACAGCATATGGTAGGGTTTTGGATTCTAATCCACTCTGCTATTCATTTGCATTTTATAGGTGAGTGAATTCCATTCACATTCAGAGTTATGATTACCAGCTGTGTATTTCCCAGCATTTTGATTTCTACTCCTAGTCCTGCCTTTTCTTCTTTCACTATTTCCTTCTACACCAAAGTTTGTTTTTAATCAGTCCCCCTAGTTCCCACCCTTATTTTACTTCCCTTTCTACACCCCTCCCTTCTTATTCCCCCCTTATTTTCTTTGTAGTCTTTTTCAAATTATCCCCTCACCCTCTCCCTCCCTTGTCCTGCTTCACTCCAAACCAGTCCATTTGTTACCCTTCTGCTTTCCTATAGGACACAAATCTATTCTCTACCCCAGTGGATTGGATTGTTCTTCCCTCTTTGGGTCAATTTCAATGCATATAAGAATTGTGTTTTTCCTGTCTCCAACCTCTTTACTCTTTCATTGTATTGATGTTCTCCCTCCTCCTGCCATGAACTTTGTAACATATAAATTTACCCCCTTTTGTTTCTTTTCCCATTTCTTTTAGTATTAACCTCATTTTTAGCTCTAGTTGTGTATATATATATACACACAGCTATATGTATTTATGCATACATATATATACATATACATATATATGTATATATATACATATTTATGTCTTGTCATTTCATCCTATACAGTTTGTCGCTGTTCACTCTAAGTGTAATTCTCCTAGCTGCCCAGGTGATAACAATTTTTAAGAGTTTCCAATGACCTCTTTTCTTATAGGGATACATAACATTTTAACTTATTGGGTATCTTTAAAAAGGGTGGGGGGTGTTTGGTTTGGTTTGCTTTTCTTTTTTCCCTCTTTTTTAATTACTTTTTGATGATTCTCTTGAGTTCTGTGATTGGGCATCAAATTTTCTTTTCTGGTCTGGTCTTTTCTTTACAAAGGCTTGGAATTCTTCTATTTTGTTGAATGACCATACTTTCCCCTATAAGAATATAGTAAGTTTTGCTGGGTAGTTGATTCATGGTTGTAGACCTAGGTACCTTGCTTTCCAGAATATCATATCCCATGCCTTCAGTGTAGTTGCAGCCAGATCCTGTGTTATCCTCACTGTTCTTCCATGGTATCTGAATGACTTCTTCTTAGCAACTTGTAATATTTTTTCCTTGGTCTGATAGTTCTTGAATTTGGCTATATCATTCCTGGGTATTGTCAGTTGGGGATTAAGTACAGGAGGTGATATGTGGATTCTTTCAATCTCCACTTTTCCCTCTTGTTCTAGAATATCAGGGCAGTTTTCTTGGATAATTTCCTGTAGTATGATGTCCTGGCTTTTTCTTTTGTCATGGTCTTCTGGTAGACCACTGATTCTTGAGTTGTCTCTCCTGTAATGATTTTCCTAAATCTTCTGTTTTGTGAAGGAGATGCTTCATATTTTCCTCAATTTTTTCATTCTTTTGGTTTTGTTTTATAGTGTCCTGCTGCCTTGTGAGGTTCCTTAATTCTAGTTGTTGTATTCTGGTTCTTAAAGACTGGATTTCATCCCTGGCTTTTTGGTCATCCTTCTCATTCTGGTCTGATTTTCTTTGGAGGTCATCTATCATTTTCTTTACCTCATCTCTCATCTCCTTTGTCTCATGTTTTGTCTTCTTTGTCTCATCTTTCATCTCCTTTGCCTCATTTTCAAGTTGGTTGATTTTGGCTTTCAAAACACTATTTTTTGTTTCTAGATGACTTATCTTAGTTTTTAATTTCTTTTCCTAATTGTCTTCTGCCTCTCTTAATTGTGTTTTGAATTGAATTTTGAGTTCTTCCAAAGCCTGTATCCAGTTTGCTGGGATTTCTATTTTATTGCTTGATGTTCCCTCCTCCTTCTCTGTTCTCTTTGCTCTTTGTTCATTGCCTGTATAGAAGCTGTCTGTTGTAATTTCTTTTTTTTCTGTTGTTTGCTCATATTTACCCCCTTCTTTGCTCCCTGCAGCTGTCTGTGCTCTTTCTTCTCTCATTTTTTTTGTTTTGGGGTTTTCTGTCAGTCTCCCCTCTTGGAGCTTTGTCAGGAGATCTCTCAGTGCAATATATGGGAGAGGGGTGTTGAAGCTTGAGCTTCCCTGTCCTCTAGAGGCTTTTTATTGGATTAAAGTCAAGTAGTCTGTGAGGGAGGGGTGTTGGAGCTTGAGCTTCCCTGATCTCTGAAGCCTTTTGATGGGATTAAGTTCAGCTGGGTTCTGCTGGATGTGTCCTGAGGCCAAAACCTCCTGGAAGGCTGGCACAATATGGAGGGACTCCGCCTCTGTGACCAGGCTGCCAGCTCTGAGCTCCCTCTCCAGTTCCTTCACCAACACCTGTGTTTGACACTCTGAACCTGGCACAACCCTGCCTGCAAGGTACTCCTTCCAGACCAGCACCCTTGCCTGCCCAAAGGGCATACCTTGGGAGGGGAGGGGCGTACCTTTTGAATTGAGTCCAGCAGAAGCTTTCCTTGGTTCTGTCTTGTTAGGTTTGATTTTTCAGTCCCCTAGGAGCATTTGTAATTGGTAAAGAAGGGTTTTCAGAGGTCTGAACTTTTGCTGCCTCTATGCCACCATTGACTCTGCCACAGGATATGGAAATTTTAGCCACTTTATTTGCACAATTTCAAACTGCTGGAATTTTTTTTCCTTTTATATTGACCCAAATGTTACTCTTCTTCATATTGCTTCTGGGATGAAACAGAATATACTTATTGCCTCTTACCAATGATAGCCTTTGAAAAGGTTAGAAATGGTAATAATATCTACCTTGTCTCCTCTGCTGCAGACTTTCATTCTATCTCTTTTGAGCAAGTTTTCAAGTTATTTCATCACCTTGGCCATCCTCCTCTTGATGCTCAACAACATATTAATATTTCTAAAATGTGAACCCAGGAACTGAGTACAATTTTTCAGATGGAGTCATACCATTGCAAAACAATATGTCTAGCTATCCTTACTTCAATTTCTCTTGTTTTTCCCTACTATTAAACACATTCACATTAACAGTGTCTGTTAGTGTCCTTTTTTTATCCCCCAAGATTACTGAAGTTCTCCAAAAATTCAAGTCAGGTGCCAGATCCCTAAACCCTATCATCCCATTCTGCCAGTCCCTCATCTTTCTATTTTTTTTCTCATCAAAGCTCTGAACTCAGCATGAACACATTTTAATGGCTGTCTGCTCACTGGTCCAACACCCCCATGAAGAAATGAAGTGAAGAGAAATTTAGACATTTCAGTTTGGTGCCTCAATCATTCCTGGAAAGAATCCCAGCCTTTAGATCTTGGGATGCAAGGGCAGACTGTAACACTGCAATTTCTGTTTTAAACTATCTGAAGGGGTATCATTGAGAAGAGGGATAAATTATAGATTAATTATAGATTGATTTATTAATAGTAGAAATCTTAGATATGAAAGGAGCCTTAGACTGCCTATCATATAATTTTATCTCTGTAAGAGTAGAAATATTTAGACATGTAAGAGACCTTAGAGTTCAGCTAGTAAAATCCCCATATTTTTTCTCAGAATTCAGACCCAGAGAGATGAAGGGACATGCCCACAGTCACAATCTAGATCACCAGATTAGAAAGACCTATAGGGAAGAACTGGAACTCATGGACCAAAGTAGATGGAGAAATGATATTGGTTCAAAATAAGTAAGAAATTCTTTATTGAGGAAAACTAATAAGGTATTGTGTTTCCTTGTCATTAAGCGGTGAGTGTACTATAAGTATAAGTGTTCCAACGAAGCTGTATGATCCCTTGGACACTTTAAAGTAGGATTCCTTCTCAGCTAAGAGATAAATTCGATGACCTATAAAATTCCTTCTAGTTCAGATATTCTAAAATTTTATTAGCACAGAAATACTGGCAAAGCCTACCTGCCTCCCTGGGGTTTGAATCCTCATCTCAATCAGATATCTACCCTCCATTGCTTAATCTTCTAGCTTCCTAGAGTCACCACTTTAAAGAAACTTTAAGGACTTAAGATTCAGTGTGAATTACAGTAGCCAGAGTGTCTGTCCCAGCCCATTTGGATATTCCTTCTGTTGGATCTGGAATTTACATAAATATTTGCTTTTTATATGAGGAATCATATATACATTTACATAAATGTTATGTGTGGCATTCAATAAGTCTTTATTAGTGTTTCTTATATGATAGTAACTTTGTTATTTTTCTTTTAATTCTTATTTTTAAATATTTTTCCATGTTTCCATGATTCATTTTCTTTCCCTCCCCTCTTCCCTGCCCATTCCCAGAGCCAATAAACAAGTTCACTGGGTTGTACAAATGTTATCATTTGATACCTATTTCCATATTATTCATTTTTGCTATGGAGAGATTTTTTAAAAGCCTAAATCTCAAATCACATACCCTTAAATACATACATTTGACAAATGATGTCATATGTTTTGCTTTTACATTTTACTCCCATAGTTCTTTCTCCCAATGTGGACAGCATTCTTTCCCATAAGTCCTTCAGCAGTGTCCTGGCTTGTTGCATTGCTACTAGTAGCAAATTCCATTACACTGGATTGTTCCACAATGTTTTACTTTTTGTGTACAATGTTCTCCTGCTTCCGCTCATTTCACTCTGCATCAATTCATTGAGGTTCTCCCATTTTATATAGAAATCCTCCAGATCATCATTCCATACAGCACAATAGAATTCCATCACCATCATACACCACAATTTGTTCAGTCATTCCTCAATCAAGACACCCCTTCATTTTCCAGTTTTTTGCCAGCACAGAGTGTGGCTATGAATATTTTCAAACAAGTATTGTTCCTTATTATCTCTCTTGGTGTACAAACCTAATAGTAGTATTGCCGGATCAAAAGCTATGCATTCTTTTAAAGCCATTTGTGCATAATTCCAAATTGAGTTCCAGAATGGTTGGATCAATTCACAACTCCACCAGCAATGTATTAGTGTCCCAATCTTGCCAAAACCCCTCCAATATTTATTATTTTCCTTTACTGTCATATTGGTCAATTTACTAGGTATAAGGTAATACCTCAGAGTTGTTTTGATTTGCATTTCTCTAATCAGGAGATTTAGAACACTTTTTCATGTGATTATTAATAGTTTTGATTTCTTTATCAGGAAACTGTCTATTCTTTTTCAGTTCTAAAGATACAAAGGAAAGCAAAAAGAGACTCTGTACCAAATGGAGCATACATTCTAATGGGGGTGATAATATATAATTAAGTTTATTCACAATATATATTATTTAAACCAAAGGTAATATGAAAGGGGAAGGCATTAACAATAGGTAGGAATGAGAGAGATCATCTAAAGAATACAGGCCTTGAGCTTTGGAAAAGTGTAGGAAAACAGAATCAAAAGCATTCCAGACACTGGGGACAGTCATAATAAAAGTAATAAAATGGGAAATGGAGTGTCATGTTTAAGAAACTGCAAGTAGGCCAATGTAGCTATGGTATATAGGGTATCCCAAAAATTTTAGTGCAACTGTGAGTTTTAATAGCATGAGGACTTTGGGGACACCCTTTAGATTGTACAGGGGCAATTAAAGTATAAGATTGCAAAGGTAGGAAGGAAACAGGTTTTGAATAGCTTTGAATAACAGTAGTGAACTTCATATTTTATCCTGAAGATAATAAGGAACCAGAATAAGAATTGGCAAACCTTTCCAGAATCTCTGCCAAGAAAATCCTAAATGGGGTCATGAAGAGTCTGACACAACTGAAATGACTGAACAACAACAACCATAGGGAGTCACTTGAACTCACAGATCAGTGGCTGACATGATCAGATCTACACTTTAGAGATATATACATGACAGAAAATTCAATAGGGATTGGGGTGGAGAGAGATTTGAGATAGGCACACCAGTTAGATTATTTCAATAGTCCTAGCAAGATGTGATGAGGGCCAAAAGTAGGATAGTGAAAGTCAAAATAATAAGATCTACTACTGAATTGAATATATTTGATGATTTGGGGGAGGGTGTAGTATATGGGAAAGATCTGTGATTTCATGTTTGTGGAGAGTTCCTTTTAAATGCTTAGTTGCCAGAGGTCTGAGAAGTTAAATCATTTTCCCAGAGCCACATAGTCAGTATAGATCAGAGGCAATTCATAAATTCATCTCTTTCTGGACTCTAAGGCCAGCTCTCTCCCATCTTCAAAAAATCTTTACTTGATCCATTGATTTACTCTAGCTATCATCCTGTTTCTCTTCTTTATGGCTAAAATCCTTGAGAACATCATCTACATTCAGTGCCTCCGTTTCTTTTCCTCTCTCTTCTTATAATAAAAATCATCTATAATTGGGTATCTGATGTCCTCATGAGACTGAAATTACTGTTGGCAAATTTACTTCTATCGTCTTTTCTTTTTTTGAAATCCTTACTGTCTGTCTTAGATTCAAAACTGGGTTCCAAGGCAGAAGGGTAGTAAGAGGTAGGCAATTGGGGTTAAGTGACTTGACCAAGGTCACATAGCTAGAAAGTGTCTGAGGCCAGATTTGAGCTCAGGTCCTTCAATCTGTAGATCTGTTTATCTCTCCACTAGCTGTATACTTTTAATAATCTATTTTTTTCTCAGATTCCATCCTTATTGAACTTTCTATATCCTGTTGATCATCTTCTTCTCTTTTTTCCTCTCTTTCCTCTTGGTTTTAATGATACTACTTTCCACTGGTTCTCTTTCTAAAAGTTCTGACTGCTCCTTTCTTTTCTTCTTTTCTCTATCTTCATCCAGGTCATGTTTAATAATCATTACTGTCCCCTGAGGCTCATCCTTGGCCTTCCTCTCCTTTCTTTCTATACTATGCACTTGGTGAATACATCAGCTCCTATGTATTGAATAACTATCTGAATTCTCAAATCTATTTATTAAGTCCAAAACATTCTTCTGAGTTCCAATCTTACCTCTTCAATTATCTCTTTGACATTTCAAACTAGATGTCCTGCATACATCTTAAAGTCAATGTATCCCAAACTGAACTCATATTTTTCCAAAAACTCTCCCATCTTCCCAATTTCCCAACTACCTTTGAAGGTGCCACCCATGCTCACAATCTATGTGTCATCTTTGACTCTTCAGTCTCTTTCACCTCCTATATCCAATCTGTTTCCAAGTCCTATCACTTCTACCATCATAACAACTCTATAATACGGACCTGCTTTTCCCCCCTGATACTACCATCACCTTTGTGCAGATGCTCCTTATCTCATTCCAGAACTTTGGCAATAATTCTGTGGTCCTTCTCTACATCTCAAGTCTCATCCGCATTCTAAACCACTCTCTACTCAACTGTTAAATTGATATTCCTAAAGCACAGGTCTGACCAAGTTATCATTCCTCTGCTCCATTCTATAATCTCTAGTGGCTTCCTATTACCTTCAAGATCTAATAACATAATCTCCTAGTTGGCTTTTAAAGCTTTATTCAAACTGGCCCCTTCCTCTTTCCAGTCTTTTCATACCTTCCTCCCCTCCATGTACTCTTTAGTCCAGTGACACTGGTCTCCTGGCTCTTCCTTGAACAAGACACTCCATATCCCAACTGTTCACTCACACTAGCAGTTCACCACTCCTGGAATACTCTTCTTCTTATTCCCAACTCTGGCTTCCAGCCATGGTTTTACCTTTTATGAGAAACCTCAATCAATCCCCTTTAATACCTATGCCTGTCCTCTGCAATTATCTCATGTGTGTGTGTGTGTACATATCCAACATCAGAGTGGGACAGGAATTTAGACAGCCTAAAATCCAACCACCTTTATTGTATAAATGAGGAAAAAATTATATCCACAGGAAAGGCACATAGGAAGTTAGTAGAAGAACCAGGATTAGAACACAAGGCTCCTAACTCTCAGTCCAATATGTATCCTACCAAGGTAGGCTGTTTTTTCAAACATTTGCTAATTTGATTTTGTTGATTGATTGAATTGCAGTGCTGTGAAGTGACAGCATTGCCAAACTAAAGCTTCTTCCTCTTTCACGTACAATGTTATAAATAGACATATTTTTTAATCCCATAAACTTGCCGAGCCCTGTGCTCTTGGGAGTGTTAAAGCCAAGCTCGCTTATTTACTTTTATTTTTTCACTGTTTTCCTTCTTTTTTATGATACTGGCTTCCTACAGGGTGGCAGGAACACATAAAAATAGGCATAAAAGTAAGACAATGTGCCCCAAATGCTGTATTAACTGGGAAATAAGTTTAAATGTCTTCAGAACAGGGCTTGCTGCTCCCTTCCCACAGCCACAGTAATATCTGATGCTGAAATTCTCCTTTCATCCTTTTTAGAGGCCTTAGAAATCTTGATCAGGAAATCAGGGCTTGTCAATGACTTAAAGACTGTTAATTGCCTGTGACAACCGAATCCTAAAATCACTTTGTAGAAGTAGTAGGTGCTGGAGTATCATTGACAACTGGTAGCCTACAGAGGCGAAGTGTGATTCCCATGAAGGAAGGCCACTCAAGTGATAGTACTCAGTTTTCATCTGGGAGCTGGTAGGATCCCAGAAATGAATCTTCTATCAACTTTTAAATAAATAATACATTTGCTTTTATATAAAATTTTTGTCTCAGTTTGCTAAATAGAAAGAACATTGGATTTGGGGTGCTACTTTCTGTGATCTTGTAAAAGTCAATTCACCTCCCTGAGCCTCAGTTTCCTCCTCTATCAAGTGGAAATAGTAATATTTGTACTATCCCCCTGATAGGGCTGTTGTGGAGAATCAATTAACAAGATTTTAAGACTTACTATATGCCAGGCAATATGTTAAGTATTGATGATTTGAAGACAAAACTGACAGAGTCCTTGGACCCAAGGTGTTTACCAAGTATATAAAAGCACTTCATAACCATAAAGGGATATGGGAATGTGATTTATTATCATTCATTTTAATATCTTTAAAAGCACTTTCCTATCATGAGAGGCAGAAAGAACCAGTCTGAGAGAATAGGCACTTACTATTGCTCCCTGAGAGCATCAAGGAAGTTAGTAAATGCAGTCAAAACTTTATTCCATATTTTTTGTATCCAAGCTGGGCTTTATTCCATATTTTTTGTATCCAAGCTGGGAGTGCTATGTGTTGTTTAGGAGTGCCTGCTAATTCCAGCCCCCATCCTTCCCCAGTCCCACAATAGCCTACCTCCCAAAATGTCATTGAATGCCAGAACAAGTGATTCTGGACTCAGAGTTCCATTTGACTGTTATAGTCAGCTTCTCTAGCCAATTAGGTTTACCTGGAAGGATCAGAAAATCACAGAACATTAGAAATGTTAGGTGAACTCCTTTAGATATTATCTAAACCAAACCTATCATTTTGCAGAGGAAGACATTGAAGCCCAAGGATAAGAGGTAATCTACAAAGATGGCATGCCTAGGTAAGTGGCATGATTCAAACCCGTGTTTTTTAATTTTTAAATCCAGAATTCTTCCCATTGTACCACATTACCTCCTCAACACTTTCTCAGCAGCAATTCCCTTCTATTAAAAATCAACTTACTGTGACCAACTAAGCAGATAATATGATTTAAGTATGGTTTTGTGTGATCAATGTCTGACTGTTTTCAGCATAGATTTAATGAGTCTTATTGGGTAGATAATGAGGACCATTGGGCAGTATTATGGTTGTTAAGCATTGATAATAGGTTTTTTTACAATCAATTAATATTTACTTCTGAATGAGATTTATATATATTTTAGACATAAAATGCCCATGATGGTTGCCAGTATGTATCATCTAAATTATACATTCAATTAATTCATTTAATGGTTTAAACATAAGAATATTGAGATTATTATTGGCCAATATCTGTATTTGGTTAGTGAAAATAGTCAGCATATGGTACAAATGAGGCCAAGGTCATAAATTCCAGCCATATACAGCTCCATGTTGTTCCCTGTCTCATAGCCAGAGCACTGAACTTTGAGGCAGAAGGCCTGGGTTTGAAGTTGATTGACTCCTGGGCAAGTCTCAAAATCTTTGGATTTTGAAGAAATCCTCCTAGGAATCTGGCTCAAATTGTACCTAAATTTATTTTCCCCCTCTGCAATATCTACCCCATGAGGAGCCAGGGGATGCGCAATCCTCCTAAATCTAGGTCCAGAAAAGATTTTAGTCATATAGTCCAACCCCCTAACTTTATAGATGGGGAAAGTCAAAACTCCAGGAAGGTTAAATGATTTGTACCAAATCAAACCATTATGTCAGTGACAGAATTTGAATGCAGATCTTTTGAATACTGAGCCAGTATACTTTCCACTGCCTTAGGATGCTATGATTGTTTACAAGCAGCATGAGATGTTCTTTTTTAAGGTTTTGGAATGGAAGAATGTCACAGCATACAGAGAGCCCTCTGAAACAAAAAGGATATAAATGACAGAACTGAAAAAGCCCTTAGGGGCTTATAATATAGATTGTCAGAGCTGTAAGGGAACTTAGAATAGAAAATGTACAGTGTCAGAGGTGAAAAGAATGCTACTATATAGAACATAAAATGTCATGCCTGGAAAGGGAATGAAAACATGGAAAGTAAGATTTGGAAAGGAACCCAGTAATTAACTAGTCAATCAGCAAGTATTTATTAAGCATTTACTCTGTGTCTAACTTTATGGAAGGACACGGATCAGAGTTGCACAGGATGGACAAACAGAGTTCAGTTGGGATCTAAATCATCAGTGGAAACTTTAAAAATAATGTCTATATCTTAGGAAAACAAGGAACATAGAAAATTAGAGCTAAAAGGTCCTCAGGCCATTTAGAATTGAACATCAGTTCTGGAAAAGACCTTAGAATGTAGAGGACAATTGAAGTATATTGTTCACAACACAAAGAGAATCCAAGTCCAATTGAACTTAAGAATGTAGAACATGTGAGCAAGAAGTGACATATATGTATATTATATATATATATATATATATATATATATATATATATGCCTTTTGTCCTAGTAACAACTCTAAAGCAGAAGAGCTAAAGTAAATAAGGTTAAATGACTTGCCCAGGGTCATATAGCTAGAAAGTGTCTGAAGCCAGATTTGAACTCAGATTGTCCCCATTCCAAGCACTCTATATAGATGCCCCTGATCTACTCATCATTAAGATACCCTTCAAGTTCCACTTATCCCAAGAAGATTTCCCTGATCCCTTCCAGCCCACAATGATCAATCTTTTGAACTCATTTGACACTTGTCTTTACTTTTGTATCTCCTGCCTGACAACAACTAAATGATAAACCACAATCACAACATTTAGAGCTAGAAAGAAGCATGAGCAGTGGATTTAGTCATAAGACCTGGTTTTGAATCTTAAGTCTTCCACTTCCTCTGTATATAACCTTGGGTAAATCACCTATCTTTTCTGTGTTTCTATTTCTTCCCCTCAAAAATTAGAGTGTGACTAGACAATCTCCAAGGCTCTTCAAGCTCTCTACCTATCAATCAATCAACAAACATTAATTTATCACCTACTGTATGTCATGCATTACATTAGGCATTGGGGATACAAAGACAAAAGCTTTTGCCTTCAATGAGCTTACATTCAATCAAGGAAACACAATGCACACATTGTGCAAATAAACAATACACACAAAACAAGACTCACCTGGGATCTCATTATTTTTAAAGTTTCATCCAGTGATTTAGATCCCAACTTAACTCTGCCTGCCCTGTGTAACTCTGGTCCACATCCTCCCATAAGTTTGCCATAGAAGGTCCTATTCAACATGCCATAAGGTTTTTCCAACTCTTCTGATAGTAAAAATATAAAGCACTTTGTCTAGCTACCTGTCATCACTTGCCCTAGCCACGTAATAAGTCCATGTTCTCTACCCATCACACAATTCACCGAGAACATCCTTCATTCCAATTCTCCAAAGTTTTTCATTGATTACATATTATAACCTATTCACATCCACTATACTTCTCTCCATTGTCCTCTGTATGATATTCTTTTTTAAATTCTTGGGTTTCTGTTATATTTCAAATCTCAGTGCAATACTCTAAAAGAATGTTGGCATAAAAAATATGGACTTTTGCATTCATAGGAAACTTGGAGACATAAAAGGATTTTTTCAATTTCCTGAAATTTAGTTCAAATTTAGTTAAACTCTAGGTTCAAATCATTGCCATTTATGTGATATGCCCCAGCTAGGCATACTAAATGACAAGTTCTATACGTTGTACAGCCAAATGGTTGGCATAATCTAAGCAACAGACATTGTTCATTTGATCTCTTCTGGGTGAATAAGCAAGCCAAATTCATTTCAGTAATTACAGATAGATCTCTTTGAGAAGGTTCTGCAATGTTTTAGGGTTTGATCAAATCTGCATAGCATTATCTGCCTCACAGGGGCATCTGGAACAGCTCACTATCCACAAGGAATCCCTCTTGAGCTTGGAATGCAATGGCATTGCATCTGTTCCAACTACAGTGAATATCTCTGCTAAACATACATTTTTGTGTTTCCTTCTGTACCCAGTGTTTTTCATCTCAAGTTAATGAACAGAGTAGATTTTTATTATATCTTTCAAGAAATCTCAAATAATTTTGATGTAAAGATAGAAGACAAGCTTTGTTTTTGTAAGGAACCTATAAGATGGCATTTTGCTATTGCTTAAAAAAACATTAAGAACCATATATTCTATCTATTCATCAATGAATCATGAAATAGCCAGCAAAGCTTAGAGAGATACAATCAGATTCTTGGCTCACAAAGAAAGCAGATGAAGTTCCGTTTTACACTGAGTTAATAACGCAAAGCATTTCTATGATTACCTGAAGGCTATTTATGGGCCAAAGATCTATGAGGCATCTCAACTACTCAGCAAAGATGAAGCCACACTGATTGGTAATAAGGACATGATCCTGGAGGGATGGGCAGAACATTTCCATGATGTTCTCAACAGATCACTGTCAATTAGTGCTGAAGCCATTATCTCAGGTTAAAGTCAATCCTTCTCTAGTCATACTTTCAGTGTGGCAAAGTGCCTAGCACTAATTCTTTTCCAGCAGAGAATTACAAGGCAGGGAGTCCACTGCTCATGTAAAATCTGACTGAATTGGGAAAACAAAGTATTAAAAAAAAACTGACTGAAATCTTCTGGGTTGTATGGCAAGAGACCATGACCCAGAAGATTAAGGATATTTCCATTGTCCTTTGATAATCACATGAGGGTCTTAACAAGCTTGGGGTAGATACTTCCCTAACTCACCTATGGGTTTGAGACCTGTCAGTTACCCTCAACCTGATTTAGCCATTCTGCTAAGACAGTTTCACTGGAGTGTGCCCACTACACATGTTACAGTTCTTGGATCTACAAACAAAAGTTGAGTGGCAGGTGAACACCAAAGATGGAGAGGAGAGCAATCCTGAAAAGGGCTTGGCAGTCCTCACACCAGAGATACAAGTCTTCCCCAAACATTCCATGCACCACAATCAATGGAATAACTATATAGAGACAACCAACTGATATCTAATTCAGGGATAGTTGCCACATCAATAATAAGGTGTTTTTTTTTAATTTGTTAAAATATATTAGAAGAGAAGGGGTTACAATGTTATGTAATGCTCACCATGTCCAACACTTGTAAGTTCTTTTCTTGAAGTATTAATAATATACAGGCAGGAAGCTTCAGTATAATCTATAAGTCTTTGGCATCTTTCATTTCTTCTTCTTAAACCATGTTTTTTCTATTATTTATAGGAACATCAGGTCATAGGTTCAGATCTTGAGGAACCTTGGAAGCCATAAAGTCCATTTTATTCACTTTTATAGATGAGGATACTTAGGCTGAGAGAGCTTAAGTGTTGTCAAAACTTACACAGAAAGCAATTATCTGAGGCAGGATTTAAACTTGAGCTGTCCCAAATACAAACCTAGAAATTATATCCTTTCTGCCTAATTTTTCTCCATCCCTAACTTTTCCCAGTTTTGCACTGAAGTCATCAAGTACTATTTTGTATTTAGGTTTAATTTGAAGTCTTATAAAGATTTTCAAAAAATTTCTCTACTAATTCATCCTCAGAAACAATTTTTGGTGAATAAGTTGTAATTATTTTCATGGTAGTCTTTTCAAAAATACTTATCATTAATACCATAAGATGACCAAATATCACATAAAATTATATTCTTATTTCCTTTGGGCATGGGATAATGATCATTTCTCCAATTCACAAAGTACCTGTGAGTCATTCTTCCATTTAGATGCTATTTCTTTCTTTTTTCTAGTTTTTCTTATAGTATGAATGCCAATATTAATATGATTCAGCTTCCCTAGAATTATGTTCATATGGCTACACTAGTCAGTGATCTCACATTTAGAGTAATAATAATCTATTTTAAACTTAGAAATAATCTAGATATTTATATGCTTCTTAGCACCTACCGTTCCTTTATGCACTGTCACTGCAAAAAATGCAAGGGAATTGCACAGGTCCTTTGTGTATTTTTGTTTGAGTATTTTTTTCATGGATTTCCATAGACAAAATAATTCATCACCAAATGGTAAGTCTATTAAAGATCAATTTCTCCATACTTAACTAAATTGGGATTTGAAATTGAGACTTGATCTTTTCTTCAGTCTATATTTGAAACATTGATAGCAAGGCAAAAATAATCTGCAAAGCCCTATTCTGATGTTTTATCCTGCTGTGGAAGTGATCTTGGATTTTCAAAGGCTATGCCAATGAAACTTAAGCTGTGATCAGTTCTATCATATAAAATAGATAGAGTATAATGGTAGGAGGGGAGTGCTAGTAATTAGAGAGTTCAAGGAAAGATTAAGGTAGAAGTCTAGGTCTAAAATCCTAAAGTATCTTAGAAATTCTCTAATTCAAGTCCTTAATTTTACTTAGAAGGAAACTGTGATCCATTGAAGTTAAATGACTTGTCCGAGTTCTCACATAAAAACAAACAAAACTGAAACTGAAATCCATCTCTCAAGACTTCAAAATAAACTACTCTTCCCCCTAGTCCATGGTTACCTCAAAGTCATGATCTTGTCTCAAACCTTTTTAGAAGTGTCAGTGCCAAGCACAAATAGAAACAAGAAAAATGCTCAATAAATGATTGCTGAAGAGAATTGTTTCCTTGGGAAAAGTTATTCCCAACCACACAGGTAGTGATGGAAGAGCTATGTTTCTCTGCTACTCCAAGGACAGTGAGACTATGTACCTAAAGGTGAAAGAATGTGTTCCTTTCATATGAATATGTGTTTTCATCTGGGTCAGTCACTCAATAAATATTTGTTAAAGTCCTGTTAGGTACCAGGCACTATGTTAAGTTCTGAAAGTGCACAAAGAAAATCAAAAGACTTGCTTTCAATGAGCTGACAATCTAATGGGAGAGATAATATGCAAACAACTATGTACAAAAGAACTATATACAGGATAAATTGTAGACAAACAATATGAGAAATTCACTATAATTAAAAGAAAACAGAAAAGTCTTTCCTATAAAAGATGGGATTTTATGTGGTTCAGGATCTCAATCAATGATCAGCCAAGGGGAGATGGGTCTTATTTTATTGCAATCCTATTAGAACTGGTATTGATGTTGAGGTAAGAAAAGATGGGGAAGAAGTAAAGACAATTTCCAAGAGATCTAGATTCTACTTTGCCAAAAAAAGATAATAATAAGATCGATTATACTGAGAAGGAACGCATTGCAGGCAATAAACATTATTCAAGGAGAGCAGGTTGCAAGTATTTGTACAGTTGCACTCAAGTACAAAGAATGAACTTTTCTGATGTTCCACCCACCCACTCACCAGACATGCTCAGATTTGGAGCATATTCATGTTCAAATGAATTACTCTTTTGAGTGATGATGTGACCTAAGAGAACTGGAGGAAGAGGAGGCTCTATGTAAAGAGCAATGGGTTAAGAGACAAAACATTTGAGTTCTAGTTCTGACTTAGTCACAACCCTACTGTGTGACCCTAAGCAGGTCTTCTTCTCTTTGAGCCTTTGTTATCTGATTTTTGGAGCCCTGTGGATCACAGGCATTTAAGGGATTCAGTAGTATGCATTATTTGAAGACAAATGTTAATCTTATATGGTTCAGCAAAATGTTATCATCACTTGCACTGTCCTCCCTTCTATTCCCAGTTCCTCTACTTACTTCAGATTGGACTTGGACTCATTTTTCCAAACAATGAATTCTTTTATGTTCAGCTATCATGGCTCCTAATGGAAGCTAGATGGTGTAGTTGGTAAATCACTGAGCTTCGAATCAGGAATCTTCCTGAGTTCAAATACAGCCTCAGACACTTACCAGCTGTATAACTGTGAATAAGTCACATTACCCTGTTTGCCTCAATTCATCTATAAAAAAAAGAAATTGAAAAAAGAAATGGCAGTGCCAAGAAAACCCAAAAATGGAATCACAAAGAATCTGACATGATTGAAACAACACAATGACAATAAAACTTTGATTCCCAACCCACACTTCAGTCTTCCTGGTCTTTCTAAACATTAACTGATTTTCTGTGATTTATTGCTGTCACTAATGTGTGATTACATCTTCCCCAAATCTTAGATTCTTAAATAATCCCATATCAGAAATTGAAATCCATCAAGCCATCAAAGAACTTCCTAAGAAAAAGTCCCCAGGGCCTGATGGATTCACCTGTGAATTCTATCAAACATTCAGAGAACAGTTAACCCCAATACTATACAAACTATTTGACATAATAAGCAAAGAGGGAGTTCTACCAAACTCCTTTTACGACACAAACATGGTACTGATTCCAAAACCAGGCAGGTCAAAAACAGAGAAAGAAAACTATAGGCCAATCTCCCTAATGAATATAGATGCAAAAATCTTAAATAGGATACTAGCAAAAAGACTCCAGCAAGTGATCAGAAGGATCATTCACCATGATCAAGTAGGATTCATACCAGGGATGCAGGGCTGGTTCAACATTAGGAAAACCATCCACATAATTGACCACATCAACAAGCAAACTAGCAAGAACCACATGATTATCTCAATAGATGCAGAAAAAGCCTTTGATAAAATACAACACCCATTCCTATTAAAAACACTAGAAAGCATAGGAATAGAAGGGTCATTCCTAAAAATAATAAACAGTATATATCTAAAACCAACAGCTAATATCATCTGCAATGGGGATAAACTAGATGCATTCCCAATAAGATCAGGAGTGAAAGAAGGATGCCCATTATCACCTCTACTATTTGACATTGTACTAGAAACACTAGCAGTAGCAATTAGAGAAGATAAAGAAATTGAAGGCATCAAAATAGGCAAGGAGGAGACCAAGTTATCACTCTTTGCGGATGACATGATGGTCTACTTAAAGAATCCTAGAGATTCAACCAAAAAGCTAATTGAAATAATCAACAACTTTAGCAAAGTTGCAGGATACAAAATAAACCCACATAAATCATCAGCTTTTCTATATATCTCCAACACAGCTCAGCAGCAAGAACTAGAAAGAGAAATCCCATTCAAAATCACCTTAGACAAAATAAAATACCTAGGAATCTATCTCCCAAGACAAACACAGGAACTATATGAACACAACTACAAAACACTCGCCACACAACTAAAACTAGACCTGAACAAATGGAAAAACATTAACTGCTCATGGATAGGACGAGCCAAAATAATAAAAATGACCATCCTACCCAAACTTATTTATCTATTTAGTGCCATACCCATTGAACTACCAAAATACTTCTTCACTGATTTAGAAAAAACCATAACAAAGTTCATTTGGAAGAACAAAAGATCAAGGATATCCAGGGAAATAATGAAAAAAAACACATACGATGGGGGCCTTGCAGTCCCTGACCTAAAACTATATTACAAAGCAGCAGTCATCAAAACAATTTGGTACTGGCTAAGAAACAGAAAGGAAGATCAGTGGAATAGACTGGGGGAAAGCGACCTCAGCAAGACAGTATACTATAAACCCAAAGATCCCAGCTTTTGGGACAAAAATCCACTATTCGATAAAAACTGCTGGGAAAATTGGAAGACAGTGTGGGAGAGACTAGGAATAGATCAACACCTCACACCCTACACCAAGATAAATTCAAAATGGGTGAGTGACTTAAACATAAAGAAGGAAACCATAAGTAAATTGGGTAAACACAGAATAGTATACATGTCAGACCTTTGGGAGGGGAAAGGCTTTAAAACCAAGCAAGATATAGAAAGAATCACAAAATGTAAAATAAATAATTTTGACTACATCAAACTAAAAAGCTTTTGTACAAACAAAACCAATATAACTAAAATCAGAAGGGAAACAACAAATTGGGAAAAAATCTTCATAGAAACCTCTGACAAAGGTTTAATTACTCATATTTATAATGAGCTAAATCAATTGTACAAAAAATCAAGCCATTCTCCAATTGATAAATGGGCAAGGGACATGGATAGGCAGTTCTCAGATAAAGAAATCAAAACTATTAACAAGCACATGAAGAAGTGTTCTACATCTCTTATAATCAGAGAGATGCAAATAAAAACAACTCTGAGGTATCACCTCACACCTAGCAGATTGGCTAACATTACAGCAGGGGAAAGTAATGAATGCTGGAGGGGATGTGGCAAAGTAGGGACATTAATTCATTGCTGGTGGAGTTGTGAATTGATCCAACCATTCTGGAGGGCAATTTGGAACTATGCCCAAAGGGCGACAAAAGAATATCTACCCTTTGACCCAGCCATAGCACTGCTGGGTCTGTATCCCAAAGAGATAATGGACACAAAGACTTGTACAAAAATATTCATAGCTGCGCTCTTTGTGGTGGCCAAAAACTGGAAAACGAGGGGATGCCCATCAATTGGGGAATGGCTGAACAAACTGTGGTATATGTTGGTGATGGAGTACTATTGTGCTCAAAGGAATAATAAAGTGGAGAAGTTCCATGGAGACTGGAACAACCTCCAGGAAGTGATGCAGAGCGAGAGGAGCAGAACCAGGAGAACATTGTACACAGAGACTGATACACTGTGGTATAATCGAACGTAATGGACTTCTCCATTAGTGGCGGTGTAATGTCCCTGAACAACTTGCAGGGATCCAGGAGAAAAAAACACCATTCATAAGTAAAGGATAAACTATGGGAGTGGAAACACCGAGAAAAAGCAACTGCCTGAATACAGAGGTTGAGGGGACATGACAGAGGACAGACTCTAAATGAACACTCTAGTGCAAATACTATCAACAAAGCAATGGGTTCAAATCAAGAAAACATCTAATGCCCAGTGGATTTACGCGTCGGCTATGGGGGGTGGGGGGGGGAGGAAAAGAAAATGATCTTTAACGAATAATGCTTGGAAATGATCAAATAAAATATATTTAAAAAAAAAGAAAAAAAAGGAAAAACAAAAAAAATCTTAGATTCTTGGATTTCTAGTTGATCCATAGACGTCTTGCAATAACTGACTCCTAATCACCATGCTGTCTCAGTTGTCCAGTGAAACCTTGAGGTTCATTCGCAACTCTAAAACTTGAACTATAAAATGAAGAAATCAGATTAGAGAATTCCTTCAAGATCTGGCCTTCTATGTTCTAAGATCTCTTTCTGCACTAACATGCTATTTTAGGGTCCCTTCCAGTCCTTTTGTTGTTCAATCATTTTTCAGTCATTTCTATGACTCTTCATGACCCCATTTGGGTTTTTTTTTAGCAAAGACAAAGGAATGTTTTGCCATTTTCTCATCCAGCTCATTTTATAGATGAGTAAACTGAGGCAAATAGGAAGAAGCGACTTGCCCAGGATCACACAGCTAAACCACAAGGCAGATTTGAACTCAGAAAGAAGAGTCTTCCTGATTCTAGGTATAGCATTCTATTCACTGGGTAACTTAGTTACCCTCTTCTAGCCTTAACAATTTTATAATATCCTATTAATCTTTAGATTTCTCTATGTACAGAACTAACACTACCTTCTCTTTTGAATAAAGCAGAAGAAAACTAAATGAAGATAATGTTGCTATAGGAGGTAGGGGCCAGATTCTGAAATGCTCTGAATACCATGCTTAAGAGTTTTGATTTTATCTGAGAGGAAATAGGGAGTCATTATATGTTCATGAGTAGAAAAATGGCATGATTAGAGACATAAGAAAACTTCTCTGCCACAATGTGCACAGTGAATTGTAGGAGAAAGAATGGCAGGGCAGAGCCTGGCTAGAAAGTTAGATCAGTGGTCAAAGATAATGTATCTTTCCCATATAAATTTATTCAAGCCCTTCTGGGTTCTACCAGGTAATGTGTTCATACATTTATTCCCAGGTGTGTAAAAGGTTTATTTTTTTTTCTAAATTCACCTCATTTCAGCTTCAAGGGGTGGGGGGAAGGATTGTTCTAAGAAATCCCTCCTTCCCCAGGCCCAAAGAGCAAAAAAAAAAAAAAAATCCAATAACTACTTTCCTCAAGAATGAAAGGCTTGCTCTCAAAAAAAAAAAAAAAAGAAGCTATAATGAGTTTTCACAGGACAGAGGGAATTATCCAAAGCATAACATGTTTAGACAGTGAAAGCTGCTTATGAATATTTTGCTTATATCAGTTTTCAGTATATAACACCTAATATCTGTATAGTGCATGAAACCGATGTGGGCCACTTAGCACTTGTTCTTCAAAAAGCGTAGGCCTATGGATAACTAATCAATTTCAAATCGGCTTAGGATTTCAAGTTCACAGAGATGGTAGGAAAATTTGACCAAACAAATTGACTGGCAGAATTAGAATGTGCCTTAGAACATAGAATATGAAATTTTTAAGCTGAAAGTTGTTAGAAAACAAAATGCAGAATGTGTATCCTGGTAGAGACATTAGAATGAAAATAATTTCAATTCAATTTGATTCAATCAAACTAGCAATTTTTTAAGTGCAAGATACTATGCTAGGTACTAGAAAAGGGGGGGATTTAAAACTAGAACATATAGTATTATCACTGGAAGGAACTTTAGAGATTACTTACTTGACTCCCGATTTTACATATAAATTAACTGAGGCCAGGAAAGGTGTTGTGTCCTGTAATCATACAACTAGACTCTAGATTGAAAACTAGGTCTCCCGATTTCCAGTTTTAAATATATTTGTTCTATATCATCCTGTCTTCTGAAAAATATTTAGAAACACAAATTAATAGGCACATGGGTGAGACATTTAAGATTTCTTTTCAATCAACTAGAAAATAAGAATATCACATTTCAATATTTCAAGAGATCCATTGTCTCATTGATGCCTATAGTTCAAATAGTAACCTATCCATACTTTCTGATCCTATTTTTTCAATCTATTATATATTTATTTTTAACATTAATTTTTTAAAAATTGAGTTCCAAATTCTCTCCTTTCTTCTTGTACTTCCCCTAACCATTGAGAAGATAGGCAATATATCAATTATACATAATTAAATCATGCAAAGCATATTGACATGATCAGTCATGTTGAAAATAAAAATAAGAATAATAAAGTGAAAAAACTATACTTCAATCTGTACTAAGAGTTTATTAGTTCTCTCTGGGAATGTTTATCATTTTTCATCATGAATCTTTAGGAACTTTCTTGGATCATTGTACTGATCAGAGTAGCTAAGTCTTTCATAGTTGATTATCATCATTTCGTTATTACCATATACAATGTTTTCCTGGTTCTGCTCATTTTAAGTCTTGCCAGGTTTTTCTGAGACCATTCTCTTAATCCTTTTTTATAGCTCAATAGAGTTTTATCACATACCACAATTTGTTTAGCCATTTTCCAACTGATAAGCATCCCCTCAACGTCCAATTCTTTCCCACCACAAAAAGTGCTTCTAAAATATGTGTGTATATATATGTGTGTGTGTGTGTGTGTGCGTATATATTATGTATAATATATGTGTGTGTACATATGTCATTTTCCTTTAATTTCTTTGGTACATAAACATAGTTGTGGCATTGCTGGATCAAAGATTATGAGCAGTTTTGTTTCCCTTTGGGTACCATTCCAAATTGTTCTCCAAAATGACAGCACCAATCCACAATTCCATTAGCACTGCATTAGTAGTGTCTCAGTATTTCTATGTCTCCTCCAGCATTTGTTATTTTCATTTTCTATCATGTTAGCTAATCTGAAAGGTGTGAGGTTGTAACTCAGAGTTGTTTTAATCTACATTTCTCTAACTAATAGTGATTTAGAGCATTTTTCATGACTATAGATAGCTTTGATTTCTTCTTTTGAGAACCACACTTTCATAACCTTTGATTATTTATAAATTGGGGAATGGCTCTTTCTGTTTATACATTTGACTCAGTTCCCTATATATTTAAGAACTTGAGCCTTTATCAGTAAATCTTACTGTAAAAATTTTCCCTGGTTTTCTGTTTTCCTTCCTGGCTTGATTATTAATTAAAATTATCCATTTTACTTCTTGTGGTCCTTTCTGTCTTTTTTGGTCATAAATTCTCCCCTTATCCATAGATCTGACAGATAAAATTTTCCACAGTCCCCTAATTTTTTAATATTATCTTCATACTTTTCAATGCTTATCCTTGCATTTTTTCCAAATCATTCATGGAGAACTCACAAAAAATATTGAAGGCATTCATTCTGGAGGTCTTCATACATTTCATGAGTATCAGTGGATTGGTCTTGCTGTCCATCACTTTTAACAAATGACTGGGCCAACTCCTTTTCTAATCAGCTTGCCATAAAGAGGAAGTGCTGGATTTAGAGTCAGGAAGTCCTGAGTTCAAAGCCTACCTCAAAAACTTACTAACTGTGTAGCCCTTGGATTGAGTATAATGATTGGCTACAGAGCTGAAATGCAATGAACAACATGATTGGTTAGAAGTTGAATAATAGGGACTAGCAATGACCTATCCCCTTCTTCTCCCACAAGACTAAGAAGAACTCATTGTTGGGCATCCAGGTATAAGATAGTTGTCCAGCTTTTGGACAGCAAACCAGATGTCCTGAAGGATAGCTTGGGCTAAAGATATTAGGCTCAACTTCCTTTCTTTCTCACACAGTCTCTAAAGCTAGCCAAAATTCCCTGATTAACCGGACAGCTAGATTTTTAAACTTAACCCATTACAGACTAACTGAATTCTGAACTAAGTTCAGAAACAAAGAACCATAACTTAAGCAGTTATAGGATATAAGTTATAGGATAGTATGATGAATCAATGACTGATAAATAGGTTCCACAAGAAAAGTATATAGGATCAACTTAAAAAAAAAAACTTACTTTCCATCTTAGAATCAATGCTGTGCTATATATTGGTTCCAAGGCAGAAAAGTGGTAAGATCTAACCAATTGTAGTTAAGTGACTTGCCCAGGATCATAGAGCTAGAAAGTGTCTGAGTCAAGATTTAAACACAGGACCTTCCATCTCTATACCTGCTTCATTATCCATTGAGTCACCTAACTACCCCCAACCTCATTGTATATTACTTTCCTTCTCACAAGTTATGATCTTGCCAAATTGGCTTTCTCTATGTTCCTCATACTGTACTATTTTCATATCATTGCCCTGGCCCTCTATATCTGAAATGTATTCTTTTCTAACTTTCCCCTCATAAAACTCAACTGTCTCTTGCCTGCTCTAATCCATTTTCTGGTCCCTCTCCATTATTTTGAATTTATTCTATTTGTATTTATTATATGCATATACTTACTCATCAAACACAGAGTAAGCTCTTTGGGACTGAAAATTATTTCACTTTTTCTTCTTGTATCCTAAGTGCCTAAAGCATTGCCTATTAACATATTAAGTGCTTAATAATTTCTTATTGATTGACTTCTTCATTGACATTAATTATTCTATTTCTTGAATATTTCTTCTCATTAGAAATATGCTTCATCCTGGCTAATCCATGAATCTCTTCATTGCCCTTTGAGCTATCCACCATTTTAATTCCTCACAGATTATGACATTTCAAGATTCATAACCAGCAAGTACTGCTGGGAGAACATTTGTGCATCTGAGTATAAAGATAGGTCTATGCAGTTTGCTAATTCAATATAATTCAACCTCTTACTTTTACTCCATTTTCTGTCTATCTCATTGAGTAGTCCATGAAATTAATGATGGTGATTATTATGGTGGTTGATAACCCACAGACAACTCTGAATTTATCCATCAACATGATCCCAAATGTCTTCTGCCCACACAAATAGGTATCTATCGTCCTTAGGCCAGCCCAGAATTGGCTACTGATCAAAGTAACTGTGCCTATTAATGGTCAACTCTTATCTCAAGGTCTTGGCATGCTAAAGATTCCTTAAAGATGAGAGATATTTTTGCCTATGGACATGTCAGAAGTTGGAGATATAGTTCTAATATTTTGATGTCTCTCATCTTGAATGGGTTGAGAAAATTTTCCTATACAATCAAACTAGGTCATACTCTTATAATGGCTAATTATTATCACCAAGTTAATTCCAATTAAAATCTACCAATATAGTTGTGGAATAAATTTTTTTTCAAAAAATACTTCATATTTTTCCACATGTTTTTCTTGTTTTTGAATAAAATTTTATTTTAACATTGACTAAATTTCCTCTGGTACCCTTCCCCCTGCTCCTCCCAAATAGTCAATTTCATATAACCAAAAATATTTTTAAAAGAAAAAAAGGAGAAAGAGGGGAAATTAGCAATACTGGTAAAATAAAACATTAGATGTTAAATGCAATATAGACTTTCTGTGAGAGAGAGAGAAAGAAAAAGAGAGAGAGAGAGAGAGATAAAGAAAGAAAGAAAGAGAGAAAGAAAGAGAGAAAGAAAGAAAGAAAGAAAGAAAGAAAGAAAGAAAGAAAGAAAGAAAGAAAGAAAGAAACAAAGAAACAAAGAAAGAAAGAAAGAAAGAAAGAAAGAAAGAAAGAAAGAAAGAAAGAAAGAAAGAAAGAAAGAAAGAAAGAGAGAAAGAGAGAAAGAGAGAAAGAGAGAGAGAGAGAGAGAGAGAGAGAGAGAGAGAGAGAGAGAGAGAGAGAGAGAGAGAGTTTTTCAAAGGAGAGTTAATTAGACATTTTCTTACACTTCATTTTTGGGGTCACACTTCTTCCTTGTAACTTTTCAACATTCATTTTTTTCCCCTGTGGTCATTGTATTTCTATTTACATTATTATAGTCATTAAGTATGTTATTTTCCTGGCTCTATTTACTTTGCTTTGCAACAGGTCATGTAAATCCATACCTCTCTCTATTCATCATATTTTATGTTTCTTACAGCATAGTAATTATATCCATATATTACATTTGTTTAGTCATTCCCCAATCATTGAACATCTACCTTGTTCCTACAGCACG
This sequence comes from Monodelphis domestica, assembly GCF_027887165.1. NCBI lineage: Eukaryota > Metazoa > Chordata > Mammalia > Didelphimorphia > Didelphidae > Monodelphis > Monodelphis domestica. The sequence continues at coordinate 354,330,477 of NC_077227.1, forward strand.
TTTAGCATAGTTTTGCTCATTTGAAGCATCTCAACCCTTTAAGGTAAGCAAATTTGGGATTTAACTTTTTAACAGACAAGGAAGGTGAGGCATAGAGTCACATGACACCCTAGTGGTTAATGCCACACTCAGATCTGAGATCTTAGGATTTAAATTTGAAAAGGATTTAAGAATAAATAATATAGAATATCATGACAATAAGGAATATTAGAGACAAATGAGCAAAACCCTTTCATTTTTCAGATGAAGAAACTTACATTAGGAAATTTAAGTAATTTGTCAAAGTTTACAGAAATGTTAAGTTGCAGAGATAAGATTCAAAATCTGGTTGGTTGACTATTAATCCATTTCTTTTGACTACTCCATGTTCTTATCAACAGTTGTACTCTTTAATGGAAAGAGCCATCAGAGATAGGCAAAGCAAGTCTATTAGGAGTCAGAACTAGGAACTAATCTTATCTATGTAACCTTGGGCGAGTCACTACTCTTCTTTGGTCTTTTTTTTTTCCCTCCTGTGTAAAATAGGAGTTATGGATTGATTTATGAGATGCCTTCAAGCTCTGAGATTATGTTCTGCTCCTCGTTCCCTTCCATCTCTGACATTCTATGTTCTAAATCTCCTTTCATATCTAATAGTGTTTAAGTTCTTAAAAAGAGCTTCCAGATATGACACTATGATTTTGTGAAAGAAAACTAACAAAAAAGAATCCCAATTCCCAAATTCATTTTTCACAGAGCAGAGCAAAATACCCTTTAAAATTGTATTCACCCCCATTGTTTCTCCAGCCATCTAGAAAACAATCCAATTCATGTTTTTAATCATACAAGTTTATACTCTTGTCACACCTATTATCCAAGGTTATCAAATCACTTTAGCAACCTTAATGAATTCTTAAGATGCTCCTACAAAGGAGATTAAGGAAACATCTTTCTAACATGGCTCTCCAGGGCCATTTTAATAGGGATATTGATAACCTCTGTGGCAGTTTTTGCCTTCTTTATGAAACTCTGTTTCTGGTTTGGTTTCTGAATGAAAACACTTAACAGGCATGCACACATACCCTGCTGTCCCACCTAATAAAAAAATTTTTTTTAAAAAACACCTGATTCCCACCCAGGAAGAAAGTAAACTTAAAAAAGTGTTCTTGTTTATTTCTTGGGACTACATTTTCAGGGAGGTAACTGATAGGTTTATGTACAGAAGAGGGAGATCAGATATTAGAAGAGATTATTAGAGATTAGAATATTAGAAACTACAACCCTTCAGAATTACTGAATCTTGAAAGGAACCATCTTCTCAGAACCTCCTCTACTAGCAAGTGGGAAATAGAAAAGTAAACCAAGAACTAGGTGAAGAAATGGGGGGGGGGGGGCTATAATCTAGAGGAAATGTATAGGGATCATAATTAATGTCTTCAAATATATAACTGGCTGCCACATGAAAGATTAATCTTTCTAGATTCTGAAGTAAGGCGTCAAGCACATTTCAGAAGAGAATTTTTTTTAACATAATGAATAACTCCTAACAATCAAAGTAGTCCTGAAATGAAATAGACTCAATCAGGAAGTAATAAGTTCCCCATTCTTGAAGGTATTCAAATTGACTCCCTGTTGGAGAAACACCATATAGAATTCGCAATTATGAATAAGTGCTCTCATCTCAAAATAAACTGAGCAGCTTGGGAAATGGTGGGTATCCCTTCACTAATGTTTTTTTTTAAGCAGAGGCTGGATAATTACTTATCATGTATATATTAAAGAAATTTATTATTTCTATAATTAGAGGGGTTATTGTTCAGGTATAGGTTGAACTAGAAACACTCTAAGATCTTTTCTAACTCAGATTAGATGAACAAGATGAATTGTGATGAAGACATGGTCCCTGACCTCAAGGAGTTTAGTCTGAGAAAAGAAATAAACCATGGAGACAAATACAATACCAAATATATTGCAAATACCTTGTGAAAACCATTCCAGGTCTCTTGATAGCCAAGGCAATGCTCTAAAAAACTACTTTCATTGCCTCTATTGCTATGCCAGTTACATAAGGCCAAATTCTCACATATCAAGGAGTAATTTGTGCTCCACTGTTGAGTGGCTCATAAAAGCTGCTCAATGGCTAATTGATGGGCTAAGATAGAATGTTATAAGTGTAAGGAGCCCTAGAACATGGAATGTTAAAGCAAGAAGGGACCAGACCTTTAGAGCATGCAATGTAGACTATCAGAGCCAAATAACATCTTGGGTCATAGAGCATTAAAGCTGGAAGGGTCTTTGAAACAAGGAATGTTACAACTGAAATGTACCCTAATAATAATACATCTGTATAGCATTTTCAGGTTTGCAAAGTTCTTTCCTTATAACAGCCTATGAAATAGGTAATATAAGTATTATTATCTCTTTTTTACTGATGAGGACTCTGAGGTTCTCAGATATTATGTGTTTTACTTTAGGTCACACTTTTAAGGGTGAGAAAGATTTAAACCCATGTCTGCTGACTGTAAGGCCAGCATTTTCCATTGTACCATCACCCTTCAACATGGAACTCAGAATATTAGGGATGGAATGGACCAGAGGACTTCAAAATAGATAATTGAAATTAGATGAAGATTTAAAACATAAACCCCAAATAGCACAATTTCTATCCTTATGGGCCCTGCAGTTCTATTGGTTCACTTGCACTATTCATGAAGATTAGAGGAAGAACATGGCACCATGGTATGAACAGGCATGAATGTCAGCTTGGCAACTTGGAATTCTATGTGCATACCACCAACAACAAGGCAATCCAAACATGATATATTTTTGTTTGTGCTAATTATTTCTACAACAACAAAGCTGCTTATAATTACCTTAGAGGGAAAGGGAGAGAATAAGCACTTATTAAGCCCTTAGTATTTTCCAGGCTCTGTCTAAAGTATTTTACAAATATTGTCTCATGTGATCCTCACAACCATTCTGTGACGTAGGTGCTATAATTATCTTCATTTTACAAATGAAAAAACTGAGGTAGACAGAGATTACTAAGTTATTTACTTTGGCTCACACATCTAGAAAATGTCTGAACCAGAATTTTAACTTAGGTCTTCCTGACTCCAGACCCAGTACTCTATTCAGTGCTCCAGCCAAATGCCCTACAGAGGACTTAATAGTTTAACAAGCAGTTTCACTTGCTTCTTTTTTTTCCATTTGAGAAGCTTATGAAGAAGGTATTATATGTTTTTTTCTTTTTTTTCTCCACTTGACAACCTCATGAGATAAGTACTGAACACATTGTTTTCTCCATTTTACAAAGGAAAATCAAGAAAAAGCACCAAGTGACTCATTAACTATATGATATATAACTCTATGAATTATCAGGGACAGGACTCAAGGCCATATCTTCAGATTGTAACTCTATGCTTCATTCTACCACCCCACATTATCTCTCTATAGTAACCAGATGTTTTCCCTAGTTATGAAGCTTGGACCAATGGGGAGATATGTGCCCTTCTCCTGGGGCAGTTGGAGCTTTCTTTTCTCACAAGATTAGAAAAAGCCCAGCCCCACAGACTAGAGGAAGAACTCACCTCCTTTTAATGAACCTTTATGAATGAACCTTTCCAGATTTTGGTTATGATTTTTACCTCATTGGCATCACCCTTTCCACCTAACAAATCTGGCAAAATTCACAAAAACTCAGCCCCTCCACCATTCCCATTCTAATTAGCCCCATCACCATAGCAACCTTTAGGGGATTATATTAGCCACCACATGGCAAACTAATTGAACTGTACAACTTATTTTGCAGCTGGGGAATGCAAGAGTGAATCTTACATTTAATCATGCTCACAGCATTGACATTCAAATCAAAAGGCTTTGTTCCGGCTCCTGGAAAATGAGCGTCATTTCTCGGGCACAATGCTTCAGTCAGAGGCAAAAACACCACTTTGGAGTGCACTAAGAGAATGTTCAAATGAAAAAAGCTTGTTGGGTTGGGTTTTGCAAGAGGGGGAAGGGAAAAGGATGATTTGTTAAATAACAGGAAAGTGAATAAATGCTGATAAATAAAATCCCCTTTCAAAGCAAGTGCTGACAGAGACAGCTTCTTCTCATCTTGGCTTCCTTTGACTTCAAGATGTTGGTTCCTGCTACGAGGATATTAATAACAATAAGCTTAGTGTTACAAAGAGTGTTATATCCACCCTCTCATACCCTTTGAAGGAGATGGTAAAAAGATTATTTCAGGAGCCATGATGGTGGAGTGGAAGCAGAAATTCACCTGAACTCTTTCAAATTCCCTTCCAAACAATTTTAAAATAACAACAAACTTTGAATTCCTAACATAAAAAAGGCTTGAAAGGAAGAAATTTTATAGTGGAGGTGAATATGGGGCTGATGGCAGGCAATATTTGAACCTTACTCTAATCAGAACTGACTTATAAAAGGAATAATATATACACTCAACTGGTTTATAGAAATTTATTTCATCCTTCAGACAAGTAGAAGAGGAAGAGGATAAGAGGTAGCTAATAGAAGGAAAGGCAAAAAAGTAAAGTAATGATCAGAGACAAAACAGACTTTTGAAGAAAGACAGAGTAAAAAGACAGAGGAAATGAGGTAAAAATAGGGTGGAGGGAAATACATAATTAGGAATCAAAACTGAATATGAACGGGATGAATTCACCCATAAAACAGAAGTGGACAGCAGAATGGTTATACTTCAGAATTTAAAAATATATGTTTACAAGAAAAACACTTGAAACAGAGAGATATATACAGAGTTAAAATAGAGGGCTGGAGCAGAATCAGTTATGTTTTAGTTGAGGTTAAAAAAAAGGATTAGCAATCATGATTTCAGACATGGCAAAGGCAAAAATAGATCTAATTAAAAGAAATAAACAGAGAAACTGTATTTTGCTAAAAGGTATCAAAGCATGTTGGGGACTACAATGGCAGAATAAAAGATATTCTGCTTGCCCAATCCCTCCATATATGCAAAAAAAGAAAAGAAAAAAAGAAAAGAAAAGAAATCACCTTAAAACAAAGGAAAGGAGAAGGAACACTAGGGTAAGAAGAAAGGCAACAAAGAAGTAGAGAGGAGGGAAGCAGTTGACCAGGCAGCTGAACAACAGTGAGAAGCAGCAGAATTTGGACCAACTCAAACACTACAACTCTGCAAAAGACAACAAAGCTGCAAAATGAGAGCAAGCTCAGCCTAAGCCAGTTAACATAAGGTATAAACAGCAAAAAGGGAAGGAAACCTACAAACTCTCACATGGCAGCAGAGCACCTAAGGCAACAAGGGATCAGACTGGGGGATCAATTGAACTACAGGAAACTACACACTCTCATGTAGCAACAGAGGGCTTGAGGCAACAGAACCCAGAGCAAGTGCCTTGCCCAACCCAAGCCACTTGGTATGGGCAAGAAGGCAGCAGAGAAGGGGCCAGACCAAATCATGAAACAACAGGTAGATGGTACCGTGAGATGCTAAATCTAGTTGGACAAACAATTGCAAACTTACCAAAAGAAAGCCAGCAGAGCCACCTCCTTACCAGACAAACTGTAGGAAACAAAATAAGCCTGACCTATCCCAAGTTCTAGAGAAAAGTACTCTTTAAGCTTAGAGCAATGCTCCCTCTATCCTAGGAAGAAAAGAACCCAAAAAGATAGATAAGGTAAGGTGGGAGAACTAGAAAAAAAGAGAAAAGACAAAAAAATTGACCTTAGAAAGTTACTTTAGTAACAGGAACAACAAAAATATGAACTCATTAGAGTAAAACAATGCCAAAAAAGGGGGGGAAAAGAAATGTGAAGCCTCGAAAAAAAGTGTGATAAGATGTCAAATGTGAGATCCCAAAGAACCCCTGGAAAAAAAACTTGAAAAAAAAGGTCTTAAAAACCAAATAATATGAGAATTGACAGAAAAACTCAATAGCTTGGGGAGGGAGATTCACTGAAGAAATTGAATCCCTAAAAACTAGGCTAGGACAAAAGGAAATAGAGGCATAAAAATACTTTGAAAAAATAACTCTGTAATTAATAGAATGGTCCAAATATAAATGGATGGGGGAAAGAGGGAACACTGAAGAAAACAAGTCTTTAAAGTATAGGATTGGCCAAATGGAAAAGGAAACACAAAAACTCAAAATAAAAAAAATAACTTCCTAATAATTAGAATTAGACAACTGGAAGCTACCATAAGATATACAAAAAAAGACAAAATTTTTAAAATTAAAAAATATAAAAATCTAAAATATCCCACTGGAAAAAATTGCTGACCTGAAAAATAGAGCCAAGAGATAATCCTAAGTATCATTGGAATACCCACAAGCCACGACCAAAAAAAAAAAAACAACAACAACAAAAAAAAGATCCTGGACATCATATTACAAGAAATCTTCAGGGAAAATTGCCCTGATATCCTGGAACAAGAGGGAAAACAGAAATTTGAGAGAAATTTAGTAAAATGGAACACCTCCTGAAAGAGTCAACAAAATAAAATACCCCAGGACTATCATAGTAAAATTTCAGAGCTCCCAGACCAAGGAGAAATGACAATAAGCATCCAGAAAAGTTTATCTATTTATCACCAACAAAGTCCAAAAGCAAAAGCTAGGAAAGGAATTTTCATTCAAAATAATTCTAGACAGTATAAAATACTGATGATATGCCTACCACTACAAACCCAGCATATGAATAAAAAAACAGAACTTTTCGCATAAACAACTGGAAAAATATTAATTGCTCATGGATAGGCCAAGCCAATATAGTGAAAATGGAAATCCTACCTAAATTAATTTACCTATTAATGTGATATCAATCAAACTAGCCAAAAAGCATTTCATAGAACTAGAAAAAACAATAACAAAGTTCATCTGGAAGAACAAAAGACTAAGTATATTAAGGGAATTAATGGAAAAAATATGGAGGGAAATCTGAGAGTAGCAGATATCAAATTATACTATAAAGTAGAAATCATCAAAATATCTGATACTGGCTAAGAACTAAAGCAACGGATCAATGGAATAGATTAAGTAAGCAACACATAGCAGTTAAATGTCCATAGCACCTTAGTGTTTGATAAACCCAAAGATCCAAACAAACTTTTGAGGACAGAAAATTCTTTGCTAAAAACTGCTGGGAAAACTACAAAGTAGGAAGTAAAAAACTAGGCAGAGACCAACATCTCACATAATACATTAGGATAAAGTCAAAATGAATACTTGACCTAGAAATAAAGATTGACAGCACAAACAAATTAGGGGAACATGGAAAAGTTTATTTGTTGGGTTTATGGAAAAGGGAAGAATTTATGAACAAACATCAAGAACATTATGAAAAAGGAAATGGAAAATTATCAAATATTGTTTCTACATGTAATTGATAAAATACATATAAATAAATAAAAGGTATTGTAGACAATGAAGTAATATGTATGCTAAACATATATACCCAAATAGTATAACATACAAATTCTTAAAGGAAAAAATAAATGAAAAATAGAAGGAAATAGATAATAAAACTATAGTAGTGGGGACCTCAACTTTCTCCTCTCAAAACTGGAAAAATCTAACCATTAAGTAAACAAAAAAGAAGTTAAATATAGGATTCAAATTTTAGAAAATTTAGATATAATGGAACTTTAGGGGAAATTGGAATAGGAAGGATTATACCCATTTCTCATCTCCAAAGGGCATATTCACAAAATTTTACCAGGCATTAGGGCATAAAAACCTCACAACCAAATTAGGAAAAGCAAAAATATTTAAACACATCCTTTTCAGATCACAATATAATTAAATTTCATTCAACAAAGAGTCATCAAAACATAGATCAAAATTTTATTTTTGTTGTTATTTAAAGGGTTGCAGTCACATCTAACTCTTCATGACCCCTTTTGGAGTTTTCTTGAAAAAAAAATACTGAACTGATCTGCCATTTCTTTTTCCAGCTTATTTTTACAGATGAAGAAGCTGAAACAAAAAGGGTTCAATGATTTGCCCGTGATCAAAAAAGTCAGTGTATATGAGGTCAGATATGAGCACAGGTCTTCCTGATTTCAGACCCAGTTCCCTCTCCACTGCACCATATAGCTATAAACTAAATAATCTAATTTTAAAGAATAAATGTGTTGAAGAATAAATCAAAGAAAACAATGAATAATTTCATTAAAGACAATGATAACAATGAAACAGCATACCAAAAATTATGGGATGCAGTCAAAGTAGTTCTTTGGGAAAATTATATATCTCTAGACACTTGCATCAATAAAATACAGAAAGAGCAAATTAATGATTGGGCATGCAACTAAAAAAAACTTTTAAAAGAACAAATTTAATATTCTCAGTTAAACACAAAATTGGAAATGCTGAAAATCAAAGGAAAGATGACTAAATCTAAAGTAAGAAAACCATTAAACTAATAAATAAAGCTAGGAGTTAGTTTCACCAAAAATAAAATGAAATAGATAAGCCAATGATAAGATAAAATTAAGGCAATTATTAGGAGCTATGTTATCCAATTATATGCCACTAAATCTAACAATCTAAGTGAAATTAATAAATATTTGCAAAAATATAAATTGCCCAGATTAATGGAAAAGAGAATGCTTAAATAACCTTATCTTAGAAAAGGAAATTAAATATGCCATGTATTCCTTTAGAAAAAAGCTCTAGGATTAGATGTATTTCCAATTAATTCTATCAAACGTATAAAGGAAGATAAATTCCAATATCATATAAAGCATTTGGGGAAATAATCAAAGAAGTGGTCCTATCAGATTCCTTTTATTATGCAAATATGGTGCTGGTACCCAAACTAAGAACAAAAACATAGAAAGAAAACTATACTAATTTCCCTAATGAATATTGATGCATAAATTTTAAAGAAATTTAAAGAAATATCAAAGAACTTATGTATCAACAATATATCACAAAGGTCAGACACTATGACCAGATGGGATTTGTACCAAGAATTTGGAAAGTAATTCAGAATTAAGAAAACTATCAGCATAATTGACCATATCAATAACAAAACCAATCAAAATTACAAAATTATCTCAGTAGATACATAAAAAGATTTTGGCAAAATACAACACCAATTCCTATTAAAAACACAAGAAAGCACAGGAAAAAAATGAAGTTTTTTCTTAAAATGACAAACTATTTGTCTAAAATCACCAGAAAGAATTATCTGTTAATATATTAAATAGAAACTCCCAATAAGATCAGAGTTGTAGCAAGGATGTCCATTATCAATACTATGATTCAATATTGTAATAGAACTGTTGGTTGCAGTAATAAAGCAAGAAAAAGAAATTAAAGAATAAAAATAGGCAAGGAAAAAAAGTGTCACTCTTCACAGAAGAAATTATGTACTTAGAGGACCAACTAAAAAGATAGTGGAAATAGCTAAGAACTTCAGCAAAGTTTCAAGGTATAAAACAACCCCACGTAAATCATCAGAATGTCTGCTTATTACCAATAAAGTGTAACATAAAGGAATAGAAAGAGAAAATTCTATTTAAATTAACTGCAGAGGAAGCTATATGGCACAATTGATAAAGCACCAGGCTTTAAGTTAATAAGATCTATGCTCAAATCTAACCTTAAACCTGTCCTGTTTTTTTTTTTAATTAATAGAATACAACTCATTCTCCAATTGATAAATGGTTAAAGGATACAAACAGGTAGTTTTCAAACAAAGAAATTGAAGCTACCTTAGTCATCTGAAAAAATACTCTAAATCACTATTGATAAGAAAAATGCAAATTTAAACTCAAAGGTATCACCTCTCACTTATCAGGTTGGCTAATATGACAAAAGGAAATTGACAAATGTTGGAGGTTATGTAAAATTATGACACTAATTGGTCGAGTTGTGAACTGATCAAACAATTCTTGAGAGGAATTTGGAACTATGACCAAAAAGCTATAAGACTTCATATATTCTGATCTAACAATTGCATTACTAGGTCTCTATCCCAAAGACATAAAAAAAGAAAAGGGAGAGTATAAATATGATATATACAAATATAATAATATGTACAAAGATACTTAGAGTAATTCTATTTGTGTTGGCAAAAGAATTGGAAATTAAGGGGAAACTCATAAATTAGAGAATGACTGAGCAAGGTGTATATCATTGTTATGGAATACTATTATTTTTATAAGAAATAACAAGAAAGATGCTTTCAGAAAAAAATTATGAAGAAATATAAATTAGGCAAAGGGAAGTGAACAGAACTAGAATATTAAAAAATTACTTTTTTCATTTACATTTAATTGAGAAAAAATAAGAGACTTTTAAAAAGAGTATCTCCATTTTACAGGTAAGAAAACTAAGGTTCAGAGAAACTGTGTGACATGCACAAAGCCAAACAAAAGATGAAGATTTGGTTCAGGATTTGAACTCAGTTCTTCTGAGGTCAAGGCTTTAGGAAGAATTCTTCATTTTTCCACAGTAAAAAGGTATCATACAATGGAAAGGCTGCTTGACTCAGCATCAAAAGGGCAATGTCCTTGTCTCAGGTCTGCACTAAGTCAACTACCTTGGACAAGTCATTATTCCTCTCTGAACCTGAGCATCTTCATCTTTAAAATAATTATCAAAATAATTATTGGAAAAAGCATTAAATTGTGTCTAAAGTCTCTTTGATGCTGACATTCTATATTCAAAGATTCTATGTAATCTTGACAATTATTTTCGGAGGTCTTTAGCAATTTGCAATTCTGTCTTCTAAGGTTTAATCCCATAGATCCTCAAATGATAGAAAGGGGAAAAAAAGATCTAAGCTATCTGGTAGTATACTTTGGCAACTTTTTTTAGACTCAAGTCTTTTATTCAGGTAGCCCTCTTCCATTAGGTAATTAATATTACCATTTTACAGATGGAAGAGTAAAGTTAAGTGATTTGCTTTAAGCAACAGATTAGAGGAGCTTATGGAGTATTAGAATATAATCCTTCTGTCTTCAAATACATTACTTTTTTCTCCATCGAGGAATTGCTCTTCATTTTCCAGGACTTTTTAGTTAATAGTCCACCTGAACCTAGATATGATACTCTGGGAAAGGAAAAAAGATACCTCCCCCACCCCCACCCCAATAATTGTCATCCTTTCCAATGAATGATAATTTATTCTTAGCTTTTATCTCCCCAGATCAGAATGATAGAAAGTAAATATCTAGAGAAAAAAAGATCTGAAATAAGCTATAAGAAATGTCCAGAAAACTACAAGAGAAAATATAACTTTGTTTCTCTAAACATGTTTTCCATCCTTTAGGAAGATGAATTTTTTACTGCTTTCTCCATTTGGGACTTTACCTACTGGACTTTAGTTTACTTAGTAGAGTAAGAATTCTCAGTGGTTCCACTGTTTCTTAATCAAATGTGCTGACAGGACCCAGTGAAATGGAGTCTTCTTTGGTTTGTAGAAAGCTACCAAAGTGTTTTAAAGAGGAAAGGGATAAAATATTTCGGAATCTATTAACCAAGGAAAACACAGGAACTATATGAACACAATTACAAAACACTTTCCACACAATTAAAACTAGATCTAAACAATTGGAAAAAAGCATTCATTGCTCATGGGCAGGATGAGCTAACATAATAAAAATGACAATCCTACCCAAATAAATTTACTTATTTAGTGCCATATCTATCAAACCACAAAGAAACTTTTTTACTGAATTAGAAGAAATTATAACAAAGTTCATTTGGAAGAACAAAAGATCAAGACTATCAAGGGAAATAATGAAAAAAATGTGGAGGAGGGGGGATAGCAGTACTAGATCTTAAAACTGTACTATAAAGCAGTGATCATCAAAATAATATGGTACTGGCTAAGAGACAGAAGGGAGGATTAATGGAATAGACTTGGGGTAAGTGACCTCAGCAAGACATTCTATGATAAACCCAAAGATCCCAGCTTTTGGGACCAAAACCCACTATTTGATAAAAACTGCTGGGAAAATTGGAAAACAGTATGGAAGAGATTAGGTTTAGATCAACAGCTCACACCCTACACCACGATAAACTCAGAATGGGTGAGTGACGCAAATATAAAGAAGGAATCTGGTGATCAGACATATATACATATAAAAATGTTAAATCCTTATCTTCCTTAGTTTCACCAAGTTCAAATCCAAAGCTGGAGGGTCTGGCTGCAACATTCAACAGAGACTCCTGAAATCCCATGTCCTCATTACTAGCATTCTCAAATTAATTCCACTTGTACCTAGAACAGAAAGTAACATAATAATAATAAATAATAATAATAATATAATAATTTTAAAAAGGAGAAATACTGAAGCCTGTCTCAGGGCCACTATCCTAATGCATAGCATAAGTGAAGGAGTCCTCCATCCTCATTTTCAAATATAGCAAATTCCTTTGTTATTACTGAGTCAGGTTATTGTGAAGAAACCAACAGTCCCATTGACTATGCAGTCAATGAAAAAAGACTTCTCACAAACATGTTGTAGGCCAGCAATGAATTGATAAAATTTATTAATCATTTATTATGTGATAGACATTCTGCTAAGCACTAAGGATTCAGAATGAAAAGAGACAAAAGACAATCCCTGCCCATAAAGAGCTCAAACTGAATGCGGAGAGACAATAAGCAAATGAATATGTTCAAGCAAACTATATACTAGACAAATAAATCATTAAAAGAGGGAAGGAACTAGAATTATAAAGGGGTTGGGGAAAGATCCCTGTAGAAGATGGATGTTAGTTTGGACGTAAAGGAAGTCAAGGAGGTGAGTAGGTAGAGCAGGAAAGGGAGACATTGAAGGTATGGTAGAAAGTCAGAGAAAATAACTCGTGCCACAAAATGGAATGTCTTGTTGGTGGCAGCAAAGGAAGCTAGAGTCACCAGAGTGAAAACCACATGGTAAGAGTGTAAGAAAACTGGAAAAGTATAAGTGGGTGAGGTTATGAAGGGCTTTGAACCCCAAGCAGAGGATCTGAACACCTCCCTAGAAGTTATAGGGAGTCACTGAGGTTTATTGAGTAGAGGAGTGATGTGGTCAGATCTGCTCATTAGGAAAATCATTTTAGTGGCTAAATAGAGGATTGATTCAAGTGGAGAGAGACTTGAGGCAGGCAGATCCACCAGTAGGCTATTATAATAGTACAAGCATAAGATGATGAGAACCTGCACTGCTGGTGGTATTGAAATAAAAATCCTTCCTAGATGGATGGGAGAGGGGAGAGGTCCCTCCTAGGGACCTCTTGAGGGCCAGTAAAGCATAAAACTCCTTGGGCTCAAGAAACAAAGTTTATTTTTTGTAATAGAAGTAAAGGGGAAATGATAGGTAGATTCCTAAAACTATAGATCTAATTTCTTTCACCTCATGGTGAATTATTTCTTCTTCTTGAGAATTCACTCAAGCTACTCTAAAAACCTTATCTCTAACTAAGACCCAGAAAACCCAGCTATCTGACTATTCTACTATACTAATTAGTGTGGATTTTCAAAAAAATAAGGAGGAAGAACTCACAGATGTATTTGAGCCCTTATCTAAAGCCTGGGGTTGTTCCTAGGTATTGTGAGATTTAAAATAGTGAAGCCCATAAACTGTAGTGAGTTAAAATGGTGGAAGATATAAATTGTGATAGATATAAGAGAGGGTGAGTAAATTTGACTGCAGAAATATGTTTCACTACAGTGTCTTGGTTTTTAAATCAAATATAAGGTGGTTGCCAGGGAAATATTCCCAATTATTCAAATACCCAAGTCAATTGGGTTTTATAGAAATTTTAATTAATAATATAATGAGGAATTAGAGAAAGAGAGAAAGAGTAGGAAAGGAATAATTATGAAGGGCCTCAAGCCAATATGGCCTAGACCTGAGTCTTAAGAGAGAGAATCAGTCAGTCAGTCTTTTAACACTCACCACAAGGTCTGCCTAAACAAGGATTCTAGTGACACCAGGCCAGCTCCATCTCAGCTGACTTCACCAGAGAGAGCTCCAGTGAGACCTCCTTAGAGATTGTCCTCCAAGAGCTTCCCTTCTCCAGAGCCTCTCTCAGAGATTCTTCCCAAGCGGTCCTCATCAGAGATCCTCCAAAAGGAATTCTCCAAAAGGATATATCTATCAAGAGATTCTGCTTTTTCTTATATAGGGGTTTTTCTCCCATGTCACCTCCCCTAAGTCCCTACATCTACCAATCACCGTAGACACTTTCCAAAGGACTGCCCATCTAAATTCCTGCTAAGTCTACCAAATCTCCTCAGTAAGTCTGAATGAGAGAAAACACAGCTGAGTTGACTAATCTCATCAAGAGAAAACTTGCCCAACCCTTTTAGGTACCTAGCATCCCATTGTATCAATTCTAAAAACAGGCCTGGCTCAAAGAACTCCTTGCCCCACCATAAGCATGGATCAAAGTACTTTCTTTGTTTATCAAGGAGTTTTCTGCCCTAAAGCAGTCTTAAGTACAGGTGGAGTAGAGATCCTCCCATTTCTGATCCTGGCGAGTTCTCACATCAAAATGGGGAATGTTTCTCAGTAGGGAATTTGTTCCAATTAAGAATTCCCCGATGGGAAAATTTTTAACATTCACAAGTGTGAGAGATTTCAAGATTTACAGTATACTCAGAGTCCCAGATGACCAAACCCTGAGGTTTACTGTCACCAAGTAGATTTCTGACAGATGGATCTCAGACATATGGTCTCTGTACTTCAGGGAAAAAGCAGTATACTCCAAGGCAAACTCTCAAACCCAGGAATCACTAACCTTCCCACAAGATTAGGATTTCCAAGTGAAAATTGCCAGAGCAAAGATCCTTCTTCCAGTTCTGTCAAAGCCAGATCCTGAGAGAAATTGACAGTTAATGCCAGTAAAAACTCCCAGGATTCTTTTCTTCCTTCCAGAATATTTCCCTTCAGGGCTTGTATCCACATTGTCCTCTTTTCCTCTTAAAGCTAATCCATGAAATTTACTCTATCCCTTACTTATTTCCTATAGTATCATTCAAACTAGAAGAGGGCCAAAATGGCATCAATACTGGTGATGTCTTTTGACTCACACATAAGTTGGATTTAAGTGAGACAGTTACACAAAGTAATGGGCCTCTCTCTGTCTCTTCCAGAGTCACTTAATTCCAATGGCAAGGCAAAATATATTCAATTCAGAGAAGTCTAGTACCTCTGATATGAGGGCTTGCTGAGCCTTTTTCAATGCTGAAAGTCTCCTTTGGTGTCTCCCTTGCTCTCACCTGCAGACCTGAACTAGGGTGCTTGGTGATAGAGTTAGAGGAGAGAAGGGGACATATTTCAAAGATGATACCATATAACCCAGGGGAATTGCTTGTCAGCTCCAGGAGAGGGGAGGGAAAAGGGGAGTGAAAGAACATGAATCATGTAACCATGGACAAATCTTTAAAAATAAATAAATAATATTTTTAAAAATCAAAGATGGCACAAAGAAGAAACTAACAGGCACTGGCAACAGTTTGGATATGAGGGGTAAGGGATAATGAGGAATCGAACATGATTGTGAGTCTAAGGGATTGGGAATGCAGTGTTGCCTTCTATAGGAATAAGAAAGGAGAGGGGAACAGGTATTGGGGAAACCAAGGAATGTCTACATATCCTCAAGTCTTCTAGGCTCAATAAAACAGCTGCCTAGTGTCTTGTACATGGAGGATACCTTCTTTAAAAAAGCTGATTGTGTCTGTACATGCACCTGACCCCCATTACACTGTTGCTAACAAATAAGGTTCCCCCTGGGACCCTGGACTGCCACTTTGGTTGACTGCCACTGACATAGAAAACAGAATCACAGAATCTTATAGCTTTAAAAAGTCTCAGAGGAGGACTTCCAGGTAAACATGGCTGCAATCTAGACGTGAATCGCTTCCTCTCCCCAGCACCGAAAGAAATAGACTACCTCAAAAGAGCATAAAAACCACCTTTGGAAAAACAGAGGGACTCTCCAGTACCCCCACAGAAACGAAGGTACATGGGGTTTGAACATTGCCACACTATAAGGAGGAAAAGTTTGCACAAAAACATGAACTGAGCCACCCTTCCCCCCCACCTCCCCCACTCAAAGGAACAGAATCAGGGTGGCAGCTGGATGGCTCAGTGGATTGAGAGTCAGGCCTAGAGACTGGAGGTCCTAGGTTCAAATCTGACCTCAAACACTTCCTAGCTGTGTGACCCTGGACAAGTCACTTGACTCCCATTGCCTAGCCCTTACCACTTCTTCCTTGGAACCAATACACAGTATTGATTCTATGATGGAAGGTGTAAAGGTTTTTAAAAAAAGGAACAGAATGGATAAGAAAGAAAGAAGTAGATCGGTATTGTATGTTATCAAATTAAAAATATGTATATATGTAGTTTTATATATGTATAGACTTTATGCACATATATATGCATATATAGATATATAGGTATGTATGTATTCGTGTATATATTTCTCTATATGTATTTATTTTTTCATGCCATTTTTTAAACCCTTATCTTCTGCCTTAGAATCAATACTATGTACTGGTTCCAAGGCAGAAGAACAGAAAAGGTGAGGCCCCTCCCCTTTAGAGATTTTGTTACTTTTTAACAAGATGTCCTTTCAGAGTCAAATTTAAATCATGAATCTCATCCCAAGTCTCAGTGATAGTTATGAAGTCAGATTTGCTTCCTTGTATTCAAATCTCCAGTTTGCCTAGATTATTTTGCATACTTTGCTCCTATGACATCTGAGATCACAGTTTTGATAGATGGCTCTCTTCTTAGATACTTCATCCTCTCTTTTGATCTTCCCTCTCCTCTGTTTTACAAGCTACTTCTCTTTGGTACCAGCCTTGTCATGTCTATACAGACATTTCATTCTCTGCCTCTCTCTTTTCGGTTTAAAGTCTTCTGGATTAGATTCTTTCTTCTCCCTTCCTCCTGACACAGGTGAAATTTTCCCTCTGATTATTTATGTACTTTATCCTTTTGGCTTGCTCCTTGAAGCACTTCTATTTTTTTTTCAAGAAACACTTCATTTCCCCTAATGACATGAGAAGTACATTCCCTCAGAATTTTCTCTCTCTTCTCTAGGATGGAGACCTGCCTCCACTTTGAAAATATATAGCTATTGCCTGTTACTGGCAAAAATACCAACATAGCAAACTCGCATCACATCACAAACTTCCTATCCTCCAAATCTGCTAAAAGTAAGTTCACAGATTGGAGCAATGGCAGGAGTTTTGCTGATGAAGAGAATTTAAGGGAAGCTGGAGAGTGGATAAGTACAATTTACTTTAGTATTTCAGCCTGAAGCCAGACCTTGCCTCTTGCTCACCCATTCATACTTCATGGTGGTCATTGGTCTTTAATTCTTATTTCCTTTTAGATGTCACCTCACACTTCAGGGGTTTCCATTTTATAATCCATATTCCTGGTTATTTAGCTTGTTTCTAGGACAATTCTGCCCTGCTAATTGCAAAGTATCTCCCCAGGCATCAATTTCAGCGGTATCCTGAGGGAGGCACACTAAAAATTGGGGGTAGGGGGTCTAGACACATGCCTACTATATAATCAATGACTAATCATTTTTGAGTCTCCATTGAATCTTCTTCCCAGAGGAGGGCAGATAGAGATTGGAACTTTCATTGCTTCACACTGAAAAACCTTGTTTTTACAGCTAGCAAACAGTGAAACTTGCTATCTGGCAGGAGATGAGGGAGGAGACAAGGAAGCATCCGATGAGAGTTGGGAGATGCTGGTTGCCTGGCGTGGGAGAAGGAGCAGAGCAGTCAACACTCATGCAAATGTGGGACAAATGCAGTAGCCTGTTATTATCATTGGAAGAAAGAACAGTCAGGGAACAGATGGACAGGAAGGACCAAGATAGAAGCTCCTGAAAGATCAGGGTCAGGGATGATTCCTTCCCTTCGGTTAAGAGAGCAGTCATTTGATAATGTGCCATTCCTGCCTAACACACAGACCTCCCCACCAAAGGGAAAGGCACAGAGCATGTCCTCAACATCAGAGATTGTTAGTATTGATGGGGATCTAATATCACAAAATGTTAGAGACTATAGGAAGTATAATCCGGTTGTGACGCAGCTCTAAAATATTAATGGCTCCTTATTCCCTACTAGATTGATTCAAACTCTTTTTCTGACATTCAAAGGACCCCACAATCTGGCACTACTCAACCTTTCAAATATTTTTTTTTTATTTCTCCCTTTCTTCCATTATAAATTCTCAGATTAATCAGATTGCTTTTGCCCTGTGTTCTTACAACTCAATGTCGTTGCTTATGTGGTTCCCTACAAGTATAATATCCTCCTCTTCCCCTTTCCTGTTGAATTGTTGTTCTTTTCTTAAAGTCCAAATCAAATGACATTTCCTCCTGATATTCCCTGCCGGTAATGACTTGCTTCCTAGCTCTTTGTTTTGAATTTTTCTTTTGTATTTATCAAGCTTTAGAGCATCTGTGATCATGCATTATTCTGCTATTAGACTATAAACTCTATAAGACAGGAACTTTATATTACATAAACGTCATCTATCTCTAGAGTTAAGAATGGTGCTCTGTACCTAGTCAACATTTATTATGTGGTTATCCAATAAACAGATAAAGAAATCTAGCCTGTCAAAATAGGAAGAAAATAGAGCACAGAGTCTTAGAGCTGGAAAGTGATCTCTCTATCACTTTAGAGAAAAGGAACTTCAGCTTCAGCTTCAACGACATAAAGTGACTTACCTAAGGTCACTAGGATAGTAAATAGCCCAATAGGTACTTAAATCACTCCAGACTCCTCTTTCCTGACACCTGCTTTCATGCCTTAGAGAAACTTCCATCCTGAAGCCCTTAAGGATTGATGACTGCCTCTCCTGGAATATAGTTTCACGAAAAACCCCAGCTTCTTTATTCCCAACTTTTCAGTCCTCTCCTTCTCCTCCTTCACCAGTCACCACATGCACCTTTTACTGTCCTCATTTTACTCCGCTTGCCCCACCACCTCCAGTTCTAGAAACATGAAACATGATCAAATCTTCCTGAGGGCAAGGACTGTTCTTGTTTTTGTATCACAATGCTTGTTTGACACATTGTAAGTTAATAATAACAACCACAATTATAAAACATAATCCAACACACATAGCACTTTAAGGTTTGCTTTACATATGTTACCGCATTTGAACCTCATAAGAACCCTGGGAGGTAGGTAATATAATTGTCCTCATTTTACAGATGAAGAAACTGAAGCAAATACTGGTTAAGTGACTTGCCCAGGGTCATACAGCAAGTAAGTATCAGAGGATGGATTCAAACTTGGGTCTTTTTGACTCTAACTCTGGCACTTTATGGAGTGCATCAACTAAATGCTTTTTAAGAAAACCCTAATGGTCTTTCTATGATTATTTATTGCCTAGCATTCTCTTTTCTATGTGAAGGAGTTAAATTGGCTGTTCCAAAACTGATTCGTGTTCATACTTAGGATCTTTGATTTTCTTACTTTCCTTCCCCCAAATACAGTACACTGTCAAGGACCACTTAGACTAGACCAAACAATAGAAATGTTTCTTGGGAATGTGAGGTGAGTTTGGAATTGGAGCACTGGAAAACCTAGCTCTCCTCTTGAGAAAGTAGGCAATCCCAGAGCAATAAATGCAGGACAATCCATGAGGGCAGGGAGAGGACAGGGACTGGCAGAGGTTGTCTGCCCCTGTAAGCCTTAGTGCAATGTTTCCTGGCTAGTAGCTGCCAAGTAAGAACTATATAATAAGGTCATAGATTTTGCAGTGGAAGAGAACTTTAAGGTCACCTAGTTCAACCCGGTCACTTCACAGGTATGAAAAGCGACTTTCTCAAGATCACAAGGATTGTAAGTGGCAGAACCAAGATGTTCCTTCAGTGCCTCTAACTTCAAACATTCTTTCTGCCACACCAGATTCCCTCTCAACTAAGGTGGCTCAACCCAATGTAGAAGGCTTTTTTTCTCACTACTCCAGATTTCTATGGCCGTCAATGATCTTCCTCTCCTCCAAAATTCCTATATGGTACACAGTTTTGATGCCTGGGTTTTGCACTTAATTATATCACTTTCTAGACTGTATATATGAAAAAGCATAATGGTTTAATGAGAAATGAGTAGAGCATGGCATCAGAAGCCCGGTTTTGAGTTTTAACTCAAGCATTTAATAGCTATGTGACCTTGGGCACCTAAATTATAACTAGGTCATCCTTGACTTTCTCTAAGGCCCTTGTGGTTCTGCTCCCTTGGGCCTGAGCTCTATCTAATGAGACCTGCTGTCAGACATGCTCTATCTATGAAAGTAAATCAAAGAGAGAATGGGAGTTGAAACAAAAACATCTCTACAGTGCAAGCACTTGTGGAATTTGTTAGCACACATTTTCTTCAGGATCCACCACTGCATTAGCCTGAAAAATGACCCAGAAGATTACAGCTGGGGGAACCTTCTGCCCCAGCAATTCTTCCTTTCTTGGTTGCCTTTCAGAAAAAAAAAAAAACACTTTGCTGGCTCAAGATTAGTGACTCCCTCTGGTAACACAAGCTACCTTCTATTTGTCTGAACATTTCAAAGTAGAGATGGCTAGTAAGGGATAAAAAAAAAAAGAGGGCAACTGGGTAGCTCAGTGAATTGAGAGCCAGTCCTAGAGACTGGAGGTCCTCAGTTCAAATATGGCCTCAGACACTTCCTAGCTATGTGACCCTGGACAAGTCACTTAACCCTCATTGCCTAGCCCTTACCACTCTTCTGCCTTGGAACCAATATGCAGTATTGATTCCAAGACTGAAGGTAAGGGTTTAAAAAAAAGAGATTTTAAAAAATCCCCACCCCAGCTTATTCCAGGAATCTTATAAAGTCAATGAACTCAATTTCAGTCTTTCAAAGTGAAATAACCTCCCTTAACACACTCAAGCAGGCAGCTCTGACCTTCAATATATGGAAGCAAAAGTAGCCAAAATTGCAATCAAGAGACAATATCTTCTTGTTTGTTTGAAGCAAAGAGTTCTTCATTCAGAGGATCATGTTGAAGGGACCCTGGCCTGAAAGTTATGATCTGGATTTGCCACTCACAAACTGTTACACACCTTGGTGAGTCATTTTTCCCATTTGTAATTGTTTCTTCATCTATAAAATGGTAAGCATGATAGGAGTTTTGTTAGTCATTTCATACTGCTGTTGTAAGAAGCAAATGAAGTAACTGATGTGAAGCACTTTGTAAATAACAAAGTAGAGAGACAAGGGTTGGGATTGGACCTGGGATGTCTCTGATATAAGGAAGTCCCAGATGAGGGAATCCCATCTACCAATGCAGGTTGTTGTCTTCTCTGCAACTTATGGATCTACAAAGTTATCTAAGACACTGAGAGGTGGCTTGCCTACTGTCACCTAGCCAATATCTGCCAGAGATAGAACTTGACTCAACTACTCTAAACCATCAGCAATTTTTTTTATTCTTATTATTACTAATGCTTCCCTAGACCAAACAAATTTCTCCATCCTTCAATGCCTTCTTTCTCTAACAAAGACTTAATGCTGTGGATCTGTGAGAAAACTGGAGATGTCAGGAAGAAAGAATACCAATTAAATACTGAGCTGAAGTACGCTTTCCTCTTATGATATACTACTAATAATAGCTTTACCATGTCACTCCTATTCCTCAAAATCTTCAATGACCCTGTTGTCTCTAGGTAAAAATACCTCATCCCAATATTTAAAGCTCTCCGTAGTCTGTTTTCCACCTGTCTTTCCAGGTTTGTTTTATTTTTCTCTTCAGTACTTTCTAAATTTCAGAAAACTGGTCAACAGCTGGTCCCTATTCACAGCATTCAATTTTCTGTCTCTGGGTCTTTGAAAAGACCATTGCCTGTGCCTGAAACATATATTTTTCCTCCTCTCACCTTCTTTGAATCCTTAACTTCTTTCAAGGAAGACAGCTAAGGTGCCACTTCTCATCCAAAGCCTTTTTTCACCATTCCTCATCTGTAAAATGAACTAGAGATGGAAATGACAAACCACTCCATAGCTTTGCCAGAAAAGCCCCAAATGGGGTCACAAAGAGTCTGACACACTGAAAGTGACTCAACAACAACCACCACATACATGTACACATGTTTAGCAGAATATAGGCTTCTCAAGGACAGAATCTATTTTGTATTTTTTGTCTTTTTATCATCTACAACCAGCACTATTCCTTGCATATAACTAGTGCTTAATAAATGTTGTTGTTTAAACAGGTTTCTCACAACAATCCTGTAAAGTGGGCAGTAATTAACTCCATTTTTGAGATAAGTAAAAATACTTGTTCACAGTCACACAGCTAATAAAATAATAGACTTAGAGCCTGGACTGAGTACTGTAGTCAACACATATGCCAGAAATACACATTTTCCTCCTCTGACCACTGATTCCAGAAAAATTGCTGAGCATATTAGATGTGAGAAACAAGCTCATCCAAGCTCTCATCTGAGATTTCCCTTCTCAATATTCTATTTAAAACAGGGAATTATCCAGTAATCTCATGTACACACTTATAATTTGTAAAACTGTATTGTGAAAAGACCACAAGATCAGGCAGCCTGTGAACACATGCTTTACTATAAGCTATGTCTAGTGTTAGCTATACTGACTTAATGATTACTTCCTTTCTTCTTCTTTATAGACCTCAGTTTCCTCTTCTATTAAAAAAAAGAAAAGGATAAAGTTAATCTGGACGAGATGATCTCTTGAAGGTCTTTTCCAGGTCTAACATCCTATATTCTAAAGTCATTTTCTAATGTCAAGTATAACATTCTATTTTATGTTATAAAGTCCCTTTCAGCATTGGCATTCTATGATAAGAATCAGGTGCATGAGAAAATTGAGGCTAGAGAGGCAGACTGAGAAATCTAGCCACATCCAGTAGATATTGGAAAATCTTAAGGATTTTGTTTGGTTGGATGGTTTACTTGTTTTCTTCTCTGAGCTAGTGATAAAAGAGAATCAGTTCTCATCGAGTGCTACAAGGAATGAAAATTGATATTTCTCCTGCTTAATTCACTCTCATTCAAAGCTTTGATTCCTTTGACTATTAGAAAGTCTAAGATCAGTCACTCAAGACTGGGCCCACGTGCTTGTTTATCTTGTATGCTTGCAAGGCATACTGGGAAACACCCAACAGATGCTATCATGGCAATTGCTGCTACTGTTCTCTCTGTACATGCTCTCTCTCTCTCTCTCTCTCTCTCTCTCTCTCTCTCTCTCTCTCTCTCTCTCTCTCTCTCTCTCTCTCTCTCTTCCTTTTTAATCTACATCTTTTTCTCTTTCCCACTTCCCATTTGTTTTGGGATCTGCTTGGTTTTGATGTGGGGGATTAAAAACAAGAATCAAATCCCTTCTCAAAGCTGCACAACACAGATGTCTCAGCCTCTAGAGTTCCTATATAGAAATTTTGTAAGAGAGGAACTTTCAGTCAGACAATAAATAAAACTGTTGATAGCAGGAATTGCTGATTAAATGCTAAGCTCCTTGAGCCCATGATTACATAATAAAAAATCCCTTCCAGTATTGTAGCCTCATTTTATGCTTCTTACTAGAATACTTCAAATGGTCTATTATCTCATCCCTGAGAGAATTACCTCTGATGGCACAGATTGCAATCCCTCCATGCCATTGTTGGGGGAGGAGGAGAATGAGTTATAAGGGCTGAAAAAATTATTCCCTGATGGCCAAGGAATCACTATATTTACATAAGCTGGTTCATGAACACATAGACCATGATTAAGTCCATAATGAAGCAATTTTACCTTGGTAGGACTTAATAGACCCTGCATCCTGCTGACACAACAACTAAGAAGTCATAGGCATGTTACCTCCTCTTCCAAGAGCCACTAGAAGAGGATTTTAGAGGTGATGTTCAGTGAATTATATGCAGAAAAAATCCATTCAATAATATTTAAAGAAGGTTCTTTAGTTCAATCACAAGGAATATGGAACTCATGAGGCTTAGATCTGTCAGTTATTATCTATTTGATCTAGAAGGAGTAAGTCACTATACTTACGTGAGGCTTGGTTTCTTCATTTTTGAAATGAGAGGAATTGACTCAAATGATCCCTATCTTTCCTTTTTATTTTAATATAATCTATTCTATACTTTTGTACCACTGAGTGGTACAATGTATAGATTGTCCAGCCCAAAGTCAGGAAAACTCATCATCCTGAGTTCAAATCCTGCCTCAGACACTTACTAGCTATGCAGCCCTGGGCAAATCACTTCATCCTGTTCGCCCCAGTTTCTTCATCTGTAAAATGAGCTGAAGAAGGAAATGGCAAACCAACTCAGCATCTTTGCCAAGAAAAATCTTAAATCAGGTAAAAAAAAAGTCAGACATGCCTAATCAACTTTAAAATAATTCTATACTTTAGATTCCTTCCAGTTCTAATAATTATATTCTACATTCTGTTATAAGTTTTTTTTAGTTCTGATATTCTAGATTCTAAGGTTTTGTCATAGCAATCAATATTCAATAGCCCTCACAAACACTTACTGGCTGTGTGACGAGGGTCATGTAACTTCACTTCTTAGCCTCAGTTTCCTCTTCTATAAAAATGGGATAATAAGAGTATCTACCTCCAAAGATTGTGAGGACAGATCAGATGAAAGAATGTATGTATTTTACAAACCTTAAAGTGCAATGTAAATGTTTACTATTGTCATTTTGTTCTAATATGTCTTTCAGATCTGATATTCTATGGTGCTGTTCTTTCTCTAGCCATCCTTCCTTCAATCCTGGTTCTCAAACCAAAACTGTTAGTTAGTCAACTAACATTTAATAAGCACCTACTATATCCCAGGCACTGTACTAAGTAAGCAATGGGGACACAAAGAAAGAACAATCTTAAGGATCTCAGTCTAACCAGAAAGAGAGAACAAGCAAATAACTCTAAACAAACAAGGAAAGTGACTTTCCCAAGGTCACACAGAAAGTAAGTGGCAGAGCCAAAATATATACCCAGGGCCTCTGACTTCAAACATTCTTTCCACTGTTCCAAATTTCCTCTCAACTAAAGTATTTTAATAGTGAGGAGTCCTTTTGAATCCCTATAGGACTCATTGATCTCCACCCTCTTCAGATCCAATAAGGTATTATAAAGTTCATATTTTAATCAATAAAGAAGATAAGGTCTTTCTCCAAGAATAGTATTGCTTATTAATGGGGGGGGGGGTTCATTAGCCTCCTTCTATCAAAAAGCGTACTTATGAATCCTGCCTCTTTCTTACCTAGGAAGCTGTGTCCTCCTTCTGATGTGCTTGACAATTCAGCCTTTGGATCTCCCTTGACAATCCCACTGGTGGATATTTCAAAAAAGGAAGTGGAACTAAAGATCTCAATTCCTACCCCATTACTTCATCACAGGAAAAAAGGCAATCCACTCTTCAAGTGGATGAAAATTCACCAGAGCCTATCAGCCCTGTTTTCAAATGCCTTGGGGAGAAAGTTCTTATTTATAGATAAATAAGAAGCAGGATTCCATCCTACCAGGTAACAAAAAACAAAAGGATCTGGACCAGTAAGATGCCTTGAGTCTCCTGGAAACAAATTACTTCATTTTGGAACCAAGAAATATTTACCAGCAATAATATAATTCAACATTAATTTTCCTTATCCCCTTCTTATTCATTGGAAGAAACACTCTATATAAAATTCCAGCTATATCTATTCATTTCATAATTAATTGGCTTGAGAGGAATCATAAGGACCCGAAGGTACTATAACATTTCACAAAGGATCTAACTATGATGTTTCAGTATTTTTTAACATGGCATTTAAAATGATAAACACATTGACAGATAGCCATTAGGAGGCACTCCCCTTTTTGGTGCAAATGTCTTACAAACAAAATAAAATAATGGCACATGGGAGATACATGAAAAGGGTAGGTGATGCAACCCTCGTTCTTCAGTCTGTTATATTAAAGGACTCAGAGTCTTCTGATGCAAATATCCAATTTCTGGGGACATCTTTTATTACTATCATCTTCCCCTTCTTAAGTCTTTTGGAAATATGTTGGCTCTCAAAGCACTTTCTCTAGCAGATGTGCTTGACCCAGTCTAGGTTATTGGTACCATCTTTCCCTAAAACTGCTCAAAAAATAAATCTTAATATGATTTAATACAATCATTAAAAATTTTCAATGCTAATATATTGTGTAGTAAGAGTTAACTCAAATCTTAGGATTCTAATCGTATTAATATAAAGAGTATCCAATTATAAACCTCAGAACTAGAGAATTTGCATTTGCTATACTTCTGGATGTTCTCAACATCTCTCTGAACCAGGTACTTGCTTTGGAAAGCTGCAAATAACAGACTGAAAGGAAATTCAAATGAATATATGTGGATCTAACCTTTAGAGTTAGCTTCTCTAGTTTAAAAAATGTTAGATAGTCAAACCTTGTTTCTTAATGGTTTCAAGACTTACTGAATTTGATATTCAATGCATTTTGATGAGAAAAAATATGGTATTCTATATGTGGCCATCACAATATCAGGAAACCTAAGCCCACTCCAGTTGAAACAAAGGATTCTATAAGAGTTCAGGAGCATAAAGAACTCAACACTGGGACTTCCGGTTAAGATGGCGGCTTAGAGAAAGCTAAAGCTCAGATCTCCTGAAAACCCTTCCCGACCGATCTCAAATGATAAGCTCCTAAGGCGCCGAAATTCAAAACGATCAACAGCACAGACCCTGGGAACCCCCCTCCTGGACCTGGACCCGGATCAAAAGGTACGGCTCCCCTTAAAAGCCAGAACCCGAGATCCCTCGGACCTCAGGGGTAGGAGCGCAGAGTCCAAGGCTCCCGGAAGCCGCAGCCCGGCTGGGCTCAGAGAGCAGAACCCTCAGGGCCTTCTACAGTCCCGGTGAAAGTTACTGCCTGGGGCTTCCGCTGCAGAGAGCTGGTCGAAACAACAGCAACCCTCAGGGCGGGCAAGACAGCCTCACTGGCTGGATCCTGCTATCCAAGTCTCAGTGAAAGTCCTCGCCCTCCGAGCTTGGGCTAGCTGCAGCCCATCCCCCCGCAGGCCAACGAAACAGCCTCACGGCCAGCGATTCTGAAGGCAACTTCCGGAAAGCGAGCTGGGGGGAGAGTGTGGTCTCGTGGTCCGACCCTTCCATTCCAGTTCCAGTGAGGCATATTCAGTTTAACCCAGGGAAAGCTCATAGACAATCAGCCCAGGACTAAAGCCTCTGAACACCAGACAGAGACAAGAAAAACTAATCCTCCACATTCAGAAATGGCAAACTCCACAGAACCACAGAAGCCCCAAAATACCAAGAAAAATAAGAAGAAAGGGGCGACTTTGGACACATTCTATGGAGCCAAAATACAAAATACAGAGCAGACAGAAGATAATATAAAAGAAAATGCTCCAAAACCTTCCAAAGGAAATGGAAACTCTCCACAAACCTATGAAGAATTTGAATCAGAAATGACCAAAAAGATGGAAGCCTTCTGGGAGGAAAAGTTGGAAATAATGCAAAAGAAATTCACGCATCTACAAAACCAGTTTGACCAAACTGTAAAAGAAAACCAGGCTTTAAAGGCCAGAATCAGGCAGCTGGAAGACAACGATCGTGTAAAAGAGCAAGAATCAATAAAGCAAAGCCAAAATACCAAGAAATTAGAAGAGAATATAAAATATCTCACCGACAAGGTGATAGATCTGGAAAATAGGGGGAGAAGGGATAATTTAAGAATAATTGGACTCCCAGAAAAGCCAGAAATAAACACCAAACTGGACATGGTGATACAAGATATAATCAAAGAAAATTGCCCAGAGATTCTAGAACAAGGGGGCAATACAGCCACTGACAGAGCTCACAGAACACCTTCTACACTAAACCCCCAAAAGACAACTCCCAGGAATGTAATTGCCAAATTCCAAAGCTATCAAACAAAAGAAAAAATCCTACAGGAAGCCAGAAAAAGACAATTTAGATATAAAGGAATGCCTATCAGGGTCACCCAAGACCTTGCAAGTTCTACTCTGAATGATCGTAAGGCATGGAACATGATCTTCAGAAAGGCAAGAGAGCTGGGTCTCCAACCAAGAATCAGCTACCCAGCAAAACTGACTATATACTTCCAAGGGAAAGTATGGGCATTCAACAAAATAGAAGACTTCCAACTTTTTGCAAAGAAAAGACCAGAGCTCTGTGGAAAGTTTGATACCGAAAATCAAAGAGCAAGGAATACCTGAAAAGGTAAATATTAAGGAAAGGGGAAAATGTTATCATCTTCTTTTACTCAAACTCTCTTCTATAAGGACTACATTTATATCAACCTATGTATACTAACATGTGGGGAAAATGTAATGTATAAATAGGGGGTAAAGAAAGACCAAATAGAATAATCATTCTCACACAAAGATTCACATGGGAAGGGGAGGGGAAGAAAACTCCTATAAGAAGGAGAGGAAGAGAGAGGGGGGGTTACTTAAACCTCAATCTCAGGGAAATCAGCTCTGAGAGGGAAAAACATCCAGATCCATTGGGATCTTGAATTCTATCTTACCCAACAAGGGTAAGGAGAAGGGAAAACCAAGGGGGGGAGGGGGAGAGGGAGAACAAAAAGGGAGGGAAAGAGAGGGGGGAGGGGGAGGGAACAAAAAGGGAGGGACTAAAAAGGGAAACATCAAGGGAGGGGACAAGGGGGACTGTTTCAAAGTAAATCACTGGACTAAAAGGTAGAGCCGAAGAAGAAAAGGTTAGAATTAGGGAAGGCAATCAAAATGCCAGGGAGTCCACAAATGACAATCATAACTTTGAACGTGAATGGGATGAACTCACCCATAAAACGTAGACGAATAACAGAATGGATTAGAATCCAAAACCCTACCATATGTTGTCTTCAAGAAACACACATGAGGCGGGTTGACACCCACAAGGTCAGAATTAAAGGATGGAGTAAGACCTTCTGGGCTTCAACTGATAGAAAGAAGGCAGGAGTGGTAATCATGATATCTGATAAAGCCAATGCAAAAATAGACCTGATCAAAAGGGATAGGGAAGGTAATTATATTTTGTTAAAAGGGACTCTAGACAATGAGGAAATATCATTAATCAATATGTATGCACCAAATAATATAGCACCCAAATTTCTAATGGAGAAACTAGGAGAATTGAAGGAAGAAATAGACAATAAAACCATACTAGTGGGAGACTTAAACCAACCATTATCAAATTTAGATAAATCAAATCAAAAAATAAATAAGAAAGAGGTAAAAGAAGTGAATGAAATCTTAGAAAAATTAGAATTAATAGACATATGGAGAAAAATAAATAGGGATAAAAAGGAATACACCTTCTTCTCAGCACCACATGGCACATTCACAAAAATTGACCATACATTAGGTCACAGAAACATAGCACACAAATGCAGAAAAGCAGAAATAATGAATGCAGCCTTCTCAGATCACAAGGCAATAAAAATAATGATTAGTAATGGTACATGGAAAACCAAATCTAAAACCAATTGGAAATTAAACAATATGATACTCCAAAACCGTTTAGTTAAAGAAGAAATCATAGAAACAATTAATAATTTCATCGAGGAAAATGACAATGGCGAAACATCCTTTCAAACCTTTTGGGATGCAGCCAAAGCGGTAATCAGAGGTAAATTCATATCCCTGAATGCTTATATTAACAAACAAGGGAGAGCAGAGATCAATCAATTGGAAATGCAAATGAAAAAACTGGAAAGCGATCAAATTAAAAACCCCCAGCAGAAAACCAAATTAGAAATCCTAAAAATTAAGGGAGAAATTAATAAAATCGAAAGTGATAGAACTATTGATTTAATAAATGAGACAAGAAGCTGGTACTTTGAAAAAACAAACAAAATAGACAAGGTACTGGTCAATCTAGTTAAAAAAAGGAAGGAAGAAAAGCAAATTCACAGCATTAAAGATGAAAAGGGGGACAGCACCTCCAATGAGGAGGAAATTAAGGCAATCATTAGAAATTACTTTGCCCAATTATATGGCAATAAATACACCAATTTAGGAGAAATGGATGAATATATACAAAAATACAAACTGCCTAGACTAACAGAAGAGGAAATAGAATTCCTAAATAATCCCATATCAGAAATTGAAATCCAACAAGCCATCAAAGAACTTCCTAAGAAAAAGTCCCCAGGGCCTGATGGATTCACCTGTGAATTCTATCAAACATTCAGAGAACAGTTAATCCCAATACTATACAAACTATTTGACATAATAAGCAAAGAGGGAGTTCTACCAAACTCCTTTTACGACACAAACATGGTACTGATTCCAAAACCAGGCAGGTCAAAAACAGAGAAAGAAAACTATAGGCCAATCTCCCTAATGAATATAGATGCAAAAATCTTAAATAGGATACTAGCAAAAAGACTCCAGCAAGTGATCAGAAGGATCATTCACCATGATCAAGTAGGATTCATACCAGGGATGCAGGGCTGGTTCAACATTAGGAAAACCATCCACATAATTGACCACATCAACAAGCAAACTAGCAAGAATCACATGATTATTTCAATAGATGCAGAAAAAGCCTTTGATAAAATACAACACCCATTCCTATTAAAAACACTAGAAAGCATAGGAATAGAAGGGTCATTCCTAAAAATGATAAACAGTATATATCTAAAACCAACAGCTAATATCATCTGCAATGGGGATAAACTAGATGCATTCCCAATAAGATCAGGAGTGAAACAAGGATGCCCATTATCACCTCTACTATTTGACATTGTACTAGAAACACTAGCAGTAGCAATTAGAGAAGATAAAGGAATTGAAGGCATAAAAATAGGCAAGGAGGAGACCAAGTTATCACTCTTTGCAGATGACATAATGGTCTACTTAAAGAATCCTAGAGATTCAACCAAAAAGCTAATTGAAATAATCAACAACTTTAGCAAAGTTGCAGGATACAAAATAAACCCACATAAATCATCAGCTTTTCTATATATCTCCAACACAGCTCAGCAGCAAGAACTAGAAAGAGAAATCCCATTCAAAATCACCTTAGACAAAATAAAATACCTAGGAATCTACCTCCCAAGACAAACACAGGAACTATATGAACACAACTACAAAACACTCGCCACACAACTAAAACTAGACTTGAACAATTGGAAAAACATTAACTGCTCATGGATAGGACGAGCCAAAATAATAAAAATGACCATCCTACCCAAACTTATTTATCTATTTAGTGCCATACCCATTGAACTACCAAAATACTTCTTCACTGATTTAGAAAAAACCATAACAAAGTTCATTTGGAAGAACAAAAGATCAAGGATATCCAGGGAAATAATGAAAAAAAACACATATGATGGGGGCCTTGCAGTCCCTGACCTAAAACTATATTACAAAGCAGCAGTCATCAAAACAATTTGGTACTGGCTAAGAAACAGAAAGGAAGATCAGTGGAATAGACTGGGGGAAAGCGACCTCAGCAAGACAGTATACGATAAACCCAAAGATCCCAGCTTTTGGGACAAAAATCCACTATTCGATAAAAACTGCTGGGAAAATTGGAAGACAGTGTGGGAGAGACTAGGAATAGATCAACACCTCACACCCTACACCAAGATAAATTCAAAATGGGTGAGTGACTTAAACATAAAGAAGGAAACCATAAGTAAATTGGGTAAACACAGAATAGTATACATGTCAGACCTTTGGGAGGGGAAAGGCTTTAAAACCAAGCAAGATATAGAAAGAATCACAAAATGTAAAATAAATAATTTTGACTACATCAAACTAAAAAGCTTTTGTACAAACAAAACCAATATAACTAAAATCAGAAGGGAAACAACAAATTGGGAAAAAATCTTCATAGAAACCTCTGACAAAGGTTTAATTACTCATATTTATAATGAGCTAAATCAATTGTACAAAAAATCAAGCCATTCTCCAATTGATAAATGGGCAAGGGAAATGGATAGGCAGTTCTCAGATAAAGAAATCAAAACTATTAACAAGCACATGAAGAAGTGTTCTACATCTCTTATAATCAGAGAGATGCAAATCAAAACAACTCTGAGGTATCACCTCACACCTAGCAGATTGGCTAACATAACAGCAAAGGAAAGTAATGAATGCTGGAGGGGGTGTGGCAAAATAGGGACATTAATTCATTGCTGGTGGAGCTGTGAACTGATCCAACCATTCTGGAGGGCAATTTGGAACTATGCCCAAAGGGTGCTAAAAGAATATCTACCCTTTGACCCAGCCATAGCACTGCTGGGTCTGTACCCCAAAGAGATAATGGACACAAAGACTTGTACAAAAATATTCATAGCTGCGCTCTTTGTGGTGGCCCAAAACTGGAAAATGAGGGGATGCCCATCAATTGGGGAATGGCTGAACAAACTGTGGTATATGTTGGTGATGGAGTACTATTGTGCTAAAAGGAATAATAAAGTGGAGAAGTTCCATGGAGACTGGAACAACCTCCAGGAAGTGATGCAGAGCGAGAGGAGCAGAACCAGGAGAACATTGTACACAGAGACTAATACACTGTGGTATAATCGAACGTAATGGACTTCTCCATTAGTGGCGGTGTAATGTCCCTGAACAACTTACAGGGATCCAGGAGAAAAAAACACCATTCATAAGCAAAGGTTAAACTATGGGAGTGGAAACACCGAGAAAAAGCAACTGCCTGAATACAGAGGTTGAGGGGACATGACAGAGGATAGACTCTAAATGAACACTCTAATGCAAATACTATCAACAAAGCAATGGGTTCAAATCAAGAAAACATCTAATGCCCAGTGGACTTACGCGTCGGCTATGGGGGGTGGGGGGGGGAGGAAAAGAAAATGATCTATGTCTTTAACGAATAATGCTTGGAAATGATCAAATAAAATATATTAAAAAAAAAAAAGAACTCAACACTGAGGAGCTGAAGGAACCTCAAAGGGAGCAGCAACAGCTAGTGGTGAGGTAATTTTCTTCAGGTGAGGAGGCAAAGGAAGATGTTCCCACTGCATTCATCAAGTAACTGTGTGCAAAATAGATGCAAGTTCAAACCTTTATTGAAAAATATCACCTTGATAAAACTTTAACAATCAGAATTGTAAATTTAAGTGACCAAACCATTTTCCACTTTTGAGGAATTTTGAAATGCAGACAAAAACGAACATCATTGGATAGGTTTCATACAACTGGTGAATCTGGAGCAGGGTTCAGGGACCAAAAAGAGAAAGAACTCCAGAAGGATAGTTGCCCTTTACCTTAAGGAAGGGGACTCCTCTTTCAGACAATAACATTTCTCACCTTCCTCTTAGATTAAAATCATTTTATTTAATCTAATTATTTTAAATTTATGTCTGTATATTAGTAATGTTTATTTAGTAAAATACAACTCCATTAATGCATTTAATGCCTTGTAAAATCTGGGTTTCTGAGTGTCTAGAATGAATTCATTCAATTTGTATTATTCTTTATGGGGAAAATTTATTTAGTATTCAGCCTTTTTGGTATCCAATCTATCTTCTGGAATAAATTAATGACAAGGACCAAGATACCACTGTATATCTAATTTTTACAACTTAGTGTTAACATACTCAATGCCTTAAAAACAATTATGTTTGACATATATAATCATCTGATCTTATATTCTCAATCATTTATTACTGTTTATTATTAATCATCATCAATTTTCTATTATTATGTATTATTATGGATTCAATTTATTCTTCTCAAACTTTAATCTTCTCATTCTCCCTTCAGGAGGAGGAGATACTGCTAAGGATTTTATCCTATATGAGCACCATAGATAACACTTTTTTGCAAATATGTAACTTCTATTCCTACACTTGATGGCTACATAAATGAATTTACCCAAAAGATGTTTTACTCTCCTATTGTAACAAAAGACTTGGGATAAGATTCATAAAAAGCTAAGTAAATTATTCCACTTTGCATTAAATCAGTTACCAATATCCAGGTACCCACCATGGTCAAATAAACTAGATACTATAACCACACCGACTACTACTCTTATATCTTCTTCCAAAGCCTTGTATAATTTTTTTTGCAATACAGAATATATACTTTATAAAAGTGTTGGTCTTAAAACAAATGACATGTCATATGTAGAATTAGATGTCACTTGGAGATAACAAAAGATAGACCATGAATCATTTTTTCTCTAAGATAAGTAATTACACAAAATTCTTTAAAACTGAAAATGTTTCTCATGTACACATTAAACAGTGGAATTATATTCTGGTTTTACATTACCCCAAATAATTATCTAATTTTCTAACTGGTCCTACACCACTGAGATATTTGAAAGACCTCCTTATATATGGAACTATAATTAACAATGGAGAGACAGATAGCAAGCCCAAATACTCATCTACTTAGTTGTGACTAGGGGTATTAAAAGAATCACAATTTCAGTTTGAATGGCTTTCATTTTATTTAAAAAAATAGCATAGATGTGTTTAAATTTTAGTCTAATAGATAAGGATTTAATATTGTGTTCATATATTTCACCAATCACCTGCCTAGATTATAAAAAGTTGCTATAAAAGGAAAAAGAGGGACATGGTTTTGGAAAAGGAGAAAATGGGACTCCTTGTCTGATGTAAATTTCAGAAAAGAGTCATAGGGATAGTCAAGTGCATTAATAAAAATTCCATAGCCAGGCTTAGAACAGCTAGGTGGCAGTATTTTTCATTCAAGAGGAAATGCCATACTAGGAAAATCAAGATAGAGAAGGCTTACCTCTCTGTCCATTCAAAAAAGTCACTCCAAGTAACAAATTGGGAAACAATCTCCAGAAAAATCCTCTGACAAAGGTTTAATTACTCAAATTTAAAAAGAGCTAAATCAATTGTACAAAAAAATCAAGCCATTCTCCAATTGACAAATGGGCAAGGGACATGAATAGGCAATTTTCAGGCAAAGAAATCAAAACTATTAAAAAGCACATGAAAAAGTGTTCTAAATCTCTTATAATCAGAGAGATGCAAATCAAAACAACTCTGAGGTATTACCTCACACCTAGCAGACTGGCTAAAATGACAGCAAAGTGTGAATCTTGAAATTTCTCAGACTTGTGAATGTTAAAAAAATTTCCAAATTGGGGAATTCTCCATTGGAACAATTCCCTACTGGGAACATTCCCCATTTTGACAGTGAGAACTCTACTTGGATCAGAAATGGGAGGACCTCTACTCCACCCTTACTTAAGACTGCTTTAGGGGAGAAAACTCCTTGCTAAACAATGAAAGTACTTTAACCCATACTTATAATGAGGCAAAAAGTTCTTTAAGCCATGCCTATTTTTAGAAGTAATACAAAAGGGTGCTAAGTATTTATTAAAGGTCAGGCAACTTGTAAACTTGCCAGGAGCAAAGAGGTGAAAACTTATTCAGAAGTTTTTTTCTGGTATAAACTTACTAAAGGGATTAGTTGACCCAGCAGTGTTTTTAGAATGGGTTGTCCTTTGGAAAACATCTACTGTGATTGGTAGATGTAAGGACTTAGGGGAGGTGACATAGGAGAAAACCCCCTATATAAGAAAAAGCAGAATCTCTTATGAGGATTGCTTGAGGAGAAGATCCTTTTGGAAGATCTCTTCAGGAGAGGCTCTGGAGAAGGGAAGCACTTGGAGGACAATCTCTAAGGAGGTCTCACTGGAGCTCCTCTGAGGGGACTCTGTCCCTCTCGAAGCTCTTGAGAGAGGCCCTTTGAAACAGTCTCTGGCTGGAAGGCTCTTTGAGGAAGACCCTGGCTGGAACTCTCTCTGAGGAGACTCTATCACTAGAATCCTTGCTTAGACAGACCTTGTGGTGAGTGATAAAAGACTGACTGACTGATCTCTCTCTCTTAAGACTCAGGTCTAGGCCATATTGGCTTAAGGCCCTTCATACTTATTCCTTTCTTACTCTTTCTCTCTTTCTTTAATTCCTCATTGTATTATTAATTAAATGCTCTATAAAACCCAGTTGTCTTGGGTATATTCATAATTGGGAATATTTCCCTGGCGACCACCTTATATTTGATTTAAAACCAAGACACTGTAGTGAAACATATTTTCTGCAGTCACAATTTACTCACCCACTCTTATATCTACAACAATTTATATCTTCAACCATTTTAAATCTTACAGTTTATGGCATCCACTTCTTTTAAATGCCACAATTTATGGCTTCACTATTTTAATTATAACAGTTTAAGGCTCCCACTCTTTTAACTATTACAAAAGGAAAGTAATAAATGCTGGAGGGTATGTCGCAAAGTTGAGACACTAATTCATTGCTGGTGGAATTGTGAATTGATCCAACCATTCTGGAGGGCAATTTGAAACTATGTCCAAAGGGCGCTAAAAGACTTTCTACCCTTTGATCCAGCCATAGCACTGCTGGGTTTGTACCCCAAAAGGATCATAAGGAAAAAAATTTGTACAAAAATATTTATAGCTGTGCTCTTTGTGGTGCAAAAAATTGGAAAATGAGGGGATGCCCTTCAATTGGGGAATGGCTGAGCAAATTGTGGTATATGTTGGTGATGGAATACTATTGTGCTCAAAGGAATAATAAAGTAGAGGAATTCCATGTGAACTGGAATGACCTCCAGGAATTGATGCATAGTGAGAGGAGCAGAACCAGGAGAACATTGTACACAGAGACTGATACACTGTCATACAATCAAAGGTAATGGACTTCTCCAGTAGTGGCAATGCGGTGATCATGAACAACACAGAGGGATCTATGAGAAAGAACACTATCCACATTCAAAGGAAAAACTGTGGGAGTAGAAACACAGAAGAAAAACAACTGCTTGATTACATGGGTCAAGGGGATATGATTGGGGATGTAGACCCTAAATGAGCATCCTAGTGCAAATATCAACAACATGGAAATAGGTTCTGATCAAGGTCACATGTAATACCCAGTAGAATTGAGCGGCAACAGGAAGGGGGGGGGGAAGGGAGGAAGGAATAGAATATGATTTTTGTAACCAAGGAATAACGTTTGAAATTGACCAAATAAAAATAATAAATTAAAAAACAAACAAAGAAACAAAAAAGTCACTCCTCCAGCTTTTCTCTAGAGACAGAAATCTACCCATAGCCCTGGATAGGATCACCCCCATAGGCCTACTGGCACAAGGACTCATTGCCTTAATAGCATATCCTGATGAGCATACCTGGAATTAAACTTAGAATAATATCAATTACAGTCCCATATGGTTTCACTTTAACTAGCAAATTTTATTAACTACAGCTTAAGGCTAAATTATTTCTCACCTGTTGTTGCAATAATAAAGTTTACCAGGTCATCAAATTTTAATTACATCCTCTCCTAGAGGCTAAACTCATCCTGTTATAAAATCTATCCCTAGAAATCAAGAAATTGATTGAATCGTGGAAATCTACATATATAGGGAATATATGATAGTTTTCTCAGAATTCTAGAAAAATATTGGACAACCTCTATAAATCTCCAGACTATATATAAACATATAGGTACAGATTATAATTCCACTACAGAAACAAATTCTTAATTTACAATTGTACAGTTCTATAAGATAAATAAATTCCTAATTACCTTTTCCTATGATAATAACTGTCCTTCTAATTAAGGTCTTGCTATCATAGAAAAGGGGGATAGGAATTTTTATTTGATGTTATAGTTCTCAAGGCAACAAGATTTCTCTTTTAAAATATAGTCAATTAAATACCTGATGTGTTTCAATATTATCAATATTGTACAATGATCTTAATAAAATAGTTAACCACTTTTGTAAAGAATAGCCAGATAACTACATAATAAAACTTAATGCTACAGAATTAGATTAAAAACCCAAAATATAATTAAAATTCAGAGCAATAATGCACTAGAATATTACAAGACATTAATAACAAAACTGATAAAATAATATTAGCTTTCCAAGTAAAAATGTATAACTTCTTTAAAAATTTTAGTTCATAATCTGATATGCAGATTAAATGGGAAAATTTTTTAATATTGTATCTTTATAATAATTTGCCCAATTTTACCTTATCATAAACATTATTAAGAATTCAAGATGTAAAATAAAAACTTAGCAAATTTTCAAATTATCTTATATTAAATTGCTTAAACTCTGGTTAAATCTGATTAGGCTTATGCTTAATGCTTTGCATTGTTTTTCACATCTAAAACCCTGCATAAAATTATCTAATGTCAAGTAATAACATTCCATTTAAGAAATAGTAGCAATCACTTCCAGGTAAACATGGCTGCATTCGCTTCCTCTCCCTGGCACAGAGCGAAATAGACCATCTCAAAAGAGCATAAAAATCACCTTTGAAAGAACGGAGGG
This sequence comes from Monodelphis domestica, assembly GCF_027887165.1. Classification (NCBI taxonomy): domain Eukaryota; kingdom Metazoa; phylum Chordata; class Mammalia; order Didelphimorphia; family Didelphidae; genus Monodelphis; species Monodelphis domestica. The sequence goes on from NC_077227.1 coordinate 354,368,807, forward strand.
ACTCTCCACTACCCCACAGAAATGAAGGACCATGGGGTTTGAACATTGCCACACTATAAGAAGGAGGAAAAGCTTGCACAAAAACGTGAACTGAGCTGCCCTTCCCCTCCCCCACCTCCCCCACAAAACCAGAGTAGGGTATCAGAGCACTCACTGGGATAGCGAATGAGTGAGGAACATCTCTGTATGGGGGTGGGGGGAGCACACCAGGGTCCTTGAGATCTAAAGACTGCTAGGAAATGACCTCTCAAGGAGGTTTCAAGGGAGAACTCTGGGCACTGGAGAGCGCACTGACTGCTGTCCCCTGCAAACTGGGAATAGTGAGGAGTCTCAAAAGTCTGTAAAAACTGCCTAAGGCCAAAGCATTGCCCCTCGCTGTAGTGAGGGGGGGCAAGCCAGGCTCCCTGGAAACTGACAGGGAAAAACCCCTCAGAGGGGTTTCACAGGAGATTCCTGCATACAGGCTAAAAGAGATCACAGAGCATGGGGGAGGGGGACTGAACACAGGGGTCGGCGCACTGAGCACAGGGGCGGGAGCACTAAGAAACCTTGGAGGCTGGGAAGAACTAGTCTGAGGCAACCTAAATTCTCAGAAAACCCACCCATATCACCCAGACCTCAGACCAAAAAGGAAAAAGGAATAAAACCACCAAAGAAATGGCTCACACGGCCCAAAATCAAGCCTCCAAGAAGAAAGGGAAAAAAGTGAGTATTGAAAACTTTTATGGTGGGAGTACCCAAGGAAAAGAAGAGAAAGAGGATGAAAACCAAACAAAATCAAAACATGCCTCCCAAAATGGAAATATCCACAAGCTCTGGAAGAACTCAAATTGGAGCTTATCCAAAAGATGGAAACCTTCTGGAAAGAAAAATGGGAGAAAGAGAACAGCAGTCTGATAAAGACTTCACAATTGGAGAAAGAGCTGGAAGCATTTAACAGAAGGGCAGACCAAGCTGAAAAGCAATACCAGTTCCTAAACACCAGAATTAAGCAACTGGAAGACAGTGAGCTTGCAAAACAGCAAGAATTATAAAGCAAACCCAAAAAATTAATGAATTAGAAGAAAACATAAAATATCTCACTGACAAGGTGACAGACCAGGAAAACAGAGGAAGAAGAGACAACTTGAGAATCATTGGTCTGCCCGAAAAACCAGAGATAAACAAAAATCTTGATGCTATACTACAGGAGATTATAGAAGAAAATTGCCCACATGTTCTGGAGCAAGGGGGGAAAAATAGAAATAGAAAGGATTCATAGAACACCCTCTATACTAAATCCCCAAAAGACAACCCCCAGGAATGTAATCGCCAAATTCAAGAGCTTCCAAGCAAAGGAGAAAATCCTACAAGAATCCAAGAAGAGGAGCTTCAGATATAGAGGGGCCCCAATAAGGATCACACATGACTTAGCGGCTAACACGCTAAGAGACCACAAAGCATGGAACATGATATTTAGAAAGGCAAGAGAGCTGGGACTCCAACCAAGAATCAACTACCCATCAAAACTGATTATATACTTCCAGGGGAAAGTATGGGAATTCAACTAATTTGCTAAGAAAAGACCAGAACTTAGTGGAAAATTTGATATCCAATCACAGAAAGCAAGAGAAACATGAAAAGGTAAATATGAAAGAAAGGGAAAAGGAGATAAATCTTATCTTTTTCTTTAAGTCAAACTCTCTTCTATAAAGATTACATTTACATCAAATTATATATATATATATATATATATATATATATATATATTAATATGTGGGGAAAATGCATTGTGTAACTCTCAAAAATTGTATGCATCATAAGAGTAGTTAGAAGAATCATGCATAGGGAAAGATTGGGGCATCAAGAAGCTTTGGTGAAAGGGGGGCAAAGAAAGAAAAAGGGAGGGGGGGAATCATCGATGATGCTAAGATTTACTTCAAGTACCACATTAAGCCCAGACTTATAATCACCAATAAACATTCAAGTCCCCACTTCAAAAGTTTTAAGGAAGTTATTCTTAGTTTTCTGAACCCAGTGCAAAACTACTTAAATTCTAACACTCATCCTAGCCAAGTAGTGTTATTTACCTTTATAGATATTAGTAGGATAAGGTCCTCCCAAAGTCCCCAGGAAGGGGAGGCTTTGCAGATAGAAAAAGATCTAATGTAATATTTTTCAATTAACAACAAAATAATAAAGTACTGCAGATCACAATAACCAACATTCATATAACATTTGATATACATTAGAAGGCCAAGTCCTTCACAGTAACATTAAGTAAGACATAAACAAAGATTGTCCTACATTTTTTAAAAGAAAAAACAAAAAGAAGACAAAACCATAAAACAAACACAGACTACACAATGTTTCAAATGACTAATTATTAATACATTTTTCTATAATTTGAAATAATAGTGAACCAAATTAACAAATAATTACATACTTTCTAGATTTATCAAATTGTAAAAATAAACAGGAGCTTCTAGAAAAGAATGGGTAATACTGGGTTGCAGTAAGAAATGAGATTAAAGAGAAGCTGGTATGGTCAGAGGGAAAAAATGTTGCTGTTCTTAAAGACATAGATACACACAAAAGAACATGCACTTAAATGACCAAATTTTCTAAATCTACACCCTAGTTCAAGAGCAGAGCTACTGCTTCAAAACTAAAGCCTATAAAATTTACTCCCCTCTCAAAAATGTAGGGCGGTTCCTTCAAAAGCTCACCAAACATTATGAACCCCAATCTATTTTCCAAAATGCTATAAATTTCACAAATATACCCATGTACACCCTCTCTTCTTTTTTTTACAGTCTTAAAGAGGTAGTCATTTGGGATTATTTGTGCTCAATTATTCCCAAATTTTCAAAAAATAAAAAAATGATAATATATACACACATAAAATGCACATTTTTACCCAGAAGTTGTTGCTAACTCTGAGTAAAAAGTTTTAAAGTTGCAATTTTGGGGGATTTTTAATTTTATTTACTCAACCTTCAGAAAAATGAAATAAAAGACAAATGGACACAGTGTTTTCTAAGATTTAAAGTAGGATATCATGTGAAAGTGAAGTATTATTTAAAGTGAAGTCTATTAGTTCCTGAATATAAGATCACATGGTTACAGGATTCATGCAGCTGTCATGGTGGCCCAGTTACACTTCTAGACTATCATGGTGTTTTTTTTAGTCACTCAGTTCTACCTAGCCATGTGGCAGCCTTTATGGTAGATTTTCTAGGGCTTATCCCACTCTTTAAGCTCAAAAAATGCAACATGATACATTCTTCACTTCTCCACACTCTTGGGAATGGGGTGGGGCATAATATTTACTTGAAAGCTTAAAAAGCCTAATTATGGAAATTCCTTCAATGTGATACATCTCTCAATCCTGTTTCAAAAATAGAAAATACAAAGAAAAAAGATGCACAAACATAAGACAAGAAATTCCTAAGACATTTTCTTTTTTTTCAACTCCCCAACATAAGTTTGGGGGCTCTAAGTTCCAATTTGAAAATTGACACAAAATAGACAACACACAGATATTCACATACTCTTTTATGTTTCTCAGTGAAGATTTGATGATAGTGTATAGGGAGAGAATTTATCCAAAACCACAGATTCTCTCAACCAGAAAGCTCTGTCTTTGGAGACAAATTTGTCCTTTTTAGACCCATGGATAACAAAAATATTTCTGGCAAGATTCTGAAGCATGGAACTACTCTCTGTCTCATTAGAATCACTAAAACTGTAGTGTTCAGATTTTTAACCAGTAAAGAATATGAAACCATTTCTTCAAGAATAACATTGTTTATTAATGGGAACCAAAGACATGTAATTCCTATTAAAAAAGAATAGATCTTTTTCATTAGCCTCTTTCCATCAAAAAAAGTACTTATGAATCCTGCCTCTTTCTTACCTAGGAAGCTTTGTCCTCTCTCTGATTCACTTGACAATTCATCCTTTGGATCTCCCTTGACAATCCCACTGGTGGATATTTCAAAAGAGGTAGTGGAACTAGAGATCTCAATTCCTACAGCATTTCTTCATCACAGGAAAAAGGGCAATCCACTCTTCAAGTGGATGAAAATTCACCAAAGTTTATCAGCCCTGCTTTCAAATGCCTTAGGGAGAATGTTCTGGTTTACATATAAATAAGGAAGCAGATCTCCCTCTTGCCAGAGTCTCTACCCTACCTCTAACAAAAGACAAAAGGAACGATCAGTAATGGTACATGGAAAACCAAATCAAAAACTAATTGGAAATTAAACAATATGATACTCCAAAATCGTTTAGTTAGAGAAGAAATCATAGAAACAATTAATAATTTCATCAAGGAAAATGACAATGGCGAGACATCTTTTCAAACCTTTTGGGATGCAGCCAAAGTGGTAATCAGAGGTAAAGTCATATCCCTGAGTGCATATATTAACAAACTAGGGAGAGCAGAGATCAATCAATTGGAAATGCAAATAAAAAAACTCGAAAGTGACCAAATTAAAAACCCCCAGCAGGAAACCAAACTAGAAATCCTAAAAATTAAGGGAGAAATTAATAAAATCGAAAGTGATAGAACTATTGATTTAATAAATAAGACAAGAAGCTGGTACTTTGAAAAAACAGACAAAATAGACAAAGTACTGGTCAATCTAATTTAAAAAAGGAAGGAAGAAAAGCAAATTAACAGCATCAAAGATGAAAAGGGGGATATCACCTCTGATGAAGAGGAAATTAAGGCAATCATTAAAAATTACTTTGCCCAATTATATGGCAATAAATATACCAATTTAAGTGATATGGATGATTATATACAAAAATACAAACTGCCTAGACTAACAGAAGAGGAAATAGAATTCTTAAATAATCCCATATCAGAAAATGAAATCCAACAGGCCATCAAAGAACTTCCTAAGAAAAAATCCCCAGGGCCTGATGGATTCACCAGTGAATTCTATCAAACATTCAGAGAACAGTTAATCCCAATACTAGACAAACTATTTGACATAATAAGCAAAGAGGGAGTTCTACCAAAGTCCTTTTATGACACAAACATGGTACTGATTCCAAAACCAGGCAGGTCAAAAACAGAGAAAGAAAACTATAGACCAATCTCCCTAATGAATATAGATGCAAAAATCTTAAATAGGATACTAGCAAAAAGACTCCAGCAAGTGATCAGAAGGGTCATCCACCATGATCAAGTAGGCTTTATACCAGGGATGCAAGGCTGGTTCAATATTAGGAAAACCATCCACATAATTGACCACATCAACAAGCAAACCAACAAGAACTACATGATTATCTCAATAGACGCAGAAAAAGCCTTTGATAAAATACAACACCCATTCCTATTAAAAACACTAGAAAGCATAGGAATAGAAGGGTCATTCCTAAAAATAATAAACAGTATATATCTAAAACCATCAGTTAATATCATTTGCAATGGGGATAAACTAGATGCATTCCCAATAAGATCAGGAGTGAAACAAGGATGCCCATTATCACCTCTACTATTTGACATTGTACTAGAAACACTAGCAGTAGCAATTAGGGAAGAAAAAGAAACTGAAGGCATCAAAATAGGCAAGGAGGAGACCAAGTTATCACTCTTTGCAGATGACATGATGGTCTACTTAAAGAATCCTAGAGATTCAACCAAAAAGCTAATTGAAATAATCAACAACTTTAGCAAAGTTGCAGGATACAAAATAAACCCACATAAGTCATCAGCTTTTCTATATATCTCCAACACAGCTCAGCAGCAAAAACTAGAAAGAGAAATCCCATTCAAAATCACCTTAGACAAAATAAAATACCTAGGAATCTACCTCCCGAGACAAGCACAGGAACTATATGAACATAACTACAAAACACTCTAATGCAAATATTAACAACATGGCAATGGGTTCGAATCAAGAACACATGTGATACCCAGTGGAATCACGCGTCGGCTACAGGGGGTGGGAGGGAGGAAAAGAAAATGATCTTTGTCTTTAATGAATAATGCATGGAAATGATCAAATAAAATACTATAAAATTAAAAAAAAGAGAGAGAAAAAGAGAAAAAAAAGACAAAAGGATCCAGCACAGTAAGATGTCTTGAGACCTGGGAGTAAGGTTGATCTTCAAAATCCATGGTTTATTAAAGGTTCTATAAATAAATATTACTAATAAAAGATACAATTCAACATTAGTATTTCTCAGTATGCCGTATTTATCCATTAGTTTAATATTTAATTATATAACATTCTATATTGTTTATATGAAGAGACAGCTGATAGAGAGAGCCAAGATGACCTGAGTCCAAATCTGGCTTCAGATACTTTCTTATATGACCCTGGAAAAGTCACTCTCTTTGCCTCAGTTTCAATAACTTTAAAGTAGGGATCATGAGAGCATCTACTTCACAGATTTGTTGTGATTATCAAATGAAGTAATATATTTAAAAAGTGAATGACAGGGGACAGCTGGGTAGCTCAGTGGATTGATAACTATGTCTAGAGATGGGAGGTCCTAAGTTCAAATCTGGCCTCAGATACTTCCCAGCTGTGTGACCCTGGGCAAGTCACTTGACCCCCATTGCCTAGCCCTTAACCACTCTTCTGCCTTGGAACCAATACACAATATTCATTCCAAGATGGAAGGTAAGGGTTTAAAAAAAAGTGCATGACCTATATTAAATGCTATATAAATACTTGATTCCTTCTCTATTCCTTTCCTATACAGATTCAGAATGAATTGGAAATAATCCACAGGAGGGAGGTACTAGAATTAAGGGGTTTGGGGAAAGGCATTCCATGGTGAGTAGGATTTGAGCTAGATCCTAAAGGAAGCTTGGGAAACCAGGAGGCAGAGATAAAGGAGAGTATTACAGGCATATGTGACAGAGAAAATGGCCAGAGTAGGGAGATGTAATGCATTCTTCAGGAAACAGAAGACCTGTGCACAAGATCAAAGAACACCTGTGTTTATGTGTATGAGGAGGGATAGTATAATGCATAAGAAGACCAGAATAGTAGAGGGAAGACAAATAAAATAAAAAGTCCCAGAATATTGTAACTAAATTTCAGAGCTCCCACATCAAAGAGAAAATGTTTCCAGTAGTCAGAAAGAAAAAATTCAAATATTGTGTAGTCACAATCAGTATCACACAAGATTTAGTGGCTTTCTTGTTAAAGGAACAGAGAACTTGGTATATGACAATGCATAAGGGGAAGGAACTAGAATTATAACTAAGAATTACCTATTTGGCAAAAATGAGTGTGTAATCCTTCATGGAAAAAAATGGATACTTATTGAAAGTTAAAACTTTCAAGCATTCCCAATGAATAGAAAATTCAACATTCAAACAAAAAAGTCAACCTAAGCATAAAAAGGTAAAATTGAAAAGGTAGTCAAAAGGGTATTAATAAAATTAAACTGTTTATATTATTACTACATAAAATTCTTATAACACCTAAGATACTTTATCATTCTTAGGACAGTTAAAAGGAATTTATGTAAATAGAGGCCATAGATATGAGATGATTATGTTAGAATGATATCAAAAACAATGAAGGGGTGAGAAAGAGGGCTGTATTGGGACAAGGAGAAAGGGAAAAGTAGAAGAGAGCAATTATTTCACATAAGAGAGGCACAGAAGGAAGAACTTTTACAACAGAAGAGAAATTGTTGGAGGAGTGGCAGGCAATGCCTGAACCTCACTCACATCAGAGTTGATCCAAAGAAGATAGATAGACAGAATTTATATGTACAATTGTGTATAGAAATGTAACTTAATAGGGAAATAAGAGAGGGAGGTGATATGAGAATGAGAGTGGAGATGATATAAGGGAGGGCAGATTAAGAGAGTCAATGGCCAGAAGCAAAACAGACTTTAGGGGAAGGACAGGATAAAGAGAGAGGGGGAGGGAGAAGAAAGAGAAGAAAATGGGATGGAGGGAAATAGATAGTTAGCAATTATAATAAATGTGAATATGAATGGTGATGAGTTCACCCATATAGCAGAATGAATAAGAAACAAGAATCCAACAATATGCTTTTTATAAGAGAGATATTTGAAACAGAAAGACATACACAGAGTTAAAATAAAGGGCTGGAACAGAATTTAATGTGCTTCAACTTGGGTAAAAAAGACAGGAGTAGCAATCATGATCTTAGGCAAAGCAAAAATAGACTTAATTAAAAGGATAATCAAGGAAATTACATTATGCTAAAAGGTATCATAGATAATTAAGTAATATTTGAAAAATTTACAGCATTTCCCTTCCAAGGGTTTCATTTCTCAAATATATATTAAATAAAGAACTGAATCAAATTTATAAAAAATAAGAGCTATTCCCTAATTGGTCAATGATCAAAGTATATAAACAGGTAGTTTTCAGAAGAAATAAAAGCTAAATTCATATAAAATAATTATTCATTAGAGAAATCTAAATTAAACAAGTCTCAGGTACCACCTCACACCTATTGGAATGACAAATGCTAAGGGAGTTAAGAGGAAAATACATATACTCATGAACTGTTTGTGGAGTTGTGAACTGATGATGATAATAATGATGTTCGTACCACTTCTGAGTAGGATGGAGAAAACACTTGTTTTTACCTTATCACTTTTAGGAAATTTTTGCAATATGAAGGTTAGACTGTGGTTTGCCTATGTTTATCATATTTTCCAATATTGTATTTGGGAAAAGAAAATTTGAAGAAATAGAAAAGGAGATATTTTTCCTGAATGGTTTTTTCCTTTTCATGACAGACACAAACTACAAAACTTCTCATGCACTCCCCCCCCCTTTTTTTATATTTTAACTTATTATTTATTTATTTTAAAAATTATTTTCTTTTTCAATTTTGAATTCCAAATTCTCTTCTTTCCTTCTATACCCTCCCATGCCTACCAAGGAGGTAGGCAATATGATACCAATTATGCCTGGGAAATCATACAAAACATTTCCATATTAGCCATATTTCCAAAAAAAAAGGAAGAAAAAGAAATTGAGAAAATTATATTTCAATTTGCACTCAGAGTACATCAATTCCCTCTCCGTGGGTAGATACCATTTTTTTCATCATGAGTCCATTGGAAATTTCTTAAATCATTTATTTATTTATTATAGTTATTAAAATATTTTAAAACATTTTTATTTTATTTTATTTTTCTCCAATTACATGTAACAAGAGTTTCCAACATTTTTCAAAGCATATCGAGTCTTGAATTCTTTCCCTCTCTTCCTTCTCTCCAACCCCCCTACACATGTTGAGATGGATGGTAACCAATCTTATATAGATTTTACATGTGCAATCATGTAAAACATTTTCCCATAGTAATCCTTTTATGGAAGGAAACAAATTAAGAAGGTGAAAAATGTGTTTTGATCTGGATTTAGACTTTGTCTGTTCTTTTTCTCTGGAAGCAGATGACATTTTTTATCATAAATCCTTTGGGATAGTTTTGAATTATTGTATTGCTGAGAACAGTTGTTATTCACATTTGTTCACTTTTCAGTGTTCCTGTCACTGTGTTCAGTGTTCTCCTGATTCTACTTATTTCACTATTTCAGTTCATGTAAGACTTTACAGTTTTTTTTTAGTTCTTGTTTGTCATTTCTTACAGCACAATAGCATTTCATTACAATCATATATTATAAGTTACTCAACCATTCCCCAATTGATGGGTATCCTTTCACTTTCCAAGTCTTCCTTTCTGACAAAAAAAAAAAGCTACTTTAAATATTTTTGTACATATAGATTATTCCTGGTTTTTGGGAAATGAACCTAGTAATGGTATTGCTGGGTCAAAAGTTGTGTACTATTATAACCTTTTGCGCATAGGTCCAAATTGCTCTCCAGAATGGTTGAATTAGTTCACAACTCCCTGTAACAAGACATTATTGTCTCAACTTTCCCAAATCCTCTATGAATTTTGTCATCTTCCTTTTTCTGTCAAATTGGTCAGCCTAATAGGTGTGAGGTGATACCTCAGAGTTGTTTTAATTTGCATTTCTCTAATTAATAGTGATTTAGAGCATATTTTCATGACTATAGAAAGCTTTAATTATTTTGTCTGAGAACCGCCTATTCATATCCTTTGACCAGATAGGTATTGACTATTACTCTTATATATTCAACTAATTTCTCTATGTATTTGAAAAATAAACCTTTATTAGAGACATAATTTTTTGCACTATTATAATTACTGTATATTACTCTCCATCCTATTTACCTCTGTTCAGGTTCTGACCTCCTTCCCCAATTTGCATTCTTATCTATCAGCCCCATTCCCCTTCTCTTATCCCCTTCCCATTCTATTTAAATGTTCTTTCCTCATTGAACCAATTCTGCTAAGAGTAATGTTCACATACACCCTTCTCCAATTTCCCCAACTTCCCCTTCACTATAAAAGCTCTTTTAGACCTCTGTACAATACTAAAGCCCATTTTATTTTTCTCTTCCTCCTCTTCTTAATGCATTCCTCCTTCTCATGCCTTAATTTTATTTTATATTAGCTCATCATATTCAATGAATACTCTCACTCTCTGTGTATGAATACTCCTTCTAACCACCCTAATAATGACAAAGTTCTTTGGAGATACAGGGATCATCTCCCCATGTAGAGTGGTACACAGTTTAATTTTATTGAATGTTATTTGATTTCTGTTTTCTTTTTGCCTTTTTGTGTTTCTCTTAAGTCTTGTATTGGAGAATCAAATTTTCCATTCAGGTGTGGTCTTTTCATCAGGAATGTTTGAAAGTCCTCTATTTCATTGAATACTCATTGTTTCCCCCTGAAGAATTATGCTCAGTTTTTCTAGGTAAGTGATTCTTGATTGAAGCCTTTGCCTCTTTGCCCTCTGGAATATCACATTCCATTTACATCAATCTTTTAAGCTGATACATCTTGTGATATCCTATGACTCCATGATCTTTGAATTTTTTTTTGACTGCTTCCAGTATTTTCTCCTTAAACTGAAAGTTTTGGAAAGGGCTATAATATTCCTGGTAGTTATCCTTTTGGGACTTCTTTCAGGAGCTAATTGGTAGATTCTTTCAATTCCTTTTTTGCATTCTGGTTCTAAAATGTCAGGGCAGTTTTCCTTCATAATTTCTTGAAAGATTATACCTAAGGTCTTTACTTTTTTTTAATGAGATAGTTCACATTTTCTTCTATTTTTTTCATTCTTTTGACTTTGTTTCTTGATGCCTTCTAAAGTAATTTGCTTTCACTTGACCAATTCTAATTTTTAAGGTATGAATTTTTAAAAATTTATTTATTTAGGATATTTTTCCATGGTTTATAAATTCATGTTCGTTCCTTCCTCCCCTCCCAGAGCTGACAATCAATTCCACTGGGTTATATATGTCTCATTGTTCAGAATCTATTTCCATGTTATTCATATTTGCAGTAGTGATCTTTTAATGCCCAAACCCCAATCATATCCCCATCCAAACACATGATCAATAATTATTTTTTTCTTTTGCATTTCTACTCCCACAGTTCTTTCTTTGGATGTGGATAGCATTCTTTCTCATAAATTCTTCTGCATTGTCCTGGATCATTGTATTGCTACTAGTAGAAAAGTCTGTTACATTCAATTTTGCAACAATGCTTCAGTCTTTGTTTACAACGTTCTCTTGATTCTGCTCCTTTCACATCAATTCCTGGAGGTCGTTCCAGTTCACATAGAAATCCCCCCGTTCATCATTCCTCTCAACACAATAGTATTCCATCACCATCAGATACCACAATTTGTTCAGCCATTCCCTAATCAATGGACAAACCCTCATTTTCAAATGTTTTGCCACCACAAAGAGCAGGGCTATAAATATTTTTATACAAGTATATTTCCTTATTATCTCTTTGGGGTACAAACCAAGCAGTGGAATGGCTGGATCATAGGGCACGTATTTTTTAAAGCCCTTTGGGCATAGTTCCAAATTGCCCTCCAGAATGGTTGGATTGATTCACAATTCTACCAGCAATGTATTAGTGTTCCAATTTTGCCACATCCCCTCCAAAATTTGTCACTTCCCTTTGCTGCCATATTGGCCAGTGTGCTAGGTGTGAGGTGGTACCTCAGAATTGTTTTTATTTTCATTTCTCTAATCAAGAGGGATTTAGAACACTTTTACATGTGCTTATTGATAGTTTTGATTTCTTCATGTGAAAATTGCCTCTTCATATCCCTTGACCATTTGTTGATTGGGCAATGGTTTGATGTTTTGTAAATTTGACTTAGTTCCTTATATATTTGGGAAATTAAACCTTTATCAGAGAGGTTTTTTTTACAAACATTTTCCACAGTTTGTTACTTTCCTTCTAATTTTACTTGCATTGGTTTTGTTTGTACAAGACCTTTTTAATTTCATATAATCAAAGTCATTCATTTTACATTTTGTAATGTTTTCTATATCTTGCTTGGTCTTAAATTTCTTCCTTTCCCACAGATCTGATAGGTATACTATTCTATGTTCACCTAATTTATTTATTTTAGTCATGTACCCATTTTGAATTGACCTTGGTATAGGGTGTAAGATGTTGATCTAAGATTTTCCCTATACTGTTGTCCAATTTTCCCCCATCAATTTTTGTCAGAGAGTGAGTTCTTGTCCCCAAAGCTGGACTTTTTGGGTTTATCAAACACTAGCTTGCTGAGGTCATTTACTAAAGCTTCCCAAGGGGAGAGAAGCTTTAAGGTAGGAAGATAGAGGAAGGATAGAAGTTTTGGATACCATGAGGGGGATGGCAGAGCCAAATTATAGATATGAAGTGGCAGGAATGAGTCAGAAATGCAGGCCTTATTAATTATCAATGAGCCACAGCAATACTCCAATCAGTGGACTACTCAGAAGACTTGTACCCGTCCAGTGATCCAAACTTAATACCACACAGGTCGGAGAGATGATAGAGAAAAGAAAGTGCCTGGCCAAAGGCCAGGTCCCAGGTGGGAGAGATAGAGAAGGATTAAAGATGGAGCTTGGCCAGAGGCCAAGCTCCAGCAAGGACAGATATCAGTGGGAGCTGAGATCCAAGTGAGGAAGAGAGGGAAGAGAGGAAGAGGGGAAGAGAAGAGGTGGAGCCTGCTGTGACTGTATTTAATCTCTTTGATATGCAAATATACACAACACATAGGGATGATTATCATTGGTTAACGACAAGGTATAGGTGTGGTTTCTCTTAGCCAGGTGAGCACAAAGAAACCTGTTTTCCCACCTAACCTGGGGGAAGCTGGGTTCAAGGGTCAGAGGCTTTCCCAGCCATGTGCAAGACTGAGCATGCTCAAGAAAGACTGAGCATGCTCTCTTCTAAGACAATCTGTACATACTAACTGTTTCCCTTGCCCCCTAGACAGGTGTGGACTGCTACATTTACCCTAAGTCTATTCCATTGATCCAATCTTTTATCTATGACCACTGCTTTAAAGTACAGTTTAAGATCTGATACTGCTAGGCCTCCATCCTTCACATTTTTCCCTTATTTCCTTTAATATTCTTGATATTTTGTTCTTCCAGATAAACTTTGTTGTAATATTTTCTAATTCTATTAAAAAGTTTTTTGGTAGTTTGATAGGTATGGCACTGAATAAGTAGATTAATTTGGGTAGGATTGCCACTTTTATGTTGGCTTGTCCTACCCAGGAGCAATTAATATTTTTTCAATTACTTAGATCTAGTTTTGATTGTGCAAAAAAGTGTTTTATAGTTGTGTTCATGTAAATTGCTGTGTTTGTCTTGGTAGATAGATTCCTAAATATTTTATATTGTCTAGAGGGATTTTAAATGGAGTTTCTCTTTCTAACTCCTGCTGCTGGATTTTTGTGGTAATATATAGAAATGCTGATGATTTATGTAGATTTATTTTGTACCCTGCAATTTTGCTAAAGCTGTTAATTATTTACACACAAGACTTTTAGTTGATTTCCTAGGATTCTTCAAGTATACCATCATATCTGCAAAGAGTGATAGTTTAGTTTCCTCATTAAGGAATGAATGTTTTAATTAAGTTTTTATACCTCCTTTTCCACTTAGATAATTCAACTTTGTACAGAGTTATTTTCCTCAGTGAATTTTTGTGCCTCTTTTTCTAGAGGACCAATTTTGCCTTTCAAGAAGCTCTTCTCTTTAGGGCATTTTTTATATCTTTCTCTGTTCATTCAGTTCTGCTTTTTTTTTTTTTAGATTGAAGCATGTCATTCTTCACTTTATTTCTTTTTTTTTAATTTTTAAACATTATTTTATTTGGTCGTTTTCATACATTATTCACTGGAAACAAATATCATTTTCTTTTCCTCCCCTCCCCCCGCCTTTCCCTCTCCCATAGCCGACGCATGATTCCACTGGTTATCACATGTGTTCTTGACTCAAACCCATTTCCCTGTTGTTGGAATTTGCTTTATAGTGTTCATTTAGAGTCTCTCCTCAGTCTTATCTCCTCCAACCCTGTAGTCAAGCAGTTGCTTTTCATCGGTGTTTTTACTCCCACAGTTTATCCTCTGCTTGTGGGTAGTATTTTTTAGATCCCTGCAGATTGTTCAGGGACATTGCATTGATACTAATGGAGAAGTCCATCATCCTTCGATTGTACCACAATGTATCAGTCTCTGTGTACAATGTTTTCCTGGTTCTGCTCCTTTCGCTCTGCATCACTTCTGGAGGTTGTTCCAGTCTCCATGGAATTCCTCCACTTTATTATTCCTTTTAGCACAATAGTATTCCATCACCAACATATACCACAATTTGTTCAGCCATTCTCCAATTGAAGGGCATCCCCTCATTGTCCAATTTTTGGCCACCACAAAGAGCGCAGCTATGAATATTTTTGTACAAGTCTTTTTGTCCATTATCTCTTTGGGGTACAGACCCAGCAGTGCTATGGCTGGATAAAAGGGCAGACAGTCTTTTATCGCCCTTTGGGCATAGTTCCAAATTGCCCTCCAGAATGGTTGGATCAATTCACAATTCCACCAGCAATGAATTAATGTCCCCACTTTGCCACATCCCCTCCAGCATTCATTACTTTCCATAGCTGTTATGTTAGCCAATCTGCTAGGTGTGAGGTGAAACCTCAGAGTTGTTTTGATTTGCATCTCTCTGATTATAAGAGATGTAGAGCACTTTTTCATGTGCTTATTAATAGTTTTGATTTTTTTGGCTGCGAACTGGAGAATGGCTTGATTTTTTGTGCAATTGATTTAGTTCTTTATAAATTTGAATAATTAAACCTTTGTCAGAGGTTTTTATGAAGATTGTTTCCCAATTCAGTTCTGCTTTTTAAGAAATTTTCTTCATTGGATTTTTGTGCCTTTTTATCAACTGTCTTACTTCGTTTTTAAGGTATTGGTTTTTTTTTTTCAGAATTATTAGTACCTCCTTTATCAAACTGTTGACTCTTTTTTCATGTTTTTCCTATATATTCTCATTTCTTTCCCAATTTTTCTACTTTTCTTATTTGCTTTTAAATCTCCTTTTTTGAGCTCCCCTGTTGATTCTTTTTGGGCTTCAGAAATTCATATTTTTCTTGGAGGCTTTGGATGCAACAGTATTGGTTTTGTTGTTTTCTGAGTTTGTGTTTTGATCTTCTCTATCATCAAAAAAAAATTTTATATTGAGTTTCTTTTTCTATTGTTTGCTCTTTTTCTTTCCTTTTAACTTTAACTATTAAACTTGGGCACTGTACCTGTGGGGAAGGGAGCACTGTTCCAAGTTTCAAGTTCTTTGTGCAGCTGCCTTTAGAGCTAGCTCAGGGGAATCTACTTGTTTTCAGTTCTTCCAAGGTGGCATGATATAAGGAGAGGTGTGTTTACTCTTCTGGCCTGTGTTCTGGTCTGTGAGTAATCCCAAGAACTCTTTTATGCCTTGGAACTGTGGGGGGTGGAGGGGAAGAGGAGTCCCCTTCTTCCCTATGGCCACAGGCAGTGGTGTCTGCTAGTACTCTGCCTCACCCTGGGATCTCGTCCCTAGCCTGAAACCTGGTTGTGTGTATAGGCAAAGCAAGAAGACTATTTTAGCCAGAGCCAATAAAGGGATACCTGTAATCTCCTTCTGAGCAACTATCCAAACCCACCCATCCCCTTTGCCTTACTGTCTGTGGCTAAGAGCTCCAGATGCCTTTGCTGCTGCCTCTGCTTTGCCCAAGGCCTACTGGTAACGTGGGGCCTGCCCTGACACACTGTGTTCTACCCCCTACCCCAGTGTACTAGATCTATAGTGCCAGCCTTCTAAATTATTTTGTGTTGGAAAATTATTTTATCTTGTTTTGGGGGGGGTTATGCTGCTCCAGAATTTGTTCTAAGGAATTATATCATAGTTTTTTTGGAGGTTAATTTAGTAGAGATCAGATGAGGATCTCTACCTTTTCAGTCATCTTGTTTCTAGTCCCCTCACCCCCCTCCCCTATTTTAGATCCTTTAAAATAGTTACAGACAGTATAAAATACTTGGAAGTCTACCTGCCCAGAGAAATCCAGGGATTCTATGAAAACAATTACAAAACACTGATCACACAAATAAAGATACATCTAAACAACCAGAGAAATATTAATTACTCATAGGCAGATTGAGCCAACATAAAAAATTACATTTCTACCTATGTTAATTTATTTTTACAGTGCCTTATCAACCAGATCTCCAAAGAATTAGTTTGTAGAGCTAGAAAAAAATTGTAACAAAATGTGAACGAAGGCAACCTAGCAGTACCTGATTTCAAAGTAATATTACAAAGTAGTAATACTGAAAACAATTGGTACCAGCTGAAAAACAGAAATAGAAAAAGCATGCAATCCATAGTAGTAGATGACCATAGTATTCTAGTGTTTCAGAAACCCCAAACAAGATTTTGATATAAGAACTGTAGTGATTAAAATAGTTGGTTGTCATAAACTGTAATGATTAAAATAGTGGAAGACTTAAATTGTAGTACATATAAAGAGTGGATGAGTAAGTTGTGACCACAGAAAATATGGTTTCAAGAGAGTGTCTTGTTTTTAAATCAAATATAAGGTGGTCGCCAGGGAAATATTCCCAATTATGAATATACCCAAGTCAACTGGGTTTTTTAGAGAATTTAATTAATAATACAATGAGTATTAAAGAAAGAGAGAAAAAGGAAACAATGAGAAAAGGATAGGCCGGCCCAGGGCAGCCCTGGCCAACCCAGGCCTAAGCCTTAAGAGAAAGATCAGTCAGTCCTTAATCACTCACCACAAGATCTGTTCAAGCAAGGATTCAGAGGGACAGAGTCTCCTCAGAGGGAGTTCCAGCCAGAGTCAGCCTCCCTCAGATTGTCTTCAAGAGACTGTCTCAAGAGCCTCTCTTCAGAGCCTCCTTAGAGACTCTTTTTTCTTAGGAGACTGTCATCTCCTTATATAGGGAATTTTCTCCTATGTCACCTCCCCTAAGTCCTTATATCTACCAATCACAGTAGATGTTTTTCAAAGGACAGACCATTCTTAGTTCACACCTGAGTAGACTAATCTTTTGAGTAATTCATACCTGAGTAGGCTAGAATCTCTGAGTAAGTTTTCACCTCTTTGCTCCTTGTAAGTTCACAAGTTGCCTGACCTTTGTAGGTACTTAGCACCCTTTGGTATTAGTCCTAAAATAGGCATGACTTAAAGAACTTTTTGTCTTACTATAAGTATGGATTTAAGTACTTTTCATTGTTCAGCAAAGAGTTTACAACTTTATCTTCCCCTAGGGCAGACTTAAGTAGGGGTGGAGTAGAGGTCTCACATTCCTGATCTAAGTAGAGTTCTCACATTCCTGATCTAAGTACCTTCACTGCCCAAATGGAGAATGGTCCCAATGGGGAATGGTCTTAACCCAACCTTATGAAGTAGGGTCTGAGAATTTTTAAGGTTCACAGAACTTAATATTTGACAAAAATTTCTGGGAAAACTGGAATGAAATTTCAAAGAAACTAGGCATGATCAGTATTTCATGCCATAGACTAAGAGGATCAAAATGGATAAATTATTTAAACATAAGTCATGGTATGATAAGTAAATTAGAGGAGTAAGTGAAATATGCCTTTCAGAGCTGAATAATAAGGGAAGAATTTATGATCAAGCAGGAGACAAAGAGGATCACAGGAAGTAAAATGAATAATTCTGATTACAAGATATCAAAAGGTTTTGCACAAACAATGCAGACAAAATTAGAAGTGAAATAAGAACCTGAGGGAGTGGGTTACAAGTTTATCTATCTGATAAATGTCTCATTTTTGAAATATATAGAAAACTAAGCCAAATCTATTTTTAAAAAAAGACGTTCCCCAATTTGTAAATGGTCAAAAAGATATGAACAGGCAATTTTCAGAAGAAATCAAAGTTCTCAATAGTCACTGAAAAATAATTCCCTTAACATTGTCTTTTTTAGGGAAGTTTTCAGAATTTAAATAGCTATGAGAGGTATTCTAGAAACCAGTAGCCCTCCCTTATACCCAGTAAATAATACTACCTAGATGGTTCCCATTCTGCTTACCCTGGAATTAGTGTCCTATTTCTCTACATCTTTGGTCAGAAGGCAAAGTGTGTTTTGGAAAGGCTTCACAGAAAAGTTTGCTAAGCTCCAGCCTGACTGAAACAGAATATATCAGAAATCTCAATAAGGAGACATGTTTAAGGAGACACATTTTTTGATGGCTGTTCTGGGATAATCCCAGATCAGAAAAGTCTGGATAGTTCAGATAGCTGGGAAGAAAACAGCAATGACATACCTGTTTACCTTAGGCAAATCATTCCTCCCTTATTTCTGATGTAGAACAGTTTCTCCAAAAATCTGACTGCATTCAAGACTACAAAAGAGCAGTGACTCTGAGTATCCAGCAGTTATTTAAGAGGGAAAACCTTAGCTAAGGAAACAAGAGATTGGAATTTTTGCTCCTACCATATCACACTAATGAGCAAGTTACTTCCCTGCACCAGATTTCTGTTTTCACCTTGTATAATGAAAGAGTTGAATGAGACTAGATCTCTTCCTTGGTTCTGTATTCTAGGATCCCTTCCAGCTATGACATTTGATGTTCTTAAGGTCCCCCAATCACTGGAATTCTACGATAGAAACACAAGGTACTATCACTGTCTTATTACCTAAATGTGACCTGGACTAAGTAGTTGGGAAGAAGAGACTGGTACCAGAAATGCCATGAAATCTCAAGACTCTCCTGGCCTCAGTTTCACTATCTTTACAATAGACTTAATGCTACTTGTTGAAAAGATGTTTTTAGATCCTGAACAAAAAAAAAAACAAAACAAGAGGTGAAATACAATTATATATCTTACATGAGGTTACCCTGGTTACAAGGCCCTGAATTGAAACTACTTTGCCATTTTTTCTTTTATTTTCATGGTTTTCAAAATTTCTGCAAGAGGAAAGGGTAGTATTTGTATCTGAGGGATGTGTATGTGTGTGTCTGTGTGTGATTTCAGCCAATATAAATCAGTTATTGTGTTCCAGAGGAAAAGCTTAATGAATTCAAGATACTGTGTCAACCTTTATGTATCTCAAATTGATAATCAGAAAGGGCCTTGATTATTTATCACTCCATCCAAAATTGGTTAAATGAATCAATAAATTAATGAAAAATTAAGTATTTATGACCAACTATAGGCCAAGCACTATAATGGACATTCAATTATAAAAGATAGACCTTGACCTCAAGTTGTTTACATTTTACTAGGGGAATATATATTCACAAATATGTTGAAATAAACACATAAATGTTTTTATGTACAAAATGATAGGGGTGGATTACATAGATAAATACTAGAGGAATCATGAAAAGGAAATGGAATTTGATCTAAGCATTGAAGGGATCTAAGGGAAGTAGGCTAGAATAGAACACAGAAGATCATGAAGAGTAATATTGTATAATCAACCTAGAAATATAAGCTGAAGCAAAAATTTGAAGATCTTTCAATGGAGTTTGTACATTATCCTAAAGGTAATGAGGAGCCACTGAAGATTCTTGAGTATGAAGTGGTACACTCAACAAATGAGTTCAAACACCTAGAATTTCAATTATTGGAACCACAATTTATTAATAAAATAGGGAAATAAAGAATCTACCAGCTGGGACAGAATTCCCTAATGGAAAACTACATCAGACTGACATTACAGGATAGCTTATATACATTATACAGGTTTTTATCTGACAACAAACAAACCTTAATACAGGAATGTGGGGTCAGAGATGAAGAGACCATCCTTTTACTGGGGTTGTTATCTAAGGAGTGCTTATCTTCACTTAGCCAAATGTTAGTTCACTGACCCTTTGATATTCCTGAAATTCCTCTTTGTCTCCTGACCCCCAAGCTGAGTAGAGACTAGTTTGTTATCTGCATAAACAGCTTGACCCTCTTGGGGTGGGAAGCCAGGTCTGTTCCCTGAAAAATGCTGACGGGGCCTATCTGCTTTATTTACTTTTAATTTTTCCATCTTTGCAGTTTTGGGGGCTACTTCAAGTAGAAGAGTGGCACAGTCAAAACTTGAACTTCAGAAATATCATTTTGATACCTGGGGAGAGTAAATGATAGAGGGGAAAAAACAGATGTCAGAAGACCAATTCAGGCCATTCCAATACTGACATAAGCAGAGATAATGGGATGAATGCAGAGACTTATGAAGTAGGTAGAATTGAAAAAGTTTGGCAAGTAAGTGGATTTCTTAGATCAGAGAGAGTAAAGAGTTAAGGGTAATATTGAGGAGGTGGAATTATGTAACTAGAAAGTAAAGAGAAAGGATGTTTTCAGGAGAAATTATTTCTGCCTATGATATGTTGATTTTGAGATGCTTATAGGACATTAAGGTAAAGGTATTAAATAGGCAAAAATATATATTTTTTGCCTTCATTGGCATAGAGATGATACGCTGGAATCTAGATATAATAATAGTTCCCAGTTTCATATTGCTTTAAAGATTAAAAAGTGCTTTCCTTTCAATAACTGTTATGGTTGAGTTTATTTTGGGGGGGGTATTGTTTCTGCCTCTAACTGGTTCCATCTCTCTCTCTCTCTCTCTCTCTCTCTCAGGGATTCTCATTCTGATCCTTCTTCCTCTGGCAACCTCCTAACCAATAGTTTCAGGGTACCCCCAAAGCCTGTCTTTCTCCAGTAGCACTCCCCATCTAGCAAGTAGGGTCTGGTGTCCTGGGGTCTAGGTTCTTTCTCTGAAGCCTTCCCATAACTTACCATTTACCAGAGTTGCTAGGTATGGCTTAGCTCATGAAATAACAAAAACATAGTGAAACAATATAAGATCAGAAGCAAACTCAGTAGCTAGGATTATGATTGCCAAGTATTTATATTGTGACTAGGAAGAACCTTAGATGTATCAGACACTGAACACAGAATTTCAGAGCTGGAAGAGTCACCCTAAGAACCAAGAATAGAGAGTGTCAGAGAGGGAAGAATTCTTAGAGCAGAGATTCTCAGCCATTTTTGTGTCATAGTACCTTTGACAATCTGGTAAAACCTACAGACCTCATTTAAGAATTATATTTTCAAATATGTAAAATAAAATCTATAGGATTATAAGGAAATCTATATTAAAACTAAAATGATTAAAATGGATTTTAGGAAGTTGGTGGATGTCAGTTTAAGAATCCCTTTCTAAGAACATAGAATGGAACAATTGGTAAGGACCTCCAAGCAGAAAACATAAAATGTTAACATTAGAAGAGACCTTAGTATATAGAATATCAGAACTCAAAGGAATTTTGAAGAACATATAGTTTTTCAACCTTCTCTTTTTACAGAAAAGGAAACTGAGGATCATTAAAGTACAACAAATTGCTTAAATAGGGTCACATAGAATAATCAAAATTCAGACTCAGGTTTCTGACTTTAAGCCCAATGTTCTTTCCATGGGTTTTTAGTTTTTGTCATTTCTGCTACAGGCCAACTATGGCACAGCCAACAACCAAGATTTCTCCATTCTATCCCCCCCCCCCCCAAGGAGATAGCTTCTGGAAATTGATTAAATTTTTACTTTTATTGGGTAAAGAGTAGGGAGTGGGGTTAAGTTGACTACTAGAATGAGTGTCCTTCATCAAAGGAAGCCTTCCCAGAGGCAAGGTATTGACACTGAGTACCATTTGCTCTCTTCTGGGTAATCAGGTAACAAGAGTATGATAGAGAGAACACTGGATGGGGAATACAAAAGACTCATATTGAGACACATTTCTGACACAAGAATTTAACACAAAGTCTAAAGTCCAAGTCCAAGTGGTAGCTTACATAAATTATTAGGTATGTGCCTATGGGCAGGTCATGGTCCTTCTCTGGGTCTCAGCTTCCTCTTCTGTAAGATGAGAGGACTTGATTACATGATACCTAAATATCTTTTGGCTCTAACATTCTGTTCTCAGGTCCCTGCAAGACATAAAGTTCTATGATTCTATTAATGCTTCACTGATATTATTAGGGAGTATAGTATTCATTATTTGTGGTTTCTACCAGAAAGAAGGCTTGGATTTGGGACTCCCTTCTTGAAAAGATTCTATTTCTTGAGGTACTGATCCCTCTCCAGGGTGTTTTCCAGAATTTGCATTGCTCCTTAATTACTGGGCAATGCTTCAGGCTTATCAAATGCTGTTTATATGTATGAGCAATGGAGGGAAGACAAGGGGGGAAAAAGAGAATAGAAAATGCTGTTGAAATTGGCAAAATTCCAATGTGGGTAATTACATTCTTAGGGGTGGTGATCTCACCATACACACATTCTGTGGAGCATTTTGGGAGCCTTCTGCATGAAATGTGCTTTAAAAACATGTAAAATATTATTGTTATTAATTTTACATCTGTCAGGGCATTTTTAAAGCCACCGAGGCTCCCTCCCTCTGATTGCCTGCTCAGCAACCGGTCATCCATCAGTAATCTATTCCCAGATTGTGTATTTGACATTTTCTCTTGAATTACAGACCAATAGAATCATAGAATGCTAAAATTAAATGAGAAATAGAACATAAAACACAGAATGGCAAAGCTAGAAGAGACCCCAGGATATTTCACTTTTAATATTCAATGCTCTGTACATTGTCATTTTCAACTTTAACATTCTATGACCTCTTACATTTTAAGTTAGGGATGAAAACCTTGTTATTCATAAGGAAAATGAGATATACATTGAGCCAAATATGGTCTGGCATGGATTTGAGACTTGTTTGCACATTATATTATACTGACATAACAAATGATGGTTGAAAACTCATCTTTTGTACTTCCATTTGACTCCCAAAAAAACAGGTAAAGCCTTTCTTATCTATTACAGGTAGGCGTAAAGAGGTTTCACTAATTAATACTTGTAGAGGGCTTGGAGATCCTCAGAAGAAAGGTGACAGAAGTGTGAAGTCTGCAGTGACAGCCTAATTATTATTATTACGCTTACAAAGCACAGAGAACTTAAAAGGTCCCCAGGCACCTTTCAAAAAGAGGAAGCAAGGGGCTAACTCCTTGAATAGTCCAGTATTATTTTCCTCCTCGTAACATCCTTCTCCTCCCACCCACCCACACCCTCCACTTCCATTCTCCCCTTTATTTCCATCTCTTTAAACAGACAATTCCTAAAACTTCTACTTTATCTATTCAAAGTCCTAAGACCTTTGCCAGCATAAAAGTGAAAGAGCTTTCCTGTTTAAGCTGCCCAGGTTTCTTAACATGTGTAGGTAGACTATGATCTATATAGCTGTAATAGATCAATCAGAGACATTTGAATTAGACTATAAACTCCACAAGGACAGTGATTCTAAATCAATTAGTACTGCACCACTCACAGATGAACAGCTTATGTTTATATAGTGTCTGGTAGAGCTTAATACTGTTTCCTGATGACAGTGCTGTTAGGTAGGTTATTATTATCCCACAAATTCAGAAGGAAGTGGCGATTCCAAGGTCATGCAGCTAGTAAGTGGCTGAGCTCAAAGCAGACACTTCTTCAGGTTTTCTTACCTCCAAATCCAGTGAACCCTCCATTATGCCCCACCCTACTTTTTCTTGCTCCAAAAATTCGGTGTATTCAATGTACGTATCTTGCTCAATTCAATGTATCCAACATTTATTGACTACCATGGGCAACACCTGTTACTGGTTGATCACTATGATGATGCTAGGAACATTTTCAAAGTGATTCTACTCCAGTGACACTGGCTTCCAGGCTGCTCCTTGAGTAAGAAATTGCCTCAGCCCTTGGCAATTTCTCTATCTCCCATGCTAGAATATTCTTCTCTGCGCCAACTTATGACATCCCTGGCTTCCTTAAAAGTCCCAACTAAAATACCATGTTTTATGGGAAACCTTTTCCAATTCCTCTTGATCCCAGTGTTTTCCCTCTTTTAATTATTTCCTGTTTATCCTGTATAATTGCTTGCTTTGTATATATTTGTTTGTATATTGTCTTCCACATTCTATTCTAAGCTCCTTGAGGGCCAGCACTGTCTTTTGCCTCTTTTTGTATTCTCTCTGCTTAGCACAGTTCCTAGCAATGTAGTAGTCACTTAATAAATATTTTCATTGAATGAATATCATTTTTATTTTATACTGAGAGGAGACATTAATTATAATAATGCAGTATTAAGTAACAGTGATATGTCCACAGTACTGTTTTGTTCAACGTTTTTATCAGTAAATTAAATGAAAGCATAAATGGCATACTTATTAAATTTGCAGGCAAAATGAAGTAGGGAGGAATTGCTGAAACCTTAGATGACAGAATTGATATATAAAGAAATCTTGAAAAGCTCTACTACTGGCTATGTGACCTGAGACAAGTCATTTTACTTCTATGGACTTATCATCTATAATATGAGAGCCTGGATGACTTCTAAGATCTCTTCTAGCTCCAACATTTCACAAGTGACTGTAATCATAAAAAAATTAATAGGGACAAATTTGAAATTCTGCATTTAGATTGAAATTAAAGCAACTGCACAAGTGAAAATAAGTTCAGACAGGTGATTCAAAGAGAAAAGAGCTAGGGCTCTTGCTGAACCACAAACAACTCTTCTTCTCCCACCTACCTTACTCCCCAAAACAAAACAAATATAGCCTTAGGCTGTTCTAAAAAAACTAATAACAATAGCTAACTTTTATATATCTCTTACTATGTGTTAGACATTTTGCTAAAGTTTTACAATTATCATCTCATTTGATCCTCACAATAATTCTGCAAAGCAAATGCTATTATCATTCCAATTTTACAGATGAAGAAACTAAGATAAATGAGTTTAGTGACTTGTCTGGTGTCACCCAACTAGTAAGTGTCAGGTCAAATTTGAACTCCAGTCTTCCTGACTGTCCTTTATCTACTGCACCAAGATAGGTTGGCAATCCTGTTCTTTGTTGCATTTAAATCACATCTAGAGTATGATGTTGAGTTCTGGGTGTCACAGTTTTGGAAGAGATACTGAAAACTGTGCTGCATTACTAGAACATTACTGTGATGGTAAGAGAAACAGAGACATTCCATGCCACATGAGGATGAGATGAAAAAAACTGGGAGTGGTGGGGCAAGAGGAAAAAAAGACTCATGGGCCATGCAATCTGTTCAGATGATCTGATTGGTCCCAGAAGACAGAACTGGAAACAACAGAAATGAAAATTACATAGAAACAAATTTCACCTGGATATAAAGGACTTCCTAATAGTTGGAACTGTTCAATTCTGTAATGGACTGTCTAATGAGATAACGAATCTCTCATCATTAGATGTTTTCAAGGAGAATTTGGATGTCCAGTAGTTGGGAAGCTTAAGGGGGGTGGGGGAGGGTAGCAGAGATCCGTGCTTCAGATGGCCATTGAAAGAGATTACTTTTAATGTCTTTTGTGGACTGATATAAGAGGAACAATCCAAATGCAAATTTTGCCACCATCCTCAGTCCTTTCAATATTATGCTTGATGTAAAAGGATTCATGTAACTGATCAGCATAAAGTGCTCTCTTGGTCTTCATAACACACCAACATGGCCCAGCTTCCCTGGGGGGTTTTGTGGGCTAGGGAGAGAAAGATCTAAACAGGATGTAGTAAAAACTACTGCCAAGAGTTGGAATAAAGGCATGCCAACAGGGACTAGACCCCAAGGAGAAAAATCCAAGCAATATAAGTACTTTGGTTGGGAAGTTCTTCATTTGGCAGTGTTTTTCTATCACTCTACCAATCTGGGAAAACCTTTTTTTTTCTCTCTCTTTTTTAAAAATGAGGGATTTCTAGGGTCTGTCCCTGGGGCACCAGGTTGTACTAATAATTGGGACAGTAGAGCGAACACTGTGTGCCACATACAACCTGCTTTCCTTAAGAAAATGACCTAGATCAAGCAGAGATGGATCTGAGACTAGAGTGGATCCTCCATGCCACCTACTGATTCTCCCTAGATCCCACAATTGTCAGCCTCCACCTGGACACAAGGTAATGGGATATGTGGTATTGGGGAAAGGACATGATTTTATTTTTTCATAACGGAGATTAAATTGTCCCCTTGAGAGTCAAGCTATGGCTGCCCCTCCTCGTATATTGTGAAATAAGGGAAATAGTATTAGGCTTGAAGTCTAAAGATGTGGGTTCAAGTTAGCATTCTGCTATTAATTTCATACAAGTCACTTTGACTCTTGAGTCTTACTTTCTCAACTGAAAAACAAAGGTAATAAGGTTTATTTAGTGTTGAGAGATCTTAAAACTGCCTTTCGGGGTTGCTTTCCTTAGCTTGTTTCTGTTTCTATCAAAAAGGGCAAAAGAAGGGTTATTACCTGCCTTATTTACCTCATATGATTGTGACGAAAGAAAGTGTAAATTGTAATCCTGAGCCTCAGCTTTTTCTCTGGAAAATGGGGATAAAAATGCAGCATCGCAGATCTACAAGGGGAAGGAGAGCGCTATACCATTATGAGTACTTATTAGAGCAAAGGTGGGGGAGAAAGAACGAGGATTGCCCTTCCAAAGACAAAGCTACCTTGTCTCCCACCCCGACTCCCATCACGGCCTGGGTTAAGGAAGGGAAGAGGAGGGAGAATGGATGGGGGTTGGGGCGGGGGGTGGGGGGGCGATGTGCAGCGGAGCCCAGCTGTTGAACTCGGAGCTAGGCGGGCATTAAGCCTGATGGAAATGCCGCGTGCGTGCGTGCGCGCGTGTGTGAGAGGGAGAGAGCTAGAGAGAGAGAGGGAGAGTGGGAGAGGGAGAGCGAGAGCGAGAGCGCCGGGGGAAGAAGGGCTTCTCTCAGTCAGCGGCTCAGCTCGCCCTGCCGCCAGTTGGTGCTAAGGCAGTTGAAGTGGCGGCTTGCAAGCGGAGCGAAGCCAACCCTGCGCGCTGAGGGGCCGCCCGAGGGGCAGCCGCCTAGCCTGGGAGAGAAAGGGAACAGGGAACCCCCCCAAATCTATGGTTGGAACTGGGCTTCTTTTTTCGCCAATGCAAAAAGGAATATGCAGTGCATTTTCGCCTTCTTTTGCACCGGTTTTCTAGGGGCGGTAGTAGGTGCCAATTTCCCCAACAACATTCAGATCGGTGAGTGGGAAAGCATTTGGCTGGGGATGGGGAGGAGGCTGGAAGTCACTTTCTAGGTTTGGGTATTGGGGGCTGGTGGTCGCTGCTTTGGTACACGGGCTTTTCTACGCGCGTGGCCAGGAGCGGCTGGGCTTGCTGCGGACGTGCCACGGGCTCGGGGGGCTGCTAGCGCAGGGAAGGGGTGTCTTTTAACCCTCTTCCCGACGAGATGGAGGGTGGGGGCATGGGGAAGTTTGTGCACGCACGCGCGCGGACATGGACGGACACACACACACACACACACAGCGTGCGAGTGAAATGGTGGAAGCGACGCTTTGCAAATAGGCTGCAGTTGACAAGGGAATGGTGGGCGTTCAGTTAACCCTAACCCTCCCCTCCTCCATTTTAGAAACTAAAGCTAGCTGTGGTGGGCTGAAGGGATAAATAAGACAGCAGCGTAGCCCAGCGTAGCCTTCCCCTAGAAAGCAAACAGCCTGAGGCTGTGGGGCTCCCTCTCTCATTCTAACACACTCTCCTCCGCCCTCACCCCCACCCCACTATTCAATAATTCATTAGCCTCTTTTTTCCTTTGGTTAAATTTCCCCTCCCCCTGGTATTTTTACCTTCAACATCGGAGAATCTACCCTTTCCTAGCTTCGAGTCCACCCTCCCCCAAACCCTCACTCCCTTTCTTCTATCTCCTCTGTTCCATTCCATCAAGTTAAAGAGACTCCTGGCTTCTTCCGAGATGCAGCATCTCGATTATACTGGCTATCCACCCCCTCCCTCCCAGCCTTCTCTCGCTCGCGTCCAAAACAAAACCTCCCCCCCCCCCAAGCTGCAGCCTGTGGTACTAGGTAGTGAACACGTGCCATCAATCAACCCAGGAAAAAACCTTCCGTGAAGGATGGAGAAGGGGGGGGGGGGGGGCGTCGAGTTACATACACATGTGTTAAACGTGGTGTGAAACAGGGACCTGTCTCTGCTAACAGCTTCTCGCCTATTTTACCCCTCCTCATCCCACACTCCACTTTCTCTTCCCATCCCCCAAGGGATCCGCCGTGGAAAGTTTCCATTTCCCAGAGTTTGTGGGTCTTTGTGTGTCTGTGGTACACGTTGTTGCGGTGCTGCAACGCGAGGGCGCCTTGTCTCCCCGTTCCCTCACCTCGCCTCCCCCCCAACACACACACACATATACTCCTTTGATGCCAAGCAAAAAGCCTTAGAATAGGATTATGGCTGATGGAACTCCCATTGTTCCTTGACACCTGTTACACCCAGGTTGGGGGTGGGGTGGGGGTAGTGACGGGGTGGAGGGGGGGCGCATTGTGCTCCTGTCTGTGCCTGTGTTCGGGTTCGTGTAGTCTGTGCGGCAAACTTCTGCGTGTTAACAGGCGCCCTGCTGGTTTCTTCAGCTAGACTCCCAACCATCACCCCACCAGCTCCCTGACAGCTCCAGCCTGGAGAGTTGTCCCCACCCTCTATTTCATTCATTGAAGGGAGGGGGGAGGGGAAGAGGGAGGGAAGTGTTCAGGGTGTGGTCTTCTAGCCGGCTAGTGTCTCGGAGGGGTAGAGCGGAGGAGGGAAGTCTCTTTCCTTCCTTAATACTGAATCTGCCAGAGTTTGTTTTGCTAATAAAATGGGGGTACAGGTGTATATACTGGCATTTTGTGTCTGCCTGCGTGTATGTGTGAGAGCGTAGGCATATGTGTATACATATGTAGATAAGCATGCGTATTTCCATATGTTTACAAGGTGTCCCAAAGTCTTAGTGCAGCTTTAAGCACAACAGTTTAAAAGGGCACTTTGGGGATAAGTGTACCAATTTATTTCATTCTGTGCTTGTGTATGCTGAGCTGTGAATACGTATCAGAAGCATAAACATAAATCCACCAGTCAGTCAGCAAGCTTTTATGAAGTGTTATGCAAAGGAGAGACAAAGGCAAAGATACCGTCTCTACCCTCAAGGTGTTTACAGTCTATGGGGGCAATATTTAGACTGTGTAAATGGAAAGAAATCTTAAAAGAAAGGCACTTAAAGTGAGGGGAAAGGTTATACCTGAGTTTGAATGTCTGTCTGTAAGGATATGTGTATATCTTTCTAAACAACTGTGTATGCAAGTTTGTATGCCTGGTTGTGCATATATAGTGTATTCTATTAGATGGGTATGTTATATGTGGGTACATGTGAGTGGTGTATGCACAATGTGTCTGAATTGTATGTGCGTTTATTTGTATGATGTTCACATGTGTGCCCATGTTATTATAGATGCCCCCAATTATGGCCATGTCTATGATTAAATAAACAACATATATTTGATTCTCTGCTTCCGTACACACATCTATGTGTACATACACACACGGGACTCCAGTAGTTTCAGGAAAATAAGGAAGTTTCAAACCTCCCCGTCCTCCTTCCTCTGGCCTAAGCCATTCCTAGTTGCATGGGCCCTGCGGTTTAGCTACTGAAATGTGGAAACTGGTTATATAAAGCAGGACTATAGAACAAGCCACATGATGGCTAGTACAGTGTGTTTGAACCCTCATGCGTCTTGGTGGGGGTGGGAAAGTGTGTGTATATGTGGGAGAGAGTGAGAGATGCTTCTGAGCTTCCTGGAATTCAAGGATTTTGCCAAAGCCAAGCAGCAAGTGTCAAATCCAGGATTCACTGCAGATTGGACTGGACTCTTATTATTGTATAGCAGAGAAAAGGAAACAGCCTGACATAGTTAAGAGAACACTGACTGGAGACTCAGATTTTATTCCTGACTCTGCCACTATCTGTCTATGCATCTTTGAAACATTGGTTCCATTCTCTGGACCTTAGTTTCCCTCTCAGTGGTTGAACTAGATAACTTCTGAGCCCTCTTCCAGATCTGAGGTTTTGTGTTTTAAAGTCCCTTCCAATTCTTACTGATGTTCTATGGTCCAGTGATCCTGTGAATGGTATTTAGCCAGTTTCCTAGTACACTATGGCTATGTTTAAAACCCAGATGGTATGTTTTTTTTTCCTTATAGGGGGATTATTTCCAAATCAGCAATCCCAGGAACATGCAGCTTTTAGATTCGCTTTGTCACAACTCACAGAACCCCCGAAATTGCTCCCCCAGATTGATATAGTGAACATCAGCGACAGCTTTGAAATGACGTATAGATGTAAGTAAATATTCTGGATTCTCTCCTTCTTTTATTGTTTTGATTGTTATCTACCATAGCCCCCAAAAGGCAATGGGGAAGTGTTATTGAAAACAAATCCAGTCTTCAAAGCAAAATTCCTGAGGTCTTTCTAGTTCTTTCTGGGCCTGGTTTTTGTGAACCCCTCATCCATTGGGTTGACTCTCCCTGGGGCTGACTGTAAATAATTTGGCAATGGTTGTTCTATCCTGAGGAATATCACCACAGTTATGATTTAATTCTCTGGTTCAGCATGGTAAACAGCATCCCATGGTGAGCTAAACATTTCATGATTACACAAGAAACTTCTAAGTACTTTGGAGGTAGGAGGCATGTGTCTGGAGACTTCCTCTCATCCTGAAGGGAAAACAGCACCCATTTGGGGTAGGCCAAATCTGAAAGTTCTTCTTTATGAGAGTCGGGTGAGACATTACACACTCAGTTCCACATCTGGTAGAGTTAGTATTATCCATTTAAAATATTCACTCCAACTAGTCCTCAAAGCATTTGGAAGTGGTAAACAGATTAATAGCAGCAATATAGGTAAGGAATTTGAGGGTAAAATACATAAAAGCTCATTTAAAGGAAGAAGAAAAAATAGATGGGTTTCAGGTGTCTGACCTGAGAAAATTAAAAGTTTGAGTAATTAATGTGCATCTAAGTACATGGAATGACATAAGGTACAGGATCTTGCATGGTTATGCAAAAGAGGCAAAAGCTATGCTCTGTAAGTTGATAATATATTCTTATCAGCTACATCTGGTGAATAGCACAGTTGCAAAGTTGAAGATATAGTTGGGCTTCTTTATAGGGGTATTTAGAGCCCTTCGATTTCCTTTGTTTCTGCTTTTTTCCATAATAGGCAACTCGGAGATGTAGGCGAGACAACTTTGTATTGTTCTTATACCGTACTGGATATTATGTATATATTACAACTTATACAAATTATATGAGATAGTATTTACAAACCTCAAAACACTATATAAAGTCAGCTATTATATTGTTGTTATTAATAGCTTGTACCAATCTACTATGTGCTGGTTTGCTCCATTGGTTCAGTTGGCAAAACTTTGGCCTGAAATCAGGAGGTTTGGGTTCTAGTACCAGCTCTGCTAATATCCAGCAATATGACCTTTGGTAAAAAGCATAATCTTCCTGGCCTCAGTTTCTCCACTGATAAAATGGATTAGATAAAATAGATTCAAAAAGTCCCCTCCAACTCTAAATCAACAATGCTTACCTTTATGTCTCCCCCAGTGCAGAACAGCTGAGCACATAGATTAATCAATGGGTTGTTGAATGAAGGAGTGAAGGAATGAATAATAATAGGAAGACCAGAATACATGAAGAAAGATAAATGGAGCTTCTTGTAATGAGAGAGTGGGTGAGGGGAGGGTAGCCAGGTTTTCTTTGGGTTTAGACATTGATTCATTTTGAAAAATTATTATGTGCAGATCTCTCAGCTTTGTGATAAAGGTGAGAGCAGATAAGAGGAAAAAGATATAAAGATAAATTAGAACAAATCCCAATTCTCCAGTTGCTTAGGAGAAGAGGGAGAAAAACCATCTACAAAGATGACCATGATATAAATTAATGGTCTGATGAGAAGGACCTGGTTTTGGGGTTTAGAGCTAGCTATGAGTCCTGGCATATATTTTTTACCAATTGTGTGGCTCTAGAGAAGTCTCCTTAGCTCTCTGAATCTTATTTGTTACTATGTCAAAAAGGGATTGTAACACTTTCATGACTAAATGTCTATGGCTATATAAAGGGAAAGTGTTTTGTAGATTAACAAAGGGTCGTGGAAAGAATCCTGGGTTTGAGAGCAGAGGCTAGGGCTGAGAATCCCAGCTGTGCCATCTCCTAGCAATGTGAACTTAGACAAGCTAGTTTGCATGCTTAAGCCCATTGGCTCCTCTGTAAAATGGGGATGAGAATTAACCTGTCCCTCACAGGGTTGTTTTGAGGATCATTTGAGACAGTTTGCATTATAAACCATACAACTGAATAGTCATTGCATAATTACGTGTTGAATCTTAGTAGAAGCTAGAGAATTATTTAGGGGGGATGTCGTAGAGAGGATTCCTGGCAAGATGATAATCTTGTTCTTTTCTATCTAAGCCAGACAACATCTAGAGTAGGTACTACATTTTAGGATGCTGAGTTATAGTCAGAGAAAGGAAATCAAGATTAAGCCACATGCCTACAAGCAGAAGGAATTGGGGATACTTAGACTGGAGAAGGGGAGAATGTGGAAGTGTTTTTAAGTATTCAAAGGATTATCATGTGAAGGAAGGATGAAACTTGTTCTATTTGGTCACAGAAGGTAGAATGGGAAACAATGAGCAGGTTTCAGGGACATATGTTTATTCTTTGATATAAGGAAAACCTTCCAACATTAGGTCTATCCCAGATGGGGAGGACTGTCTTGAGAGGAACTAGGGAGGAGCTCCCCTTTCCTGAAGGTCTTCAAGCAGAATCTGGAGGACCACTTTTGGATATCCTGTTCAGTTATGTGTCCAAGTACCTTTAGTTTCGGATACCTTTAAACTATGATATTTGGAAATATAAATTTGACTTGTTATTATTGGATGAGTTATTACTTGTAACTAGTACATGACTATATAAATAAAAGATTTTTTATTAGTAATGTGACAAGTTAATAAATTGTCAGTAAATATTTATTAAGTGCCTACTATGTGCCAGGTATTGTACACAGTGCTAATAGTACAAAGAAATTCAAGAAACAATCCCTGATGTTGAGGAGATTCTATGGTTACCTAAAGCTATGGTATCAGATGATAGAGCAGGGTTTGGGACAAGGAACCGTGGAATACTTCAAAGAGGAAAATATATTTACAGAAATCAACTCTGACTGTGATTTGATATTGGATCTGAGGCTGTTTTTCAGGACAATAGTTGTAGGGCATGTGGGGAATTGAGGGCACATAAGAAAAATGAGTTGGGGGATGGATATATACTGCTTGATTTTTACTTATAAGAAATTCTGAATAAGCTTGAGCTATAGGATAGAGTCAATAAGATACGAGAAGGCTTTAGGTGACTGAAAGAGCTTATTAAAAGCTGAAAGTTCTCATAGTTGCAAACCATGTCAGTAGCCCAGGCAGGTGGGATGAGCAGGACAGCTAGTGATGAAGGTGACTGCCCCTGGGTCAGGAAATAGAGGGTCAGTAGATTCCTTTAGGATACAATATAAAAATGACAGCTAGGTGGTGCAGTAGATAGCATGCTGGGCCTGGAGTGAGGAAGACCAGAGTTAAAATCCAACCTCAGACACTTACTAAGTGTGTGACCCCACATAAGTCACTGAACCATTTTGCCTCAGTTTCTCCATTTGCCAAATTATTTGGAGAAGGAAATGGCAAGCCACTCCAGTATCTTTGCCGAGAAAACCCCAAATGGGGTCACAAAGAGTCAGATACAACCAATAAATGACTGAGCAAAATAAAAATGACAAGAATGGTTATCTCATGAAGTTAAGCCTTCCTCCCAGGTGATTTTTTTTTTGTACAAAGTAAAGAAAAATGGATCTAGGCAAATTTCTTCTTAGTATCCAATGAATCCCAAATAGTTATCATTTATGTGACTTGAGGTACCTAGTGCTTATATAAGTTCTGTTTGCTAATTCACTATATAACTTTCCTAAGTCATTTCCACTACCACTCCTACCTCCTGAATTTCTTTCTCTCTTAATTAGGAGAGTTGGCTTTGGTCACAGAATCTGAGAATTTGAGTCTTAGAAGAGACCTCAGTGGCCATCTGGCTCAAACCACGTTGGAAAAGGAATCACCATTATAACATACTCAACAAACTATTTTGAAACCTTCTATAGAGGGAGAACTTACAACATCTTAAGCAGCCTTGAGTCTTATCTAAAATCTAAATTGACCTTTGCAAATTCCATCCATTTCTCCAGGCTCTGTCCACTGGCACCAAGCAGAACAATTCTAATCTAGTTTCCACACAGTAATCCTTTAAATACTTGAGATATGTGACTCTTTCTAGCTCTAATATACTATAACTTAATGGATTAGCAAGACCCAATATGGAAGGTAAGAATTTTTTGATGAAAACATTTCTGAGCTTTTGAGATGAGTTTGGCCATCATAGTATGTAGACTTCAAGCTCATATTAATTCTTCTTGTTCAGCTTTGGTTTTTATTCACTGTAAATGCTTATTACTGAGTGAACCATGTGCTTTCCTCATCTTTGTGGGATAATCCAGTTTAGACATTTTTCCATTGGTAGAATAATAACTTAGATTTCATAATACTTTGTATCAAAATGCATGCTATTCATTATAATGAAAACTAGCATTTTTAACTTCTTATGATTTACAAAGTGATTTCCATATGTTATTTCATTTGATCCTTTGAGTAAGGGTATTATTCCCATCTTATAGATGAGTCATTTGAAGCTGATGGATAGAGATTAAACAACTAGTAGGAGCAGCTGAGTGATGCTGTGGCTAGAGTACAGGGGCCTGAAGTCAGGAGGTCTCATCTTCCAGAGTCCAAACCTGGCCTCAGATACTGACTAGCTGTATGACCCTGGCCATGTCACTTAACCCTATTTTCCTCAATTTCCTCATCTCTAAAGCAAGCCAGAGAATGAAATTGCAAAACACTCCTTTATCTTTGCCAAGAAAACTTCAAATGGTATCACAAAGAGTCAGATATGACTGAAACAACTGGACAACCACAGAAACAAACAAGCTATTAAGCATCTGAGTCTGGATTCAAATTCAGGTCTTCCTGATTCATAAGATTATAGATTTGCAGCTGGAAGGTACTTCACAGACTATCTAGTCTCAACTCCTTGCTTATTTTACAGATAAGGAAACTGAGATTTAGATACTTGTCCAATATTACACAGAAAATGTCAGAGGTGGGATTTGAACTTAGATCTTCCTGGTACTCTGATATGCCACCTCACTGTCTCCTTACAGAAACCACAGAAGGGAGATGAGGTAGGAGTTAACACATGGGGAAACTAAGGCAGAAAAAGGCTAATTTACTGCCAATGGTCAAATAGCTAGTGACAGAAACAGGACTTGAACTCATACCCCTTGAACAAAAACTGAGTGCTCACTGAGAACTTAGAACTAGGAAAAGGACTTCTGAGGTCATTCAGGGAATGCACCAAAATTAATGCAACTTAACATGATAGAATTATTTTACTCTGCTCTCCCTGTCAACCTGTGTACTGTCTCTCTGCTCCTCCACCCCACCATAATAGATGAGCTCAGAGTTTGACTGGTGCACATCTTGAACCACATTCTAAGTCTGGCCTCCCACACCGAAAGGATGTGGTAGCTGGTAATGGATTGTTGTTAGTCATGCCATTGATTAAAAAGAAGCATTACTGCACTGTTTTGACTTTGTAGAATGCTTTAAAAACCTTTCTGCTAGTGACTCTCCCCACAACACCCTGCCTGGAATAAGCTAGTTTATTGCTCTACTCCATGGAACTTGTAATAAGAGTGGGCAGTTCGTGGTGATGCAGAGAGTTTGAGGGAACCGTGGAATTCTGTAAGATAAAGTGTAGTGTGTGGGAAGAGCCCTGGATAGACAGGTGGAATATCTGGTATAAAGTCCTGACTTGGTGTGTAATCTGAGGCAAAAGGGACTCTGTTTTCTCATGTGGTAAATAGGTATAATAATGCTTGCACTCTCTACCTCAGAGATATCATAAGGGAATTAAATGAAATAGAAGAGATAAAGTGTCATGGAAGCAATGTAGGAATATGAGCTTACTCTTATTTTTTTCCCCTCTTTCATGAGGCACTGGGCTCTGAAATGAGTAGATCCTTAATAAAACAAAAAGTATCAGAACTCAGAGTCCTGGTAAAAGTCCATAGTCTAAGATAGCCCTGAGAAGCAATTTCTTCTGACATTCTTGACAAGGGTCCATTTACCCTTTGCAGACCTCTGGTGATGATCTTCTCCAAGAAGTAGCTTTTCAGTGGTGGGATAGTTCTGAGTGCCTGGAAGTTTTCTGTTGTAATGAGCTAGAATCTGCTTCCCTTAAATGCTCCTAGGGCTGCCTTGGGGCCAGACAGGAGAGAATCCCTTTAAGCATTTGAAGAGAGCAACTGTGTGCTCCTTGTTTTGTCTCTTCTCCTGGCTAAATATCCCTAAGTTCATCAACAGATCCTCTCCTAGAATTTTCTTCCTCCTTTTCACCCCTTATCATCCTCATTACCTTGCTCTTGAAATGTGTCTACTAGTCAGTGCCCTTCCTAAAATGTAACATGGAAGTGAATGCAGGACTCTGGGCATGGACTGACTAGAGCATAATATATCAGGATCATCACCTCTCTCTTTCCAGGAAATGATACCTTTTTTGACATTTTAGGATTGCATTAACTCCTTTGGTTGTCGTCACTCTCTTGACTTGTATTGAGCTTGTGTTCCATAAATATTTTTTCCAAGCTCTTTTTTACATTGTCTATATTCACTATCCCTTTTCTAGTCTTGTGCAGTGGATTCATCTGAGCCATAAAATAGACCTTTGTGCTTAATGCAATTATGTTCAATGTTCAGGTTGGGCCATTATCCTTGTTTGTCAAAATCTTACATAATATTGATTTTGGGGGCCAGCTGGGTGGCTCAGTGGACTGAGAGCCAGGCCAAGGGATAGGAGATCTGAGGTTCAAATCTGATCTCAAACACTTCCCAGCTATGTGACCCTGCGCAAGTCACTTAATCCCCATCGTCTAGCCCTTACTACTCTTTTGCCTTGGAACCAATATACAGTATTGATTTTAAGATGAAAGATAAGAGTTAAAAAAATTACTGATTTTGTCATCTAAAGTCTTTTCATCCTCAACTTCATATCATCTACACATATAATTATGATAAATATACCATCTAGGTTTTCATCTGTGTCAGTTACAAAAAATGGCCAACACAGGAATGGGGACAGAGTCCTCAGACACTTCACTAAAGACTTTAGCCAACTTACCATTTTCCCATTATTGACTATTTTTTGAGTCTAAACATTCAATAATTTATGAGATCATCTAACTCTCTACTCACTCACATTTCTCCATCTTGTTCATAAGGATACCATAAAAATTATGTCAAATTCTTTGTTCAAGTCTAAGTGACTTTTTTATCTAAAGCATTCCCCTGACTTACTAGTCTAATAACCCTTTTGGGAAAGAAAATGACTTTAATTTATTGTGGTCTTTTAAAAAAAATCTTTTTAAAACCCTTGCCTTCCATCTTAGAATCTTAGAATGTGTATTGGTTCTAAGGCAAAGAATGGTAAGGGCTAGCCAATGGGGGCCAAGTGACTTGCTCAGGGTCACCCAGATAGGAAGTATCTGAATTCAGATTTGAACCCAGGACCTCCTGTTTCTACGCTTGGCTCTCAATCCACTGAGCCACTCAGCTTACCCCTGTTGTGGTCTATTCTTGATGAATCCATGCTATCTCTTAATGATTGTCAATTCCCTTTCTTCTTGCAAACAAAGAAAACCATTAATAATGTAGAATTTCACAAAGATTTGAAGCCACACTCATCATGTAATAGTTTTTGGGCTCCATATTCTTCGCTTTATCAAAAATCAGAACATTTGCCTTTATCTAGTGTTATGGCTGGTACCTTCCTCCCCGGTCCTTCATGATCTGTCAAAGACAAGTGACAATGGCTCGGCAATTACATCTATGATGACTTTTAATATCTTGTGATATAGATCATCTGGACATGATGACTTGTACTAATTGAGAGAAGCTATGTGAATTAATTTCATCTCCTTGCTTTTTCTTGGATTTCTACTCATGTTAGTCATTTCTGTTCTTTCCTTCCTTGTCCAAAGATCATTTTCTTTAGTGTGGAGAATGAAGAAGAAAAATAAGAATTTTGCTTTCTCTCAGGAATGTTATTATCTTAATCCACCCCCAAAATGAACTTTCCCTTCTTTGTTCCCTTTCACACCCAACGAATCCTGGATCTTCTTGTTCTTGTTGTCCTAGCACTCATTTCTATCCTCAATCCTTTCTATTCTTTAGCAGGCTGACACTCTTCTTATAGAAACATAGTGCATGTTTCTATTCACCCTCCTTTACCTGTTCTTTCTTCCATCATTTTTGCCTGTCTTTTCAAAACCAGTTTGATAGTCTGCATTTTAGATAACCTTTCTTTTCAATAAACTTTCATCTAATGGTTTTAGATAACCTTTCCTTTTTCTTCCTCAACAAAACTGTTTGTATTTTCATCATCCATCCTTGATGGATGCCCACTCCTCTTATGCTAGCGTCTCTTACAGATGTTATTCTTTGGGAATGCCACTTTATCTTTCTCTAAAACCATTTGAAATCTGTTCTCCAAAAGCCTAAAATGTATGTCAGATGATGCTGGTCACTTTACTCATCTTCTCTATTATAGATGGACAGTGGTCACATCTCCCCCACTGTTTAGTAACAAGTTCCTGCTTTCCAGCCAGGCTCTGGTCCAGAATAATAAGACCTCTTTGTTACTTCCTCTGCTTCTTGCCAAATGACCCTATTAATAAGGCAATTGATTAATTTATAAGATGTTTTGCTTTTGGCAGAGAGAAAATATCTGGAAAATAATATGTAAGAAAAATTTCATATAGCCTTTTATAAATATTATCCCATTTTATATTCACAACAACCCTGAGAAATGGGTGCTATTATTATCCCCATTTTATAAATGGAAAAACTATGTCAGACAGAGGTTAAGTGGGGTGCCTGGTCTTGCATAGCTGAGTCTATTTTGAATTCAGGTCTTCCTGCCTCAAAGCCCAATGCTGATTTCACTGTCATCTAGTTGAAATCTTTCATTATTAGTATATCATAATTCCACTTGTGATCAATTTCCATAATTACTTGTCTATTAGTCACTTAACTCCAGGTGATCTCTAGGATGCCCTTATCCTAATATCACTTTTTTCTTTTCATTACACCTCATCTAAGAGTATCCATATTATGTTCAACTTCTGGTGCATGGATCTTCCCTCCTTTCAATATTTTAATATCTTCTTAATTTAATGTTCCTCTACCTCCTTACTTGCCTATGTTATTTCTTTAAATTAAGGTTTATACTTATAAAACTATATTCTTGTTTTGAATCCTCCCAAATCTCACAGATGCCTGTAAGGGGTCAGA
Source organism: Monodelphis domestica (assembly GCF_027887165.1). Classification (NCBI taxonomy): domain Eukaryota; kingdom Metazoa; phylum Chordata; class Mammalia; order Didelphimorphia; family Didelphidae; genus Monodelphis; species Monodelphis domestica. The sequence goes on from NC_077227.1 coordinate 354,408,581, forward strand.
TTCAACCTTATATTATCTAATTTGCCTTCTTTACTAACCATACTTTGTGTATAGACATATGAAATTATTTTTCTTCTGTCTCTTCTCTTGGTTTTTATCTCATCTGAATTACTGTTCTGCTCCACTGATATTCTAATTCAAATGTTGTATCTACTATACTTTTGTATTTGGCTTGGCAGATACAGCCGAGCAGTTACCTGCCTTCTTCCATTTTCCATTTAAAGCTTTCTTGATCAGACTTGCAAGACCAGAAAAAAAAAAACCAAAACATTTTTTGCTGACCTTCAAAAAGTGCACTTTATGCCTGGCCAAGACCCCATCATTTCTTTATTGTCAGTCATGATCCAGGAATTTGAGTCTTATTCTCAGACATCATCTTCTTAACCAAATCCACCTTTGTTCTTGTTGGTAGCAGTGGCAAAATAGAAACAAAATACCCCCCCCAAATGTGGAAAAAATACTTGCTGCATCTCTTTTATGCCTTGCCTCTATAATTTCATAATCTCAAGCAACTTTTTTCCTAAGTTTCTTGGGGTGGCATCCCTTTTTCCTATACTCCCATCAGGAGTTAATAGTGGTCACCACATCTGAAAAGTCTTGACATTCTCTTGGTTATATCCTTGGAAAAAGAGGCTGTGTAGGAAGGAGTAAGAACTAGCTTTGTGGCAGCTAGATGGTATAGTAGATAGAGCACTGGGTCTGAAGTCAGGAAGTCTCCTCTTCCTGAGTTCAAATTCAGCCTTGGACACTTACTAGCTAGGTGACTGTGAGCAAGTCACTTAACCTTTTGCCTCAGTTTCCTTATCCATAAAAATGGGCTGGAGAAGGAAGTGGCAAATCATTCCAGTATCTTTGCCCAGAAACTCCAAATGGAGGCACAAAGAGTTACATACTACTGAAAATAACTGAATAAGTGCTAGCTTTAAAATCAGAGAAACTAAGTTCAAATTCCAGGTCTATTTCTTACTAATTTTAATGGGCAAGTAGTAGACTTCGGTAAGATATTTAACCTCACTGGGTCTTGGTTTCTTCTTCTATAAAAGAAATTTGTACCTGGTAATCTCTAAGATTCTTTACAGCTCTAAATCCATACTATGGAAAGACATCCTACTTCTCTGATGTTCATGTCACCTCAATAGATGGGTACTTCCAGTATTCTTCAGGACACAGTCACTGACTATCACTTATTAATTGACTGATTCATACGTAGACTTATCCTGTAGATATAGATCCAAGAGGGGATCATTTACTTCAACCCCTTACTTTAAAAATAGGCAGCTAGGTGACTCAGTGGATAGATAGCCAGGTCTGAAGTTAGGAGGTCCATCATTCAAATTTGACCTCAAATACTTCCCTATATTTCAAATCTTGTCTCAGATACTTCTTAACTGTGGGACCCTGGATAAGTCACAACTCCAGTTGCCAAGCTTTTACCATTCTTCTACCTTGGAACTGATAAGACAAAAGGTGCTAAGGATTAAAAAATAAATAAAATAAAATTGAAGAACTAAAGTTGGCCCAGAGGAGATATGATTTGTCCACATTTCCATAGGCTAATCCTCTGATAGCTACTGAGCAAATCTGTGGCCCTGCTGATCCACAACATACCCCTTGCCTCATTTGATTTTTCTTCAGAGGGAATGAGACTACTCCTCTATCGGAAAAATCATATTCCTGAAGAAATATTTGTTGAATTGAATTCCTTCTAATTCAGGAGCCTTGGGGAGCTACTGGCAGAGGTTAGTCCATAGAAATTCTGAGCTAAGATTGTACCAAGTTCCTTTTGGTATATGGTATAATAAATAAAAGTGTTCAATTTGGAGTCAGGAAGACCCTAATTTGAATATTTCCCCTATCTGTTTGACCCTGGAAAGATCACTTAATCACAGTTTCCTTAGTTTCTATTATTAGAGGATATTAATAGAACCTACTTTGAAAGATTGTTGTGAGGATCAAATATGATAATGTACATAAAGTGCTTTGTAAACCTTTAAGTGCTATACAAATGAATATTGTTATTAAATCACATAAAATATATGTTAGTTGTTATTTTTGTTGTTGATCATGGGTTTGAAGATGTTAAAATATTGTTTAAATGGCAGTTAGCCTTAGTTTGACCTCAGAAAGGGTAAATTTAAATAGTTCCAAAAGGAACATTAGTTTTCAGTAATCATTTATACACCTTTTCGGTGGCCCCCTTCAGTTGTTCCTAAATGATAGACCCTTATCTTCATTGCTGCCTGTCCTTCAGATGGCAGTGATAATGAATTTCCACCCCTTTTATGGGTAGGAGTTCAGAATGCTTTTAACCCACATCTGCCCACCGATACCTCTCTGTATAATGCAGTGGCTCCAAATAACATCTTCCTTCCTAGAGTATGCCATCTGTATGGGAGCTTTGAGAATCTATCATGACTGGAAATATTTTTCCCCACCACTAGATACTTTTGTATCACCTCTGTACCCTACATCACTTTACAAAGTCTCAAAAGGCATGAAGAGGAACTCCTTGGAACTCTGGTTCTCATAGTATGAAGCCTCAGCTGTATGAATAAAGCAGCTTTCAGTAACATTTATTCAGTAAATATTCACTAAATGATAGGACTCCTGTGCTAAGTGCTGAGCCAGCTGCTAAGATGGATGAAAGAATAAAGCGTTATAAAAGGAACACTAGAAAAAAAGTCAAATGTCTTCCCTTTGCCTCTTCAAAGGATTATCAAAGATTTAGGGATAGAAGAGATCATAGGGGTTATTTTGTTCAATTGCCTCAGTTTATATATGAATAAATTGAAGCCAAGAGAGGTTAAATGACTACGCTATGATCAGTCTTTGGCACTCTGGATTTGAACGATAGTCTAGTGTCCTCAGTGCCATGAGATCTTTGGGAAACTATCCCCCCCCCCTCTTTAATCCTCAGTTTCTTCTTCTGTAAAAATGAGTAGGTTGGACCAAATGATCTCTAAGGCACCTCCTATTTCTAATGTTCTATGGCAGAGTCCCTTCCCTCAGGTCACTCATAATTTAGTAGGGGAAACACAACAGGTATATAAAGGAATGATAGGGGGTAGACTTAGGACCATGAAGGGAGGGATTTCCAGAGTGCCATGTGTAAGGAAGGAGGAAATGGAACATCTTGCATGTGAAACAACAAAAAGCCAGGATGGCAGCACCAAAAGTAGCTGAAAGGGGGATCACATCTGGACAGGAAATCACTTTTAGGTGGCTAGATGGCAATCGGGAAAGGCAGCCTGAAGCATTGCCATTTGGATAGTATGAGAGAACCCCAACCTCCAGGGCTGAAGTCCTCCATGCTGCTTGTCTTGCTTTTGGTAAATCAAGTCCAGTTTATGGGCCAAAATAGATTACTCACAGTTAATTCTAATAATTCATGACTATTTTAAGGTCTGTTTGAGTTAGACCCTAAGTGGGAGAGCATTCCAGGCAGGAAGGTGTAAAACATATGGGTGGTTTGGTGAGACAACCATTGACCTGGAGCATAGAGTACATGAATGGGAGTGGTGAGAGAGAAGGTAGTTTATAAAGCCTGGTTGTGAGAGGACTTGAATGCCAGGCTAAGAGGCTCAGGCTTTATTAGGAGGGCAATATCTATGACAGAAAAGATGAAAAGGGGCAGCTCTGTGGCATAGTAGATAGAGAGACACATTTGGAGTGAGGAAGATCCGAGTTTACATCTTTCTTGCCTTGGACACTATCTATGTGACCAGGAGCAACTCTCTTGTGATACTGCGCAGGTCACTTTCCCTCGGTGAGATTCAGTTTTTCTCCTCTGTAAAAGGAGGGGATCATACTAATCAGGGGCCAACAAACTAAGATCAAGGGCTAACTCCTGCACTAAGAGTTTGGGGACACCTTGTTTATTGCTTCAGTTTTAAAAATGAGGAAACTAAAGTCCAAAGAATATAAGTGACTTGCCCAAGCCATGTTAACGAGCATTTATGAAGTACCTACTACATGCAAGGCTTGGAACTAAGTCCTAGAGCTAGGATTTGAAGCAGGTCCTGTATCTTGAAATCTGGCACTGTTTACACTGGATAATACAGAGAGCAAAAGGGAGAGAAAGTCTTGTTGAATAGAATTATCCAACAGGACCGTGAACCTGTAAAATCCAGGTGATAGTTCACAGCCTAACAGGGAGATGAATAGCTCAGGAGTCTAGATAGATGGGAAAGATGGACAAAGCTATAAACAGTTAGATGCTGAGTGACATCATTCTGTTTGGAATCAGAAACCTGAGTTCAAGTTCTAGTTCTTATCTCCTGTCCTTGTGACATTAGGCAAGACACTTTACCTCTAAATCTGTTCCTCCAGTTCAGATCAGATTAGATAAGGGAAGGTTTTAGCCTTAGCTAAATAGGTGCCAAGATAATGAAGGCATAGGTGGCATGTTTACAAAATGGGAGTAATAGTTGTAATACAGAACTTATAGGTGTCTGGATGAATGAATGAGAAGGGATTATTATTTTTTTTAAACCCTTACCTTCCATCTTGAAATGAATACTGTGTATTGGTTCCAAGGCAGAAGAATGGTAAGGGCTAGGCAATGGGGGTTAAGTGAACTGCTCGGGGTCACACAGCTGGGAAGTGTCTGAGGCCAGATTTGAACCTAGGACTTCCTGTCTCTAGGCCTGGTATTCTATCCACTTAGCTACCCAGCTGCCCCCACATAAGGAGAAATTATATATAAATTGCAAGGTATAAAAATGTGAATTGTCATTTAAAAATAATGATTCAGATTCAGAAGCGTGGTCTAGTTCAGATAAGAGTCATAGATTTTACACAAATGTGTGTGTGCACATGTTTTAGGGAGAGAAGAAGAGGGAGAATATCTTATATACAGACTGTCTACTTCTCATGGTATAAGCACATAGCAGGTTTTTAATAAATGATTGTTGAATTTAATTAATAATGGAATCATAGGTTTATAGCTAAATCTGAAAGGAACCTTAGAAAGCATCAATTCCAACCTCTGTCATTTTTATAGATGGGGAAGAGAGAGGTTAAGTAACTTGTCCAAGATAATATAGATAGTAAAGAATAGAACCAAGATTTGAACTCAGGTCCTTGGATTGAAAAATCATCCTAGCGCCTTCCTAGACTGTCCTACTAAGCCCACAGATGTGGGGAGATGGAGAAAACAGGTACAGGGACAGGTTGAGGTACTATGAGAATTAAATTAATATACAATAACTCCAAATGTTATATTTAATAATATTTATCAAAATAACTAAAATAAAAAAGTTAGAGTAAACTCAGCCATGGTCACAAGAGAAGAAAGAGCCCCAGAGGGAAGAGTCCCAGAAACTTATAAACAATAACATAATAACGCAAACGTGAGGATGTAGGGAAAAGGATTCTGGGTAATGAAAAAGAATTCTGGGGAGTAGTCCTAGGGTTCAAGATTTTCCAAGTATACAGTACAGGAACAGTGGTTAGTTCTGATATAATCTCTAGCAGTTAGAGTGGAGACAATGATTCCCCCAAAAGTAGCTGAATGATAAAATAATAGAATGCTCAAAGATGCAGAATCTAGATTGGAATAAAGAATTTTATCATGCCTTTTCCAACTCTGAAATACTATGAGATCCCCAAGACCCCTTTTTGCCCTCCCATCAGATCCAGGGTAGTACTCCTCCCATTCAGCCTCTCAAGCTGTACTTGCCAAACTTTAATGTCTGTGGTTTGAATGTTGGCTGCACACTGGGCAAACCCACACCACCAGATGGTAGATTCTCCTAATTGGTTACATCCTTTATAGTTCTTGGCAAGAACAATGCCTTAATGTATTTGCAAAGAGGGAGTGAGAAAGAGCAGGGAGACATCAGATAAGGGAAGGCTTTAGCCTTAGCTAAATAGTTACCAAGATAATGAAGGCATAGGTGGCATGTTTACAAAATATGTGAAGGACACAAAATTGGAAAGGATAGCTAATACCTTGGATGACAGAATTGGGTTGCAAAAATTTTTCACCAGGCTAGAATTATGAGCTGAAGCTAATAAGATGAAATTTAATGGGGATAAATGTAAAGTCCTTCATTTAGGCTTAGAAAATCAACTGTGAAAGTAGAGTTGGGGCACTTGATGTTGAAATGACCTTGCGATTTTATACACTTCAGGTTTAACAGGAGTCTAGACTGATGTGGCAGACAAAAGAAAAAAAATTAAAGGAAATGAGAGCCCTCTGCTACCTTCTACCTTGCTCAGGCCACATTTGCAGGATATCTGTTTGGTTCTGGGTACCACATTTTAGGAGGGTATCAATAAGAGGGAGATGTCAAGGGAAGGGCAACCAGGACAAGAAGGGAAATGCAATCCATTTCATCCAAAAGTTAGTTGAAAGAACTGGGAACATTTAGAAAGGGTTTAGGGAGCATATCATAGCTATCAGAAATTCTAAAGGACCTTCATGAATAATAAGGGCTAGAATAAAGGACAGTGGAAGAAAGCTATCAAAGAGCAGTTTTAAGCACCTTCTAAGGAAAAAGTTTAAAGTTGCCTAAAAGCAGCATAAGCTATCCTCACAACTTAATGAGTTCACTATCACTGGGCAGAATTGGGAGGAGGGGTGAAAGGAGAGAAGGTGGGGTGTTGAACCAGAGACCAAACAGGCACTTGTGAGGTATATTATAGAGAGTAATCCTATTCAAATATTAATTAGACTAAATGTCCTTTGAAGTGCTTTCCAAGAAATCTGTAGATATCCATGGAGACCAAGAGAGAACTGATATGTCACATAAGACCATGGAAAGTAGGAGATTAATTAATTTAACAGCCATTTATTAAGCACTTATTATATGAAAACCTCTGTGGTAGAATGTAGGATGATGTGAAAATAAAGTAAGCATAGGGTGTTTGTCCTGATGCACAAATATGCAATATTGCTTGATAAATTTAATGTAGAAAATTGATCAACCAACATTAAGCACTTACTACGTTCCAGAAACTGTTAGATACCAGGAACACACACACACACACACACACACACACACACACACACACACACACACACACACACACACACACACGATGATTCCTGCCTTAAGGGAATGTTCGATCTAATGAGAAACAATATCTGTATAAATGGGTACATTTAGAATAGCTGGAAGGTAGCCTTAGAGGGTAAGGCATTAGCAGGTGAGTGAGGAGGAGAGAAAGTTCAGGGTCTCTTGCAGAAGGTGTTTCACCTGAGATTTGAAGGAACCCAGGATTCTAAGGAAGGAAGGAGGGAATTTCTGGGAGAGAGAACAGTCATTGCAAAGGTATTGAAATAAGACGTAGGTGGACTGAAGAGTGCCTAGAAGGTGGTCTTGGTGATAAAGCAGAAAAGGGCTAGATTATAGAGAGCTATACATTCCAAAGATTTTATATTTGATGCTAGAGGTAATAGGGAGCCAATAGAGGTTATTAAATTTTGAGGTAACAAAATTGAAATATATTTTAGGAAAATCACTTTGACAGATGCCTAGAAGACAGTGGATTAGAATGGGAATCCACGAGAAGGATAATGGACTACCAAGGTATCAAGCCTGAATGTCTGAGAGGAGGATGATAGTGCCTCAGAAGGGAAGATGAGATGGGGGAGGAGGAAATGAAGATAATGATTTCTGTTTTGGATATGCTGAGTTTGAGATGTTTATAGGACATGCAGTTCAAATTGTCAAATAGGCAGTTGCTTATTTGGGACTATAGCTCAGGAAAAAAATTAGAACTGCATATATAGATTTGGGTGTCACCCCCTTAGGGACAGTAATAGAATGAATAGGAGCTGGTGAGATTGTCAAATGCAAGAGGATAGGAAGAGAAGAGAGTGCCTTGGGTGACACTCACAGTTAAGATGTGGGATGTAGATGAATAGGAAACAAACCAAAAGAGAGCGGTGCTATACTATAAAAATCCAGAGAGGGGAATAGGTTATCAACATGGTCAGATGCTGCAGAGAAGTAAAAAAATGATAAGGAGTGAGAAAAGCCCATCCAATTTGGCAATGAAGGGATAATTTCTTAATTTTATTGGGAGCAGTTTTAGTTGACTGATGAAGTCAGAAAGCAGATTGCAGAATGTTTAGAGGAGACATGGAGGTGTTACTCTAGATGGACTTTTCAGCTTAACTAAGAAGGAGAGGATAACCACAGTAAGAAGAACTCAAAGTTCTAGGTGAAATCAGAGGAATCAAATAATTTCTCAGTTGAGAGAATAATAAAGAATTAATGAAAGAGAAGCTACTAAGCCTATATCTTTGACAGGGATGTAGGGCATTGCAGGCAAGGAAAACATTTAAGCCAGAGAGAGGGGGAAGAACAGCATTAGATTGTAGGGAACCTTGAATGCCAAGTTAAGGAATTTCATCTTTTTTAACATATAGTGGGGAATAGTTACAAGGATTCAAGCAGAACAGAAACTTGAGCAAAGCTATGCATAAAGAAAATGTCTGGCAATAGGATGTATTGGAAAAAGGAAACTGGTGGCATGTAGATTGGTCAGGAAGTTATGGTAATGGCCAAAATGTATTACATTGTCATAAAAGGTGGACAGTGGTGAGTGTCTGTACCAAGTTAGCAGTGGAAATAGAAATGAGAAGCCAGTGCCATCAGGATCTGGTATGGAGGATGGAACTGGACAATAAGAATTGATGGTTCAAATACCATAATTTCAGAGTTTTAAACAGAAACTGAAATCTTAGAAATAAATACAAGCAGAGAAGGGTAGTAATAGTGGATCTACATTTCGGCCAGAGATCCAGGACACCTGAGTGCCAGTCCTTGCCCTGTCATTAACTTACTATATGACTTTGGGTAACATTTTTCTCCTCTCTGGATCTTGGATCCTTTAGCTATAAAACAAAGAGATTATACTAGAGCAATGATTTTCAAGGACCCTTTCCAGCTGTGACAATCTATGTTCTATAACTTGGAAAGTCATGTTTTTCCATATCATTTGATAGATGCTGAGACATTAAGCAACACTTTTCCACTGAGAAGTTTGGCTTCTGTTTTAAAGGGACTCTGGCCAAATAAAATGCTTTTTATCCATTCTACTAATGCTTTGGGGGATTAGTGACTAAAACAAAAAAACTGTTTCTTGGGTAAGTTTTTTAATTCAGAATTTATGTTTTGGCCTTTAAGTCTGAATCCTTGATGTTTTCTAACTGTGTAGCTTTGAGGCTTAATTTGTCGAGGACTCAGTTTCCTCATTAGTAAAACTTTGGGTTTGTACTAAATAAACTCCCACAAGATCATTGTTTTAGAACTGGAAAGGATCTTAGAGATTCTCTAGTCCAATCTGTTTATTTTTTATAGATTAAAACACTGAGGGCAAAGAGGTTATAACTTGACGATGATTACATAGTTAGTAGCAAAGTTGGGATTTAAACTCAGGTCCATTGACTCCAAATCTAGCCTTCTTTCTTCTAAAGTCAATTTTAGCTCTCAATCCTTTATAGTTTTATATGCTATATATTTCACTTAGAGATAGCTAGCTGGCAGAGTAGCTAGAGTGGCAGACACAGTCAGAAAGACTCATCATCCTGAGTTCAAATCTGGCCTCAGATACTATACTTCCTAGCTGGGTGACCCTGAAAAAGTCACTTAACCATGTTTGCCTCAGTGCCCTTACCTGTAAAAATGAGCTGAAGAAAGAAATGGCAAACTATTCCAGAATCTTTGCCAAGAAAATCCCAAATGGGATCATGAAAAATTGGACACAACTCAAAAAAAAAATCTTTCACTCAATCTATCTTACTTCACTAACTTTGTAAGAACACATCTTCAGTTTGTCACTCAAAACTTTCTGGCCTCATTTTATACTTCTATCCAACCTCATCTTCAGTAATCTTCTCAAAAACATCAATTTTAGGCAGCCAAAGTTTCCTCATTAACTGTAATACATCCCCAACTCCAAACTCTTGCTCTTGTTCCTTACATCAAAGAGGCAGCTTGGTATAAGTAAAAAAGATCTATTAAGTACTTACTATTTACCAGGCATTGTACTAAGCACAGGAGTTACAAAGAAAAGCAAAAATAACCTCTGGCAAAAGAATTTTACATTCTAATGGTGGAGATAACATGTAGATAAATAAATATATAGCCTTAGAAGAGAAAAGACTAGCAACTGGGATAACATGTAGATAAATAACATATAGCCTTAGAATATATATATATACATATATGTATGTATATATCCTTAGAAGAAAAAATATATAGCCTTAGAAGATAAAAGACTAGCAACTTGGAGAACTGGAAAAAGTCTCCTATGGAAAATGGAACTTAACCTGACTTTAAAAAAGCCAGTGCGAATAAGAAATAGAGGGTGAATCAGAGCATTCCAAACATGGGAGACAGCCTCAAAGATAGGGGATGGAGGGTTGTGTAAGAGGAATAGCAAGTAGGACAGAGGAGCTGTATCACACAGGATGTAGAGGAGAATAAAATATAAGCAAACTGGAAATATGGGAAGGGACCAGGTTATGAAATACCTTTAAATGCCAAACAAGTCAAGTCAAGAAGTACTATTTAGATGTTCTACTATATTCTAGATACTGTGATAAATGCTGGTGATATCTAAAAGAGGCAAAATTTGTCCCTTGCTTCAAGAAGCCTATAGTTTAACATATTGCAACATGCAAACAAGATATGTCTAGAATAAATTGGAAATATAATCTCAGAAGGAAGGCACTGATATTAAGAGGAACCAAGAAAGTCACGCAAAATGTGAGTATGGAAGGAAGACAGGAGTCAGAGAAGAGAAAGGAAAGAATTTCAGGAATGAGAGACAATCCATGAAAATGTAAGAATTGAGAGATGTAGTTCTTTGAGACAAACAGAATTTTTTATATTTGAACCTGGAAGTAATAGAAAGCCACCAGAACTTATTGGGTATAGGGGTGACAAATAGATCTACACTTTAGGAAAATCACTTTGGCAGCTAGATGGAATATAGATTGGAGCAAAGAGAGGGTTGAGGTAGAGAAAACAATTAAAAGGCTTTTGCAATCATTTAAATGAGATCTGATCAGGATCTATGCTAGAAATGTGGCTCTGCTTGTGGAAATATATGTAGGCATATATACATACTCAGAAATGCACATATATGTATATAAAATTTGTATAGAGATGATGATTCAGTGCTTGAGATTTAATGAGGTAAAGATGTAGGTTTGGAGGTTGAGTACCCTGGTTCTAATACTGTCATCTCTGCTATTTAACTACCTGGATGGCCTTGGAGTAAGCACTTAATCTTTTTTTGCCCATTTCCTTATCTGGAAATGAGAGGGTTGGGCTAGATGACCACTGAGGTCCCTTCCAATTCTATATTTATGATCATTTTTATCTGAATTTTATCCAACCTGCAAGACTGAGATCAAGTACAATCTTTTTCATGAAGCCTTCACTAGCCACTCCAACTCAAACTGATTTCTTCCTTTTATGAACTCATGCTTCATCTTATTATTTATAAATAACAGTGATTGCACTGCTGAATTTCCTACTCTGGTAAAATTGCATCCCCTCATTGCCAACAAGATGAAAAAAAACCCAATATTAAAAAATGACCAGCCCCTTAATAATATTCCTCTATAAACTGACTCTATGTCGGCCCTTGGATCATAGATGTAAAGTTTATCCCTCTGCCCATATTTAAAACTTGGTAGGTCCTCACAGAAACTTTCTTTTTTCTAGCATATATAAACCTTTTGAACTCAGTCTAAACTCCATACTAAAATTAACAATCAGTGAAAGAATTCAGAGTAGTCTCTGCCCTCTTATTGCACATATAGTTAATTTCTAACAATATAATTGTTCTAACTTTGTCAACTCTATGATGCTCTGATCCTCTAACACTGAGAGACCACATCTACCATTTTGATATATATTTTCTAGCTGTGTGACCCTGGATAAGTTACTTCATCTCTGCCTGCCTCAGTTTCCTCAACTGTAAAATAAAGATAACAATAGCATCTACTTAGAATTGTTTGAGGCTTAAATGAGACTAGGTACATAGTAAGTGCTTAATAAATACTTATTCCCTTCCTGCCTCCTCCCCCACCCACTAATACAAAGTTAGTAATTCAGTAGGTGCTAACTAAATCATCAAATGATCTGTTGATTGAAATGAGATTGTCCAAGTCTCTCACAGTTAATATTCCCAGCTTGCTATGCATGTCCTTCTCAAGCTAGCCTGTATTGTTCTTGAGCAACAGAAAAGACTATCAGAATATAAAGTAGTACAATTTCTTTTCTTTTTTGTTATTGAAGAAATAGGCCCATTCTAAAAATCATACCTCATACCCCAAATAGAAAGAAGAAAAAGACTTGGAAAACCAGTGGTGATAAGATTGTCTCAGACAGAAGATTTAATCCAAGAAGATGCTCTCTGGAGCTCTAGCTTTTCATCATTTTGCCTACGTGCCCATCAAAACTTCTTGCAAATTTCCACTGGGGTTTGACCAGGCTAAGAGCATAACCTTCCTTATTCTGGACACTAAACTCCTATTGATGATGTTTCCTTACACATTAGCATTTGTAGAAGCTAACATCTCTATTTACAATCTGGAATGTAATCTCCTTGAGAGTAGAGATTTGTTTCATTCTTTGTATTTGTAGCCCCAGTGCCTGATTCCTAGGAGGGGTTAATAAATGCTTTTTTATTTTAGCCCTTTCCCATTTCTTCAGGACAAAGCTGCCTCAATGTTTCCTTCTTTCTCATGCATTTTCATCCCTTCTTTTGTCTCCCTAATTTTATAACCACCTTCCTTTGACCAATTTATTCCATCCAATTAAATTTCCATCTCTCTTCTCTCATTCATGTCAAATCTGTCTATTCTATTTCTCATATCCATTCCCTGATGTCCATTCTACATACTACCACACATGTCTAGGCACTCACTAGCAGCCACCAAAATTATCTCAGCATTTTCTTTAGAGGTTTTCTTAATTCTCCTTTATTACCTCTCCAATCTACAGAACTTCATGACAAATATTTCATATGTGGTACACTGATCCAAGTATAATAGTCCCTGCTCACAACCCCTTACCTGTTGGCTATGAAGTAAAATTTGCACTCTTTATCTGTATTTGTTGCCCTCTACAACTTGTCACCAGCCTTTCCAGTGTTATCCCAAACCACTTGCCTTTTATAAGCTCTACTCCAAGAAACACCTACCCCCCCACATCTTTTATATTATGTGTGTCTTCTGTTTGTGCCTTTGTAATCACCATGCCCCCTACCTGGAGTAGCCTCCCCTTTCTTTATCTATCAAATTCCTACACATTTTTAAAGTCCAGTTTTGAAACCACCTACTTACAGGATTATAGCTTCAGAGCTGAAAGAGACCTTTGAGTTTGTCTAGTTCAAAAACCTTTTCATTTTAGGGATGAGGAAGGTGAAGCCATAATAGATAATTAAAGTGACTTAAGTACAAAATAGTAGGCAATATTTGAATGTAATCAATAGTTTCATAATACTTCATATTGAGCTCATTGTTGAAAATACTCAAGTCCTTTTTATTCAGGCAAACTGTTTTTCACTTATAATTCCTCAATCCTTCCCTTATAATTTTGATTTTTTTAACCCAAGTAAAGATTTTATATTTGTCCCTTTTTTGTGGAGAGTTTATTCTCTTTATTTTTTAATCATTTATCCCTTTCAAATTGTGTTTTTTTTCAGCCCCTTAAGACCTTTTTGGTTTTCTCCCAATATATTCCTATCTTCATTCTCTCTCCCACTAATCCATCGTGCACAATATGCCCAGTTTAATGGTACTTATGCAGAGATCTTTGTATGACATACTTTTGCAAAATCAAAACACTTTGCCATCTTCCTATTACTTATCTAAATAACATGTTAGCTATCCTTCCCAATTTCCTGTCATCTGCAAAATTGACAAGTCTGCCATTTATCCCTTCCAGTAAGTCATTGGATAAATTTTTCAGTGGGATGAAACAAAGGAACAAAGGACAGGCAGCCATCAGAGAGACTCTCTTCTAGGTAAACACTGATTCATTAATCAACAGTTGTTGGGTTCAATTTAGAAAAAAAAATAATTTCACTAAAAATAAAGCCAGACTTCTAAAGCTAGAAAGAATCTTAGAAGTGACTGAAGAAAGAAGTTGCTTACCCCCAATCATACAACATTAGTAGCAGAAGCACTTTTACAAAGCCAAAAGCCAAAATAGGTGTCTGCTCAACTCTCAGTTCCCCATAAAATTCAATTCCCCAGAGAAACTCATTCTTTAAATGGACCTGTTAATTGATGTTGTACGTCCAGTCACAACTAACTGCATATTTATTTACTTGCCTTTTACCTGCTCTCCATCTAGTGTGGAGATAGATTTTTTAAAGGAGCCTAGGGAAAAAAGATCTGGAGAACTAAAATGATCTCTTCTGGCAGATTGTGGGAGAAAAGGGGTAGAAAAGTCCCTATATTTTAGAGGGCATGAAGTAGGGCAGGATTTGTTGTTCTTGTTTTCACATGAAATATGCTTTAAAAAAAAGAAAGATGCTTTATTTCCAGTTACTTCTTTTCTAAATTATAAAATTCTATCCAAATGCTCTATTTACTGATGACAGCACTGTGGTCACTTCCCAATTAATTCAACGTCAATAGTGCAGATCATTAAAGTGTTAGGGCTGGGAGGCACCTTGAAGCATAGAACATGAGACTGTTATTGCTAGGAGAGGCGACATGCTGTAGTGGCTGATGTACTGAACTTGGAATTAGACCTAGATTCAATTCCAACCTCAGGCACTAGTTGTGTGATCCTGAACAAGTCATTTAAACACTTTGTGTCTCAGTTCTCTCATCTGTAAAATTAGAACATTGGGTTGGAGGGAATGTGGCAAAATTGGGACATTACTGCATTGCTGGTGGAGTTGCAAATTAATCCAAGCATTCCGGAGGGCAATTTGGAACTATGCCCAAAGGGATTTAAAAGATGGTCTGCCCTTTGATCCAGCCATATCTGGGTTTATACCCCAAAGAGATAATAAGGAAAAAGACTTGTATAAGAATATTCATAGCTGCGCTCTTTGTGGTGACAAAAAATTATAAGATGAGGGAATGCCCTCAGAACAAATTGTGGTATATGTTGGTTATAGAATACTATTGTGCCCAAAGGAATAATGAACTGGGGGAATTCCATGGGAACTAGAACAACCTCCAGGAATTGATGCAGAGCGAAAGGAGCAGAACCAGGAGAACATTGTACACAGAGACTGATATACACTGTGGTACAATCAAATGTAATAGACTTCTCTACTAGCAGCAATGCAATGATCCAGGATAATCCAGAGGAATTTATAAGAAAAAAAAACATATGATCAGACATGTGGATTGATGGGGATATGATTGGGGTTTTGGCATTAAAATCACTAATGCAAATATGAATAATATTGAAATAGGTTTTGAACAATGATACATGTAGTACTCACTGGAATTGCTGGTCAGCTCCAGGATGGGGGAAGGAAGAGGGGAGGGAAAGAACATGACTCATGTAACCATGGAAAAATATTCTAAATAAATAATTTTTTTAAAAGGGGAAAAAATCAGAACATTGGACTAGCTAACCAGAGATGATTTGATGGTCTCTGAGGTCCTTTTGAGGTCTAGATTTATGATCCTGTGAACCTATGTCAATTTAATTAAATTCAGTGAATATTCATTAAGTCTCTGCTATATTTAAGCTAATATGCTAGGCATTGGGTATATAATGATAAAAAGGAAAAGTCTCTATCCTCAAAGTGCTTAACATCTATGAGGCTTGGAAAGAGTATAGTATTACATGGGTTTAGACAAGGAAATAAATGGTAATTGGAGAAAGACAAGGAAAAAAAAAACCCTTCCAACTAGGGATATCAGGGAAGTCTTCATGGAGGAGACAGAACCTAACAAGTTTTAGAGGAAAATAAAGAATAAAGTGACTGGATGGAATGGAGAATATTTTCCAAGCAAGAGGGATATTTTATGCCTTGAGGCAAGAAACAGACTGGTGATTTGGTGAAACTTCAGGTATGTGAAGGGGAGTAATGGGAAATAAGTCTGGCAAGACAAGGATAGGTCAAAGACATTATTGACACATTAATGACATTTGAGCCAAGCTGAAGATTTTGTCATCACATTATCATGCCAGAATATTAGAGCTGGGTGGGACTTTAAATGTGGAACATAAAATACTAGAACTGGAACATACTTAAGAAACCATCTAGTTTGACCTCTCTTTATTGTAGAGATGTGTAAACTAAGTCGCAAAAGTAAAAGCTATTTTCCTAAGATTATTTAATTACTGGCAACTGGTCTTGAACTCTTGTCTTTTTGTCATTGAAATTCCAAATAGATTTGCATACTACATTGGACTGAGAGTGAGATTTATTTGGAAGGGGAAGAGGAAAAGGAGGACTTTGTAGGAGAATGAGGGTGACTCTTAAGGTGAGGTAGGGAAAGGGAAGTTCCAAAGACAAACTTTGGCTCCCCTACAGTCTCCTTTTTTCCTTCCACCTCAAAAGACTAAAAAAACATGAGCATCTGCTAACCACAAATGTGCTGAGCTCCCCTACCAATGCAAATTCTGGGAAATTAGCACAATCAGGATTGGAGGGAAGGAAGGGCATGGAATATTCAAGTTTTGGTAAGCCCTATGATTTTTGTGAAACCTCATGTATGATGTTTTAAAATTGTATCTCAGTTATGACTGATTTTCAATATGCCCTCATGGGATATAGGTGAGGGGAGAACTACATTTGGAATCAGAACTAATAGATTCTAGTTTCAGTTCTATCATTTCATGTTTGTATGGTCTAATATTGTATATATCACTACCTACCTCACAAGGAAGATAATTTTCTTCATTTTATTTTTACAGTTCTTTATACATTTTAAAGCACTCCCACAACTATCTGATCCTTACAACAACACTGTGAGATTATGGAGAGTAAGTATTAATCACTCTAGAACTCAGATTCTCCATCTATTAAATATTCTATAAAATAAGAGAGTTGGATTTATTAACTTCTAATGTCAAAATAATAGAGTCGTGTCTAGAACTAGTACAGAGTTCAAAGGCCATCAGCTCTAATCAACTTATTTTAGAGATGAGGAAACAAAGACCCAGGAATATTAAGTGGTTTGTCCAAGGTCACACAAGTAGTAAGCATCAGAGATTTGAACCTAGGTCTTCTGACTCCAGAGACCAGTTTACCCTATCTTTCCACCGTACTATATCTTTTCCAATTCTCAGTTCATGTTCTAACCTTCTGTGATTTAAGTAAAAAACACAAAAACAGAACAGATGGATGTATGTAGTTAGTAAGTATTGTGCTATTGATGGAAGAATTCTCCACTGGATTTAAAAAAAACACACACATAAAAATCTTGGCTTAGAGTTAATATCTGAAATCGAGAAATAGTAGTAAATGGAGACAGCTGGGGTAAGAGGGAGATGCTGGGGGAGGGGAATAGGCAATGGGGTCAGGGAGGCCTCTTATTTGTAACATCCATCAAGGGCCCAGCAGGGGTAATCTTGGTAACCATGAAAGCCCTGCCGAAGGCAAAGGTGTCCCCATAGATGTGTGTGGTTCTGTTCTGCTTCCCCTCCCCCTTCATCTCCCCTCCTCCAGAAGCTTAAACCAGCAAAAGACAATCTCTCTTAATATTCAGCTAGATTTGTTTTCAGTTGCCTGCCAGCTCGAGGCACATCCCAGCTCCCTAGAGCTCTGGAGATAGTTTATTTTTCTATGTGCTGCCTGCTGACTAACCGCTCCGCTAATGCTCCCCCAGAGGTCTTGATTCACATCAGTCAGGGGCAACAAAGGTACAATGGCTTCTGGGACAGAACACAACCAGTGTACATATGTGCAAATGGTTTCATATGTTGCGGCTGGTGACCTCTGGGAGAGTCGAAGGATCCCTTGGCTTGGCCTGAGAGAAGAAGAACAATTTAATTAGAAAGGAAAAGGGAAGGAAATGAAATTTGACTGAGGTCAGACAGAAGCATCACTAAATAGGGATAGCAGCACCTGCAGTACAAGATTCCAATTCACAAAGAATTTCTGTCTTTCAATCATAAATTCATAGAATGTAAGAGCTCAAAGGAACCTTCAAACAGGTAACAGGCAAAATTAGAGCTAGAAGGGCTCTTCTGGCTAATTGAATTGCCTTTCCTTTATTTCATCCTTCTTAAATTTTCTGTAGCTTTTGACCCTGCCAATTGTCCCTTACTTCTGGACACTGTCTCCTCCCTTTGGCTTCTGGCATACTATTGTCTCCTGGTTCTCCTCCTACCATTTTAACTCAAATGTGTTTTCAAAGGCTATCTCCATCCCTCAAGTTCTGTCTGGTGCCCCCTTTTCCCTTTCTCTCTATAGTCTCTCTCATGGTGATGGTGGCCTCATTAACTCCCATTGGTCAAAGTTATCATCACAGAACAAATGATTTCAAAATCTACATACCTGACCCTTATCTTGCAGCTAACTGACATTTTTATGTCTCCAATTGTCTTTTGGATCTCACTTGCCTGTAGTGTAGATACCTTAAACTCAACATACTCAAAACTAAAGCCATCACCTTCCCTCCTCTAAATCTACTGCTCTTCAAACCTCTCTTCCCACAGAAGGGGATGGACTCATCCATCCAGTCCCTTACACTCATGCTTGCCCATTTCTTCTGCCTTATCTCTTCACGTTCCAAATCTCATCAATTCTTCCTCCATAACATTTCTGGCATCTGGCCCTTTTGTTCTACTCTGTTACGGCCTGAGTTTAGGGCCTCATCACCTTTCTTATGGAATACTGTTGGTTAGTCCTCAAGCATTTATTTAGCTTTTACTAGCTAAGCACTTTTATTCTACTAAGGAAAGGAAAAAGCGGTCCCCTGCCCTCAGAGCTCATATTCTAATGGGAGAGAAAAAATGTAAATCAGCCAAAAAGAATACAGGGAAGTGTATTTTAGTACACTTGTACCATATTAGATAGATAGAGATATACACATACACATAGAGTATATATGCAAGGCATAGACAATAAATACACATAAACATTTTATATATAAAATAACCTGAAGATAATCTGAGAGTGGCTGGGAGACTAGTAAAAATCTCTTCGATGTAATTTAGTGTGTTGGGCTTAGAGTCAGAAAGACCTAAATTCATATTCTGCTTCAGTCACTCAGCTGTGTTATCCTGGACATGGAACATAACCCCCTCAACCTCATCTGAAAATAGAGATAATTTTCCCCAGGATTGTTATAAGGATCATGTGAGGTTATATAGAGGAGAAGGCTGCCCAAACCTGCTACCTAAGGAGGGGCAAAACAGAGCAATTCAAAGCTTCTTTGCAATCAGAATGGCACTGGACCAATGAGTATCTACTACACTTCCAAGCTGATAGAGATAGGGAAACAAAGGGAGGGAGGGAGGGATGAAGGAAGGGAGAGAAGGAGAGTGGAAGGAAGGGAAGAAAGAAGGAAAGAAAGTGTGTAGATTTTTCCCCTTAACATGAGAAACCTTTGAGGTGATTTTGAAAGGAGGAAACAGTTTAAGGGAGGTTAAGTGATTTTTATACAATTATACAATTTAAACAAATTATACAATGAGTTTTAGTGGAGTGAAAAACAACAATCTGAATCTCTTAGCTCCCAGCCCAGATGGGAAGCTCAACTTCTATTTGAATCTCATTTCAGATACTAACCAGCTGTGTGACCCTGGGCATGTGGTTCCTCATCTGTAAAATAGGGTAATAAAAGCCTTTAGCTCACAGGGTTGTTGTGAGGATCATGAAAGCTAATGTATGTGTAGCACTGGGAGAACTTACATATAAATGTGAATTATTCTTTTTTTTTTAAATTATGATTCTTATAGAATCAGATTTTCAGGATGACAAGTCTTACCTTCTGATGGATTCTGGTCCATGTTGCAACGATTTTAACTGAGGAACTCATTTCTCCATATTTTGAGACTCAATCATTCCTAGTTTTTCCTTTGGGCAGTGAGGCAAGAACAGTGGATTGAGCACTGGATCCAGAATCAGAAATACCCAAGGTCAAATCCAACATCAGATATTTATTTGTTGTGTGACCTTGGGCAAGTCCCTTAGCTGCAATGTGCCTCTATTTCCTCATTGGTAAAATGGGTATAGTATAGCACCTACCTCCCAAAGTTGATGTATGCATAAAATAATATGTTTACAAAGCATTTTGCAAACTTTTTAGTGATATATAAATGATTGTTATTAGCAGTATTAGTACTCTTATGACTTCTTGGGACCAAATAAAAAGAAATTAATTCTTCATCCACACAAAAGTCCTAGAGATATTTAAACATAGTGACAATAATATCCCAAAATTTTTCCTTTTCAAGCTAAAGATGTTTTGGTTTCTATTCCTTTCTTCCTACTGGGTCAACCCAATCTGGAAACTTTTCGGTTTATTGTTGTCCCTTCAAAATTATGGTACCCAGAACATGACACAATGTTCCATATAGGTGAAAGGGCAGTGGACAGTAGGGCTATTGCCCCCTAAGCTCTGTCCCTTTTCCTGTTTCTTATGTGACTCCTTCATTGGCTCTTCCAAGGAGAGCCCCACAAATATAATTCTAGCCGTTTGAATAACACAGTCAAAATGATTTCTGGCCAAAAGGTACAGGCTCTAAGATCCTCTGAAATCCACTGTGGTTTAAGCCTAGTGCATAAGAAGAAAGGCTTATTTGGTTCTGATCAAAGGAGGCTTGGGGGAGGTTAAAAAAAGAATTAGAGAAAATTAGGACACATCAAGTCATATTTATCTTTGACCCATGAATATGGAAGAGTAAGAAGAAACACTGTAAAGACAAATAAATGGAGGTGAGATGATGAGGCTAGAAATAGCCATGAAGCCCAAACCAGAAATAAGGGTAAGGGGACGGTATTAATAATTATTCACAACTTTACAACATTTCATGCTTTACAAAGCATAAAAGTATTTTATGTTTTTCTCCTATATAAGAGGTAACTGGGTGGCACAGTGGATACAGGGCTGGGCCTGGAGTCAAGAAGACAGGTTCAAAACTGGCCTTAAACACTTAGTAGCTGTATGTCCCTGGGCAAGTAACTTCCATTGGTTGTGGGTTTTTTTTTTTTTCCCAGCTGTAGAATGGGACTTATAATAGTACCTTCCCCTTAATGTTGTTATGAGTCCAAAGGAGACAACCATCCCCCAAATGATAAATGAAAAAAGATATAAACAGACAATTTTCAGATAAAGACCAAAACCATATAAGCATAAGAAACAGTGCTCTAACTCATTATTGATTAGAGAAATGGAAACCAATACAATTCTGAGATATCTCATACCTATCAGATTGGCTAAAACGATTAAAGGGGAAAATGACAAATGTTGAAAGGGATGGGAAAAATGGGGACAGTAATACATTGTTGGTGGAGCTATGTACTGACCCAACCATTTTGGAGAGCAATTTGGAATGATACCCAGTTATAAAACTGTATATACTTAGACCCAGCAAGGTCTGTTTCCAAAGGAGCTCAGGGGAAAAGGGAAAGAACTTATATATTTCAAAATATTTATAGTAGCTCATTTTAGTGGAAAAGAACTGGTAGTTGATGGGATGTCCATCAATTGGGGAACGGCTAAACAAATTGTGGTATATGATTGTAATGAAATACTACTGCAGCCGAAGGAATGATGTGCAAGCTAATTAAAAAAAACCTTGGAAAGAACTACATGGGATAATGAACAGTGAAATGAGTAGAATCAAGCAAAAATTATAAAAAGTGCTACAGAATTAATACTTGAAGGATAACTTGTGAATGTAACCTCCAGAGAATGAACTGAAAATGTAAACATAAAGACATAACTTATATATACATATCTGTTTCCCAGACAATGCCTTCTATGATCTGGAGAGAGGGAGGGGCTGAGACACATTTTTAAATAAATGCTATTAGTTTAAAGAAAAAGAAGAGAGAAATCAAAGTCAATAATATTTATAAAGTGCTCACAGTGTATGGAACATAATAGGCACTTAATAAATGCTTGTTTCCTTCTTTCCTGACTTTCAGAGAGAAGGCCATATTTTAGGGATCTGTAATTTCACGAAATGGGCATTTCTTCCACTAATGAAAACTATGGTATCACTGATATCTGAGCAGATAGTGTTCTTGACTGAAAAATTTATCCCTTAGGATCCAGTCCTCTAAAGATGATCTATAATAAATGAAAATAAAATTATTAAATGTAATATTAATAAATATTTGGTCACTGTTATAAAATCAACTCTCAAGTCAGGAGTCCGTTAGTAGCTCTTAACAATGTAATTTTAATAAAATGGGGCTATATGAAAAAGGGAAATAAAGGAAGGTAACAGAACAATTGAGGGGAGAGAGAGAGAGAGAGAGAGAGAGAGAGAGAGAGAGAGAGAGAGAGAGAGAGAGAGATATCTGTCCATAACTTTTATACTCTATGTGTCCCTATGCCCTGCTCCAAACGCATGCAAAAATGGGGAACGGGGTAGGACAAACTTAGGAAGTGGTTTCTACCATCATACTTCACTTAATTAGACTGAGTCTTACCCAGCAGACCTAGTCCATTACCAGGTCTGTTTTCAAAGTGCTTCTACATTGATAGGAGCGACCAAGGTTTGTACTCTAATGCTAAAGCCTTTGGGAATATAGAATTGCTTTCATGATATTGAAGAAACATATAAATTAAAGATATTTATAAAAAATATTATCATCCTCCTAGACCTACATGAAATTGTGAAGAATAAAATGAGCAGAACCAAAAGGACATTATATACAGCGACTGAAATGTTATTTGAAAATTAACTTGTGTATGCCCACCTCAAGAGACAGAAATGATAAATAAAAATAAGCGACATAGTTTTATATACACATATCTTTTTTTGTTAAATAATGCTTTCTTTACATGGGGAGGGGAGGGAGAGTAGGCAGTACCCAAGAATTTTAATATAACAAATAAATAATGTTTTAAAAAATTTTAAATGAAAGGAAATAGATTCTTTGAAAGATGAAATAGTTTCCCCCAAATCAAACAGTATATATTGGAACCTTTATACAAACCTAGGTTTTCTGACTGTCCAGGACTCATTTTCCACTGGTTTAACTTCTCTTGGCCTTGGGTTTCCCTGATGTCAAATGAAGGAGGTGGGAGGCATTGTTCTATAAGAAGAAAAACACTGTATTGAAAATCAGGAAATCTAAGATCTTATCATGACCTCATGACTTAATAGCTATGTGACCTCAAAGACAACATAGTACAAAACAAAGTGCATTTGATTTTAAAATAAGAGGATCTGGGTTCAAAAACCAACTCTGACTTTTTTTTAAGGTTTTTTGACCTTGGAAAAGCCATTTGACCCATCTGAGCCACAGCATCCTTATTGGTAAAATGGGTGAGGGGGTTGCATTAAATGATCTCTTAAGGTCCTTTCTGACCTTTAAATCTCTTGATACTCTGTTGCTTTCTTTCTCTGGACCTCAGTCCTGTCTTCTGTAAAATGAAAGGAATTGGAATAGTTTCTTCTATCTCTAGAAGTCAATGATTCTAAGACTAAATTTATAAGATCTTTCCAGCTCTATGACTGTGACTCTGATTTCTTCTGCTTGGCCTCTGGCCTCTGTGTGGGAAGCCAGTGATGGAGAACAAATGAGATAGTATCATTAAAGCCTGGTAGAAAGCACTCAGGCTGATAAGGGGAACTGAGGTGGAGAATGAGGCCCAGCCTTTAGGGAGAAATGTGTACCAGGGTGATGAATGCCTGCAATGAATTGCCCACGTTCATGATTAGGGGCAGGAGCAGGGCAACCGCTTTGTACCCTGAGGAGTTGATGGTGAGGAAAGGTGGGGGAAGTGACTGGGAGAATGACGTCAGCCTGATGGAGATGCCAAAGCCTGAACTTTCTGTTTACTTTGGACAGGCCATCCACGCCACCTCATGTCCTGCTGGGAGATCAGATGAAGCTGCTATTGCTGCTTGATGGAAATTAAATGCATAGTTAGTGTATTTCATTTAGGTTCATTTCATTTCCGGACTGGCTGGCCTATTTCTGAGGGCATTTGCTGGGGAGATAGGCAGGCTCTGACATCTTATCAGCTGTGGGAGCAGCTCCCCACCTGATCTCAGCCTGTCCATCCTGTTCTAGGTCCTGGAGGAGTGAAGAGCCTCTAGGAGGGAGCTGTGGGCCTCTGGGCAAGGCAGCTCCAGGGACTGATTGCTGTGCTACAAAACTCAGAGGTCTTTTAGATCCAGTTCCAACTGAGAGAAATCATGGATTCTGGTGCCTCTTACAGGGGGCTCCCTGGCTCTCACCTTTCCCAGGCCCATCCTTCTGTCCTTAGCCCTGGACTTAATTTCTTTACTGCTTTCATTATTAGGTCCTGGATCTGCAGAATTTTAGAGGATGAGATGGTGTTCTCATAGTAAGGAAGGGGGTGGTGTTCTCCCCCCATTCATAGCTCACATTTCAATAGTGGGTTATGTATGACTTATGTGTGATTTATAGAGTGCTTCCCTCCCAAAAGCCCTATGAGGAAAGCAGTGCACCCCATTTTAGAGTTAAGAAAATCAAAGCTATCAAGTAATTTAGTTCCAACTAATTATCTTAATCTGCCCCATCGTTTTTCCTGTCTCATACTTCTCTTCCACATAAACTTTCTACTTACCTTTTGACCTGGGACCTCATTGTTTTCTGTTTTGTCTTCGTTTTATACTTTAGTTTTACTGCTGTGTTTTACATGGCAAACATTTATACATCCTCCAGCTTCCTGAGAGATCTCTTTTAAGAGAGAGTAAAATCATTAAGCAAAATTGATTAAATTGTGACCTTGTCTTATTGCAACATTTCAACTCTATAAGACCCTTCCACCTCTCTATTTACAAACACAGATTTTCTCATCCTCCAACTCCACCAACCCACGGAGAAAAAAGAAAAGTACATTTCTTGTAACATATAGTCAAGAAAAACAAATCTGTACTCCCAAACCATTACTTCTCTGTAATGAAAAGTATGCTTCATCTTCAGACCTCTGCAATTGTGAATGGTCATTGTATTCATTATAGTTCTCACAGCTTTCAGAGTTATTTTTAGTGTTGTTATATAAATTGGTCTCTCTGTTCTCTTCATTTCATTTTTTCGGTTTCTGCTCACTTTACTTTGCATCAGTTCATAGAATTCTTTTTTGTTTTAAATAAGTTTTATTGAGCAGAAGAAAAAAACATGATTGATCATGTGGTTCGATGGTTATATGATTGTGGCTTGGGCTTTAAAAGATCATTCTATTGCAAATATGAATAACATGGAAATAGATTTTGAACAATGAATTTCTTGTCAGCTATGGGAGAAGGGAAGGAAGAGGAGTGGGAAATATCATGAATCATGTAACTGTGAAAAAATATTATAAATAAATGGATATGGAATGGTAAAAAGAATACAATAAAAATAAATGAGAAAATAAGTTTTATTGGTATTTTCTGGTTTTTTAATATCACCAGAGTACCCCATATAGCCTTCTCCCTCACCTTGACCCCTCCCCAGAGTGCTGTCTCATGTACTAGGTAGTATTTCTTTTGGAGAGCATACCAGATTGATACATTGAAAAAAAGTCTAAAAACTGGGAAAATCTGTAACATGTGGGGACTTCCTGCCTCCACAGAGGAGCTGGATATGTCTTCTCATATCTCTTCATTTGAATCCCAGTTGATATTTTAAATTTTTTAACATTTACTTTTGATTTTTTTTGGGGGGGGGGGGAATCTTTCCATTTACATTGCTGTGTAGGGAGAAAGGACAAGGTCTGGAGTCAGGAAGACTCATATTTCTGAGTTCAAATCTGGCCTCAGACATTTAATAGCTATGTGACCCTGGGCAAGTTAGTTGACTTCGGTTTCATCATCTGTAAAATAAACTAGGAAATGAGTTAGTAAAATGAGCAGGAAATGGCAAACCACTCCAGTATCTTTGCCAAGAAAATTCCAAATGGGGTCATGAAGAATAGTACAGGACTAAAAATCAATTGAACTAAGTTCCCAGGTACATTGATTTCTTGGATCTGATGACTTCATTCTGCATCAGCTCATTTAGATATTTCAGTGTTTCTATATAGTCACCATATACATTATTTCTTACAGCATAGTAATTTTGCCATTACATTCATTTACTGCAATTGTTTAGCCATTTCCTGATTAATGGGAATCTACTTTGTTTTTAATTCTTAGCAACTACAAGAAGTTTTGCTATAAATATTTTGGAGTATTTGGGAACTTTTTTTAAATCTATGGTTTCTTGGGAAATAAGATTAGTTATGGAGGGGGTAGCTGGGTGGCTCAGTGGATTGAAAGCCAGGCCCAGAGATGGGAATTCAAATCTGGCCTCAGACTACTTCCTAGCTGTGTGACCCTGGGCAAGTCACTTAACCCCCATTGCCTGGCCCTTACTGCTCTTCTGCCCTGGAACCAATATATAATATTGATTCTATGATGTAAGGTAAGGTTTAAAAAAAAGATTAGTTATGGGACTTCCCATTCCAAGTATATGGACATTTTAGTAATTTTATTTGCCTAATCCCAAATTGAATAGCTGTACTACTTCAGAGTTCCACCAACCATGTAATAATGCGTCTATCTTTTCTCTAATCTGATAACATTGACAATTGCTATTTTGGTCATTTTTTGCCAATTTTTAGTGTGAGGTGAAACTTCAGGGTTATTTTGATTTGCATTTCTTTTTTTAGTAGTGATTTGGAACTTTTTTATATGGCTGTGAATACTTTGTAGTTCTTTTGACAACCATTTGTTCAACTCCTTTGACCATTTTTTCTATTGGTATATGGCATGTGTGCATATGTGTGTATGTATATATATATGTAATAAAAGGTTTTTTCCTATTCAACAATTTCCCTTTTTATATCCTAGGTGCATTAATATTGTCTGTGCAGAAGCTTTTCAAATGCTAGTTCCCTCATTTGCTGTAGGCAAGGAGTTGCCAGGTTCTGTCCATAACATCTACCCCATCCATCTCTTCACTGTTACCTTTGCCAGATTTCTGCATTTACCCCTGTCTTCTTGTGTGCATTTAGAAAGAAGTCTCTTATTGGACTCTCTGTTGTCACTATGTTGACTGCTGCATTTATTCACTCTTCCTGCATTTCTTTTATATGGGGTGTTTCAAAGGCAAATAATATCTTCAGTTCTGGTTTTCTTTCTAAAAATATTAAAAATTCTTCCTTATTATTGAACATTCATCTTTTGTTCTGTATAATTAAGCGCAGATTTTCAAGATAGGTCATCCTGGACTTTATCTTGAGTATCATTGATTTTAACAGCCCATGGTTCTATTTCTTCTTGCTTTTTCTAGTGGATATGGAATAGTCTTGTATTATTTGAATGTGTTTTCCTTTTTATTTTCAGGTCTTTCTCCTGATGGATTGCAAAACTTGTTTCTAAATTGAATTGTTAAATTTGACCACTATATGGCTTCAATTTTACACCCTTGGTTTCTGCCCTGATTCCCCTCTCGCAGCAATCTGTGAATGCTTTCAATTAGAATTTGATTTTTCATTTAGAAGCTCTAGGCAGTTCTCTTCTATTATTTTTTCCTTGTGGTATAAAGGTTTTTCATACTATTGGGTTCTTATGGAAGACCTCTTGTCTGTAGGTTATCTCTGTATCCTGTCTTCAAGTTTAGTATGTTTCACTTATATGAGGATATTTTCTTTTAATGTTATTGTTTTTTGCTTCTCTTTTAGGTTGTCTTTAACTTCTGTGTATTTGTATTTTCAGTCTTTTGTTTACTCTTTTGCTTCTTTGATGAAACTTGCCATTGAAGATTCACATTTTTCTATTCTGTTCATTATTTTTGTTGTTCAAGACATAAATTATGCTTTTATAACCATCACTTTTCATTTAAACCACCTCAAAATCGCATGTTGTAGTTTTATGTTCTCCTCAAGTTCCACGTGTTCTTTTGCTCATCAAGTGCTGGATCATTTTCATTTATTTTGCAGCATTGATTCATAGACATGTGAACTCACTTATTTTAAATTTATTATTAATAATATTTTTATTATTCCAGATCATTAGATCTGGAGGCCACATTTTCTTCTGTTGATACTGTTTTCCCATCGGGTTTATCTAGATTCAAGGTCTTTGACTTTTCTTCTTGAAATCCTAAATACTTTTAGTCTTTTCCCCCTATTATTTTCCATCTCTTTCACCTCCTGACTCACCCCCCCTCCACTTCTTATTATGGTTTCTTTGGGCATTGGATCTCAAGGTGTACCTGCCTTCTCTCATACTGAGAAAAATTCATAGCTCACCTGTCTAGGTCTGTACCCCAAGTGACTTCTGGTAGTCAGAATTGGCCACAGCTGGATGTTTAGTTCTTTTCCTCAGGCTTGTGCCTCCAGTGCTATCCAGTCTCCCTTCACCTCCCATGATTACAGGCATGTCCTTTCCTTGTGATTTGTTTAGCTCCCTCTTTTAGTCAGTTCTCTGGCTCAGCAATAATTGTATAATTCAGTCTACTTTTCCTGATACTAATAGTTCAGAGCTTTGCAGAACTAGTAATTCTGGGTTGTAGCCTTCAACAGGATTTTGCTTTTAAAGGTCTTTGGCCAAACTGGCTTGAACAGACTTCTGCAATATGGAACTGGGTTTCCATGGCACTGGAAAGAAGGGGGAAATGGGTGCATCAGTGGGTTTGATAAAAGCCTGTGTTTTGTCTTTGGGTCTGTTAGTACAGCCTCACTACCAATAGAATGGGAGGTAAGAAAGGGGTGCTAAGTGAGCTAAGTGTAAGTTGAATGTGTTCCTGAAAATTCTTTAAACCTTCTTTTGGATTCTAGGTGTCCTAGATCAGAGAGAAAGCTGCTCTTTTATCTTTGACACATAATTTCTATTTTGGATGAGTTTGAGAGGTCATAGAAATCATGGAAAATGTTTAGTCCACCATCTTGTTGCTTCTGTGACCTAGAACCAGTTCATGTAATTTTTTCTGTGACTTTTTAAAATTACATATTTCCTCATTTCTTCTAGAACAATAGTATTCTGTTACATTTATAGACCACAACTAGTTTAGCCATAGTTTCTAGTTTTTTTGTTACCACAATAAGAGTTGCTATGAATATTTTTGTATACATCTTCCTCAGAAGTCTCAATGTTCTCCCCACCTGTTTGCATCATACTCATCCTTTAAGACCATGCTGAAATCCTGCCTTTTCCAGAAAGCCTTTCTAACTACCCCAATACCTCTGATTTGCTAATACTCATTTTTATTATTTTATTATTTTATTTTATTATTATTCATATTATTATTACTCATTTGGTACTTATTATTTATTAGTTTGTATCTTTTTCATGTTTGCATATATTATCATTCCTTGTGGTCAGGAACTATGTTTTATTTATCTCTATGTACTTAGATCACCAGTTCATGAAAGGAGCCTTGGATTTTCAGTGAGAGAACCTGGATTCAAGTGCTGGCTCAGCCACATACTATACAACTTTGAATAAGTCATTTCTTCTCCAAGTGTCTCAGTTTCCCTGTCTATAAATAGTAATAACCATACTTATATTATTAATCTTATAAGACAATTATAAAAGTCAAATTAAATTATGGATATAGAGTTTGTTGTATCCAGTAACATATAAATGAGACATTCCTATTCTATTGTTAAAGGTATTCAACAAATGTTTGTTGGTTAAAAGAATAAATCTAATTCCCTAGTCCTGGTCAAAGTATAGTATGAGCACTAACTTATAATCTCTGCAAAGTGCTTTTACCTGGAAAGGCCAAATTATCATAAGATCATCGATTTAGAGATGGGAAGAATCTTAGAGGTCAAGTTAAACCCTACCTCAGAGTCACAGAGAGGTTAAACAACTTGCTTGGGATTATTTAGCAAGTACACACAATAGGCAGGATTTGAATCCAGTTCATCTTGACTCCAAATCTAGTGCTCTATCCAATATATAATTATGCTTTTACACTTTTTAATAAATCATTAGAGATAGAGGAGAATTTAGAAGAAATCATCTGGTTCAATTCCCTAATTCTGTAGAAGAGGAAGTCATAGAGAAAGGAAGAAATTGCTCAGGGTCTCATGATGAATAAATTACAGTTGCAAGGGCTAGAGCCCAGTTTTCCTTATGGTAGGATGACTATAGGAGTAATGTTCTGAAGTCAAGAGAACCAGGGTTCAAATTCTGCCTCTAATATTAATTGTGACCTTAGCACAGTGACTTTTCCTTTCTGGGCATCAGTTTCTTTCCCTGTAAAATGGGGATGATAATATCTATAATAGTACCTCAAGGTTGTGAGGCATTAATAAGACAACATATATTGGTTTTTTGTTTTTGTTTTTCCCTCCATTAGTAAAAGAGTTGATAAATGCCAGTTTTATGTACTTATCACATGTATGGGAAGGTAGGGGTTGAAACCCTTTGATAAAAGATCCAGAGAAGGATTTGCTGTCTTGAAGCATAGCCATCCTCAAATAAAGTGAGAAGAGGCTTTCAGCCTTTGGGAGTATCAGCTACAAAAGCCTTAGCACTTCCAATATTTACTTAACTGGTAAATAACCCATGGTACATACACCATCTTTTGAGATCTGTGACTAGACAATTTATCATAACTGGGCACAGCTCTTCCAGATTCAGGCACCATCTGATCCTAAGATAAATATGAACTTAACCTTTTTTTCCTAATATTTTTCACTGGAACACTATAAAAATATTGTATTGTGAAGAGGTATCTTAGGAAGAATCCAGCCCAGAGGATCCCAAGTCACTTTCTACCTCAGAAATTTGGTTTCTTCATATTTAAAATCTAGTTGTGAGATTGCTTGGTGGCTCAGTAAACAGAGCTGAGCCTCCAATGGCTGAGGTTTGAATCTGGCCTCAGACCCCTCCTAGCGGCGTGACCTGGGTAAGTTACTTAACTCCAGTGGCCTCTAGTCCTTACCATTCTTCTGCCTTGTAACCAATAATAGGTATCAATTGTAAGGCAGAAGATAAGGACTTAAAAAAATAAAAATAAAAAATAGAACCAAATTGATGAATATTTCTCAAGTTCCTACTATGTGAAAAGCAGTATGCTAAGCCCTGGGGATACAAAGAAAGGGAAAAAAATCTTTGTTCTCAAGAAGTGAACAGTATAATGGTGGAGTTAATATGAGAACAGTAAACAAACAATATATATATATATATATATATATATATAGAGAGAGAGAGAGAGAGAGAGAGAGAGAGAGAGAGAGAGAGAGAGAGTTAAATTATAGATAATCATTGATCATTGAAGGCAATAGAAGTAAGTGGAATTAGAAAGAACTTCTTGGGGAAACTGGGATTTTAACTTGGACTTGAAGGAAACCAAGAAGCCTGGGAGGCAGAGAAAGCATGTTTGTTTCCTTTGGAGCAGGCATTTCAGAGTGCACAAAGAAAGGGGATGGCATTAGGGATACGTACATGGTGGGGTTGGTTAAGGGGGTTGAAAAAGAGGTGGAGTAGGAAATGGGGTTTAGATGACATTTTATGGTTCTGAGTCACAGGAGTGAAGAGAGTATAGCTGATAGGAGTTTGTTAATCATTGAAAAATATTCTTCAACCTGAGCACAGAGTCCTCTCAGGGTATTAGGCAGCACAGGTCTGGGAATGGCATTTCTTCCCTGCTTCCAAAGATAGGTGCACTCAATGAAGTGTTCCTAAGATTACTAGAGCTGGAATCAGAAGACTTGAGCTCTGTTATTTACTCTCTATGTGGTCTTAGGCAAGCTGCTGAAGTGCTTTTGACCTCAGTTTTTACAGCTCTCAAAGGATGGGGTTGAACCAGTTTCTAAGGTCTAAATCATCAGATCCTAGGTGACTACTTGCACTATTTATTGATCTGTCTTCAGGAAAATGTTTCATAAATATTAAAACATTAACGGGTTAATTATTATTCAGAAGGGGGTTTTCAAAAGGGTCTAACTTGGAGTTCAATACCATTGCCTGCATCCTACAAATGAAGTAGAGCTTGCACTAGATCTCCCCTGGATCTCTCTACTTTACCTCACTTATGGTGAAATATAAAACAAGAATTTGTCATAGGAAACTGTAAAAGATGGTTCATTAAGCGGCAATATTATGGTCTTTTTATTTCTCCTACCTGACTTGCAGGATCCTCCCATTGTCTAACTTACAGGTGCAAGGGGTATATCATATCTACGTATCTCTTTAGTTTTATTTTTTTACCTTTCTTTAAAGACAGAGAACTCAGACAATTTAGAAGGTTATTTCTGGAACACTAGCCAACTTTTATATTCACTTATTGGGGATGGTTATCCACTAGACATGAAATGAGAGATCATTAGATATTGAACTATCATAAGACTAAAAGAGAAATTTTCAAGATATCACCCAGTTTGTTTTCTTGCTTTCATGTAATTATAAACTTACACTTGTATAATTGGAAATCTTGTTCCTCTAAAACTACATTTCCCAGGAGCCCACTGACTTCCTGTGGTTAATGTGTTGACATAGACAGGGGGATATATATTGGGTGGGGTTCCTGGCCTTTCTCTCTTTGTTTCCTGTCAGCAGCTGTGGTGGAGTACGGGGCTTTTGAACAAGTAGATTAGCCATAGGCACATGGTTTTTTATTTTGTTACCTTTTTATTCCTTTACTTCTTATGATCATTAATAAATCTTATAAAATATAATATTGATATTATTTTTACAATGATATTAATTTTAATTTTTACACACTGGACCCAGAAAGTACACTCACTCTGCTGGGAATCAAAAGACTTTGGATTTTAGTTCTGGCACTGTCACTAACTTGCCATAAAACCTAGTTAAGTCGTTTCCTTCCCTAAACCCCTCAGTTCCCCCTGTATTTTAAATGAAGAAGTTGGACTAGAAAACTGCCCTTCCAGCTTTAAAATGAATACTCTGTGAATGTTAGTTTACTGTCATTTCTTATAGCCAACTTCTACCCTACAAACTTTCAGATAAAGGTTGCCAAAAAGGAAATCTGTTCTCCTAAAGTATTGTAAGTACAACTTGTGTCTTCTGTCCTAAAGTGCAAGGCTGTGAGCCACAGAATAGACACACTTGCAAGATGAGGAAGAGACATATCACCAAAAATGACAGGGCATAAGTTTCTCCAGAGAAACCTTTCAATTCAGAGCTCTTTGCATTGCTACAGAGGGACATTCATCTCTTCTCTCTATACTTGCTTCCTTGACAATTTCCTTCATTCCACTTATTGCTCTCATCATCTCTTGGGTAAAAACCATCGGACTTAAATCGATGACCCTGACCTTTTCTCTCAGGCTCCAGATCCTCATCTCCAATTGCCTTTGGTAGATATCCAGCCACTTGTTCTGCTGGTACCTCAAACTCAACCTGTCTCAAATTGAGTTTCTTATCTTTCTGCCTATTCTGCCTAGCCTTGCCTCTCTTCCTGAATTGTCTTTGTCAGTGCCTCTATTCACTCTGTCACCAGCACTGGAATTTTTAGATTCTTGTGATTCTTCCTTCTGTTTCACCTCTCCTAGCCAATTAGATACCAAGTCCTATTGATTCTATCTCTATACTATACCTTGAATCTTGGACTTCTTGTGACCCTGCACTTAGTACTGTAGTATAGTCATTACCACTATCCTGATCATTGCCATGGGTTTCTAATAGGTCTTCCTACATCTATTCTTTTGACTTCTTTCTTAATCTTTCTGCCTTCATTGCACAGATTTGGTTTTATCACTCCAATGCTACAAACCCTTCAGTGTTTCCCTATTTCCTACCTAGTAAAGTTTATGATATTTTAGATCCAGTGCTGGAAGATACCTTAGAGGCCATCTTGCCCAGCACTCCTTATTTTATAGATGAGAAACCTGAGGCCCAGAAATTAAGTGATTTGACCAAGGCTTCAATGACACTAAGTTCACAGTAGTGATTTAGGTTCAAGTCCTGTGACTCAAAATCCAGCATTCTTTCCTTTGCTTTAAAAGAGTTTAAACAATTCTGATTGGGAATAAGGACATAGGATCATCTCACTCTAGCCTTCATCCTATTCTATTGTACACCCTACACTTCAGCTAAACTAGACTTCCCAGACAGGACATTCTGAGCTATCTATTTTTGGTGCTTCTGCTCATGTTCTTCCTAAGAACTGGAATTCTCATACCATCTCTGCCCATTTTCACCTATTGAAAATCTTCTGGTTCCCAAGTCCCATCTCAAAAAAATGTCTCTTCTATGAAGACTTCCTCTAGTCAGAAATGATTAATCATCAATAGAAAATTTGCATATCCATCAATTTTGGAACTTTAAAATAAAATTAACATATATTACTTTGCCTTAGTTGTTTGTACATATTTCCCATTACTTAACAAGACTGCATGCTTTTTGACAGCAATAACTGTGTCTTCGTATGTGAATCTCCTTATGGATCTAGCCTATATGTGAATCTAGCCTTTATCATAGCATTTTGTACACAGTAGACATTTGACAAAATCTCATTGATTTTGAAAAAATTTAAGTCATTAAACTAAGAGAGTTCCTTTATAACTTCCTGATAATTGAAAGCCTTAAGCTTCATGTTGAAAAGGAGTTGAGTGGTGTTTTTATGACAGAAACATTATTTGAATCAATCAATCAAATCAATTAAATCAGCAAGCAGGCACTGTGCTAGATATTGGAGATACAATTGCATTGGCTTCAGTTAGTGTTGCATGGTACTTTTTTTTCCCCCTCCAGCAATGACCTTGGGATTTTTCAGAAATTGAACATCAGAATCCTTTGTCCTCAAAGGATCAGGATGATGGACAATATTTTTGCTGGAATTAGGAATGTTGCCCTATCTAAATCTTGACTCTCTTCTCTGGCTTGCCAGTGGGTCCTCTGCTATGCCCCAGGATAAGCAGCCCCTGACTCATTCTCAACAGTGTAACTAACACTCCTAATGTGTTTTCACTTACAGCCACTTGGGTCTAAACTAAGCATCAGATATGGGTATTCAGTTAGGGGAAGGAGAGAAAATGAGGACCTTGTACCTACTATTCCTATAATAATAGGTCACATTTTCAAAGAAGTTTAAAAATTGCTTTCTTCATAATAGCTCAGAAGATGAGTTCATGTAATAGATTATTCCCATCTTGCAAGTAAGGAAACTGAAGACCATGGCAGATAAATGATCCAGTTTTTATTACTTGATACTCAACATTATGGCAAAGGACAGTGAATTTGGAATCAGAGGATCTAGGATCAAATACTGTCTCTATCATCTACTATTTGTATGGCCCAGCGTAGTCATTATCTCCCTGAGTCTCATTTTCCTCATCTGTAAAATGAGGAGGTTAGACTTAGTGATTTCTAAGCCCTCTTCTAGCTTTATATCATAGATCAAAGACTATCACATCCAATCCTCTTATTCTAAAGATAGAAAACTGAGGCCCAATGAAGTTGTTACTCATTCAGGGTTGCTCATCTGCTTATAGTGTCCAAAACACTATTTGAACCAAAGTCTTCCTGATGAACCAAGTGTCCCATCCACTATCCCATGTTATTACTTGTGAATACAAATGAAGTCTAAGACTCTGCCACTGCTCCTGAGGGGTAGTAAAAAAAATAGTCAGAGAAGTTAGAAAAACAAAAAACAAAAACAAAACTAGGTACCAATTGAGTGTGTATCAGTTGGCTAAATGGATGTTAATATATTATGCCATAAGAAGTGAGGAGTATGAGAAATTAAGAAAATTTGAAAAAAAAAACCTTGTAATAATTATACAGAATAAAATATTGGAATTCAGAGAAAAGGACTTTAGAAATAAATATAAATATATATCATTTATATTTAGTAAAAGGGAGAAGAATTTTAATTATAATGACTAATTTCAGTCCCAGAGAACAAATGAAAAAGCATGCCTTCATTAGGATCAATGGGTGTAGAGTGCTGAATATACCATCAGATGTGGTCTTCATATTAGTTGCTCTTGCTTATTATTTTTCTTTGTTACAAGGGAGGATTCAATGATGGAAGTTTATCTAGAAATTATAGTGGGGTTAAAAGGTACCAATTAAACATTTTTACTAAACAAAAAAGGATGGGGAATTGGGAGACAGACCTCACAAGATCTGCATGGCCCCAGGAGAGCCATAGTGTCTGTTCCTGCAACTAGGTGACAATAGAGCCTTCATCTCTACTTCATTCCTAATGCAGGTTTAAGTAGGCATTTCTAAGTGAAAATGAATAGCAGTGATTCCTGCTCCTCCTCTGTGAAAGAGACCCCAATGCCTGCCAAAAAGCAAACAGATGCCATCATTCAGGAGACAGATTTGACTTTTAAGTCTTTAGCGAGGAGCAAGGAAAATGGAGATGGATCAAACAGCAGCTGTCAAACAGAACAATCTAGGTAGACAAGACAAATACCTTTTATCTTGGCCAGTCACTTCTTTTTCCCCCTACCTACTGGGAATCCTGAGGCTAGAGAGTGGACCAGGGGAGGTCAGAGATCAGAATCCAGTCTGCTTTGGGAGTGAGGGGTGATACTAAGCTCATCTTACATTGATTATGTAGAATTGTAATGAATGAATGAATACATGAATAAATGAAAATAGACTTTTAAGAACTTACCTAGAGAGTGCCAAACACTATGTTGGGGATACAATTATAAAAGTAAGAAAGCCCTAATTTTCACAGAACTCAAATTCTAATTGTGGGAAACAACATATATGAAAAGGTTTAGTTATAGGATGGATGAAAAAGTCTGGCGGTCCTTTAGGAAGCATTGGCAGGTCAAAGAGAATGCCCTGGATATTGAAAGATGCTAGGTCAATGCAGAAGATAGTCTCTCATTTTTAGGATATATTGACAGGCTAGATTGGCAAGTTCTGAGGGTTGTTCATGTTAGCAAGATAGGAAACATAGTAGAGTAAAAGATATCTCCAGGAGGAATTTAGACCGGGTTTGGATCCTGGTTCTGCTACTTCCTTGTTGAATGACCTTGGGTTAGTCACTTTCCCTTATGGAACCTCAGTTTCTTCATTTGCAGGGAAAAAAAGGAGCCAACCTAGATCCTCTTTAAGTTTCTTTCTAGCTTTAATATTATGTTTTAGGGTCTTTTTTTTTTTGAAGTTTTACCATTCTAATGGTCTAAAATTTCTTCCAACTCTGACCTTCTATGTCTCATTTTAAGGTCCCTTCTAGGATTAATGTTCTATGATATAAAATTACTTCTAGGTTTAACATCATAGCATCTAACCTCTCTTCCAGATCTATATTTGAGCACAAATGCCAATGGAAGGGAAGGAAGTGAGAAATGAGAGAAGAATGGCTGCAAATGAGGGTGTAGTAGAGTGGAAAAGGCAGATAGTATCCAGGAGAAAGAAGGATAAGGTTCAAAGACAAATTTTGCTATCCCTGTCTACTGGTTAAGACTTGGTCCTATCAAGACTTTAAGAAAAATCTTTATCTTTTGTTTTCTTTTTATATCATCTGTTTCTTTCCTTTCTGTCTCTCTCACTCAGACAGCTATACCTTATAAAAAGAATTGGTTTGAAATTACAAACAGTATTCTATACTTATTGGCTCTTTGCAGAGGTAGAGAATGTTTAAAAATTAAATGTTTTGATGCATTTTGGGTTTCGGTAGTTCTTTTTTATTTCCTAATTACTTCCCAATCATTCCCCACCTAACCCCACACACACTCTATCCCCTCTCTTAAAGGAAGAAGGAAGGGATAGTTAAGCAAAAAGTTTGATACAGCCAGTGAGATTAACAGAAGATGTAAGATCCCACATTTGTAGTCAAAGAAAGTGTGTTTCAGCATTAGTCATGTGAAACCTAGACTGAGCCTTGCATTTCACTTTGACTAATAACTGTCTTTTAGTAGAGTCTTCCTTTCCATTACCAAAGTCATTATGTTCTTTGTTATCCTGGACCTATTTTCTCCACTTTATCACTTCAACCAAGTTTTTCAGAGATTCTCCAAAATTTTTATATCATTCCTTAAAACATTATAATATTCAAGTAAGTTCTTATATTACTACTTATTTTGCCATTCTCCAGTCAATGGATGCTTTTTTCTCTAATTACCAAAGTTCTTGGGACTTTTCGCCCGTAATGAACCCACATCCATCTGGTCCCTCCAGGTATCTCTTAATGCATGATGTTAGGGCTGTGAACCCCGTCTCTTGGAATGTTTCTGGCTTGGGACTTCGTTCAGACAGTTCTGGAGTACAACAATAAGGAAGCTGTTTTTCATTGTTGTTCCTTGTCCTGCATAGGATTGTCATCTTTTTTTTTTTTCTTTATTTCCTGGCATTATGAAAATGAGAAGCAGCTGTGAGCCCTGCCGATTGCAAATGGGATTGTGAGTGTCGCTACCTCTGCTAACAACTAATTCATTACCAGGCGGCAGACAGTTTCTGCTGTGCTGTTACAATCTATTTGGCTTAAAGGTGCTGCACAGAATCAAAAACAATTTGCTTTAAGACAGGGCAGTGGGGCCTTGTTGGCATTTGCATGCAGATGCTGCTCTTCCCTTACCACCTGTCCCTTCCTATCCTAGCACATAGATTAGTAAGTAAAGATGATGTGTAGTGTAGGTTGGGAGTTAGAGAACTGGATCTGATTCTTGCCCCTACCACTAACTACTTTTGCACAAACAAATGCTCTCATCTTTAAAATGGTTTGAAAAATATTCTCTCTAAGGTCCATTTCAAACTTCTTAAGTATTCAATTCCCACACAGTCCCTGACCCTTAGAAATAATAGTAATAACTCTCATTTCTGTAGCACTGTAATATATTTTTTGGGTTTTATTTTATTTATTTGGGGGGGTTTCCATTTTTTTTATTTAAAAAAATTTATGAAGCATACACAGGTAGAAGGGAGATCATTTATACATTTTTTCTCCCAGTTTTATAGACAAAACAATTGAAGCTGAGACTATTTTTATTCATTTTTCCTGATGGAATCAATTGAAGCTCCTCTCTGAGGCTGACCTGTCCACATGTATGAATAAATGGAGATTTCCTAACCCACTCTTATCTAGTCTGTCTCAGATCGTACTTCACATCCCAAATCCATCACAGGAAACCAGAGCCTGCCAGGCAGGGCATCTTGCCATTCTCTCCGCTGCCACATATGTATCCTGCCTGCTTCCCGACTCATGCTGTGGAAAGAGTAATCAAAAGAATGCTCCCGTTTCTACTGGAAAAGGAAGTGGCAATCAGCTCCACTAGAATCCCTGGGTCTCCCCAGACGAAATCTCTTCCTCGGCCAGGACTCTGTGTCTTTAATTCCCATTTGAGTGTAAGCTTCTTAAGGACAGGAGATCTCTCATGTTCCTATTTGTTTCCAGTAGCTGGCATAGAGTAGGAATGTGTTTCCATTCATTCATTCTCAGAGAGGAGAGATGGGTTATTTGCTTTTTGGTCACACTGCTAGTGAGTCACAGACCCAGAGCTTAGGTCTGCCGACTCCCAAGTTAAGAGTTCCTTCTACCAAAACCGAATGCCAGAGATTTCAATTGACCTCCATTGTGGCTGCAAATAAATCTGTTGGTTTTCAGTCTTTGTGACATCTTCAAATGCATGTCATTCAACAAATATCTGCATATGTGTGTGGATAATACAATTATGCCTAATATATTTTTGACCACATTGAAATCAGAATATGATATATGTGTGTTTACATATATAATATTGACCTAGACCTGTGATTAATGCTTAATATGGAGGATTATCAATGACAGAACCCCTTCTACCAATGAAATTTGGGCATTTGTTCTGCAGCTCATCATCTTAGAAACTTGCTTTTGGCTATTAGATGTCAAATGACTTGCCTAGGACTATGCAGCCATTGCATGTCAAAGGTAGGACTTGAACACAGGTTTCCTGACTGCCTTTTCCATCCATTACATCATATTGTCTCTCTCAACAAACATTTATTGAGCTTCTACTAAGTACGTAAAACTGAGTTAGATATTTTAGTAAAATATAGATGCACAAAGAAAGTAACTTCCTGGTCCCTACCTGGGTGTAGGTAAGTGGCACAGTGCATAGAGTTATGGACTTGGAGTCAGGAAAACTTATCTTCCTGAGTTCAAATCTGGACTCAGACAATAACTATGTGATCCTAGGCAAGTCACTTAACTCTGTTTGCCTCAGTTTTCTCGTCTGTAAAATGATCTGTAAAATGAGAAGGAAAGACAAAGCATTCCAGTATCTATACCAAGAAAATCCCAAATGGAGTCCTAAAGAGTCATACATGACTGAAAAATGACTGAACAACACCTGAAAAGAGCTTTCTTTATAATTTCAGAGGCACAGTGCACACATATACACACAATACAATATAAAAGTGTGCGATTATGCATCAAATAAAGGGTATAAGCAATCAGGTATTTGTTACTCATCATCCATGTGCTAATAAACCTTGTGTTAGATTAAAAGACAAAAGTGAAACAATCCCTGTCCCAAGGAACTTATAGTCTAACAAGGGAGTTGACATGACTGTGCAGTCATAGGAAGAACATACAGATTTAGACAAAACACATATAAAGCAGATACAATTCCCTCATTAGAATATATGAGCTGACTCTTGAAGGTAATCAAAGATTATGTGAGAGAGAAGGGAGGGAAAGAGAGGGGGGGAGAGAGGGGAGGGAGGGAGGAGAGAGAGAGAGAGAGAGAGAGAGAGAGAGAGAGAGAGAGAGAGAGAGAGAGAGAGAGAGAGAGAGAGAGAGAGAGAGAGAGAGAGAGAGGTGAGGACAGGAGCATTCTGGACCTTGGGAGACAAGAGATGGAGTGTTATATTTGAAGAGCTGAAAATAGTCCATACTGCACACTGTGTGGAAGGAAGTAATGTGTAAGAAGACTGGATTGGGAGAATGAGATCAAATTATAAAGAGTTTTGAATACTAAATGTAGGAGTTTGTTTTTGATACTAGAGTTAAAAGAGAGCTGTTAAGTTAGAGGGCAAAGAGAGGAAAGGGAGTTGACATGGTCAGACCTGAACTTTAGGGAAAGTACTTTGGGAATTGAATGGAAGACAGATTGGAATGGAGAGAGACTTAGGCAGGGAAACCAGTTAGAAGTTCTTGCAATAGTTTAGGTGAGATGTGATGAAAGCCCGAATTAGGATGGTGGTTCTGTGAGTAGAACTAAGGGAATATGTATTAAGTATTATAGGGATTCACAGAATGATAATCCAATTGTGTGAAGGA
Source organism: Monodelphis domestica (assembly GCF_027887165.1). Lineage (NCBI taxonomy): Eukaryota > Metazoa > Chordata > Mammalia > Didelphimorphia > Didelphidae > Monodelphis > Monodelphis domestica. Next base: position 354,449,801 of record NC_077227.1, read on the forward strand.
TGAAATATGAAATAAATGAAGAAACAAAGATCAAGTTTCTGAGCATTTTGATTTATTAAGCAGTAAATTTTGATTGCCTGACAAAATTGAACCAGGCTCCTTCCTCAGTTTAGGGCTGGACTCTGAGACTTTTTTTTTTACATTAAAAATAAGCAAATAAGGCCATTTAGTAAAAGGAAATAATACATAATTAGATGACCTGATTTCTATTTGGAGAAAAGATTAGGGACTTTTCTTTTTTAATTAATTAATTAATTAGCTTAAATTAATTAATTAATTTAGAATATATTTCCATAGTTACATGATTCATGTTCTTTCCCTCTTGTCTTCCCTCTCCTCTCCCAGAGCTGATGAGCAATTCCACTGGGTTTTCCATGTATTATTCTTCAAAAGCTATTTCTATATTATTCATATTTTCAATAGACTGATCATATAAAGTCAACATCCCCAATCATATCCCCATCGAACCACATGATTGATCATATGTTTTTCTTCTGCGTTTCTGTCATCACAGTTCTTTCTCTGGATGTGGATAGTGTTCTTTCTCATAAGTCCCTCAGAATTGTCCTGAATCATTGCATTGCTGCTAGTAGAGAAGTCCATTACATTCGATCTTGCCAAAGTGTATGTCTCTTTGTATAATTCTGGTTCTGCTCCTTTCTCTTTGCATCAGTTCCTGGAGGTTTTTCCAGTTCACATGGAATTCCTTCAGTTCATTGTTCCTAACAACACAATAGTATTCCATCACCATCAGTTACTACAGTTTGTTCAGCCATTCCCCAATCGAAGGGCATCCCCTCATTTTCCAATTTTTTTTTGCCACCACAAAGAGCGCAGCTATGAATATTCTTGTACAAGTCTTTTTCCTTATTATCTCTTTGGGGTACAAACCTAGCAGTGGTATGGCTGGGTCAAAGGGCAGGCAGTCATTTAAAGCCCTTTGGGTGTAATTCCAAATTGCCTTCCAGAATGGTTGGATCAAATCACAACTCCACCAGCAGTGTATTAATGTCCCAATTTTGCCACATCCCCTCCAACATTTATTATTTTCCTTTACTGTCATATTGGCCAAAAAGATTAGGGACTTTTCAAGTTGGGAGGAGAAGAGTGAACAGTCAGTGCATTCTATAACCTCAAGTATCTATAAACAATTAAAGGAACATGGAAACAATAACTGATCATGGTGGGGCCAGTTTTTAGATAAGACAAATAGATTTCTTGAGATGTATAATTGTGAGATAAGTCCTTGTATCCATTTTTAGGTCTGACTGAAGTTATGGTCAGCATAACCTAGGTCCCTGGTTAAAGCAGAAAGAAGAGGTGTTATTTACCTGCCAGAAAGGGCTAGGTTGAAACAGTGCAATAAGGTTTTCTCCCAGTGTCCACATCTGAATGAAATTTCCTCACAAGATAGAAATTGGACTAGACCCATAATTAAATTGAAACTAAGCTAGCTCCAGAACTGAGTTACAAGATGGAGTCAGTGTGTTTAGTTAGTTTGCACAATTAGCCACTTGCTATCCTAATTCCTTCAATTCCCTCTATTTGAATTTATGTCTAAATGAGAATCCCTTCCAGAGTGTACTCAGCAAGTGGTATAAATTCGAAGCTAGAATTTTTCAACCCATAAATTTCCCCCATTGCTTCTATACTGCTCAAAGATCAAGCAAAACAAGCATAACTTCTTTTTTTCATAAATCGTTTAGAGGTTTGAAGATAGTTGGTCACATCTTCCTTTAGTCTTTCCTTCTTTAAGTGAAACATGCTTAATTCTATCACGTGATCTCTGTATGGTGCATTTTGAGTCTCTTCCACCTTGGTCACCTTTAAACCTCTGTTTGCTTATCAGTGTCCATTCTAAAATGTGGCCTCCATGTGAGTTCCAACCAAGGCAAGAGGATGGCAATCATCATCCTTTCTTTGGACATTTCTATTAATGATTCTGTTAGTACAATGTAAATTCCTATTAGCCTTTTTTTGGTTGCTATGTCACAACTTATTCATAATACATCAACAGTTCATTAAATTGCCTAATTCATTTTCATGTGAAATATTACTTAGTCACATCTCCACCATCCCCCACCCTGGTTTTATGCATTTGTTAGAGAGATCCCTGTCAGATGTTCTAGTTAAGGAAGGCTTCCTGGAGGTGATATGGATCCTGCTTTAGACTTTATAGGGTAGAGAGGTCTTAGTGAAGGGGTGTAATAGTTAAAATAAAAAGGTTGGACTAAATATATAAAAATATGGTTGCCAAAATTATTACTCAAGTCAGCATGATTTTTTATGGTAGTTTATTTACAAAAGGTGAAAGAGTAAAAATAAGGAAATAAGAGAGAGAGTATATAATTACTCTGGCCTGGTCCAAACCAGGCAGGGCTTCAGAGGCCCAGCAAGTGGGGGTGGGGGGGCAGAGGTAAATTAAATATGGGTTCTAGCCATGAGGCCCCCTCCAAGACGAGGTATCTCCAGAAAAGCCAGGAATAGGAGTCAGCCTTTTTAATGTATCCATATGGTAGTCCTAAGGGAAAATCCAAGAACAGTCCAAGGTTCCACACTGGAGCTCCTCCAGGGCCAAACTCCAAGGTGAAAGAGCTGGTCACAGGAAGTTTCTCCCACTTTTAAAGACCATTCCTTTCCTCACTTCCTGTGCCTTCCTTCTACTTTACGTGGACCAGTTGTAGCTATAGCTTTTCTTAGGATTGCCCAAGGGGAAGTCAATCAATTTCTGATTGGTCACCCACTGTAGCACAGGTGGGTCACAGACCTCCCTATACTTAAGGATAAGTGAGGTGTATACACTTCTGGTGATTAAATCTGAAAGTGGGTGAGGGGAGAGTTAATCCCATCTTCACAGGAGTTAGTATTGGGAGAAGCAATTCGAGGTGACAGAACCTTTCTTCTTTTTTATACTATGGATTTGCATTTGAATGGTGGTTTATAGTTCCTAAATCTCTTGCACAAGCTGGGTCTCCTTTGATGTGTGCATCATCCCTATGAGAGAGGTAGGGAAGGGAATACCACTCTCCACTCTCCTTCTTTGTTCTAAGTGTGTCTTGTAGCTCTGGACACACTAAGATGCAAGGGGGAAATGGGGCACTATGTTTACTGAAAGAGTGGTAATTATATTAAGTGGCAAGCTGATTTTCAGGGAGAGGGACAAGGACAGCCCCAACAGGATGATTGCCTCAGCTGGGAGGCTGACAATTTGTCTACTGAGCAAGAGAAGATTCTTTAGTCCTGGCTTAGTACAAACTGATGTGGGAAAGACAGAGAGTGTGAGTGTTAATGTTATCAGTGAGTAACCCTCAGGCTTTCTTATGCCAGTAGAGAAATGAGGAGATGTAAGAAGATCAAAGGACATTCTTACAGTCTGGAAGTTGCTGAGTCATTTTAATCCCATCCAACTCTGTGCCCCTATTTAGGGTTTTCTTGGCAGAGATACTAGAGGAGTTTTGCCATTTCCTTCTCCAGCTCATTTGACAGATAAGGAAACTAAGGCAAACAGGTGACTTGTCTAGCATTACATAGTGAGTAAGTATATGAGGCTAGATTTGAATTCATGAAGATAAGTCTTCAGAAGAGGGAAGACCTGAGTTCAAATCCCACCTCGGACATTTATTTTCTGTTACACTGAACATTTCTCATAAAAACCTCTTGTGTCAATATCCTTGTCTAAAAAATGGGAATGTCAACATTACATACCCCTCAAGGTTGTTACACGGATCAAAGGAGATATTAAATGTAAAGTATTTTATATACCCTAAAGCATTATGTAAATTATTATTGTTATTATCATTATTATTATTATAAACCAAGAGTGTAAAGAGTCACCTCAGAAGGATATGTTAGTGATTGTCACTTTCCAAAGGTAAATTACCTGCTCACTGATAAAAAGCTAATGTTGATTGGTCATTGGGACCATGAGAACAGAACACTTCTGTGTACTGCATAACCCTGCTCATAATGACAGAATATTATTGTTGGAAGAGTCCTTAGAATATAGAACAAAAATGGCCAGCCAAAATTAGAGAATCTGAGAGTTAGAAGGGCTCTCAGAGGCCATCTAATCTAGAGCACATGCAAATAAAAATCCCATATGTGCCTCTAACAAAGTGATCTTTAATTTTTAATCCTTACCTTCTATCTGAATGCTAATTCTTAAGGCAGAAGAGATGCAAGGGCTAGGCAATTGGGGTTGAATAAAAGGGTCACACAGCTAGAAAGTGTTTGAGGTCATATTTGAACCCAGGTTCTCTTGACTTCAGGCTTGGTATTCTATCCAATATGATGCCTTGCTGCCTCTAACAATGTTCTTTTAGATTTAATTTAAAATTTTCTCCTGAAGTGAAATTTACTACCTCCTAAATCAGCTTATTCTCCTTTTGTAGAGTGTATTTGAAGTGTCCCCAGTTAGATAAGTTGTGGATAAAGCCCTGGTCTTTAAGACAGGCAGACTTGAGTTTAAATTCTATCTCCTATATTCATTTACATTGTGACCCTTGATAAGTCACTTAACCTCTCTCAGCCTCAGTCTTTTCTCATTTGTAAAATGGGGATAAAATGGTATCTAGCTCACAGGATTGTTGTGTGGATCAAAGAATAAAAGATGTAGAAAGTGTCTTAAAAACATTAAAGCTCTATATGAATGTTAATAGTAGTAGTGGTAGTTGTTATATTGAGCCTAAATCTATCTCTCTGAGTCTGATTTGCTTCTCAGCTGAATCTGCCTTGCCTGTCTTCTGAAAAGCCTGCCTGATGACCAGGCCAGATCAAGATTCAGTACCCTATTTTCTGACTTTTATGACCTCTGGAGAATGTTTTTTTCTCTTCCCTTCTGCATATTAGTTTCCCTGGATTCCTTCACCACCCAGCTTAGATTCTACCTTCTAAAGGAGACAGATTTTCCTGGTTCTTCCAACCTTCCCATCTGAGATTGTTGCTTGTTGTCCAGTTGTTTTTTGGTCTTATTTGATTCTTTATGACCCTGTTTGAAATTTTCTTCATAAAGATATTGGAATGGTTTGCTATTTCCTTTTCCAGCTCATTTTCCAAATAAGAAAACTGAGGCCCACAGGGTTAAGACTTACAACTAATGAGTGTCTGAGACTGGATTTGAACTCAGAAAGATGAGCCTTCCCAACTTTAGGTACAGTACAGTAGCCACTGTGCCACTTAGCTGCTTTTTACACTTTATTTATCTAGTATGTACTTAGTAATTTATATGTTATCTCCACCATTAGAATGTGAGCTCCTTGAGGATAGGAACTGCTGTTAATTTTCTTTATATACCTAGCTTACAGTAAATATATTTTAATTGAATTATAGTGTGATTTCACCCACTGTTCTAGCTTTATCCTCTGGGTTAAGCCAAAAAGCTAAATTCCTGTCCCACACAGCAGCACACAAGTGGGTGAATAAAGCTATGTCCTACCTATTCTTTGCATCATAGACTTCCCTGGTTCCCACAACTAATGTTCATATGGCATCATCTTGGGTCTTTTTGCTTTGGCCTAGAGACTCTTCACCTCTCAGAGTCACAGACACTCCATCTTTATTGATGTGCTTTCTTTTAAAAATGTAAATGTATTTACTTATTTGTTTGTTACATTAAAATAGCCAGGTAACCCTCCTCTCCCTTCTCCTTCCTCCATTGGGGAAGGCATCGTTTTACAAAAAGATATATGCATATATAAAAATATGTCTTGCTTATTTCTATTTATCAGTTCTTTCTCTGGAAACAGACATAAATATGATGCTCAGATCTAAATAGGACACTTCATAGGGATCTGGGTGTAGAGGGGGGAATATCACCTTTCTAGTCTTGGAAAGTTTGCCTCTTAATGAAGCCAACAATAATGTTGGGATTTTGTTTTTACTTTTTCTTCATTTGTCTTCCACATCACACTATTGACTTGTACTGAGCTTGGAGTCTACCCAAACCTCTAAACTCTTTGCCAATAAACTATATCTCTTATCATTGTGTAATTGTGAAGTTCTGGGTTTTTGTTTTTTAACCTAAATGTAACCGTAGTCAAGTAGAAAGAGTGAGCTCTGGGTCTTCCATCAGAGGACCTGGTTAGGAGTACTAGGTCTGCGCAATCTGGATAATGTTGGGCAAATTGCTTACTATCTCTGACTCTTAGCTTTCTCATTGGTTACAATGTATGAAGTGCTGGAGAGTTCTATCTAAATCTATGTTTTCAATACTTCTCATTTGTCTCTTTTAAATTGTATCTTATTAGATTTCTCCTAACTTTTTTACAGCCTATGAGTCTTTTGGGGTTCTGATTCTGACATCCAATAGATTATCCATCTATCCCTCGTGGCATTGAGTGATTTACAAATTTAATCATATGGCCATATTTTATTTTATCCATGTTATTAATAAACATTTTAAGTTGCCCAGCACCCAATGACAGATTTGGGAATCCTCTTTGAATAGTTTGTTTCATTGGTATCAATAGAATCAGTTTCATTATTCATCTTGTCCACCCAATTAGGAAGAAAGAGTGTTAAATGTTTTACTTAAATTAAAGAAGGCAACTGAGGGATGCCAACAAAGTCCAGGAAGTCAGAAGAGTAGCTCTACCTTATCTTTATCCAGCTATTGTCCTTGTCCCTTCCTACACCACTTTCCAGCAACCATCCTATACGTTCTTTGATGCTCCTCTTTTTTCCATTATAGCTTTTTGAAAAAAAAATATTGCTCTCATAGTTTTTAATAGATCCAGATTAAAATATAGTTTGACAGAGCTCAAAGCTTTAGAAGAAAAATTACTTGATTTGTCCAACCAAGGACAGCTATTTCTTCCACTAGGACTCTGGTCTACTAGTTCTTCATTGAGTCCTTTGTCCTGTAAGTCACATTGTTTTCATCATTGCCAAGCACTGAATCACATATCTGACGGCTGACAGATAGGTACAATATTTGATTAACTCACCTGGAAACATAAATAAATTAGAGAAGGGCTGTCAAGGGAATCTGAATTCCTCTAGGCCTCCTCTAGAGGCTACTTGCCTACTGAATATTCAGGGAGAAAATTCAAAATCTAAGGATGGGTTGGTAGAGGAACATATGAAAATATGGCCTTTATCTCTGAAGCCTGTATTCCTAACCCACTACAAAATGTATACTGTGTATATTTTGAATTATTATCTATGAAAGCATGATGTGATTGCATTGTTCCATCTAAACTTTTATTCATGCTTCTTATCATTACTTTCGTGGAGATATGAGCAAGTCAGTTGCATTTATGTTAGGCAAATTTTATTCTCATGAAAAAGAGCATTAACTAGCTTAAAGAGGAATTGAAACTTTGCATCCTGACCTGAGATCACTGGGCATGGACACATATGATATCCCTTGGTGCAGTGGAAAGTGAATTGGATTATGGCTTGGGTTGTTGCTCTGACTCTGCTAATTACCTGTCTTGTGACTTTGGGCACGTAATTTTATCCTCCCTCTGGGCCTCTATTTACATTTTTGTAAAATGAATGTGGTACTTAATGAATTCTAAGGCTCCTTACATCCTCAGTATTCTATATTTGAAGGTCCCTTATAGACTCAGCATTCATTTGTCCTTTTCTTTCTCTCCTGCCTGCTCTGACTTCAATCTGAAAACAAACTTCCAAAGAGGTTAATTAGTAGCTAAACTTTCCTAATGAATAGGAGGGATGGCTTAGTTTCTTTGCTATTTGAAGAGAAACTGAAAGAATAACTGATAAATGTACCCCAGGAGAGAAGAGAAGAGAAATAATACAGATCATTTAGCTGATTACTCGGGGGGGAAGGACCCCCCTCCCAAACCTTAGAAATTCAAGCTGAAAAATGGTTAGGTGTCAGTAAGGAATGAAAAGTCTAGTGAAAGCAGTAAATGCCTCAGTAGACCTTCCTAATGGCTATTTTAGAAATCTCTCGTGTTACATTTCCTTTTATAAAATTCTTCACTAATGGAAGGAGTTGAAGATTTCTAATTTAGAAATATAGCAACTGGCGAAGGGATGGAAATTAACCATTTGCCATTTCTCTCAAGTAGCTTCAGAAGTCCAGGGGTTGTAACTCCAGCTCTAACACTTCTTAGCCATGTGACAATGGGCAAATGCTAAACTCTGAGCCTTCATTTTCTTTGTCTGTAAAATTGGGGTCATCATACCTGCTCTATTTCCTTAACATGATTGTTTTGACAATCTCAATAGGACTTTCCTGGCTTCCTTCAAGTCTTGACTAGAATCCTACCTTTTGCAAAAAGCCTTTCCTGATGTCCCTTAAAGCTAATGCCTTCCCTCTTTTGAGCTTCCAGTTTTATCCTGGATTGTTATCTTAAAAAAAAAAACAAAAACAACCCTTACCTTCCATCTTAGAATCAATATGGTAAGGGCTAGGCAGTGACTTGCCCAGGGAAGACAGCTGGGAAGTATCTAAGTTCAGATTTGAACCCAGGACCACTGTCTCTAGGCCTGGTTCTCAACCCACTGAGTCACCCAGATGCCCCCTATTTATCTCTTTTGTAAATAGTTCGTTGCATGTTTTTTTCTTCTCATTAGATTGTGAGCTCTTAGAGAGCAAGGGACTGTTTTTTTTTAAAATATTTTTTAATATCTTCAGTTTTTAGCACAGTGTCTGGCTCATAGCAGAAGTATAATAAATACTTGTTAATGTGTGATTTTTAGTGAAGGAAACTTCTGGTTTGGAAATTCCTTCTAAAAATGAAGATTGGCAACTCTAACCTTTGAGAATTGCTCGTAGTCACTAAGAGGTTAATTGAGTTGCCCATGGTCATACAGGCAGTATGTGTGAGAGGTAAGATTTGACCCGAGGTATTCCTAACTCAATTGGTAGACTTTTATCCATTGTACCATATTAATATGGGGGTAGATATAGTATTTTGTAACTATAATGAATCATTTATCTATTAAAAAGTATTCTTACATGAAAATTATGTTGCTTTTCATTAGTAGGTTTTATTTATTGAGTTGTATTTCTTTAGAATATAGAATGGTGGTATTGAGCCATCTCTGTCCTTTTAATCAGAAGCAGCTGTGACTCAGTGATTAAGAGCTCTGGGAATGGAGTCGGGCAGACATGAGTTTAAATCTAGCCTCAGACTCAACCTAGTTGTGTGACCCTGGGCAAGTCATTTAACCTCTGAATGTCAGACAAAATGATCCATTGGAGAAGGAAATGGCAAACCACTTCAGTATCTTTGCCAAGATAACCCTATGCATAGCAATGGACTATGGGGTCATAAAGAGTTAGACATGACTGAACAACAAGCCATTTTAATCAATTCCCCTGTGATACAGGGTGTACTTTGGGGTGATCATCCGAAGTCAAGATATGAGAAGTCTCTATGATTAATCAGAGTCCACAAGGATCAGATAGGAACAGTGTGTTGTGGAGAGAACTAGGGAAAGATCAAATGCCATTTCTATTAACAACCTTTTGACCTTGCAAAAGTCATTTCATCTTTTTTTGAACTCGGATTTTTATTTTTAAAATGAGTGGTTTGGATTTATTGACATGGAAAGTCCTCCCTTCCAAATTTAAATCTCTGAGTGCATGAATTGTGAGTTCTGAATTTTAGTTCTGACCCTGCTACTTACTGTAGGTTTCTGAGCAAATCATTCTTCCTTTTTGAGCTTCAGATTCCTTAACTAAATATATGATGAGACTGGACCAGATAATTGCTGAATTATTTACATTCATTAGTGTCATGTGTCTACCAGTTTCACAGTTGGAGGAGAAAGAGCTTTGAACTGAGCCCTGGATTCCTGGTTTCCCATTCGGATTTTATTTCACTAACTAACTGCGACCTGAGAAAATCCATTGACCCTCTCTAAACCTGCTTTTCCTCCTTGGTGAAATAAAGAATTGGACTATAGAAGCTGCCATCCTTATTCCTAAAGCACAAAGCAGTAATGGACCCTTTCTGCCAATGGGACATATGTTCCATTGTATTGAAGTATTAACTTTTCCCCAATCAATATAAATTGCAGTGAGATTGATTTCAGATCTCTACAGGAAAAACCTTGACCACAATGAGAGCTGTCCCCAAATGCAATGGCTTGTCTCAGGAGGTTATGAGTTACTATGAATTGAATTAGATGATTTCTGGGGTTCCTTCCAAGGTCTTGGTATTCCAAGACATTGCAAGTCTTCAGTTGAAGCCTTAAACTTCAGATTGGCTAAGTGGGATTTGGTCTTACATCTGCCAACACAAAGTACCCAAGTGTTGAACCTTAATGAATAATTAATGGTTTGCTCATGACCAGTTGAAATGATCAGTAATGCTTCTGAACCTTTTGCTGCCACCTTCAGCTGACCCCTTTCAGATCCTTCCAGTCAGATTATTTGTTGGGGGAGTCCTAGCCTTAGCTTCCCTGTGCCCATTCCCCTCTCCCTGTGCCAGGGATTGTCTGTGATAGCTTTTATGTGAAAGGTGATTCATAGAAATAAATTGCACTGTGTTTTCAGTTCGTGGCAGCCTGCCTCCACAACAGGTCTGCAAGGGGTTTTATAATAGCTTGAGAGCCACAGTGTCAGAATCAGGGACTTCAGCGACCAGGAGGCAGACAAATACCAAGAACAAATACACATGCAGCTGTTGGAATCTCTGGCTGGAGATGAGGACCAGCCAAATACCCACCTTTTTTTTCCCTTTTAAATCAATCAAAGGCTGAATAGAAAAGAGACTACTGGAAACCCACGGCTTATTTAGGATAAATCATCCCAGCTTGACCAGCTCAGTGCATTCACAACAGCCTCATGATTCCACTTAAGGGGGGCTTTCAGGGGTTGGCCAGGTGAGAGAAGGAAGAAGCAGGAAGTCTCGGTGGGAGGTGGAAGAATGGGTTAATGGTTGGGAAATGAGTGGCCCAGGGCCTGGTCCTGCTCCTCTCAGTAGGTCTGATCTCTCCAGACTTAACTCTGATAGTCTCCTCCAGCCCTCTCGCCACAGTCAAGTGGAATAACTTGTCCTCTCTTGTTCCCTTGATGCCTTCACCCACCTCTAAATCTTCGTTCCTCATGGCATCTACCTTCATTCCCATTTTGTCCTCTTAAGATTCTCTTTACCTTTATGGGTTCCACACATAATTCTATTTATTTATCATGTCTTTCCAGAGTCTTCTTCCTTTTCTTCCAGTTCATCCCAGTAGAAATATCGAGGCCTGCCTGCACCTGAGAGGCTTCTACATCACAAGCTACCAGTCAATCTGGGGGTGAGGGGAGGTGGAGAGCAACTGGGTGGCTCAGTGGATGGAGAGTCAGGCCCAGGGATGGGAGGTCCTGGATTCAAATCTGGCCTCAGATACTTCCTAGCTGTGTGACCCTGGGCCTGTCACTTAATCCCGATTGCCTAGCCCTGACCACTCTTCTAGATCCATAAGCAATACCCATGGAAGGTAAAGGTTTAAAAAAAAAATAGTGTCAACTGGGTCAGCTGCTCCTGGTTTGCCCTTCTAGCACCCCCATTATGGAGAGGCAAGAACCAAATGGAGCCAAATGGGTTATGGAAAGTCAAGGAGTAAGTCAGGAGAGAACATAGTAATAGAGATCTACGTTGAAAAGGAACTTAGAGGTTATCTAAGACAATTCCTCTCATTTTTTATGTGCGTGTGTGTGTGTGTTCAGTTATATTTGACTCGATAATTCTATTTGGGTTTTCCTTAGGAAGGATACTGGAGTAGTTCACCATTTCTCCAGCTTATTTTATAGATGAGGAAACTGAGGCAAACAGTGACTTGTCCAGGGTCACACAGTTGATAAGTATCTGATGCTGGATTTGAACTCAGGTCTTTTTCTGACTCCAGGTGCTCTTGTACCATCTAACTACTTATATATCTATTTTTTGATGAAAAAATGGAACTCTGAAGAGGGATTAAGTGATTTTCCCAGAATCGCACAGGTGGTAGGCATCTGAGGCACACTTTGAACCTATGTCCTCCAGCTAAAGCAAGGACTCTATGCTGTACCAAACTACTTCCTAAAAAACAAATAGACTGGGGGCAGCTGGGTGGCTCAGTGGATTGAGAGTCAGGCCCAGAGATGGGAGGTCCTGGGCTCACATGTGGCCTCAGATACTTCCTAGCTGTGTAACCCTGGGTAAGTCACAACCCCCATTGCCCAGATCTTCCCACTCTTCTGCCTTGGAGCCAATACACAGTATTCTAAGATGGAAGGTAAGTGTTTAAAAAAACAAATAGACTCAAAAGGCAAGAGATGTGTGAGGATATGGAAAAATAAGAGAGGCAACATGACTCAGATAGGAGGGTGTTGTTAGACTTGGCATCTGGCAAAACTGAGGTCATATTCTGCCTCAGAGATGTATTTAGCTCCAGGAACCTGGGAAAATCACTTAACCTATTTCAGCCTTAGTTTTCCAACCTGTGAAATGGAAGGAATAATAATATGAGCTTCACACGATTGTTACAATTATAAACTAAAATAATAATTTCCACATCTGTAAAACGAAGAGGGTTAGACTGAATCACCTCTGATGCCCCTGTTGGTTCTAAATCTATTATCTTGTGATGCTTGTAAAACACTGTGAAAGCTGGAAATGCTGTATGCATATTAATAAGATGGCACGTTGGTCTTCCAAGGCACAAAGTGGAAATCTTGCTTGTGGTCAGGCGAAGGGATCAAGAAAAAGGACTTTTAATCAGGCTTAATGTATGAAATGTTGTCATGATAAAGAAGAATTAATTTTGTTTTCCTTGGACCCAAAGAACAAAACTAGGAAAAGTGGGAAAAGAAAAAAGAGGAGTATATATTGACTTGAATTAAAGAATTTTCTAACTGCCCAATAAAGGAACAGGCTACCATGTTGAATAGTGTATTCCCTATTAGACGAAACATTTGACCAAAGGCTACATGACTACTGGTTAGGGGTATCATAAAGGAAATACCTTGCTGCCTTTCAGTCCTAAAATTCTAACACTCTGTCTAGTAGGGCTTGCTTGTCCAGAGAAGAGATAGAGGTGTAGATATTCATTGTGACTCCAGAGACTCCTCTTTTCAAAATTTCAAAGTTCAACATCAGAGTAGCAGAAAGGAATAATAAAATTTAAATACCAAAGAATTAGCCCTAGTCTACATTTAGAACAGAGCTTCATCTTCCTTGTGGAGTTGGGACTTTGTATGACTCCAGGATAGAGAACCTATCAGGAAGATATCAAGGAGAAAGGCAATGTGGTATAGTCAAATGATTGAGGTCAGGAATCCTATGAAGAAATCCTGGATCTATCATGGCCACCAATGTCATTTTGAGAAAATCACTTCATATATGATAAAAATGGTTATTTAATTTCAAGCAATTAATAAAGTATCCTTGGCCTTGGCCTCATAACTTGCACAAAATCCATTAGCAGTTCCTGTGGAACTTATTAATCTATGTGTTTGACTGTCCCATGCCAATATGTACCCAAATCCCAGTTCTGCCATGAGCGTTTTTTGTTTGACCAGACAAGCCCATGCCAGTGTACTTGATTTCTAGGCAGTAGCTTCTCATTTTCTAACTAATCATTGATCACTCATTGGGTCCATTAGAGGAAAAGGGATTGGACCTATGTTGTAAAAGACCTAATAATACAAACTTACTGTGTTATTAGAAAAAAAGCATAATAGGTCCCCATTTTCCCGCATATTCATAGCATATTAGAGACTACAGGAAACCAAATATTAGAACTGGAGTAGACATTAGCAATCAGCTAGTCCAAAATTTGTTTCATTCAATAGATTTGAAAACCGAGATCCAGAGAAAGCAAGACATTTTTCCAAGGGCACAGACTTAATGGAGCCATCTTTGGTTTTCCACATTACCATTATACAATCACTAGGAAACAATCAAATTGTCAAGCTTTTAGATATAGAATCACTTTAGAAATCAATTCTTGCTTCCCTTAAAGAGAAGTTGTGTCATGTCAGAGGTGGGAAGGGGAGAGAAACAACAAGGAAGGGGGCTGTCAGGATGAACTAGCTCAGGAAGTATAAACGACATCCCCATAGGGAATGGCTTGGTACCAGCCAGTAAGAGTTAGCAAACGCCCTCTCCAGTGGCATCTGGGTGAAGCCATCACTCTACTGAGAGCTAGGGGCTTATGCACAGCTGGGACCAGTGCCTAGAGAAATCAGTTGAGCACATGGAGACAGACACTTGAAGACCATATAGCTGGGAGGGGAGTGGTGCAGGGCGAGCTGGGAGAAGTCAAATCAAAAGAGAATTCAGAACTTATGAAATGGAGCTCTAGTTGGGGGATAGGCAGCACTAACCATGCCTACTGCATATTATAAGAGAGCAAAGTACAGTTCAGTCCTCTTACTGGTAACCTTATTTGACACTGCTCTTGCTGTCTCCAATCAGAATTAGATTCAAGGTCTCATGTAGAGAAGACCCCTCTCAACCTGACAATATAGTCTCAGCAAGATAAAAGCCCTAATAATAAAGCAGTTTAATTTAAAGTAAATTAAAGATTTATCATGAACCTACTATATGGGAATCCTGTGAAAGGAAAAAGATTTCAGTAAGCAGAAATGGGGTAGGTCGTCCATTCCAGGTGTGAAGAGGTATGGGAAGATAACGAAGAATAAGGGGAGAATTTAGGGGGCAGCATTCTATAAATGGGGACAGCTGATGAAAAAGAAGAGGCAGAACCTCCTTTGCAGCCTCTGATGCCATCATTCTCTTCTCCTTGATCCTCTGTTCTCACTAGCATTCTGCAACAATGGTCTTTCCTGATTCTCCTCCTACCTGTCTGACCATTCCTTTTCAGTCTCCTCAGCTTTGTTCCATTCCAATTGTTCCAAGTCATGCCCACTAAAGGTGGGTGTTCCCCAAGGCTTAGTGCTGAGCCCTCTTCTCTTCTGCCTTTATATTATGTTGTTTGGTGATCTCATCAGTTCCCATGGATACAGTGATCATTTCTGAGCTCATGATTCTCAGCTATTTATCCAACTCTAACCTCTCCCCTCAAATATAACTCTGGATTGATGATACTAATACCTGCGTATTTCCTGTCTTGAACTAGATGCCCTATAGACATCTTAAAGTCAGCATGTTCAAAAGTGAACTCATAACCCTTTCCCCAAAACCTTCCCGTCTTCCTAACTTATTCATCTTAAGAGAACAACCATTTCCCCAGTCATCCATGCTCACAACCAAGGTGTCATCTTCTACTCCTTACTGTTTATTACTCCACATATCCAATATAGTTCTAAGCCATATTGATTCTACTTTTGCAACATTTTTAATAACCCCTTCTCTCTGACATAGGCACCACCCTAGTTCATGTTCTCATCACTTCATGCCTAGATTTTTGCAAAACCCTTTATCTTCATTTCTCAAATCTTTCCCCACTCACATCTACCTCCTTTTGGCTATCAAATTGCTCCTATGAAAGCACATGTCTGATCATGACAACCTCTTAATAAACTTCAGTAGCTCCCTATGACTTCCAGAATCAAACTCGAGTTGGCTTTTAAAGACCTTCACAATCTGGCTCCTTCCTACCTTTTCAGCTTTCTTATACCTTACTCTTCTCTGTGTACTTTGTATTCCAGCAACAATGGTCTCCATGGTGTTTTTCTTTCCTTTTATAGATTTAAAAACCCTTACCTTCTGTCTTAGAATCAATACTAAGAATTAATTTCAAGACAGAAGAGTAATAAGGACCAAGCAATTGTCGTTAAGTGACTTATACAGGGTCACTTAGCTAAGAAGTATCTGAGATCAGATTTGAACCCAGGACCTCTGTCTCTAGGCTTGGTTCTGTATCCACTGAGCCAGTTGGCTGCTCCTATTCCATTCTGTTTTTCTCACAAGGTGCCCCAGCTCCCAATGCCATACATTTTCACTGTCTTATCTCCCATTCCTAAAATTCCCTCCAGCCTGTTCTCTGCCTCTTAGCTTCTCTGATTTCCTTCCATTGTCAACTCAATTCTCTCCCCTACAAAAATAACCTTTCCCAATTTATCTTAATGTTAGTGCCTTTCCTCTTTGGATTATCTCCAATTGTACATAGGTGTTTAAATGTGATCTCTATTAGGTTGTGAGTTCCATGAGGGCAGGGACTGCTCTTTGCCTTTCTCTGTATCTTCAGAGCTTAGTTCAGTGCCTAACATGAAGGTTCATAGCTTGAATTGAGAACAAAGAATCATAAGCCTAGAAGGGTCCCTCAAGACGATCCTGTTGAGTCCAATTTATTTCAGACAAAGAAACTGAGGTCTAGAGTAGTTGTCCCTTAACCAAAATCATAGTAAATGGCAGAGCTACAACTTGAACTCATTTCCTGTGATTCTTAGTTCAACATTCTTAGAATGTCATGGGAAATCACAAATAAGTCAATTTGGTCAGAACCTAGAATGCAAGAGGGGAAAGTAATATGAAATTAACTTGGAAAATGGGTTAAATGCTGACTGTGAAAGGCTTTTCATGACAAACAGGAGAGTTTGTTTCTTATCTAAAAGGAAGAAGGAGCCACTAAATTTTTTGAAGTAGGGGAGTGATGTAATCAGAACTATGCTCTAGGAAAATCACTTTAGCACATATGGAGGATGGATTGTAGAGGCAAGAGAATGAAGGCAGAAAGATCTATTACATTCTTCCAGGCAAGAAGGGATGAGATCCTGGACTATGGGAATGGATTGGAAAAGGATACAATGGATGCAAGGAAATACTGTGGAGGTTGAATCAGTAGGACTTAGTGAATGATGAGGTGTGTAGGGAGTGAAGAATCATTTTGAAAAAGCTTGACTGGAAGGAGAATAGTATCATAGTAATAAATAGACCTTTTAGTTAGATGTCTGCATGAGTGCTTTTGGACGACAGGTTCCTTGTTTTCATTGCTGCCTCTATCAATTCAGATGGACAAATGGAAGAATAACTCGAGAATTTTCTAACACCAAATAGAGGAGAATTATCCTAGATTCTAAAGAATTCAGTAATAGGAGTAGTGCTATTTATTTACTATCTGTAATGACTCAGAAGAAGAGGCCAATTGTGCATGAATCATATTCATGGATGATATCAGACTGGGCCATGTTACAAACACCATGAAGGATAACAAAAGAAATTCAACTTTTAGAAGTAGAGAAACAGGTGAAAGACTGTGAGAGAAATAGGTCCAAGGACATGAGAAAAAACTTAATTAGATAAAAGAGTCAGTTCCTATAGGGAATACTAAGTACTAATTATGGTATCAATGTGCCAAGAACTATAACTGCCAGTCAATAAACATTTTAAAGTACCTATTATGTACTAAACACACAACTTCAATTTTCTCCTTTGTAGAATGAAAGGACTGGACTATATTATCTCAAGTCTTTTCTAATTCTGATGCTCTACATATTAATATTATATCCTAAGATTACGCTTAGGCTAATTTTTTTAATGTTCTACAGTCGTTCCAATTAGTCTGAAGCCCCTTTCACCTCTTAACACATTATGTTCCCTCCTCATTTGTCTTCTTCCTTTCAGTTTCCCCTTTCTCCAAACCATCTTCTCAATTGATATTCTTAAAACAGAGATGTGGCTACATCCCTTCCCTACACAAACATCTTCTGTAGTGACTTAGAACCTCCAAGATATCCTCAGCCTGGCTTTTAAAGGTTTTCACAATCTGACTTTTATCTACTTTTAAAGACTTATTTCATATCACTTTTTAAAAAGCCTTTATCTTCTGTTTTTGAATGGATACTATTAGATCTAAGGCAGAAGAGCAGTAAGAGCTAGGCAATTGAGGTTAAGTGACTTACCAAGAATCACACAACTTGGAAACATCTGAGATCAGATTTGAACACAGGACCCCATCTCCATGCCTGGCCCTCTATCCACTGAGCCAACTAGCTGCCCCTATATCACTTTCCTTTATCATTTCACCTCGAGCTTTTAGGCAACAGGCAATATAGCTGTTCTTCCCTTTGTCTTTCATTCATCTTGGGACCCGGAGCCACCCAGATGCCATCAGGACTTTAAGGCCTTAGGAAGAGGGATATAACTACTCTATACATCTAGTTGAGATGAGAATCAACAATTCTAATCCTTCTGATGAAGAAGAGAGCCACCAGGCCTTATTTATCTACCCTGTCCCTTTGCCCCCAACACACCTGGGCATTGTAATGTACCCCAAAGACCCTCGGATCTTGCCATCTCACTTATTGCTGAATCTTTAGGAATTATTAGCCTTTCTATCCCTTTATATGTTGTCTTCCCCAATTAGAATGAGATCCATAAGAGCAAGGACTGCCTCACTTTTTCTATTTAGATCCTCATAATCTAGCACATAAATAAGTGCTTAATAAATGCTTAATATATGTGCTTAAGGAAGTGCTTTATAAATTTTTCATTCATTAACTCATTCATTCACATGTGCTTTCTTCTAGTCAAACCACCCTCCTAGCTATGTCTATAAAACATTCCATCTTCTACCCCCCTTGCCTTTGACCAGGTTCTCCTGCATGTATTGCATGCCCTTCCTTTTCATTTCACCCTTTGTGTTCAGGTGCCACCTTCTACAGACAGCTTTTTTCTGTTCTATATAGCTATATCTGGTTTATTGTTCTTTCACATATGCCCTTAATAGAATGTCAGCAGAGAATGTTTTGTTTTTGTCTCTGTTCCCAGGATCTAGCACAGTGTCTTGCATAGAGCAGGTACTCAACAAATGTTTGGTGACTCGAACTAAAATATTTTAACCTTCTTTGCTCTAAGATCCCTTCCATGTCCAACATAGTATATGCATTGTATGTCTCTTGCAGTTCTGATATTTCATGAATCTGAGAATGAGTCCCCAGAGAAGGGGACATCATGTCGATAAGATTTAGGGCATGACATC
The DNA here is from genome assembly GCF_027887165.1 of Monodelphis domestica. Lineage (NCBI taxonomy): Eukaryota > Metazoa > Chordata > Mammalia > Didelphimorphia > Didelphidae > Monodelphis > Monodelphis domestica. The sequence goes on from NC_077227.1 coordinate 354,468,635, forward strand.
CTCCAAGGCATTAAGGGAGCTGTACTTTGTGCAAAGTAGAAGAATGACACATAGAATAGCTTTGTATTGTCAGGCTTCTTAAGAGGTTCTAACCAGAAGAGGGGAAAGAAATTATTGAAAGTGGTTAAGGAAGTGTGTAACAAAGAATAATGGCTTGACACCATGGAAAGGAAATTGCAGGTTTGGACATTAAGAGCCTCCTTCCCACAGGAGACAGAGCAAGTGACACATTTTGCTGAAATATGTTGAAGTGGTTACAAGGAAGCAGGCAACCTGGAAGTCAATTAAAAAGACGTTAAAAGTTTGTTGTTTTCTTAAAGGGGAATTATTTTAGGTGAGAGGGTGATGTTGGGCAAGGAGAATCAGAGAAGATTCCATGATTGTTGATGACCATAGAAGAATGTCTAGCTAAATATTAAGGAAAAAGTATATATCTACCTGATTCATTATCATTATTTTTCTCACATAAGTCAGAACAACTTACATTTTGATATCACAAAGCATATTCCTTATACCGCCTTATCACTTAGTAGTAGAAGTTCTGTTATCACTGTTTTACAGATAGAGAAGACAATATTTCAGATTATACAAGAAATAAGTGGCTGTGGCCAGGACTAGAACTTTGTTCCCCTGACTCCCTAGTATATTTCCCACCATCACCACCACTGCTACTACTATCCAATGTTATTACCAACCGGCTGACATTCTTTCAGAGACTAGCAGAGAGCCCTGGACAAATCTGGTTCTTAATAAATATTTCTTGTTGCTGAAATAGGGCAATTATTTTCAAATATTCACAGACCTGTTGTGTGAAAAAAAGAACGACACCTGTTTTGTTTGGCTTCGGGGATAAAACAAAGAAATATTTTATGAAAGTTGACTTTGGTTCATGAGTTACAGACCTTCTTCCTTTTTTTAACATATGAGTAAAGTGAAACCTTAAGTTAAAAAATAAGGTAGCAAGTTACAAAGCTTGATTTGAACCCAAATATTTTGACTCATCATCTTCATCATCACTAATATATATTTCTTATTAGATACTAGGCACCATGCTAAGCACCTGGGAAGTAGGTGCTGTTATCACTCCCATTTTACAGATAAAGAAACTGAGCCAAACAGGTGTTAAGTGATTTGACTAGGGTCATATAGACTTGAACTCAGGTCTTCCTGACTCCAGGCCCAGTGTTCTATCCACTGTATCCCCTAGCTTGCCTAAATCCAACATTCCCAAAAGGTAATAATATATATATAATATATAAAATATATATAATAATAATATATAATAAGGAGAGAACTGGCCTACAAGTAAAAAAGACCTGGTTTCAAATCCTGAAACATATTCTCTGTGTGACTATGAATGAATAGATACACCTGAACCTTCTGAAAAAACTCTAAGACTAAATTGTACAGGCTGTATCAAGGTAGTTTGGATGTGGAAGTTCTTTCCTAAATAAAATCACAGAATCAGACTCAAAACAAGAAGAGAGCCGTCCAAAAGCCGAATAAGCTGCTTTATGACCCAGTGAGTTCCTTCTAGCAGGAAGTGTTTTAGCAAAGATGGAATTATTACTGATCAGGGTTGTTTTAGAGAGGACTCATCCACTGGATAAAGAGTCAAATTAAATGTCCTTTTAGTTCCCTTTCAGGGGTCACTCTCTAGGAGTCTACATTTCCAAGATGGTGTGCCCTGAAACTTGATTTAGTTTAATTTATTTTGTTTACCGTTCCTAGCAAGTAGTCTTAGCCTCAGGACTTTTGACAAGATAGCAACAAATTCCAGACCCATTATTCTCCCTAGTTTTCAGTGGGTTATCGAAAGTCTCACAGGTGGCTTTTGCAATTGGGTCATTTTCAGCCTAATGAAGTTCATTCAGCCTCAAGCTCTATGAGTTCAGGTGGATCATCTGCAGTATGTCCTTCCTTTGCCACATAAGGATGGGTTATATGGCACAGACTAGAGAGGGAAAAACAGAGGGAAAGAATGGAGAAAGGAGAAAAAGAGAAAGGAGGAATCCATAGTAATTGTCAGTCAACCAAGTATTTATGGACAGTCTTTTATGTGCCTACCTCAGGTGGTAGAGAAACCAAAAGATGTGATCTCTAGCCTCAGAAAGCTACTTGCCATTTGTCTCATCCTTCTCCTTTTAGTCATCATCCCTCATGTCTGTAAAATGAGGATAATAAACCTTGTACTAGCTATCTCACAGAGTTGTTGTGATGAAAGTGCTTGGTAAACCTTAAAGTGCTGCAGAAATGGGAGTCATTATATGGAACATGATGGAAAAGAAGTGCAGAGGAAAACTAACATGATGTATACAGCATGCTGGACTTGTCAGGAACACCTGCTTTCAAACACCTCCGCTATTACTTACTAACTCCAACACTTAGTACAGTACCTGGCATTTACCTGGCATATAGTAGGTATTAAATAAATGTCTACTGATTGGACAAGCCAAATACCCTCACTGAGCCTCCATTTCCTTTTCTGTAAAATCAGGACAATACCAGTAGTAATTACCTCCCAAAGTTGTTGTAAGATTCACAAGATATTATCTATATAAAATAATTTTAAAATGTTAAATCATTACATCAGTGTCATCTTTTATTATGTATTCCTTGCACATATGTCCTTTGTAAATGATTGTTGTATTATATTAAATACTTTAATTTAATTAGTAATAATAATAATAGCTAACATTTATATAATGTTATATATGGTTTGCAAAGAGCTTATGAATATTATCTTATTTGAGCCTCACAACAACTCTGAAATCTAAGTGCTCTTACTATCTTCATTTAGCAGGTAGAGATATTGAGACAAAGAAATATTAAGTCACTTGTCCAGGATCACATAGCTAACAAATATTTGCAACAGGATCAAAACTCCAGGTCTAGTGTTTTATCCATTGGGCCACCTCGTCATATAAAAATAATTTGATTCTCAGCTCAGTCCTATGAGGCAGATTATGCAGGCATAATTATCTTCATTTTTCAGATTGTAAGACTTAGACTCAAAGAATTTGAGTGACTTGCCCAGTCACACAATACATAGCATAGCTAGGCCCTGAATGCAGATCTTCAGAATCCAGATGTAGGATTTCTCAACCCTAAACTATATCTTCTAGTTAGAAAGTACAAATTAATATACACCAAATTCAGAAATCATTCAGCAAGCATCTATTGCAAAGCACTTGTCATGTGCCATGACTAGAAATACTAAGAAAGAGTAGTTTTTTTCTCCCTTAATGAATTCAGTGATAAAGAATAAAGTAAGCAGAGCCATGGAAACAGTATTCACAGTGACAACAACAATGTAAATGAAGAACAAAAACCATGAAACAATTGAAAGTGAATGTTGCAAAATTACAAAGAAAAGATGGGTTGCAAAAAAAATAAGAGGACATTTCCCCACAGGCTTTTACAGAGGTAAGATGTCCACACAAATGTAGAATCCTGTATATATTTTAGACCACTTCATCATATTGATCAGTTTTGCTGGTTCTTGACGTCATGGACTGTTTCACATTTTGTCTTTGCATATATAGCCTTAGCAAGATGCCTTGACTATAAAAGATGTTAGTTTATTTGAAATTGTCGTTTGAACCAAAAGATGAATAGATTTTCAAAAAGAAAAATGGAATGAAGGATCTAGGAAAGGACAAAATCAAAAGCATGTATGTTAAAAGCATAGGATATATTGTAGAAATGGTAAGTTACCCCCACAATACCAGAAGACAATGTAAATGTAGGAATTTATTGATATTTATCTGAAAATGCAGATTGGATACCTGAATGCCAGGATCAGGAGCTGTGATTTATTTAGCAGGAATAGGAGCCATCAGAAGATTTTTAATTTTATTTTTAATGTGATAGGCATAGGGGTTGTGTGGTGTGGTTTACATGATCTGAACTATACTTTGAAAAGTTTATCCTGGCAATATATGCAGGATAGAGTAAAGGGCAAGAAACTTGAAAAAGGGAGACCCGCTAAGAGACTACTATAAGAAATGATTCAGGCAGTGCAAAACAGATTATTATATTTAAATGATTAATATGATGAATATTAAATTATCATATATAAACATTAAATATGTGGTACATACAAGAAATGGCCTTCATAAGAGGGAGAAGTCTTATTGGATTGGAGTGGTCTGGAAAAAATAATGGAAACGGAGGATTTGTGACTTGTCCTTGAATGATGGTTAGGATTCTAAAAGGCAGGGAGGGAAAACATTGCAATTTGGATAAATGGTGTGAGCAAAAATATGAATGACCTTTGGTCAGGCAAAGGATATAGTAGAAAAATGAAGTTGAAGAGACTAAGGTTAGAGGGTATCCTATGTCTAAAAGTGCCAAAGACAGTTACTGAAACTTGATTTCATTCTCCTCATAATCTGCTTGCCAATTTAATGCTCTTTCCATTTTACATCATGCCTTATTATTTTCTTAACCAAGTTTTCATGATTCTAAAGAATATTCCCTCATCCTTTCTTGGAAATTAGTGGCAGCATAGTATATACCTTGCATTTACAGTCTCAGGAATGAACCCAGGACCAAATAAGATACCATATAAAGCATGAGGCCAAAGATCTTTAGAAGCAGTAGAAAGGTCAGTGTGTTCTGAGACTGATGACATGAGTTTGAAACCTGGTTCTGCTACATATTTATCTATGAGATAATGTGCAAGTCACTTAAACTGTCTGGGCCTCGGTTTTTCAGTTTTTCATTTTCTTGAAAAGAAGGAAAGAAGACTTGGTGATTTCTGAGGTCCCTTGTCCATCTACTTACCATTTCTTAAGCTAGAGTTCTAAATTTCTAATTCAACTTTTATATATATTTTATATGTATGTATTTATTTGAACTTCTATATCGATAGATAGATAGATAGATAGATAGATAGATAGATAGATAGATAGATAGATAGATTTTTTTTTTTTTTGCTAGAGGAGCATCAGAGTATAGAATAGAAAGCTAGCCTTAGAATCCAGAACCTGAGTGGTTCAAGTTTGGCCTCTAACATACTGATTTTGCAGCATCAGGCCAGTTCTGTAACCAATTAGTATCCCAGATAACTCTAATAGTATAAGAGTGGATTTTGGTCCACATTTGGGGAGGCATTATTTTTCCATTAGAGTTCACTATGCCAATGCAATTATGGGTCCAATTAAGAAAAAATGCTTAATGCACTAATGTTCATTTAATTTGAATTTACATTAATGTATAAATGTCAAAGCACACACCTTTCTTTCCATTTAAAAGAGTATAAGCTTATGAAGATGTATATGGTTGCATGTTATCATCTATTACCATTACTCTTTTATGTAGTCTTGCTTGATGATTTTCAGAGATTGTACATTTGGGGGTGTAATTGTGATTTACATGCAGATTGCATGCTGTGTTGAAACAAAATTGATCAGTAAAAATGTGTATCATTTAGAATCATAGTATGTTAGAGGTTGAAGAAAATATAGAATATATATGTTAGAACTGGAAGACATCTTAAAAATCATCTAGTGATGTGGCGAAGTAGGGGCATTAATTCATTGCTGGTGGAGTTGTGAATTGATCCAACCATTCTGGAGAGCAATTTGGAACTATGCCCAAAGGGCTTTAAATGACTGCCTGCCCTTTGATCCAGCCATAGCACTGCTGGGTTTATACCCCAAAGAGATAATAAGGAAAAAGACTTGTTCAAGAATATTCATAGCTGTGCTCTTTGTGGTGGCCAAAAATTGGAAAATGAGGGAATGCCCTTCAGTTGGGGAATGGCTGAACAAATTGTGTATCTGTTGGTGATGGAATACATATTGTGCTAAAAGGAATAATAAAGTGGAGGAATTCCATGGAGACTGGAACAAACTCCAGGATGTGATGCAGAGTGAGAGGAGCAGAACCAGGAGAACAGAGACTGATACACTGTGGTACAATCGAACATAATGGACTTCTCCATTAAAGGCAATGCAATGTCCCTGAACAATCTGCAGGGATCTATGAGAAAAAACACTATCCTCAAGCAGAGGACAAACTGTGAGAGTAAAGACACCGAGGAAAAGCAACTGCTTGACTACAGAGGTTGAGGGGACATGATCGAGGAGAGACGCTAAATGAGCACCCTAATGCAAATACCAACAACAAGGAAATGGGTTCAGAGCAAGGACACATGTGATACCCAGTGGAATCGCATGTTGGCTATGGGAGGGGTGGTGGGAGGGGGGGAGGAAAAGAAAATGATCTTTGTCTCCAATGAATAATGTTTGGAAATGACCAAATAAAATAATGTTTAAAAAAAATCATCTAGTTCAATCCTTTCATTTCATAGATGGGGAAAGTGAGGTCCAGGATGGGAAAGTGATTTTCCCAAATTCAAAAAAGACTGATAAGAGAGCCAGAATTTGATTCCCAGTCTTCTTGCATCAAATCTAGGGTTCTTTTCATCTAGTACACCATGGAAGTCCAATACTATGTAGCCAATGTTAAGATTAAAATTTTTAGTTTCTCTGCTAAAAGTATTATATTTTTATGAGACTTATTAAAGATTAAGAATTAAAGAAAATAAAAAATAAGAAAGCACATGGCTAAGAAGGCTGAAAGGCCCATTCAATTTCACTCACTACATCTTGGGAGACCCATGTGATTGGAAGCGGAAGCAGGAAGAGAGCCCAAAGTAGGAGAAGAGTCAGTCTAAATACAATATCTGTTCTCGGCCCAGGTGGAAATTCAGGTGAAGTTACAAGTAATTTCAGGAAGTGACCACAAGGACTTCTGGGAATTGAAGTCCGGGGTCCAAATCTCCATTTTTACATTTCCCTGTATGATCCTTGTTGGGAAAGATTTTCCCCAAAAGGATCATGAAAACATAATCAACTTAAAGATTACAATAATTTTGAGGATAAGAGGAAAAAAAAACAAAGCCAATAATTGCTAGACGCATTGACAAAAAGCCAGTTAGGGGGTAGTCCCCTTTGGCATAAAAGTATACATACAAATAAATGTTATAAATGTTCAATCAACCACACCCAAAGATCATTCTTGATCTTTTTGTGCAGCTTGTGATCTGGAGGCATCTTCATGTCTTCTCCAAATGGTTCAGTTTCTGGATTCAGAGAGGTAGCATCTTTCTTAACCTAGAATTCTTCTTAAAAGGAATTTAAACTTTGCAATTTAAAATAATAATATTTTTTACATTTCCTCGTGAAGAGGGTGATTGAAAAACACAGGATCACTTAGGGATGCATGACTGAGTTATGAGGTATATGAATCAATCGGCAAGAGAAATTAAAAAGACATCAGAAAAATCCAAATAAAAAAGAAAATTACTGGATGAAAATATAGACTATCAAAAGTCTTACATGTAAAAATTCTAAGTAAAAGAAAAATAAATCTATAACAGGTCCTTCAATCAGGGCCCAATTAAAATGATCTAAGCAAGTAAGCATTTACCCAGTGTAGCCAGGACTACAGAAAGTTTGCCACACTATGAAAGACAGAAAAGGGACTAGATTATAGGAGCCAGGTTAGGAGCCAAATTTGAGATACCTGGTAGAATGTGGCTCAGAGGAAGACCTGCCTTTAACACATGTTAAACAGCCACAACCTCTAACCCCAAACAAGTTCAAGTCCTCTTGTCTTGGCTCAAAATTACATCAATCCCACCAGGATTTGTTGGTCTCTTTTTTGTATTCTCCTGTCCTGGAATTAGACAGAATCATTAAACAAAGTCCCTTAAAAATTTTTTTAAGCAATCAAGGGCATCATTTTTATAGTCTAAAGCTTTTGGGGCATGCATTAATATTAGAACAAATGTATTTTAAAACATATTACTGCAAAATAAAAAAATTAAAGAAAATCTTAATACTGGTGACATGTATGTGCTTCAAATATAAAAATGAGAGAAAAAATTAAAAAACAGAAATAGTATTTTGCACATGCAAGAAAAATATAATAAAAAATTTTTTAATTCAAAAATATAGCTTATAATCATTGACACACTGTGTCAGCTAAGAAAATATAGAATGCAAGGCTTTCTCACCAAAAATGAGATCCATTTCCTCTTCATATCTGGCCATGATCCACTGGAGTATAAGCAAATGAATTGAACAGTAGTATAAATATGTAGTTATCAATATCCCCAAAATTCTCAATAGTTCCGTTAATTACAATAACAAACAAACCCACTATCATATTTCACATAAGTTGCTATATGGCATTTTTAAAAGCCTATGAACTGATGGATATTTGTCACAATTTTTTACAATCATAGCAAATCATTTAACCTTGGTAAACATATTTTTCAACAAAGTAAAACTCATTTTGGGTTTAGAACATCATCAAGAAATCTAGATTTTCTGGTGGAAGTAAAATGAGCTGAAGAGTATAATTGAGAGATTCTCCCTTTTTTTCCCCTTTGGGAGGCTTCTAGAGGTACATGCCCTGGAATTAACTGACCAGCTTCTATTCACATTTTTATAAATGCTAGAGGGTGGGGGTTATAATTGCATTTCACTTCAGCTATTAGAATGGGCCTTACTTCGTGGTAGGGGCAGAGAAAATGACCAGAGATTATTAAGAAAAATTCTAAGAATCATGTCTAAAGAACCCTTAAAATCAGTTTGAGTTAATTAGCTTTTTAAATTCTCCAAAGGTTGTTGTAGCACTTTTCTGATGGAGTCCATCTATCCTCTATGTGACAATTTACAAAGTCAAAAATAGAAAAACTATTTTTTATATGGGCTTACACAGTAATGTTTATTCAGTATAGTTATAGAGGAAAAGTAACAGAATATAACAGTACTTAAAACCCAGTACATTAAACTGATTCAGTGTAACAGAATAGTATTGAATGAAGTAATATATGAACTTAAAATCATAAAGTTAAACCTTAAACAAAACAATCAGTAAAATGCAATAGAATACAGAGATTTTATAAAACATTGGAGTGTGAAATGCCTTAAAAATATAACCTCCTATCGCTTTAAAGTTCCTTGGGTTTTTTATCCATTTAGATGCCTACTGTCGGAAGGCAGAAGATTGGTAATGGTTAGGCAATGGAGGTTAAATGACCTGTCCAGGGTCATACCGCCAGGAAGTGTCTGAGGCCAGATTTCAACCAAGGACCTCCCATCGCTAGGTCTGTCTCTCAATTCACTGAGCCACCCAGCTGCCCCCCCCCAAAAAAAATTGGCTAAAGAGTTGCAGGGAGCTGAATTTTCCCCCTGATGCTCAGGTGAGGTAAATGAAAGAATATAGTCAAAAGATATCCTCTTAAAGTAGCCATGCTTTAAGTTTCTGTTTGGAAAAGCCTCTTCCTTCTTTTCTTTCTTACTCCCTCCCTGTGATCCCCTGCCCCCAGTCCACGTGGAGGCTAATCGTAGCCTAAAGGAAAATTATCCCCGTTTTTTTACCAGCTGGTTTTTTGATCCTAAAGAGATTGGGTCTGCTACCAGCAGCCTGGGTGAGCAAGAGAGAGACCACTGGGGTCGGCAGAGCCAGGACAGGAACGCAGGCAATCAGGGCTGGGAGCTAGGAGCCGGAGCAAGAACGCAGGCAAGCAGGGCTGAGCCGAGGTGTCTGGATTGAAGGCAGGAGTGAGATAAGTCAAGAGGCTTGCTAAAAAGGCTTGGAGAAATGTGGCTTAGAAATCATTATCTAGTCTATCTTTTTTTAATTGAGAGTCTTTTGTCCCTTCGTGGTCACCAACTGTTAGGATTAAAAATTTTTGTTTCTCTGCTAAATGTATTACATTTTTATGAGGTTTATTAAAGATTAAGAATTAAAGAAAATAAAAAATAAGAAAGCACGTGACTAGGAGGGCCGGAAGGCCCATTCAATTTCACTCACTATATCTTGGGAGACCTGTGTGCTTGGAAGTGGAAGCAGGAAGAGAGCCCAAAGTAGGAGGAGAGTCAGTCTAAATACAATTTCTGTTCTCGGCCCAGGTGGGAATTCAGGTGAGGTTACAAGTGATTTCAGGAAGTGACCACAAGGACTTCTGGGAATTGAAGTCTGGGGTTCAAATCTCCATTTTGACATTAACAGGTATCCATCCCTGTGTGAATGTATTTGCCCCCAGTTAATAAAAAATCACTTACACAAAGCATTACACTCTACAATCATGCTGATTATAGCTGTGCTATTATGGTGTTATTTTGTCTATTCGTCTATCATAACTTCAGTATTTTGTGTCTCTGGGTCTTACAGTTCTGATAGGAAGCATAATCAACAAATTAATTTTGAACTTTGAAGTCAGAAACTTCACGAAATAGTGACCAAAACATTTATTATTGTACGATCACTGAGATATTCCTGCTTCCTCAGACAATTAAGAAGACAGTCTCTGGAAGTTAGCACTCATCACAGAAACTCTCATCAAGAAATGGAGAATCATCCATTTTAAGCTTTGTAAAAATTCATTCCAGAAACACCCACGGAATTAAATTGATATTGAAAGAAACGTTTCTACAGACATGAGGATGATCAGGGTAAAACTAGACTTGTTAAGCTGAGAGATCTGAAGATAATGAAGTTCCAAAGAGCTCATGATACTAAACAGTGAAAACCAGCAAAATGATTATATAGGATGGTGTTTGAGGGAGGAGGGATGGGAAGTTATGTTCTAAGGATTCAGAAAATCTGCATTTTCTATGTCTGATTGTGTGACTTCCCATTTATATTGTGAGTAGCTGTGGGACATATTTAAGGTCCTACCCCTACCTAAGTCTTGGTTTCTTGCCTATAAAAGGATGGGAGTAAATTAACCCTTCCAGCCCTACAGTAATATTTTGTAACTGAATGGTTGAAAGACTTCAGATACAGGTACTCCTGATATGAATATAGATCATAATTCATTTCTGCCTTCTTATCCACTGAAATGGTTGTCATTCCATAAATTTTCCACAAAAGACCTCCCCAACACATTGGAGGTAATCTTACATGTCTTTATTCTTTTGTGGATCCAAGTATTACACTTCATCTATCTGTCATCTCCTACTACATGATGAGACCACCTCTTTATTCCTCACTATGAATATCCTTGATGATATATTTTGCCTCATTACTTTTTGGTGAAATGTTAGAATCTACTCACTCTTAAAATTGCCTTTTGGGTCACTGGCAAGTTTAATGCTTCTGATATTGTGATGTTCCATGATTAAACACTATATAGCACCACTGGGAGAAAACTGGTGTTAAAAAAGATGGGCTTTTGTGGTAGAGAGCGGCTTGGGATCTTTTGAAAGTACTGCATAATTTCCCAAATGTGATCCAGCTTGATCTCTTCCACCTACTCATAGCTCCTATTGGGTCAAATATCTCTTAAAAATAATTAGTTTCTCCTCCATAAAAGTTGTTGGAAGACCATCATGCCAACATGTATTTAGGAGAGTTGACTTTTAATAATGTTTGAATTAAAATCCTGTCCCAATTGATAAGACTTCCGGGAGTCTTGCTTTATAAGTAATCAAAATAAGGAATACCTTTTTAAAAATTCAACAGATGTGATTTTAAAATATCTCTGAAGTTAAAAAACAGATTCTGAATTTCTTTTATAAATAATATCTACATAAATATAAAAGATCACACCATAATAATAGAAGAGAATGAGCTATCTTTCACAGCAGTGGCTAAGGGGGAAAATTTACCCAAAATAGACTTTACAAAGGAAAAATATTATTCCACTTCAAGCAAATTCAAAAGATTTTGCATGAACCAAATCAATTTAGCTAGGCAAAAAGGAAAAGTGTTGATTGAAAAATATCTTTGAATCAAATCTTTCTGTTAGAGGTCTGATATCCAAGAAAACGAATATAAATATATGACTCAGAATCATTCTACAGTAAAAAAAAAAAGTGGTCAAAGGATCTGACTAAATTATTCTGAACAAAGGAATTGTAGGTTATTGACAACCATATGAAAGATTGTTCCAAAGCACTAATGGTAAAAACAAATGCAAATCAAAACAGCTGAGTTTTCACCTTACGTCTAGAAAATTGTAAAGATGACAAAAGATAGAAATGCACAATGCTAGAAAGTCTACTGGGAGATAAGTAACCTAGTATATTATTGATGAACATGGTCCAGCCAGGCTGGAAAGGAATTTGGAATTTTGCTAACAAAAAGCAATTAAATGTTCATATCTGTCAGAGGCAGCTCTAATACTAAACCTCTCTGAGTTCAGATTTCATTTGGGAACAAAACGAGGTCCTTATTTTGAGCAGTTAACAAACAGAGGTTTACTTTGCTCTAGCATTATACAAGCATATGAAACAAGGCTTTAGTGGCAATTAGCTTCTTTGTAGGTGACCCAACATCAACCCCCCCCCCACGTTGTGTCCTAGAACCAGGAAATAGCAAGGATTATGTGACTTTCTTGGTCCCCAGGAATAAACACAGTCTGAAAGACCCACCTGCTAATGACTGGTCTATTTACTTCCTTTAGCTGACAATAAAGCTGCTTTGTATTTTAGGGAAACATTAGGGAAGGAGAAGGAACCTAAGCTTCTATACTTTTAGGTAGGGAAAGAAGGAAAGCCTTGGTAAATATTATTCCTATCACAATACCCTTGGATCCAGAGATGTCACTGCTAGGCTTATACCCCAGGAAGGTCAAATCTTGAAAGAAATGTCTCATAGCAAAATAGTTGTTACACTTCACTCGAAAAATATATTCTACTTTTTATAATAATAAAGAACAAAAAACAAAGTAGTTGGCCTTCAAGCATATTGTGGTATCTGAATGCAATGGAATATTATTCTACCATGAGAAATTGCTTAATATGAAGAATTCAGAGATGCATGTGAAAATACTCTTGAACTAAAACATTAAATTAAGCAGAACCAGAAAATAAAACAAAATGACTACAACAACATAAATTGAAAGATGGATAAAAAATATTCCATTGGGGAAAAGAGATTAAACAATTAGAGGATGTTTCAAGAAGGCAGATTCTGTCCTTATAATTAGTCCTGACCAATAATGGAACTGACTGAATCTGGAGATTTTGAGTTTTTTTATGCCTCAAAAGATTCAGGCTGAGGTTTATCATTCTATGCATCGGGCAGAATGTTGCACTAAATCATGTCTAAGATTTTAAGATGCTATTGTTAATATTCTAAGGCTCAATGAATATGAGAATTTTCCCCATGTTTGTCTTAGCCACTAATGCTATGGTTTCCATAGATATTTTCTCTTTTCATACTGGTACAATCTGTAACATGCCCCTTTATTTATTGGATTTATGAAGTTGTTTTCTGCTCCCATGTCCACTTTTCTGTGACTTCAGAATAGAGCAACATTATTTTGATTACTGCAAGATTTGCTATATCTCTTTTTGTTGTAATAGACTGTCTCTAGCAAAACAGGAGAAATCATTTTTATTAGACTTTGTTTCCTCTGAAGGTGGTGTGATATGGTTGACAGAAAGCCTGGCTTGAAGCCAGTATGACTTAGGTTCAAGGCTTGCCTCTGACCCATGCTTTCTCTGTAATCTGGGTAAATCTCTTATCTCCTCTCTGTTCTGGGCAACTTTCTAAAACTATGGGCTGCAAAGAAGGTTTCAACCTGCCTCAGTAGAGGGAGTTTACTGCATAATTTCTGTCCAGAATTTCTAAAGAAAATTTACAAAATGTATATAAAAACCTAAGGAAGCTTTCCTGGCTCACCCCAGAACCCTATTTACCCTTGGCTTTTCTGCTTCATGGATTCCTTTCAGTCTGAGAACCTTTTAAGTGCCTGCTATGGACTGAAAACAGGGCTGTGGATACAAAAGAAAGAATGAAACAATTTCCACTCTCAGGAAGCTTACTTTCTAACAATGAAGACAAGTACATATTTAAACATTTATAGAATAAATCTAATGAGAATAAACACAACTAAATGCAAGATAACAATAGTGAGCATTTGCATTATGGTTTGTGAAATACTTTACATGTGTTGTCTCGATCGCTCTGCATACCATTAGGAAGGGAGATGTGTTAAGAAAGGCTTGAGCTGTTTCCTAGAGGAAGAAGGATTCTGCAAGGGGGAAGTGAGAAAGCAATTCATTCCATTCATGGGAGATGGCCAGTGCAAAGGTACAGAGACAGAAGATAAAGCCCAACTCACATGCCAAACTCTAGGGAGTTTTTCCTAATCCTGGTCACGTCTTTTCAAAATCCTTTGTTTTTACCTCTTTAATGCAATTATCCTTTATTAACTAGGCATATTTTAGTTGTCTGGGTATATATCCCAACCTGAAAAAATTTAACATAAGCTGAGAGACTGCCTTATTTAAATTGAATATTTACGCTGGCCCTGCCCAAAGCTGACCAAAAAAAAAAAAGGTAAACTAAATTAAATTGCACATGTAGTTTAAAACAAGCAAGCAAACCTCTCTTCACTCTGAAGTTTTCCTGAATCATCCCAGGTGTTAGTGAGTTAGTGTCCTCTTCCTCCTCAAAATAACTTATATTTATTCAACATATGCACGTTATTTGTTGTCTTACACAGTAGAGTATAAGCAAGGGCTTTTGTTTTTGTCTTTGTATTTTCAGGGCCTTTAACATTTTAGACAGGTAATAAATATTTGTTCAATTGAATTGAATTGTATTCCCTATTTGAAATTGAGAGAACTTTATTTGGTAAGGGACTCAGAGTAATTCTGGAGCTGAAAGAGCTCATCAAGCCTGTTCTTGAAAACCACTCCTGAAAGTGAATCTGCCATCTCCTGGGGACAGCCTATTCTGCTTTTGGAGAGATCTAATTGTTAGAAAGGTTTTTGTTTCCCTGCTTCCCCCGCCCCAATTTAAGCCTAAATTTGCCTCTGCAGCTTCCACCCACTACTCCAAGTTCTTCCCCATGGGGCTGAACTGAATGAGTCTAATCCTTCTTCTACCTCATAGACCTTCACATGATCATAACTATCATGTCTCACCCATGTCTTCTCTTCTTTAAATTCATCTCCAAGCTAAATATTGCCATTTCCTTTAACCGCCCTGCTTATGATACAGACTCAAGGTCCTTCTTCATTTTGGTTGCCCTCTTCTGAACATACTGTAGCAGTCAATTCTTTCCTAAACTGTGGTGCCCAGAAAGGATCACAATATTCCAATCTAATCATATCAGTAAAAAGTTTGATAGGACTATTACTTCCTTATTTCTGGAAGCAATGCCTTTCTTGTTCAATCGTTTTCAGTCATGCCTGACTCTTCATAACCCTATTTAGGGTTTTCTTAGCAAAGATCCTGGAGTTGTTTGCCATTTCCTTCTCCAACTCATTTTACAGATGAGCAAATTGAGACAAACAAGGTAAAGTGACCTGCCCAGGGTCACTTTAGTGTCTAGTAAATAGCTAGTAAATGTCTGAGGCCAGATTTGAATTGAGGGGAAAAAAAAGAATCTTCCTGATTTCAAGCCCAGCACTGTCTACTGTGCCTCCTAGCTCTCCAATGCCTCTCTTAATGTAGCCCAAAATCTGACTTTTTTTGGCTGTCACATATTACTGACTCATATGGAGCCTTCAGTCGATTAAAACCTCTAGATCTTTTTTTTTTAATGACTCTCTAGCCAAGTTTCCTCTTCCTCATCTAATACTTGTAAAATTTACTTTTTAACTCAAGTTTAAAACTTTACATTTGTCTTCACTGAATTCCATATTATTAAATTTAGTGAACTGCTCTAGGTTTCAGGTCAATTAGTGTAAACCACATTTAATAAACTTTGCTTCACCTACTACCTTTTATGTACATGAAGTCTATTCATTCCTCAGGCCTCAGCTCTTGTCCTTCCTCTTCTGGAGGTCTTTCTTGAGAGCTTCAGGTCACAGGGATCTCCTCTATCTCTGAATTTCTCTAACTATTGTTTTGTTATGGCATCAGGTGGTTCAATGGTACCTTATATTGAGTGAATGTCACTGTTGTATACAACTGAGCCTTGAAGGATGAATAATTCATCTTTATACTTGACCACTTTTCACAAGTGATCAGTAAAAATTACAACCTTTCTAGGGCTTTCCATCTTGTATTATTCTTGTCTGTATCTTATTATAGATTGTCCTTGGAAGATTTACTTAATGTGATATAGTATGTGATTTTAATATAAATTTTACCCACTTGTTCCATTTGAAAACCCATCTTTGGTATCAGCCCCACTCTTTGACCGTCTGTCATGCTAGTGCCCTAGTGTATGGAAGAGACTGGCAGAAGTCCTCAATGTGGTGGGTAGTATGGCAAAAAGACAGGACTTGGACCTGGATTGAGGTTAAGCCTGTCCAACTGGAGAGTCCCAGGAAGAGGCGCAAAAACTGGCTTTATAGGAGAAGGGACAGGAAGTTCATGTTCTCTCTTGATGAACACTTGTCACTCTCTCTCTCCTTTCTCTGGAGCATTTAACACTTGGCATAAACTGTGTTATCTTCTGACCAGCTTCTTGTGCCTATGCAGCCATGGTGCTTGGAGCTCAAGCCAGGACAGTATAAAAGCAGTCTTTAGTTAGCATGGCCAGTTGCGCTCTCTCACTCACTCCCTGTCTCCCTCTTTCTCTTTCTCTGTCTCTCTCTCTCTCTTTCTCTCCCTTTTTTTCTCCCTCTCCCTCCCTCTCTCTCACCTTTACTAATAAATAATAATAAATTAACATACATCTCCAAAGAATTTTAATCATAAAAAGAGGACTTCTGGAACTTTTTTAAAAAACCTTACTTTCCATCTTAGAGTCAGTACTAAGTATTGGTTTCAAGGCAGAAGAGTAGTAAGGACCAGGTAATAGGGATTGTTTAAGTGACTTGCCTTTAGTGAACTGCTCTAGGTTTCAGGTCAATTAGTGTAAACCACATTTAATAAACTTTGCTTCACCTACTACCTTTTATGTACATGAAGTACACACAGCTCAGAAGTCCAGGTATGAACCCAGGATCTCCCCTCTCTAGACCTGGCTCTATGCAGTAAGCCACCTAGCTGCCCCCTTCTTCTGGACCTTTTAATAATTTATGGGTATCAGAGCAGTACTTGAACTGACCATTCATAATGCCTTACTCACTGCATAGTTCCTTACTTCAGTTTGAGTCATATGTGACCTTAAATGGTCTACTTCTTATGGTCAAGACACTGTTGTTAGCATAAGTGAAACCAAATAGGGGGAGCAGTGGACAGAACACTCAGCCTATAGTCAGAAAGACCCTACTTCAAATTCTGACCCAGATATTTATGAGCTATGTGAATCTGAGCAATTCCCTCAACCTCCGCCTGCCTCAGTTTCCTCAACTAAAATATAGGGATCATAATAGTACTTTCTTCACAAGGTTAATATAAGGATCAAATTAATATATGTAAACTTTTTGCAAATTTCAAAGATATATGTTAATTTCAGGTATTCTTATTTTATTATAAGTTTTACAAAGCCACATTGATCCTTTGATTTCAAAGGGAGAAGAGAAAATAATGAGAAAACTTTCATAATTGTTTCCACTACTGTAGAATGATGCCAGATGGTCAGGTATCATTTCTTCCTTTTCCTACATGGAGTAATTGCAGATTAGTAACAAATAGTTCACTATGAAATATCAAATCACATAGTGAATATGATAAACTATAAGAATACAGAGAAAGGACAGATGATTGTGAACTATATTAGTTAGAGAAGGCTTCCCCATGTAAATGGACCATTAAGAAATTATGACATTTAAATATATAGGATAGAAGTATTACTGGGGAGACAAAATTAAAAATGAGAAATAATGAAATGCTGAAATATAAATGGCAACATTACATTGGGGAAGAGTACTCACTACATTTAGACAGACGAGTGGTGAGTAAATCCTGGCTCTCCCATGTATATAAAGATTGAGCTATTTCTCCTGAAGTAATTACTCCCCCTCTCTCATCTTGTTTCATGTTTTGTAAGATAATGGAATTAGACTAGAACTCTCTAAGGTATCCTGCAGCTCTAACATTTTGTGATCTATATTCTCAGGTTGCTTATAAGCCAAACATTTTATGATGTAAGATCTATGAGCTCGTGGGAAAAAGTAACTTTAAAAATGGAAGGGCAATTCAAATAATTTAAATAAACAAACACTTTTTATTCATCTCAATGTACTTAAGGAGATATTGTACATTTGTGATTTTATCACTATAATGCTTTCATAGCTTTCCATGCTGTATGACTGGCCTTTCTTTCTGTCAGTTTTGTAAGCAGTTTTACCCAATATGTCAGAGGTCTTCCTCTGATGCCTTATTATAATATGGAAGTAACTTTTCAAAGTGTATGCCTATGGAGCACTTTCAAGTTGGAAAGACTTTGAGTAAGATGATAGATGGTATACCTCTTATCCAAGGACTAGTTTATCAGAATATAGAGATGCATAGCACTAAAAAGCTTGGCTACCAGATAATTAATTCCTTTTGCTTATGGAAATCCAGGAAATGGACAACACCACAAAATCATTAGCCCTGTTACAAGAAGCACAAAAACAAAATATCATGAGTTCCCTTTCCTTGAGGGCCTTATAATCAAATAAGATAGTTATAATGCAAATTAGAACTTTACAATTTCATAGGGAATATATGAAATACCACATAAGATTTGAGGATAGAAATCTCATTTCTGACTAGAAAGTTCAGACAATGATCTATGAAGAAGAGAACATGATAGAGTAGAAAAAATCAGTAACTGGAGTCAGAGGGGCTTAAATCCCACCCTTGACACTCACTACCTGTGTGATCTTGTGAAAGTCATTTACCTTCTTGGGCCTTAGGTATCTCATTCATAAAATGAGGAAGTTGGCCTAGAAAATCTCTAGGATCTCTTCCAGATCTAGACCTATGAACCCAAGGAGTCTTACCACAGTCTCAAAACAAGTAGCATTTCAAAACATAGAAATATAAGTTGAATGGAGGAGCCATTGCAGACCTAGTGTCTAGTGTGAGCAACAGAGGAAATAGAATTCTTAAATAATCCCATATCAGAAAAAGAATCAGCAAACATCATCTGCAGTGGGGATAAACTAGAAGCCTTACCAGTGAAGGATATCCAGAGAAATAATGAAAAAAAAAGTGTTAAGGAAGGTGGCTTTGCAGTACCAGATCTCAACTATACTATAAAGCAGTGGTCTGGCTAAGAGACAGAAAGGAGGATCAGTGGAATAGACTTGGGGTAAATGACCTTAGCAAGACAGTCTATGACAAACCCAAAGACCCCAGCTTTTGGGACAAAAATCCACTATTTGACAAAAATTGCTAGGAAAATTGGAGGACAGGATGGGAGATGTTGGGTTTGGATCAACATCTCACTCCCTACACCAAGATAAATTCAGAATGGGTGAAGGACTTGAATATAAAGAAGGAAACTATAAGTAAATTAAGTGAACACATAATAATATATGTGTCAGGTCTTTGGGAAAGGAAAGATTTTAAGACTAAGTAAGAATTAGAAAAAAATTATAAAATGTAAAATAAATAATTTTGATTACATTAAATTAAAAAGGTTTTGTACAAATAAAACCAATGCCTCCAGAATTAGAAGGAAAGCAAGAAATTGGGAAAAAATCTTCATAACAAAAACCTCTGGCAAATATCTAATTACTCAGATTTATAAAGAACTAAATCAGTTGTACAAAAAATCAAACCATTCCCCAATTGATAAATGGGCAAGGGACATGAATAGGCAATTTTCAGATAAAGAAATCAAAAGTATTAATAAATACATAAAAATGCTCTAAATCTCTTATAATCAGAGAAATGCAAATCAAAACAACTCTGAGGTATCACCTCATACCTAGCAGATTGGCAAACATGACAGCAACAGAAAGTAATGAATGCTAGTCAGGATGTGGCAAAGTCAGGACATTAATGCATTGCTGGTTGAGTTGTGAATTGATCCAGCCATTCTGGAGGGCAATTTGGAACTATGCCCAAAGGACTTTAAAAGACTTTCTGCCCTTTGACCCAGAAATAGCACTGCTGGGTTTATACCCCCAAAGAGATAATAAGGAAAAAGAATATTCATAGCTGAGCTCTTTGTTGTAGGAAAAAAATTGGAAAATGAGGGGATGGCCTTTTATTGGGGAATGGCTGAACAAATTGTGGTATATGTTGGTTATGGAATGCTGTTGTGACCAAAGGAAGAGGAATTTCGTGTGAACTGCAATGACCTCCAGGAATTGATGCAGAGGGAAAGGAGCCGAACCAGGAGAACATTATACACAAGAGACTGATAGATACACTGTGGTACAATTTAATGTAATGGACTTCTGTATTAGTTGCAATGCAATAATCCAGGACAATTCTAAGGGAGTTATAAGAAAGAACACTGTCCATATTCAGAGGAAGAACTGTGGGAGTAGAAACACAGAAGAAAAACAACTTCTTGATCACAAGGATCGATGGGGATATGATTGGGGATGTAGACTCTAAATGATCACCCTAGTGCAAACATCAACAACATGGAAATAGGTTTTCATCAAGGATACATGTAAAAACGACCCAGTGGAATTGCACATTGGCTACGGGAGGGGGTAAGGGGAAGGAAGGAATGGAACGTGTTTCTTGTAACCAGGGGAAAATGTTCTAAATTGACTAATTAAGTAAAATTTAAACAAATTTAAAAAAAAAACTTGCTCTAATGCACCTAAGAACACATTTTTCTTGCCAATGTACTGTGAGTATCAAACTATTTCATATTCAAATCTGGTAGTTTGGAAATATAATTCACATCAATGTTTTCATTCCATTATAACTAAATAACTTGGAGAGCATTCCAATGAGATTTTCCCTTTGTTTGGTTTTAATCCATTGGAAGGATAGATTTTTAGCATTCTGGATTGACTTGGTTCTGGGACCAGGCTGTGGAATTTCCCTCAGGCCTCTACTTTGAACTTCAGCCCTGTCACAGTGAGCAAGCAGTGAGAAGGAAAGAAGTAAGCCTGGAGGAGGCTTGTTGCTAAGGAAAACCATGTGCAAGAGACGATTGATTGGTCTCCGCATGCCGATATCAATCTGGAATATTTCCATGCAGCTGGGCATTCTGCTTGCCCAGCCTGAAGATCTGACCAGTCTGAATCACTGCTTAGGGAGACTTAGTTGTATACTTCAGTTCTACTATAACTCTTCCTGTCTGAACATGAAATGTTTGCTCCTAGGGAAAAGAAACTAGAATTGCCCTACCCGACTTTTGAGGTGATGGGTTGATTTGATATTGAAGAGTACCTGGTATATAAGGGAGATTGGTTATAGAATCTCAGAATGTAAGAGATCTGAATGGAATCACAGGAATCATCTTATCTAATCCCCTTATTAAAAAAAGGAGTAAATTTGAGACAGACAATAGGGAAATTATTTTCCCAAAATTGTGTTACAAATTAGAGAAAGGTATCCAGTCTTCCCAGTTTATTGTTCTAGGGGAAAAACTGACAGAAGTCATATAGTGTAATGGAATAAGCATTGGACTAGAGAACAGAACTCAGCTCTAGTCCTTATTCTAGCACCAGCACTTGTTACCCATGTTTGCAGCTGTTGTAATTAATTTGTTTTAGTCATATCCAACTCTTTAGGACCCCGTTTTGAGTTTTCCTGGCAAAGACACTAGAGTGGTTTGACATTTCCTTCTGCACATCATTTGAGGAATCTGATGTAAATTGGGTTAAGTGACTTGCCCAGTTTTACACATCTAGTTAGTGTCCAAGGCTGGATTTGAACCCATATCCTCCTGACTTTATCCTCTACACTACCTAACTAACAAACTAGCTGCCCTGCTACCTGTGCGATCCTGGCCAAATTACTTATCCTCTTTGTACCTCAGTTTCCATATCTGCTAAATGAACATATTGGACTAAATGGTCTTCTAAGGTCACTTCCAGCTATAATATTTGCTGTTAGAACTTTTCTTACTGTGACATTCTCCATTAACATTTATAGTTCTAATAATCTAAGAATATTTAATAGCAATGTTTCTTTTAATGAACTGGATGAGCTAAATGGCTACTGAGACCCCTCCAAACTCTCTAATTCAGTTATTTTGTGAATCTTTGTGTCTCCTTACTTGTGTGCTACAATGCTTTTTATTTAGTAAGTTCTAAACAAATGGTGGTTAAATAAATGAGTGGACAAACACATGAATATGCTTAAAGTTGGACAATGACAAATTCTTATCAGCAGCCTACCACCTTTTAGTATCTTAACAAGCATCAAATCAGCTTCCAAATCTTTCCAGCCCTATAGTGAAAGCAATTGACACAGATTAAAAGAACTTCAACCATCACCCAGGCTCTGCTTGGGATTCAGCAGATGTGACCTACCTCATTCAGACTCATATCCCATATCCTTTTCCTAATTAGATCCCAAAAAAAGCTTAAAGAAATCTATGTGACCAGGATTTAGGCTCACAGTTACTGTCATGAAGGAGACTCTCTACTGGATACAAGTTCAGTGTCAGGATAACCAACAAGACATCTAGGATCTTTGCTGTACTATAAAGGCTGCCCTTCCTAAATGGCTAAGATTCTGACCAAATGACCAAAAATGTGGAGGGAGAGAGGAGGTAATTATTTATAGGCTACATCTATGCCCTTGGTATTATGAATTATTCTTAGATATGAACCTTCAGTACGATTGGTAGTTCAGTACCATGGACAGATCCTAGTGCTTATCTGTTTGAGGCCAGGTTTTGTTTTTGTTTCCATTTCCACATTTATATATAGGTAAAAATGACTGATATGCCAGTCTATGCCCTTGGTATTATGAATTATTCTTAGATATGAACCTTCAGTACGATTGGTAGTTCAGTACCATGGACAGATCCTAGTGCTTATCTGTTTGAGGCCAGGTTTTGTTTTTGTTTCCATTTCCACATTTATATATAGGTAAAAATGACTGATATGCCAGTCCTTCCTGAGAACAGGTTTAAAAGGAAAGGAAGAAAGTAAGAGAGTATTCTATCCTTTAAAAGGACATGAAAAGATTTCACAAGGTGGAGGAGTGGGGGAGAAAGGGCCAGAAGACTGAACAAGAGGTAAACTGTGAGAGCCATTCAGCTCAAAAGATTATGTGATTACATAAGGATTTCTATGATTAGAGTTCATAATTCTCTTCATTCTTTTACCATTTTGGTTGATCCCACCACATGATAAGCTTCTTCAGTATAAGAAGCAGTATGGTGTAGGTGAATGAAATTAGCCCAAATTGCTATGTGACTTCAGACTCATCAATTTCTTTCTTTTTACCTGATTTCCTCATTTTAAAGATACTGGCATTGACTAAATTACTTCAAAAGTCTTCCTAAATTCTTACTCCATCTTGAATTCTTCTGAATGTTTTATGGGCATTAATTGCATGTTGCCAGTTAGCTTGTAAGCTCATTGAAAGGAGATACAATCTTTTCTTGTCTCTTTTGCCATATGCACAGTGTTGGGCAGAGGGAGCATTCAGTAAAATCATGTGGAATTGATGTAATCAAAACACCTAAGTGTGAATCCTACAGCTGCCATTGGCTAGCTTTATAACATTGAGCATGTCACTTAGCCAATCTGTTCCTCAATTTCTCAAGTGTGAGGGCATTTGCTTACATAATTTTAAGTCTTTTCCAAATTTTATATTCTCCATGTTATATGTTCCTTATAAATCTTATGTTCTGCATTTTGTGTTCTGAGTTCTAATATTGAATGTTCTATATCCAAGCATTCTATAGTTACATTTGACATTTGGCAAATTGTTTAACTTTTGTGTGTGTGTGTGTGCCTAAGTTTCTTCACCTCTTCAAAGGAGATAATAATCTCTCTCCAACTGCCTCACAGGGATGGTTTTCCAATGAGATGAGACAATGCGTGTAAAGCACTTCATAATGCATAAAGTATAGAAATGGGAGTCATTGTTATTGTTTCTTTCTGGCTACTGCCTCTCCACTGGGTTGCCCCCAAGAGACTTTCCCCAGAAACAGGTAGATGGGGAAAGCCTCCTACTAACAATGGACATAAACCAAAAGCCCATTCTGTTTGTGGCTCCCCAAAGTTTAGCCAGGCGATTATGCTCCACTGAACGGAGCAGACAATGATGCTGCCGAGAGTAATTAAGTCCAAGTAGAATTGTTAAGGCCTGCCTGTTTGGAAAGGATGGACTCACCCATGAATATTATTATCTTCCTGCTGAGTCTTTCCCAAGCACTGTAAGAAGCATTGGTTTGGGGCCTGAGAAGCAACAGATCCTTTGGCTGGTTAGTGCCCTTACATAACATAACAAATGCTACTCCACTGTGAAATGTACACTGGCTCATCTATTTGGGAATGGAAAAGGGTCAGACTGACTCCTTAGGATATTTGATGATTTCCTGATTCAGGCCTCTTCTTGGGAGGTCAGTAGAGAAAAGTAATTTTATACAAGGGTGCTCAGGGAAAGCTTTATTGGAGGAGGTATTGTCAGTGTGTGAACAAAAAATTCAGAGCTGAACAGGTCTTTGAAGAGCTTCCAGTCCAATGGCCTCATTTTTAAAGGAGGGAATTGAAGACCTGAATTGGGAAATGACTTCCCCAAAATCATATAGTAACTTATCAACAGAGCTAGAATCTAGTTCTAGGGTTCCTTCCAGTTTTAAGGCTTTCTTGTCAGAATAATGCCTTCCTTATCTTTGGAGATGGCCTCTGACCTTCAGAGTCAACAACTTCAGATGTAGAAAGGTCCACAGATACTTGCCAGAGAGTTGAATTTTGAGCTGAAGGGATTTTCAAAACCTATAAAAGCTAATGCCTAGCAATACACAAACACACACACATACATTCATGTACTCAGAGACATATACATAAACATACACAATCCTTAAAACAGAGCTACTTTTAAAAGTCAGGAGCAGTGAGCTGAACATGACCTACACGTATTTATTTTCTATCCCAAGGCTTTGGACTTTGATGTTGACATAAGATCATGGGGACAAGTCTTTAGAGATGTATGAAAGGTCCTGATTGTTTTGTTCTTCCTGTCTTTAGAGGCAACTATGGTTCTTGTTTCCTTTGAAAAACTAGACAAGTTAGGCAAGTCATTTAGTTTCACTCTAGCAACCGGACCTTGAACAATGTAGGTCCTCCCAGAAAAGAAGGAGAACGATTAAATATAAGAAGTCTATAACACTTGATTGTTCATCACTTCCCATCCTCTATCTTGTATACATGTCAACTCTGCTATCACAAGCCTTCCCTCCCTCCCAATTTAGTGTTTTCATCAAGTATGTATGACACTGGTTGTACATCAGAGTAAAATAGTCTGGGTTGCAGAGGATCTCCTGTCAATTCCATAAATTCTAAGGCACTAAGGGAATATTGGGCCCAGTGCCTGCCATATGATAAGTACTTAATAATTGTTTGTTGATAACTTGTTTGATTCTACATATTTACACTAATTCCTTACCTTTTTTCTTCCACTCCTCCCATGTCCATCTTAACCACCAAAAAAATAAAAATATTCAAAAAGTAAAGAACTTGATGTAACCAGAAATATTTGTGTAGTGTAAGGAAAATAATGTTGGAGAGAGGCAGTATGGTGGATTGTCTAGACAAGCCTTGGAGTCAAGAAGACCTGAATTCAGATCCTATTTCTGGCACTTAAAGTCAGAGTAACTCTGGAAAAGAGGTAGCTAGATGACTTAGTGGATAGAGCCTGGAATCTGGAAGAAATCAGTTCAAATCTGGTCTCAAGCACTTACTAGCTATATGATTCTGAGGAAGTAATTTAACCTCTATATGCCACAATTCACTGGAAATGAAAATGGCAAATCATTCCAGTATTTTTGCCAAGAAAAACTTCAAATAATGTCACTAAGAGTCAAACCCTACTGAAAAAATGAACCATAACATACTCTTGAAAAGTTGCCTAATCCCTCAGTGCTACAAGAATCTCTTCAACCCTAAACATTGTCAAGTTTTCTCATTCCAGAATTCTTTATGCTAGTGAAATCACAGACTCTGGTTGTCTATCTACCTCTCTATCTACCCATCCATCTCCTTATCTAGCTACCAAAAACACCCCCACTGGACTACTAATCAAGAGACTGAGGTTTATGTCCTGGCTATGACACATAAGCTACATGATTTGACTAAATCACATTTTTCCTTATGCCCCAGTTTCCCCATCTGATGAGAGGATTGGACCAAATTTTTTTAATTCCTTAACAGCTTTAGCATTTTGTGCTCTAAGATTTCTTCTAATTATTATATTCTTTATTTTAAGGGCTTTTGCATGTCTTTAACTGTAACTCCCTCTTACATTTTTATACACCAGGATGATTGCTCCTTAAATTGGTTACTTCCCTTTAACATTATAAGTTCAAGTCACTTCAACAGGAATTTCCTGGTGGCTCTTTGTATACTCTCAAGTTTAATTTTCTGCTTGCAGGCTATTGAGGTGTAGGGTGTATTCATAGGACAGAGAGGCTGGGAATTAGATATGCTATACTATAGAGTACATGGATAAAAAATGGGAGATAAGTCCTAAAGGTAGGGTATAATCTGAATGTGAAGGGTCTTGAGTGCCAGGTTAAGAAGTTTATGTTTTATTTGATATGTAATAAAAAACAATTTGGCTTTTGATCAGAGGAATGACGTGACATGATCTGTACATAAGGATTATCTAGTAGCAGTGCAAAATGTGGCCTGGAGCCAGGAAAGAACAGGAGCAAGGCCTGTTTAGACTCTTGGAAAAGAAATAAATATTCTTTCACAATAACTATTCCTACTTTCATTGGTATCACTACTACTAAAAATGATGTGGTCATATAGGGCAGCAAGTTGTTCTTAATTGATTTGGTGCCGTGTATTCCTTTAACAATCTGATGAAAATTATGAAACTCTTCTCAAAATAATGTTTTTTTTCTTTTATTTAAAACCCTTACCTTCCGTCTTGGAGTAAATACTGTATATTGGCTCCAAGGCAGAAGTGTGGTAAGGGCTAGGCAATGGGGTTCAAGTGACTTGCCCAGGGTCACACAGCTGGGAAGTGTCTGAGGCCAGATTTGAACCTAGGACCTCCCATCTCTAGGCCTGGCTCTCAATCCACTGAGCTACCCACCTGCCCCCTCAAAATAATGTTTTTAATACATAAAATAAAGTACATGGTGGGGAAAACAGTTAAAAAGAAGGCTGACTATATTAAAATGATTATCAAAATCTTTTTAAAAATAGTTCTTGACACAAGCTTAGAAGCTATAAATAAAAGTAAAAAAGTATTCTAAAAGAATACACCAATTATAGAAATTGCAAAGGAATGTTGCATTTGGAGTGAAGAGACCTGAGCTCAAATCCTGATTCTACCAACTTGTTACAATGAACAAGTGATTTCCCTTTCTCTGTAAAAGGAGGGGATTGGGCTAGATGACACTTATGATTGCTTTAGGTTAGTCACAGCAGCTGATGACTTGTTTGATCCCAGATTTTCCCACTGATTCTTTACCTTTTTTCTTCCACTCCTTCCATGTTCATCTCTCCCACCAACAAAAGAAAAATACTCAAAAAGCAAGAAAAGAGCTTCTGAATAATAAAAAAAAATATGTCCAGAAATAGAATGGGTAGTCTTGGGAGATAGTTTTGTTTCATTGGAGATGTTCAATTTTGAACAGTAGATGTGAGTGGCTTGGAGTCAAGAAGATTCTTCTCCCTGAGTTCAAATCTGGTGTCAGACACTTACTAACTGTGACCTTGGGCAAAACATTTAATTCTGTGTCCTTCAGTTACTTCATTTGTAAAATGAACTGGAGAAGGAAATGGCAACCACTCCAAAACCTTTCCCAATAAAACCCCAAATGGAGTCACAAAGAGATGGACAGGGTCAGAACAACTGAACAACAAATTTGACCAATTAATAGTGATGTTTTAGTGGCAGAGGTTGAACTAAATGTCTACTAAGGTAGTTTCCAGGATTGGGATTTCCAAGACTCTGTAACAGATAGTGCCCACAGCTCTATATCATTTGCATGGGAAAGATCTAAGGTCTAGACATTGAATTACATGTAATAGAGATTCCTTATCCCCATCCCAAGACATTGTATTAGCAATTCAGTCAATTAGTTGAGTATTTAATTTACTGGCATACCCAGCCCTGTACTGGATGTTACAATGAGGAGAGATAGTGAAAGAAAAAGAAATTATAAGAACACAGACTTTGTATTCAAAATACTTATGTAGTGTAGGGAGAAATGCATAGGACCTTGAACCATACTACATTTGAACCTAGGCCTCTACTTCAAGTGTCCAATGTTGTATTTACTAAACTCTGAGGTTATGCATCCTCTTCCCCAATAAGGACTTTAAGCACATAATAAGCACTCAGATATTCTTTGGGAGATAGCTAGGTGTTGCAATGGATAGAGTACCAGGCCTGGAGTCAAAAAGACCTGAGTGCAAATCCAGCCTCTGACAATCAGCTCTGTGATGCTAGGCATTTAACCTCTATATTTTTAAAGTGCTTTGTGCAGTGTCTGACACATAGTCATTGTTCGGTTGGGTCCAACTCTTTGGGCACACAGTAGGCACTATATAAATGTTAGCTCTTACTATTATTATTGGTGATGATGATGAAGCTACAAGGCTCATTAATATCTAGAAGTACAAACAAATCTTCCTGACTAATTTATTTCCTCCAAGGATCTGCCTTACCGTTTGGCAATTATGTAAATCATGATGTTTATAAAGTCAACAATGGAGAAGCAGCTTTGGATCAGCCTCCTGGTAGGTTTTGGATGCTCTCCAAATTCTCAGCCCCAAAACAAAGATGTTTTTCTGTATTTTTGAGAGGCACCATGGTCTGTTCCGGAGCTTGAACTTTGGGGTTTTATTCTCATTTTTCTGCCCAGTGTGTGACCTGAGGCCCATCATTTAACCTCTCTGTACCCAATGTTGTTAAATTTAAAAAAAAGAGAGAAATGACTCTGACCTATATAGATTGTTTTGTTTTTTAACATGCTTCATATTTATTTACTTAATGCTTCCCTTCTGAGAATCTCAGCAAGCTGTACCAGTGCCTTAGTGTCTTATTGATTGGTTTCCTATTGATAGGTTTTTAATTGAGAATGGAGGGAGAATAGAATCTTAGCATCCTCTTTAGCAAATAAGGCTACCTATTTCTTTCTGATACAAAATTCAGAACATTGTCCCTTTATCTTCAAAAGCTCTCCCTTTTTTCAACATCTAATTAGGTTTGCAAAAGGATTAATTAATAGTACCTTCAGTTTAGGATAATCTTTTTAGGTCATCTATCCTGACCTCATATGGTAATCTTCTCTGTAATAACCTATTCATTCTTTACATGCATGCTCATGAAGATGGGGAACTTAACTCCCTCACAAGGCAGTCCATTTCACTTTGTAATGCCCTTCCTTGCTAGGAAGTTCTTTCTGATTTCAAACTGAAATCTACTTCACTCAGACTTTCATCCACTGGCTCTATCCCTATTCTCAAGATGTAAGAAAAATAAGTTTCTTCACTCCCCCCCCAAAAAATTCCCAATTCTCAAATGTCCTTTGGATATTTGAATATGGTAAGCATGTCCCCTCTAAATATCTTCTCCATTTCCATCAGCCTATCCTCATGAAATGGTTTGGGGATTCCCTCCTTACTTTAGCTGTAATCATCTAGAAACACACTAGCTTTTGAGTCTTGCTCCTGAATGTGGTGGACAGTAGGTCAGATGGGTAGAGCACAGTTAGACTACTAGGCTTCCTTTTATTGGACACAGCATATTGAAATCTCTTGGGCTTCAGTTTCCTCTTAATCATGTTCTACCCTTTCCAGTTTAAAAGAGTTTCCTCTTCAGTTGAAAACACAGAAGTTAAGCAGCAGTTCACCATTATTTTTTCTGAGTAGGAATTGTTTCATTCTTTGAAATTGTATCCCCAGTGCAGACCGTGATTGGTATGTAGGTTCATAAATGTTTGCTGATTGATCTGCTACATATATGATTAGTATGATATGCCCTCAGATTAAGCCTGTATTAGAATCCTATGGTTAGAAGAAACCATAAATGTATGCCAGAGAAGCCACTAGAGTCTATATCATAATATCACATTATGGATAAAATCATCCTATGAACAAAACTCCTTCAGTGACTTAGAAACCAAACCCCTTTGGATGGTGTCTAATAAGGAATATATCATGTGCTGCACTTTACACTATAAAGTTTAATAAAGAAGTACTAACATGTTTCATCCAGGATAATATTTCTAAATCACATTCATTTAAATTGAAAATGATTGCCTTATAAATGTTTTGAGCATTCTGAATGCCTTCATATAAAGGACAGAATCACTTCTCAAGTCAAATGACAACAAAAATTCCAATTTATAAAATGTCTCGTGTTTTCCTAGCACATAATACCTATATCAGTGATGGTGAACCTATGTCACAGGTGCCAAAGATGGCATGTAGAGCTCTCTCTGTGGGCACACAGCTGCCCTCCCCACTCCTTTGACCCCCAAAGTTTGTTACTAAAAAGGCAGAGGAACTCAGGCAGAACTGCTCCCCTCCTCCTCTCCACTGCACCTGATGACATTTTTCACATTCCCCACACCTCTACCTAGTAGCCAATGGGAGCACACAGTGGGTAAGGAGCTAACAGGCAGCAGAGCTGGAGGGGAGCAGAATGCACCTCTCCCCCTCTCTACACTTGCTGAGGACATTCCCCATATTACCCACCCCTCCGCCCAGCAGCCCAATGGAAGAGCTTTTCCCCTCCCCTGTGTGGAGAAAGGGGTGGAGCATACCCAGGACTCAGTAGGGGGTGGGCACAGCACTTGGTCTGGGAGTGGAGTGGGGACAAGGCCTGGCACTCCATCTCTAAAAGGTTTGTCATCACTGACCTACATACTGTGGGAAATATAAGAGAAATAAATGATTGCACCACCTTTAATTAAGAAGCTAAAATTCTCATAATTGAAACAGACAGAAAAAAGAATATAATTCAGGGAAGTATTTAGGTGGCATAGAAAAAGGATTACAAATAGATCTGAGTTTGAATCCAGACACATGGGTCTTGGCACTGATTTACTGTGTGTTCTTAGATAATTCACTTCCCTTCTTAGTGTCACTATCTTTTTTTCTATAAAATTAATATTTTGGGCTAGGCAACTTCTGAGGTCTCCTTATGTTTGGACATTCTTAGGTCCTTTTCAGAGATGATGTTCTTTGTTTGCAAGATTAATATTCTATGTTCTAAGAAACTTTTGTTCTCTAACATTCTACAAGTCTAAATGTTTGATGATATGGGAGATTCTCTGCAACATCTAAGAGCTCAGAGAAAGGGATACTAGTGAACAGAAGTAGTCAGGGAAAGAATTCTAGATTTCATTCTCAGCCCTTAAAATATAGTTGAAATTTCCCATTTTCCATTGCTAACAGATCGTTTAGCAGAGTGCTTATTTGGAGTTTTGTTTTTTTTTAATTGAGACTAAAATTTTGCCTGTTATGATGTTGGCATGGATTGAAATGTGTAGGTCAGGGATAACACACAGTGTTCTGCAGCCCCTCAGGAAAAGGAATGTTTCATTAATGAGCCCACCCCAAGGAGCCTGGCCTTTTCAATAAATAAATATGCACCAGTGAAAGAAACTCTATAATGACCCAGAACAAGGCTACAATGTGAAAGACCATTGAAATATGAGAACTGAGGAGTCGGAAGTTAACATCTAACTAGCACATCCCACCACTGCCTTTTCTTGGCTAGAAGAATTTTCAGTGTGAATGCCAAGAAAATGTGTGTCTTACTTGGACAGGAAGAGGCCTTTCCTGACCCCTGGCTCCTTTCCTTTGGCCACTGACCAAGGAACAGAAACAATTCTGGGGGTTATTTTGGTTTAGAGGAGGCTAGAGAGATGAGGAGAAATACAGTAATTGAATTTTTTATATTTGGGCTTTTCCCAGCAGGGGCTTCAACATTTAACAAAGTTGTGATAATTGTCTGAATTTGGCATCAACTTCCCCTTCTACTCTCATAAACAGCATTGTTCCTTTTCTGTCTTCTAACATTGCTCCCTTCTCCCCAGAACTTATCCAGTATCTCAGTGGCATTTATGGGAAACATCTATATATGAGAGTTATTTATTCTTCTTGTATTTATTCCCTTATGCAGGTATCATCAATTTTATGGGTACATAAGGGTAATTCAACATTCATTTGATGTCCACATAGTCAAATAAAGCAAGTGGCATTTCAGGATGGGCCTGGGCCTTAGTCTTGTCGGGTGACACATTTGTTCTGACGGGAGCATGCTCTGTGAAATGCTTAGCCTGCACACTGGCCCTTCAGGGATTACATGCTCAGTTGTGGGACATAGGAATTCCCAAGGTAACCATGGCCTGAAGGCCCAACTCACAAAATTGCTATTCAGGTACCTAGATTCAAGAAAAGAAATGCAAAGCAAAAGATTCAGCTGAGGGGACCTTGAGACCCTGACTTGGTTTTACTTAAAGAAATGTGCTCAAGCAGCCACATGGATGTAGTCATTGTTTTTGTCCAGCTTGGAGAGGAGTATTCTCAAAGGAAAAAATAATGACACAGACAGAGACAGAGATATGTATCCCATGCATTTAGAAGAGAGGCAGGAAGAGTGTCAGAGAGAAGAATCTCTCCTTTTAAGGCTTATTGAGTATAGTAGTTTTTCCTGACTCACTGGTCAATCTTCACTGATGCGACTCTCTCATCAGGCTTCTATAATAGTGTCAAAGGATTGCCACATTACCCCCCCCCCAAAGTGCCAAGTCTTTTAGCACTGAGCACATATGTCCCTGGAAGTAATTAGAATATAGGCTCAGCATTCCTTGGAAAGTGCCACACAACCAGAAAAGGTGTCACCAGGGGTGTCCAAAACTTAAGACTATGCTCATGCATGATGGTCACTGTTATTATATAAGGGTCAGAGCGGGCCATGTACTGAGTCATTGTTGGGAAGCAGCATGGTGTAGCAGAATCAGAAGCACTTCGAGTTAGGCTAGCTCTAACATTCCATGATTCCATCAAAGGAAAATTCCACCCAGAAACAAATACATATAAAAAAGGGGGGAAATGTACAAGACTAGGATGTGATAGCTCTTTGCAAATAGCTGAAAAATTGTCATGTGGAAGAAGGATTAGACTTGTTCCAATTTGTCACCAGAGGCCAAAAACAGGGGCAATAGTCAGGTTTCAGAGCAGAATTATTTAAATGGAATCCCTTCTAATAGCAATAGCAATGAGGTCTTCAAGCAAAGGCTTGAATTTGATGTAGAGGGAATAGCTGAATCCAACACTATGTACCTTCTGAGATCCCTCTCAGGTCTGAGAATCTGTGATTCTAAGAAAAGACAGAGCCAGCCAGCCTGCCCAACAAACATCAAGTACAAAAAAATCTATAAAAACATTGATTCAACTTCAAAGGAGAATGGTGCTGATTTACAGTTGGTAATAGCCAACTCCTAAATCGCAAGGAGATTTCAATCCTGGGATGGGCACAAGGGCTCTTGTCGCCTTATTTTCCTCAGTAGTTGTACTGAGCAGTGTCCTTTAAAATGAAAATGAGAGATGAGAATGTAATGAAGAATTGGACTTGTACCAATTTTAGAACTGTCACACTTTAGTTGGGGGAGGAAACCATGCCCCAAAAGACCTTTCAGGCCTTTATTCAATATCAGGTGAATCATTGTTGTTGGTCTGTGAATCAACATGTGGTTTTAGAACTACAGTAGACAGCATAG
Organism: Monodelphis domestica; assembly: GCF_027887165.1. NCBI lineage: Eukaryota > Metazoa > Chordata > Mammalia > Didelphimorphia > Didelphidae > Monodelphis > Monodelphis domestica. Next base: position 354,502,293 of record NC_077227.1, read on the forward strand.
TGTAAAGAACCTTGAACTGGAAATAAAAAATTCCTGGCTGACACTAGTTGTATGACCTTGGGCAACTTATTTTGCAGATAGGGTGAAAAGTACCTCAAAGACCTGGTTTAATCCATACCATACTCTGATCTGCTGTCTTACTCTTTCTTTCATTTTTATCCCTATTGTATTTTTTTTAACAATTACTATTATCCTTAGTTTTCCTTGCCATCCTGTACTCATTCTGAGCTTTAGCTTTCCTGTCACTATTCTTTTAGAACTATGCCATGCTTTTGTATTCATCTTCTTACCACCCCACTTCCCTCCATCTTCTCTTCGTATCTTTTAAAAAATAAGTTGGTTAGTGAGTTCTATATGCCACTAAATCGGGTTCTTAGTATAGCCTTCATTTTTCCTCCCCATCAACATACTTATGCTTTGTGCTTTCAGGATTTAATTCTTGAGAGTATCCCTACTTCTTGGACTGATCCCTCTCTGGAGAATTTTAGGCCGTAGTATCCTGCTTATCTTTTCTCTAAACCGTAAGAAATTTGCTCTCTCCAAATTTAGGAGAAATATCAGATTATTTCTGGTTTTTCTGTCTTCCATCACAAATTCTAATATTGAGGTTCTCTTCCCCCAAGATGTTGTTAAGAATCTGAATCAGAATAGAAATTCTCCTTGTTTGTTTCTTGACCTTTTAAAAGCAGAAATTATCATTAAAACAAATCAAGAAGTTATTAGTCACTTTACTTTGATCAGTGAGACATTTCCATCAAATATGCAGATTATTGAAGTCACCCATTACATATATCTATATGAGACTTATGTTCTGTGATCTATAGAGTGTTGGAAGGTGGCCAGAATTAGAATAAAAATAATGATACTTCCATATACTCAGATAACTCTTCTTTTAGCACTCAACTTTCAATACTGAAATGAGCCCATTAGTAGCACAATTGCTACCTCCCTTCCAGCCACCAACAACATCCCCCTGATAGCGCGCATGCGCGCGCGCACACACACACACACACACACACACACACACACACACACACACACACACAAATGTCCATGAGCCTTTCTTTTGGAAGTTTGAAGACAGGGCAGCATTTCAAAATGGGAGGAAAGAGAAAAGAAAGGGAAAAAAATTCCTTACTGCAATACTACCTGACTGCTGCTATCAGTATTTCAAAGGCTGGGCAGGACCTTAAAAGGACAGCTCCATGCCTATGACTGTCTTTGATGATGCATATGTCAACATTCTAATAGGGCTGCTGCTGAGACAGGTTGCTGACTTGAAGACGGCTCATGACAGATTCTGCCTAAAGATGTTTCAACAGATAACCCTTTAGAAATAACAAAGGCAGTTTATGAATTTCATAGGGAACCCAAGGGCTCAGAGTATCCACTATATAGCATCATTTTTCTTTGTTATGAATTTGGAATGCAGACAGTTTCTACTGGATGTGAATGTTGGGGGAGGCATATTGCCATTCCATCCTTGGGATCACTGATGCTATCTTCAGGTTTCTCTATTGTGAATAGCTTCATTAAAGTTCTTGCTCTGTCAAAGTTTTTCAAAATGCATGAGACACTTCATTTAATCTAATCACAAAGTAATGAAGAGGGCTAGGATCTTGAGAAACATAATGATAACATATAGAACATGAAATCTGGAAGGGAATTTTGTACATAAAATATAGAATATGGGATCTGGATGGGATTATAGAACACTGAATATTAAAACTAAGAGGAATCTTAGAGACCATCCTTAATTTTGTAGGCAAGAAAACTGGCACATAGAGGAGGGAATTGTATGTCTATATGTCAAAGACCATGTATAGGAGCACAGAATGCTTTCATCAGGCTTAATTTTCTTTCCCCAAGTATAATACAAGTTAGGGAACCATACTAAAGCATTCCATATGTCTTTATATACATGGACAGTTTTTAAAAATTACCTTCTTAGAGTGAATACTAAGTGTCAGTTCCAAGGCTGAAGAATGGTAAGGGCTAGGCGATTGGGGTTCAATGACTTGCTCAGGGCCACACAGCTAGGAAATGTCAGGGGCCAGATTTGAACCCAGGACCTCCCCTCTCCAGGCCTGGATTTCTATCTGCCAAGTGTACTTACTGTCTCCATGAGCAGTTTTACTCGTGCAATTTAATCATACCTTTTATCCATTATCTTACCCTTTCCATTCATGACTGTCTAAACTCTACCATTTATTCAGATAAAAGATTCAGACAGAAGTAAGAGACATTGACAGTCTCTGCTATCCCCCTCTGCCTTCAGCCTAGTCTGTAAGCACTATTTGATCCATTTTTGTTCTCTAGGGGTATCAGTTCACAACTCTAGTTTCTGCCACTTTCGTCCATAATATCTCAAGTTCCTCAGGTTATTAAATAGAAATGGAATATGCACCATATATGAAGAATAACTTCTTTTTCTATCTCACATCCAAAGTGTACTTTGGTATCATATGGTATATGGCCTGTTTTAGCATGATTCCCTAACTTGCATTATAATGTGGGGGAAGAAAATTAAGTTTGATGGAGGCATTCTGAGCACATGGTCCTTGAGCCCAGTGAAATATTCATCATCATGTTCTCACCTACTGCATTCTTCTGCTCGATCTGTCAATCCAAGGTCCCATCACTTCTAGCACAGCAGATACATTTAGAGTCACGGAGCTCAGAGTAAGCAAATCCAATGTGTTTAATCTATTATTAATCAGCCAGTTGCCAAAATGATAGGGCTCTGGGGGGCCTAAGGAAGACATCAATATTTATGGCCTCGTTAGTGAGTGCATATTTCTCCCTCTCTTACTTTTTTCCTGTATTTCAGATGATGACAGGGATGTGAAGCCTGTTATGTTCTATGCCATAGTACAAAGTAGAAATGTCATGTTTAGGAATTAGATGATTCTGAGACAGGTGTCCCCTATTTGTTAGGCCCATTAACCATCAGACTAGATCTTTATGTTCCTTCTACCAAATCTGGAGAAGATAGCCCTTGATCTTAGAAGAGAACTAGTCATTCCAAATTGGAATTTTTTACAATTCTCCTTGTTTCAGAAGTAGGAAAAATGTTAACTATCCACAATAATTTTGTTATCAAACCTAAATGAACCTTGTTCCAGGGTAAGGACTGTTACCTTAATAAAATAATTTGGAACCATTGTCATTTATCTTTGAAACATTACGGGGAACAGAAAAAAAAAACACAACAATCTAGCATTGAATAAAAGAGCTGTCCCATTTTTAAAACAAAATATTCTCTAAAAACTATATGTAGTCTGTTGACTTTTGACATTAAGTCATTTTAGAATGTGTCATTAAAGAGATGATTTCTGAACTTTCAGAAACTGATGATCACTAAGAACTTGCTTAGTGAAGATGGCTTCATCTTTTGAGAGAATTGCTAGATTTACTAAAGCCTTTTAAGATTTTCTTCAATGGCCATGTCAGTCATTTGAGATTCCTTGAAAGACATAAAGATAATGTTAACTTTGCTCAACAAAACAAAAAAATCCTATTGTTATAACAAATGAGGTATAAAATCAGCAAATCCAACATGTTTGTCACCACCATGCAGTTGGTTCAGCAGAGTCCAAAGCAAAGATTCTAAATTAAAGAGAGGGATTCCCTACAGATGGTGCTGGTATTGCAGCTGATATCATGATGATTTAATCAAACTCCAAAAAATGTAGAGTCCCCAAAATGAAATCTCTCCTTATGCCAAATAATTCGGTCTACCTGTGCACACGAGAAAAAACAGTTGGATAAAGAATGCCTAGTTTCCAGCTTTTGAGATACTATTAGCTGAATTGCTCATAATGGATAGATAGTACAAATGGATAATGAATTAAGCCCAAATTTAACAAGATGAGAGCAGACTATATTGTCTTTGGGAAATTATGCAATGCTTTTAATGACCTCAAGCTTGTCTGTAAAATAGAAGCCAATCTTTTTAATGTCAGTATTTTTAATAAGTTATGGAATGCTTCAGTCTTTCTCAGAATTAAAGTTCCTATATAATACCTAACATAAAATAATAATAATAGATAAATTAAAGGCTTAAACGTAATCAGTTTTTCTATATATCTATACACATATATAGGAATAGCTATATACATATTTAGATAACTATAGAGATGTATTTATACAAATGTCTATACATATAGATATATGGAGGGGGGAGATAAGGACTGAACTCCTGATTTCATTGAATGAAGTTCTTCCTAATAATGCAGGTTGGTTTTGTTGAGTGACTTAGCCAGGATCACACTGCCAGTATGTATCAAAGGTGAAACTGGAATCCAAGTCTTCTTGACCTTGAAGTACCTTCAAGGATTCCTGATTCTTGCTAACAATAATGGCAAAAATTTAGCTTACTTTTATAATATACATAGCAAAACTCATGAGGAAAAAATAAAGAAAAAATCATTTCCAAATAATTACAGAATGCATAAAATATTTGAGTTAATATATAAAATTAGGTATATTATATAAATAAACTATATCCAAGAAAAATTGGAATTAGAATTTATAAATAATTAGAAAGATATCCATTGACTAGGTTATGGCAATATAACAAAAATAATTATATTACCAAAATTAATTTATAGATTTATTTGGTAGTAATCAAATTGCCAAAGGAGTACTTTGAAGAAATAGATAAAATAACAACAAAATTCATTTGGAGAAGCAAAAGGCCAAAAATGTTAAGAGAAATAATGGGAGGAAAGCAAAAATAGAGAAAATCTAGTATTTCTTGATTTCAAACTATATTGCAAGGCAATTGTTATGAAAACTATTTTATAATCAGGAAAATATGTATTAAAGCAGATTATTATAACTGGATAGAGAAGACATAAAAATAAACTAATATACTACCCCCAAATTGACTAAAACACAATAGGAGAAGGGTTTCCTTTTCAACCAGAATGAATGGGAAAACTGGAAAATCGAAGACCAGAATCTTATATTACATAGTACAATATGCTCCCAATAGATAAATGACCTTAAGATGAAAGATAAAATCATTTTTAAGCTAGAAAAGATAGTTTTGAGGGAATTCATAAGCAAATGAAGAAAAGAAAAGGTCACAAAATACAAAACAGATAAATTCATTAACATAAGAGTAAAAAGATTTGTATAAAAATTAGTGTAAATAGGATAAGTACATAGAATAAGTGAAACTTTTGAATGGGGAAGAAATCTTTACCTAAATATTTACCAGGATAACAGATATATAGCCAATATTTAGTTAAAGTCAACTAACATTTATTAAGTGTCTATTATTTAGTATACTGCTAGGCACTATATATATGGACAAAAATGAATTAAAATATATTGGAAATTGACATAAACATATAGGATTCAGAGACAGTCTCCAAGAGACAAGTAGTCAAAGAATATATAAACAATTTTTAAAAAATCACAAGTCATCATCATCTCAGTTTGAAAAAATACAATGCAAATTTAACATCTTTGAGGTTTCACCTCACATTCATTAAATTTACTAAGATGATAAAAGATAGAAATAGTATAAAAAGTCCTGTGAGAATGCAGGCATACTAATACAGAATTAGTGGAACTGTGAACTATCCCAACTGTTATGAAAAATTTTGGAATTATAAAAATTTTTTCAAACTGTCCATAACCTTTCATCCAGTAATTCCATTGTGGAGCATGCAATCTAAAGAGATGAAAGACAGAAAGGTCCCATAATGTTTTTGGCATATATACCACATTCCTGGCAGATTTTTTATGATAATGGTAAATTAAATTTGGGATAGTAAAGAATAAGTTAATATCCATCCATTCGGAAATGGCTAAACAAATTCTGGTATATGAATATAATGGGATATTATGAATATGAGGGAAATGTGTTCCTATTCTATGAACTGAGTTGGGGCCAAGAAAAAAGAATCAGAACAATATATACAATGACTACAATAAAATAAATGAAAAAATATATACTTTTAGAAAGCTGAATTCAGATTAGAAGTAAGGATAGATATCAGTTCTAGGGGAAGGATGATGAGATATAACCTTTCCCCTTAGAGGGTAGAGAGCTGCAGGCAGGGTTTTAAGCCACCTGAAAGTGCTAGCTTCACTCATGTTTTCTCCCTAGTAGGCCACTGCCATGGAAGATGATGACTTTATTCTATATTCTCTTGAATGGGAGATTAATGTGTTAGGACTGTTAAACAAACCAAGGAGAGAGAGAGTTTACAGAATGTGATTATGGTACAAAATAATCCAAAAAGGGCAAAGAGAATGAGAAACTGGAGGTAAGAAGGCTAATCTTGTGCATAGCAATATAATCATAAAATATGTGTGTATATTCTGTAATATATACACATTGTCTATATATATATACATTGATACACACAAAAACATACTCATACACACACACACACACACACACACACACACACACACAACCCAAAAGCATACTATCTCCTTTAAAAATAAAAAGAATTTTGTGGATCCCCCAAAGAACAGTGGACAGACACATGCTTCGTAGGAGTTTGCTGCAACATGTTTCTAGTGAAGAACCATGCCAAAGAAGAGGCATAAAGAATATAATCAAAGATATGTATGAAAGGAGACCAGCAAGAATGGCAGAGTAGGAGGGCTCAGTACAGTCCAACTGTCTCCAATAATTACTCCATCCAAGACTGACAGAGTACCGTACTGAGTATTGATCAGGAAATCCAAAGCAAATCCACAGTGGGTCCTTTGTCCAGCCTAGATCTGCACAAGGAGATAGCTGTGGGACTGTGGGGGCTTGGAGAGTTGGGGAGAACCTAGCCAAGAAGACCCGCATAGAGGCTTCCAGAATAAGAAATCGGTGGAGACCTGTGGCTAAGGATAGTAAGGACAGAAAGCAGGAAGAAAAAATGAATATTTATGTCTCTCTGACCCTGTGTCCTGCAACTGAGTAAGTGACCAGGGCAAGAACTCTGGGTGAGGAGTGAGTTTCTTTCTCTATTATTCTAACCCCATTGTAGGAGCAGATTCAGCCTATAATCCTGGGCTGGGACATGTATGCAAGAATTCCAGACCAAGAGTTCTCCTTTGGCTCTTTTGCCCAGAATTTTCAGGTTCTTCTCATCAGAGGCTCGAGCCAGCAGTTGTCTACTGGAAGTCCAGCCAGAGGAAAGCTGGCATTTATGTTGGCTGGATCTTTATTGGAGTCAGGACCCTGCAAAAGTCAAACCAGGAAGATAGCAATCAAACATGACCCTAACTCAAACGTCTTAGGTCCTGTTGAAAGGCTCCAACTCCCTGGCTGCTGCTGCTCCTAGGATCCTTGAAGGACAGAATACTCAGTACCAGGAGAAAGCAATAGAACTGAATGCAGATAATACAGATCAGGAATTTCCTTGATCTGATATGTAATAGTTGCTTTGCGTCTCGGCTGGTCAGACCGTGTCTGAAGAAAGTGGTTTCATTTCTAGGTAACACATTTTATAAAGACCATTAATAGTTTGGAGAGAATCCAGAGACTAATGACCATGATAGCAAAGAGACTGTAGACTCTGCCATATGAAAAAGATTAGTTGAAGGAACTGGGGGTGTTTAACCTAAAAGAGAGAATATTATTAGAGGAGGAAAGGTGAACAATAACCAGATTTAAACATTCAAAGGGGTGTCACATAGACAAAGGATTTGATTTGTACTTAGAAGGGAAGATTGGGAACAACAGGTGGGTGTTTCAGAGAAGCTGAAACAAGCTTAATGAAAAGGGTAATTCTGAAAGAGTTTGAGCTATCTAAATGTGGAGGTCTGACTTTAGAGGCTGTAGATTCCCAGCTCACTGGAGGGTTTCAGGCAAAAGGGTTCTCTCTTAGGTCCAAGTTGGATTAGATGGCCTCTGAGGTCCCTTCCAGTTGTAATTCTGCTGTCATTGTAGCAGCATTAGACCTCAATTTTCTTGCCTTCAAACTTTATTTTCAGCTTCTGGTTGCTATAAATGTTTGTTCCTAATCAGTTAGGAGGACACCCTGTACATCTTCACTGTTAAATTTTTTTTTATCTTTTCCAAAACTGAGAAAATATTTGTGATGGTGTTAAAGGGTCTAAGCATCACAACTTTGCATAGGGCATTGTGCTAATTGCCTTCTTTGGGACTATGCTATTGCCCTGTTCTCAGGATTTAAGATCTTTGCTAAGTTCTGATCCATCACTTATTTGGGGGTCTCTCAGAACAAATTACTATTTGAATGTTTTATTTGTTTATTAACCTTTTCTCCCCAACTGGATTGCAAGGTTTTTGGATGGAATTAAAAACAAAAGACAGGATTCTTGGCCATGCTCAGAATCATAACATTCCAGAGCAGGAAAGGGCCTTAGAACATATAATTCCAGTGTTGGATGAGAATATAAGTTAGGGATTCTTAATATAAATTTCATGGGGGAGGGGGTCTGCAAACTAGGATAAGATTACATCTTTATTTTCACCCACCTAACTGAAATTTAACATTTTCTTAAATTATAAATGTAAGCAACAAATATTACTTTGAGAAAGGGTCCATAGGTTTCTCTAGACTTGTCAGAAGGATCTATTACACAAAAGAGGTTAAGAACATCTGCCTTAGAACTTAGAATGTCAGAGATTTAAAAATATTATTAAAAATAATCCAATGCTTCCCAGATCATAGTCAGCAGCATAGTACAATAGAAAGAACATAGTTTTGAGGGGTTCATGGGACCTGGATTAATGGACTAGGCCACTAATTAACTGTATGAGCCAGACAAGTTAATTTTAACATCTCTGAAATTATTTCTTTAACTGTAAAATGATTACTTGAACTGAGTGATCTTTTAAGATCCTTTCCAACTGTAAACCTATCTTGAAAAGCAACTGGTGGCACAATGTAGAGAGCTCTAGAACTGGAGTCAGGAAAATCTGAGTTCAAATACAGGCTCAAATCCAGACACTTAGCAGCCGTGAGACACATTCCTCCTTGCATCTGCTGCCTTGTCTGGATAGTCTCATCATTTTTTTTTGATTTTTTGATTTTTTTAACATTATTATATTTGGTCATTTCCAAACATTATTCACTGGAAACAAAGATCATTTTCTTTTCCTCCCCCACCTCCCACCACCCTTCCCTCTCCCATAGCTGACACACGATTCCACTGGTTATCACATGTGTTCCTGTTTCTAACACATTTCCATGTTGTTGGTATTTGCATTACAGTGTTCATTTAGAGTCTCTCCTCAGGCCTATCACTTCCACCCCTGTAGTCAGGCAGTTGCTTTTCCTCATTGTTTTTACTCCCACAGTTTATCCTCTGCTTGTGGATAGTATTTTTAGATCCCTGCAGATTGTTCAGGTACATTGCATTGACATCAATGGAGAAGTCCATTACCTTCGATTATACCACAGTGTATCAGTCTCTGTGTATAATGATTTCCTGGTTCTGCTCCTTTCGCTCTGCATCACTTCCTGGAGGTTATTCCAGTCTCCATGGAATTCCTCCACTTTATTATTCCTTTTAGCACAATAGTATTCCATCACCAACAGATACCACAATTTGTTCAGCCATTCCCCAATTGATGGGCATCCCCTCGTTTTCCAATTTTTGGCCACCACAAAGAGTGCAGCTATGAATATTCTTGTACAAGTCTTTTTCCTTATTATCTCTTTGGGGTACAAAACCAGCAGTGCTATAGCTGGATCAAAGGGCAGTCTTTTATCGCCCTTTGGGCATAGTTCCCAATTGCCCTCCAGAATGGTTGGATTAATTCACAACTCCACCAGCAATGAATTAGGTCCCTACTTTGCCACATCCCCTCGAGCATTCATTACTTTCCATAGCTGTCATGTTAGCCAATCTGCTAGGTGTGAGGTGATACCTCAGAGTTGTTTTGATTTGCATCTCTCTGATTATAAAAGACGTAGAGCACTTTTTCATGTGCTTATTAATAGTTTTGATTTCTTTGGCTGAGAACTGCCTGTTCATGTCCCTTGCCCATTTATCAATTGGAGAATGGCTTGATTTTTTTTACAATTGATTTAGTTCTTTGTATATTTGAGTAATTAAACCTTTGTCAGAGGTTTTTATGAAGATTGTTTCCCAATTTGTTGCTTCCCTTCTGATTTTAGTTACATTGGTTTTGTTTGTACAAAAACTTTTTAATTTGATGTATTCCAGATTATTTATTTTGCATTTTATAACTCTTTCTAAGTCTTGCTTGGTTTTGAAGTCTTTCCCTTCCCAAAGGTCTGACATGTGTACTATTCTGTGTTCGTCTAATTTTCTTATAGTTTCCTTCTTTATGTTCAAGTCATTCACCCATTTTGAATTTATCTTGGTGTAGGGTGTGAGGTGTTGATCTAAACCTAATCTTTCCCACACTGTCCTCCAATTTTCCCAGCAGTTTTTATGAAATAGTGGATTTTTGTCCCAAAAGCTGGGATCTTTGGGTTTGTCATATACTGTCTTGCTGAGGTCACTTATCCCGAGTCTATTCCACTGATCCTCCTTTCTGTCTCTTAGCCAGTACCAGATTGTTTTGATGACTGCTGCTTTATAATATAGTCTGAGATCTGGGACTGCAAGGCCCCCTTTTTTTGTATTTTTTTCATTATTTCTCTGGATATCCTTGATCTTTTGTTCTTCCAAATGAACTTTGTTATGTTTTTTTCTAAATCAGTAAAAAAATTTTTTGGAAGTTCCATGGGTATGGCACTAAATAGATAGATGAGTTTGGGTAGGATGGTCATTTTTATTATATTGGCTCGTCCTACCCATGAGCAATTAATGTTTTTCCAATTGTTCAAGTCTAGTTTTAGTTGTGTGGAAAGTGTTTTTGTAGTTGTGTTCATATAGTTCCTGTGTTTGTCTCGGGAGATAGATTCCTAAGTATTTTATTTTATCTAAGGTAATTTTGAATGGGATTTCTCTTTCTAGTTCTTGCTGCTGAGCTGTGTTGGAATTATATAGAAATGTTGATGACTTATGTGGGTTTATTTTGTATCCTGCAAATTTGCTAAAATTGTTGATTATTTTGATTAGCTTTTTGGTTGAATCAATAGGATTCTTTAGGTAGACCATCATGTTACCTGCAAAGAGCGATAATTTGGTTTCCTCCTTGCCTATTTTAATACCTTCAATTTATTTTTCTTTTCTAATTGCTACTGCTAGTGTTTCTAATACAATGTCAAATAATAAAGGTGATAATGGGCATCCTTATTTCACTCCTGATCTTAATGGTGTAAATCTTGAAATTTCTCAAACTTGTGAATGTTAAAAATTTCCCCTTCTAGGAATTCTCAATTGGAACAATTCCCTACTGGGAATATTCCCCATTTTGACTGTGAGAACTCACCAGGATCAGAAATGGGAGGACCTCTACTCCACCCGTACTTAAGACTGCTTTAGGGGAGAAAACTCCTTGCTAAACAATGAAAGTACTTGGACCCATGCTCATGATGGGGCAGGGAGTTCTTTGAGCCATGCCTGTTTTTAGAATTGATACAATGGGATGCTAGGTACCTATAAAGGTCGGGCAACTTGTAAACTTTTCAGGAGCAAAGAGGTGAAAACTTACTTAGAGGTTTTCTCTTGAGGGGATTAGTCGACTCAGCTGTGTTTTCTCTGGTTCAGACTTACTGAGGGGATTAGTTGACCCAGCAGTGTTTTTTCTGATTCAAACTTACTAAAGGGATTAAGTCGACCCAGCAGTGTTTTTAGAATGGGTTGTCCTTTGGGAAACGTCTTCAGTGATTGGTAGATGTAAGGAATTAGGGGAGGTGACATAGGAGAAAAACCCCTATATAAGAAAAAGCAGAATCTCTTGAGAAGGAAATCTTTTTGGAGGCTCTCTGATAAGGATCTCTTGGAAAGAATCTCTGGAGAGAGGCTCTGGAGAAGGGAAGCTCTTGGAGGACAATCTCTAAGGAGGTCTCGCTGGAGCTCCTCTGAGGGTACTCTGTCCCTCTGGAGGCTCTGGAGAGAGGCCCTCTGAAACAGTCTGTGGCTGGATCTCTCTTTGAGGAGGACTCTGGCTGGAACTCTCTCTCTGGTGAAGTCAGCTGAGATGGAGCTGGCCTGGTTTCACTAGAATCCTTTCTTAGACAGTCCTTGTGGTGAGTGATAAAAGACTGACTGACTGATCTCTCTCTCTTAAGACTCAGGTCTAGGCCATGTTGGCTTAAGGCCCTTCATACTTATTTCCTTTTTCCCTCTTTCTCTCTTTTCTTTAATTCCACATTTGTATTAATTAAAATCTCTATAAAACCCAGTTAACTTGGGTATATTTCATAATTGGGAATATCTCCCTGGCGACCACCTTATATTTGATTTGAAACAAGACACTGTAGTGAAAATATATTTTCTGTGGTCACAATTTACTCATCCACTCTTACTCACTACAGTTTATGACCCCAACTCTTTTAACTGCCACAGTTTATGACAGACAACCATTTTAATTATCACAATGGGAATGGATTTAGTTTATCCCCATTGCAGATGATATTAGTTGATGGTTTTAGATATATACTGTTTATTTTTTTTAGGAATGGCCCTTCTATTCCTATGCTTTCCAGTGTTTTTTAATAGGAATGGGTGTTGTATGTTATCAAAGGCTTTTTCTGCATCTATTGAAATAATCATGTGATTTTTGTTGGTTTGCTTGTTGATGTGGTCAATTATGTGGATGGTTTTCCTAATATTGAACCAGCACTGCATCCCTGGTATGAATCCTACTTGATCATGGTGAATGATTCTTCTGATCACTTGCTGGAGTCTTTTTGCTAGTATCCTATTTAAGATTTTTGCATCTATATTCATTAGGGAGATTGGTCTATAATTTTCTTTCTCTGTTTTTGGCCTGCCTGGCTTTGGAATTAGTACCATGTTTGTGTCATAAAAGGAATTTGGTAGAACTCCCTCTTTGCTTATTATGTCAAATAGTTTGTATAGTATTGGAGTTAGCTGTTCTTTGAATGTTTGATAGAATTCACTGGTGAATCCATCAGGTCCTGGGGATTTTTTCGTAGGAAGTTCTTTGATGGCCTGTTGGATTTCTTTTTCTGATATGGGATTATTTAAGAAATCTATTTCTTCTTCTGTTAGTCTAGGCAATTTATATTTTTGTAAATATTCATCCATATCACCTAGGTTGGTATATTTATTGCCATATAGTTGGGCAAAGTAGTTTTTAATGATTGCCTTAATTTCCTCTTTATTGGAGGTGAGATCCCCCTTTTCATCCTTGATGCTGTTAATTTGCCTTTCTTCTTTCCTTTTTTTAATTAGATTAACCAGTACTTTGTCTATTTTGTCTGTTTTTTCAAAGTACCAGCTTCTAGTCTTATTTATGAGGTCAATAGTTCTATCACTTTTGATTTTATTAATTTCTCCCTTAATTTTTAGGATCTCTAGTATGGTTTTCTTCTGGGGGTTTTTAATTTGTTCGTTCTCAAGGTTTTTAATTTGCATTTCCAATTCCTTGATCTCTGTCCTTCCTGATTTGTTAATATATGCACTCTCAGGAATATGAATTTTCCTCTAAGTACTGCCTTGACTGCATCCCATAAGGTTTGAAAGGATGTCTCGCTGTTGTCATTTTCCTCAATGAAATTATTAATTGTTTCTATGATTTCTTCTCTAACTAACTGATTTTGGAGTATCATATTATTTAATTTCCAATTAATTTTTGCTATGGCTCTCCATGTACCCTTACCAATCAATATTTTTATTGCCTTGTGATCTGAAAAGGCTGCATTTATTATTTCTGCTTTTCTGCATTTGAGTGCCATGTTTCTATGACCTAGTGTATGATCTATTTTTGTGAATGTGCCATGTGGTGCTGAAAAGAAGGTGTATTCCTTTTTGTCCATATTTATTTTTCTTCATATATCTATTAACTCTAATTTTTCTAAGATTTAATTCACCTCTTTTACCTCTTTCTTGTTTATTTTTTGGTTTGATTTATCTAAATTTGATAGTAGTTGGTTCAAGTCTCTCACTAATATGGTTTTACTGTCTATTTCCTCCTTCAATTCTCCTAGTTTCTCCATCAGAAATTTGGATGCTATACGATTTGTTGCATACATGTTTATTAGTGATATTTCCTCATTGTCTATACTCCCTTTTAACAGAATATATTTATCTTCCCTATCCCTTTTGATGAGGTCTATTTTTGCTTTGGCTTTGTCAAATATCATGATTGCAACTCCTGCCTTCTTTCTATCAGTTGAGGCCCAAAAGGTCTTACTCCAACCTTTAATTCTAACCTTGTGAGTATCGACCCACCTCATATGTGTTTCTTGAAGACAACAGATGGTAGGGTTTGGGGTTCTAATCCAATCTGCTATTTGTCTACGTTTTATGGGTGAGTTCATCCCATTCAAGTTCAAAGTTATGATTGTCACTTGTGGATTCGCTGGCATTTTGATATCTTCCCCTAGTTCTTACCTTTCTTCTTTAGCTATATCCTTTTGAACCAGTGATTTACTTTGGGTCAGTCCCCCTAGTCCCCTCCATTGATATGCTTCCCTTTCTATCCCCTCCCTTTTTATGCTCCCTTCCCCTCCCCCCTCTCCTTCCCTCCATTTTTATACTACATTCCCCCTCCCCCTCCTTAATTTTCCTTTCTTTCTTGCCCTGTTGGATAAGATAGAATTCAGGATCCCACTGGATCTAGATGTTCTTCCCTCTCAGATTTGATTTCACTGAGAGTAAGGTTTAAGTAATTCCACTTCATGCTCTCTTCCTCTCCTTCTCTTATGAGAGTTCTTCCCCTCCCCTTCCCATGTGTATCTTTATATGGGAAAGATTATTCTATTAAGTCCCCCCCTATTTCTTGAAGTAAATCTTAGTATTATCGACGGTCCCCCCTCCCTTTTCCTTTCTTTGCCCCCACTTTCACCAAATCTTCTTAATGCCCCAATCTTTCCCTTGCATGTTTCTTCTAACTACTCTTATGATGCATACAATTTTTGAGAGTTACACAAAACATTTTCCCCACATATTAATATATATAATTTGATGTAAATGTAGTCCTTATAGAAGAGAGTTTGACTTAAAGAAAAAGATAAGATTTATCTCCTTTTCCCTTTCTTTCATATTTACCTTTTCTTGTTTCTCTTGCTTTCTGTGCTTGGATATCAAATTTTCCACTAAGTTCTGGTCTTTTCTTAGCAAATGCTTGGAAGTCTTCTATTTTGTTGAATACCCATACTTTCCCCTGGAAGTATATAGTCAGTTTTGCTGGGTAGTTGATTCTTGGTTGGAGACCCAGCTCTCTTGCCTTTCTAAATATCGTGTTCCATGCTTTGCGGTCTCTTAGTGTGTTAGCCGCTAAGTCATGCGAGATCCTTATGGGAGCCCCCCTATATATGAAGCTCCTCTTATTGGCTTGTAGGATTTTCTCCTTTTCTTGGAAGTTCTTGAATTTGGCAATTACATTCCTGGGGGTTGTCTTTTGGGGATTTAGTATAGAGGGTGTTCTATGAACTATTTCTATTTTGCTCCCTTGCTCCAGAACGTTTGGGCAATTTTCTTCAATAATCTCCTGTAGAATAACATCGATGTTATTGTTTATCTCTGGTTTTTCTGGGAGACCAATAATTTGGAGGTTGTCTCTTCTTCCTCTGTTTTCCAAGTCATTTTTTCCAAGTCACCTTTTCAGTGAGATATTTTATGTTTTCTTCTAATTCATTAATTTTTTGGCTTTGCTTTATTGATTTTTGCTATTGTATGATCTCACTTTCTTTGAGTTGCTTAATTCTTGTCATTAGGGAATGGTTTTGCTTTTCAGTTTTGTCTGCCCTTGTATTGGATGCTTCCCACTCTTTCTCCAATTGTGCAGTCTTATCTATCAGACTGCTGATCTCTTTCTCCCATTTTTCTTTCCAGAAGGTTTCCATCTTTTGAGTAAGCTCCAGTTTGAGATCTTCCAGAGCTTGTTGATAGGTTCCTTTTTGGGAGGCATGTTCTGATTTTTTTTGGATTTGATCCTCATTCTCTTCTTTTCCTTGGGTACTCCCACCATAAAAGTTTTCAATAGTCACCTTTTTTTCCCTTTCTTCCTGGAGGCTTGATTTTCGGCCATGTGAGCCATCCCTTTGGTGGTTTTATTCCACTTTCTTTTTTGGTCTGGGGTCTGGGTGATGTGGGTGGGTTTTCTGTGAATTTAGGTTGCCTCAGACTAGTTCTTCCCAGCTTCCGAGGTTTCTTGGAGAGTTGGGGCCCTGATCACAGCCAAACTGCCCAGGTGTTCAGCTCCGCCCAGATAATCAGCGCATAGTCCACCCCTGGTGTTTAGTTCCACCCAGATACTCCGCGCAACCACCCCGAGTACAGCTCCGTGGCCCCTTTTCTCAGTGCAGGATTCTCCCGTGAAACAACCCTGAGATGTTGTTTCCTGGCAGCCCCCAGATCCCAAGGACCCTGGAGTGCCCCCCCAGACAGAGATGTTCCCCACTCACTCGCTGACCCAGTGAGCGCTCCAGTAGCTCACTCTGGTTTGTTGGGGGTGGTGTGTGTGTGGGGATGGGTGGCTCAGTTCACATTTCTGTGCAGGCTTTTCCTACTTCTTATTATAGTGTGGAAATGTTCAAACCCCACATATCTTCGCCTCTTTGGGATACTGGGGAGTCCTTCTGTTCCTCCAAAGGTGATTTTTATGCTCATTTGATATAGTCTATTTCGTTCGGTGCCGGGGAGAAGAAGAGTGTGGCTTCTAGATTGCAGCCATGTTTACCCGGAAGTTGGTCGTCTCATCACTTCTAAACTCACCACCATGGTACTACTAACTCAAGCTTTGAATGACGTTACTTCCCTCAGTCTCTTTTCCATTCTGATTGGAGGTCTAGAGGAGGAAGGACCAAATTCCTCCAAATGTCTTCCTTTAATTAGAAAGCAGAAACTAGACTCAGGGCATCTGTTGTGATTCCTGGTTTCAACTCCACAAAACAAGATTCCCCCTAGCCGAGGATCCCCCGATGTCCTGTTCCCACTCCTTCCTGCCTTTATTAGCTCCTTTTGAATGTCATCTCTCCCTTAACATTGAATGTTCCTTTAGAGCTGGATTATCTTTTTTTATTAATATATCATCAGTGTTCTGTACAAATTAATGCCTAGCACATAGTAAGCACTTAATAAATGCTCATTGGATTGGATGGACACTACATTGGCCCCACCTAGTGGGTCCTTAGCCTCCTGGTCCTCCTGCCTTAGAACGAGTTGCTTCTTCTCGTGACTTGACTTTTCTGCCTGCTGTCAAATTTCCTGGCAATCTTATACCTCAGTGAGATGTTTAAAGTAGAACATCAGAGTCCCACGAGTTCATGGTGGTGAGGGGTTGTGTGTTGGTCAAATCAGGATTGCAGAGAATTAGAAAATAGAAGATCTTGTACAGCCTTGAGAAGGTTGATATTAGCAATAGTGATATGAGTTTGGCCTGGGTGTCCTGTTAATACCTTGCAAAGTATTATACATTGTCACATTTAATCCAAATGCTGTCCTAATCAAATTGGCACTGAATCTTACTGTACAGGAGGCGCAGACAAAAGGGATATACTCAAGGCCATATATTGAGTGAATGTCCAAGTTAGCCAGCCTCCAAGTTCCAATAGGGATCAATTGTAGAAGGAAAAGGGTGAGATGATTGAGCAGAAATTCAAGGGAGTAACAGCCTTTTTTTGAAACTGTTAGATAAAGGAGGGAAGATGACTATCATTATGTGGTAAAAAGTTCCTGGAATCAAATCCCAGCTCTTCTGCATAACCTCAAAGACTTGGAAAAGACTTTCGAAACTTCAATTCCAAACACCTTATTTTATATTTTATAAATAAAATGACTGAGGTTGGAAAAGTATAAGTGACTTTCCCAAGGTCAAACAGTCAGTATGCTACAGAGCCAAGATTTGAAATCCAGGTACTCTGCCCAGGATTCCTTGGACTACCTGTGATTATGCCCAGGATTCCTTGGACTACCTGTGATTAGTAAAATGAGGAACTAGATTAGATTATTCTAATGTTCTTTCCAACCCTGGTTTTCTGTGTGCTCAGATATCTTCTAATACTAGCTTTGTGTATTGTCTACAGCTTTTTTTAACCTTAGCAATTGTTCCATGGTCACACATAGTGATATATCCATGATTTCAGCACAGGTTTTCTGCCATTAATTCCAGCACTCTTTTTCTACACTGTAGTGTTCCTCTGTGTGAATGCCCTCAAGGACCTCAGGTTCTCCATCCGCAACTTGAGGGGGTTAGATTAAATAAATTCCTAAGGCCACAAGCAACTCTATATTCTGCAACTAAGGAGCAAGTTACATCTTTATTGCATGAGGAGGAAAAGTCTGTGCCAGCTTTAACTTTAAAAGTAAAACAAACCAGGATTTTCTCTTTGCTATCTTGAATTTATTGAAAACAGAAGAGTTACACTGTATATTCTGGATATAGTGAGGAAAGAGGAAAGAAGGAAGAATGAATCATAGGATCTTAGCGCTAGGACCTTAGGAGTTCCTGATTCATAATTCATAATTTTTATTCATTGATTTAGCACTCAAAGGACCTTTGAGGTCACTGAGTCCAACCCAATTTTACAGATAAGGAAGGAAACTTTAAAGATATAAAGTGATTTTCAGGATCAAATAACTAAGGAAATGTCTGGGGTAGACTTTGAACCCAGGTCCCTCTTGAGTTCAAGGATGATGTCCTATAAACTATCATAAAGACTTAAATTTAAGTGTTCAAGCATTTATTAAGCACCTATTATATACCATGCAATGTTAAGCACCTAGGATGCAAAGGGAGGCAAAAAAAAAGTCAGCCCTATTCTCAGAGAGTTCAGAATCTAATGAAGGAGCCACTTATGTATAAACAAGGCATTTACATAAGAACTTTTGCTATTATTCAGTCATTGAGTCAGACTCTGTGGACCATCCACTGGGTTTTCTTGGCAAAGATACTGGAGTGGTTTGTCACTCACTTCTCCAGTGAATTAAGGCAAACAAGTTAAATGACTAGCCTAGGGTCACATAGTAAGTATCTTGACTCCTCTTTTAGCTCAGCGTCTTCCTGATTCCGAGTCTAGCCTTCTATCCACTGAACCTCCTGCGTCTTGCATGCAAGGCTAATTAGAGATAATTTCAGAGGGAAGACACTATGATTAAATAGAACTGGGAAAAGTTTCCTGTAGAAAGTGGGACTCTAGCTGGGGGATGCTATGAAGAAGTAGAGAGTTCTAAGGATGAGAGAAAGCTAATAGAAGTGCTGAATGAAGAATTCTTCACCTGTCAGCAGTTACAGAATCTTAAAATTCCTGAGCCAGAAGGCATCTAGTCCAGCCTCGCCCTGAGGAGGAATCTCCTGTACATTCTCTCTGGTAAGTGGTCATCCAGGCTTGGTCTGAAAGCCACCAGTAAGAGGTAATATGGCAGTACCATGATGCATTGGGAAGAACACTGGCATTAGAATCAGAGAATCCAGATTCAAATCCTCATACTACTTGCATTACATGGGTAAATAAATTGGCCTCTGGACCTCAGTTTCCTCATCTGTAAAACAAGGGGGTTAGACAATAAGACCTCTTTGGATTTTTCCAGCTCTAAGTATAATCCTAAGAACATATTAGAGCCCAAGGCAATATGAATTGTATTCTTATACAGCTGTGATGGATAGGAAGTTTTTCCTTTATAAGCAACCAATGTCTCTGCCAGCTCCTTCTTAGTTTCCTTTGCCCTGGATGTCCCCAGGGCTCTGTCCCACTCCTATTTCTCTTTTTTACTCCATTCTTTCTCAACTGGTGATCTCATTTATTTCCATTGGTTCAGTTATCTTAAACAGATGATTCCCAGATTTATATGTTTAGCCCATATTTTTCTCCTGAGCTCCAGTCCCTCATCACGAACTGTCTTTTGGGCGTCTCAAATTTGATGTCTCTTAGATATCTCTAACAACATAAGTAAAACTGAACTCATTATTTCCATCCAAATCTTTCTCTTTTCCCAACTTCCTTTTATGGAATCACCATTCTCCCAGTCACTCAGGCTCAAAACCTTAGTGTCATCCTCAACTCAATGCTTGCATTCAGCCCATTTATCCATCTATTGTCAAATCCTGTCATTTCTACCCTCACAATATACCTCACTCACAGCTACCATCTTTGTATTAAACCTTTATCTCTTCTCTGCTAGACTGTGATGATAGAATTCTAATTGGTCACCTTACCCCATATCTCTTCTCACTTAAATACATCCTCTGTTCAAATCTCAAAAAAAAAAAAGATATTTCTAAAAGTATATCTGGGGTAGGGATTTGGACTGGTAGATAGAGATCCAGGACTGGAAATGGGTGTCTTGAGTTCAAATATGGCCTCAGACACTTCTCAGCTGTTGACCCTGGGTAGTTACTTAACTCCCATTGCCTAGCCCTTACCACATGTCTACCTCAGAACTAAAAAAAGAATAAAGGGGAGAGAGATATTTAGTATCAATTCTAAGACAGAAGGTTCTTTGAAAAAACCTATATCTGATCATGTCACCTTCCTACTAAAAAAAAAACAACAAAAAACTCAATGGCTCCATCTTACCTCCAGGATCAAATATTCATTCTTCTCTTTGACATTTAAGGTCCTTCACAAAGGAGGCCTTTCCTACCTTTTCAGTCACCTTACCTTCTCTAAACCATCTTTGATCCAGTATCACTAACCTACTTGCTGTTTCTTCCTTACACCCAATACCCCACCTCCTGACAGAATGGCAACCACAAAGAGTTACATTCAGAATAAGTATGTTCAACTCTCTTCCATAAGAGTTACACTCCTAACCCCATTGCATTGGCTCAACCCCAGCATGGAATGCTCTTCCCCTTCACCCCTGTGTCTTAAATTCCCTATATTCCTCGAGGTTAAGCTCAAGTCCCACCTTCCATTCATTTTTCCACTAATATCTTACCTCTCAGTTTATTAACCATAAACTCTGCATATATTTTCCCATACCTAGTTATTCATATGTTTCCTCCTATAGAATGTGGTCTCTTTGAAGATGAGTACCCCATTTTTACATTTCTTTGTAGTATAGGTTATGATGCTGGAAATGCTTAATAAATGATATTTGATTGATTGCTGCCTGGCCACATCCTTGTAATTTTAATTTCCTTACCTCCTTGATGAGAGATTATTCAGTTTAACAAAACAAAATATAGATCTCTATGCTTGTTGTTGGAGGGGGAAGGAAAAACTCTCTGGCCTCAATTTCCCCATCTTTAAAAATGAGAGAATTGGATTGTATGGCCTTTTGAATTTCCTTCCAGCCCTTGACATTCTATATTCCCTGTTCTAAAAACCCTTCCAGCTCTGAAAGTATCATTATTTTTGGTGCTGACTTAGTTAAGGAATAGCATCACTTTTTAGACCATAACCTTCTTAGGAGCTGGAACTCTATCGTATATAAACTTTTTTTAAAGTCTCACTCATGAAAAAGTCTAATAAATGTTTTTTGAAATGAGTCAAACTTCCCTGAACTAATCCCAGCAGAGAGAGGAAGGCAAATTCTTCTTACAGATTACCCTAAAACAGTCTATATATATAACCACAAGCAAGTTCCATTTCAACTCTAGTACTTAGTTTATCTCCTTCATAAAATCATGGTGTAGCCTGCTCCTCTTCCTGCTCTAATATTGTGTTTATAGCACCCTTCTTACTAGTCAGTAAGCATTTATTGTGGGCTGTCTTCTATTTATTCCTATTTATTGTGCTTAAGTGCTAGAGATTCAAAGAAAGGCTGAATTCTTGCCTGAAAGGAGGTCACATTT
Source organism: Monodelphis domestica (assembly GCF_027887165.1). Classification (NCBI taxonomy): domain Eukaryota; kingdom Metazoa; phylum Chordata; class Mammalia; order Didelphimorphia; family Didelphidae; genus Monodelphis; species Monodelphis domestica. The sequence continues at coordinate 354,524,071 of NC_077227.1, forward strand.
TAATGAAATAGACCAAGTGTAAATAAGTAGGAAATGGAAAGTCACTCAAACAGGAAGGTACTAGAAACTGGAAGGACCAAAAAAAAAAAAAAAGACTTCCTTCAGAAGCTGTCCAGTCTTGAAAGAAGTGGGTGAGCTACAAGGCAGGTAGATGGTATGGCACTGGGCTGGAGCCAAAAAAGACCTGTGTTTAAATCCAGGATCAGATATTCATTAACTGTGTGACCCTAGGCAAGTCACTTAACCTCTGTTTGCCTTAATTTCTTCATCTGTAAAATAGGATAATAATTTTTTATTAAAAATAGTAGAAACTTTTTCTAAATTGAAATTGAAATTGAAAATTAATTTCTAAAAATATAAATATTTAATAGAAATAATCTATTTCTCAGGGTTGTTGTGAGGATCATAACAACCGCTCCCTCTCCCTCTTCTTCTCCCTCTCCCTCTCCTCTCCTTTTCTTCTTTCCTTTCCTTTCCTTGGGAAGGTGTTTAATTCCTCTGCTCTCACCAGTGCTGTTATTCCCTTGCACTGAGTCTTTTGATGTAAAACTGAACCATGCCCTGGGTGGTGCAGCCAAGACTCTGCAGCTGCCAGTCAGGATTGCCTTCCAGGCTGGAGGTAGTGACAAGGCTGTGTACTTTTCCCTCTCCTGATGACTGACAGGACTGAAATTCCCCTTGTCTCCCCTCCTCCCGGCACCTGAAACAGTTGGCTGTCTGCTAGGTAGCTTTGTAGGAGAGGAGTTGATCTGAAAGCAGACACCACCCATGGAAGGTACTTTAAGGTACTTTGAAGGATTCACTCTGTGGGAGGGTGGGTGATGATTTTTAAAACTTGAGCTCAATGTAGGCATGAACAGTGTTTTAAACAGTAGGTTGAATCAACAGAAAGTTTGCTTTTGGAAGGGAATTGCTTTATGTATTTTTTTTCCTGAAGGCCATCACCAAGGTACTCTGTTTTAGAGCTCAGAAATCATTTATTTGAGGGGCAGCTAGGTGGTTCAAGGAATAGTCAGTCTTAGAGATGGGAAGTTCTGGGTTCAAATTCGACCTCAACTACTTCCTAGCAGTATGACTCTGGACAAGTCACTTAATCCCATTTCCTAGCCTTTACACTCTTCTGCTATGGAGCTGATAGTTAATATGGATTCTAAGACCAAAGCTAATTTAAAAAGAAATTAAAAAGAAATCATTGTTTTATTCATTCAGTAAAGGTTTATAAAGTGTCTACTATTAGGATATATCTTTATGGAGTTCACAGTCTAATGGGTGATAATATAAGGACTCAGGTAAACATATTGCAATTAGTCTCTAAGTTGCAGCCTCTCCACATCCATCAGCTGATTCTACATTGTGTATGGGGTGAGTGTCAATTTCAGTTTTTTCAGAAATCATAGTTTTTTATAACTGACATACCATACTCAAAGAACTTTAGCATTAAAAAGATGGCCCTTTGTTCAGGGAGATGCTTTGTGTTCATTAAAGGAACAGTGTAATTTTCCAAAGTCAATCCATTCCACTCCCTCCTCTTTCTGTATCTGTGAGTGTGTGTGTGTGTTTGGGTGCATGTATGAGAGAATTTATGTGTATATGTGTGTATGTGCACTTATGAATAAACTCTAAAAGTTTTCCATTCAGCTATACATGTTAGTCTGGGCAGTAGGCATTGTTTTCATCCTCATGAAAAAGAATTATAAATAAGTAGAAAAAAAAGATGCCATTAAGTAATATAAAAACAAAAAGTAAACACTATATAATTTATAATGACCAGAACTGTCCCTGAAGAAAATATACTTTCTTCCCCTCAGTGTGGAGTTTGAATGAATGAATAAAAAGCCATTTATTAGGCATTTACTATGTGACAAGCTTTCCACTAAAGGTTAATAATGAAAACACAGAATCAGACAGTCCTCATCCTCGAGGAACCTGCGTTCTAGAAGGTGAGAGACTATAGTATGAAATATCACATATATGATTGAGGATGATTGAGGGTAATTGACAGGCCAGTGATAGGTCAGTGAGTTAAAGGGAATATTTATCCCATGCATGTGAAGACTTCCCCCAGCTGAATGGGCAGATGAGAACTATTTGTTCCAACAGTCATAAAGCTGGCTGAAGCATGGGCTATGGGATGCTTAGAAATTGGTCAGATATTGAAGAAGCCAAAATCATCCACTGCATCACCAACCATTGCCACAATTGTCCTGACTTCTGTCTTGCCACTGGACTTTGATTACTCTGGAAGAGTAAGGCTGATGACTTTATACAACTCTGTTTCACTTAAATCCAGTTCATCTGCAAGTTAACACATCACCCCATAAAGTCCCCCCTGGTCCCTTTCAAAAACTCTTAAGACATTATTGATGAATTGATTAGTTTTACTGAACTGTTTTTTTCTTTTGTTTGCTAAAAAAACTTTATTATAAAGAGTAGCTCACTATGTGAGATAGAGGGGAAGGTGATGTAAAAACAAAATATAATGAAAAGAATATTAGAGAAGAAATGGATCAAGAACAAGGGGGAAAACAATTGACAACCCATGCCATCTACCGGTTCCCTAAAAGAGAATTGAAGGAGAGTCCCCAACATTTTGGTAGGATTTCTTGTATCTAATCCGAGAGGTGTGAGCAAGAATCACAAATAATAAGTTATGGATGACAGCTGGACTATGCCATGGAAGAGCAATGAGCTTGGAATCAGAAAAGCCAGAGTTCAAATGTGGCCTCAGACACTTACTAGCTGGATAATTTCCAATTTTTTTTTGGATCTCAGTTTCCTCACCTGTAAAATAAAGAGGCTAGATTCAATAGCATCTAAAAGTCCTTTCCAACTCTAAAAGACCCTCTGACTCAAAATCTGCATCTGCAGTACAACATATTGACATTGATGAAATTAAACTCTAAAGTCTATAGAGTAGACTATAAGGATGTAAGAGGAATCTTCCACTTAAATGAACCCTTAATGACTCCCTCTGATTTCTGATTCTACTCTTCTTTTTCATCCTTGTTTTACATTATCCCACCACATATCCCACTCTAGGCTTCAGATGAAGGGGACTATGTGTCATCTATCATAGAGCCTATGCTTTCCTACTTCTGTTTTGTTCATGTTGTTCCCTATATATCTAGAGTTCTCTCCTCATTTTTATCCATGAACATTCTGCTTATCTTATGGGGTCTGGGTTATATCTTGAAAATTCTCTTTGACCTGGATTATGCTAATAGAGTGCAAAATTGGTCATGTCCTACTGAGCTGAAAAGGTGTCAAATACCAGTAATTATTTCTTTGCTACCCAGGGACCAATCTAGCTAAGTCAACAAAGATGGCCTCCAAGTGGTTCTTTTTTTTTTACTATCACATTTTATCCTCCACTAAGACATGGAAGAGTCATGATTAGAACTAAATGACAGAAAGCCCCCACTACTTGAATAGAGATACTTGAAACAAACATGGGATATAAAGATGAGGGGAGGAAAAGAGTACTACTTCCACCCAAGGTCAAAGAGTATTTTCAAGATATAACCCAGATCCTACAAGATAAGCAGAATGTTCATGCATAAAAATGAGGAGAGCACTCTAGATATATAGGGAACAACATGAACAAAACAGAAGTAGGAAAGCATAGGCTCTATGATAGATGACACATAGTCCCCTTCATCTGAAGCCTAGAGTGGGATATGTGGTGGGATAATGTAAAACAAGGATGAAAAAGAAGAGTAGAAACAAATTGTGAAAGTCCAGACTGAGTGACTTTTATATACAAGTAATTCTTTTGGCAATGGGAAGTGATTGAAGGTTTTGAAGATGGATCTAATATCATCAAAGAGGGGAATTAGGAAGTATATAACCATCTAATTGAAAGCCCTCCTTTTCAAAATCAGGAAATTGAGACCCAAAGAGAAGTGACTTGCCAAGGGCCAAATAGTGACACACTTAGGACTCAAGCCCTGATTCCCAATCCAATATGCTTTCTACTACCCCTAATACTTCCTCTGTATTGTAATTGTTCCCTAAATGTTAATCCATGATGACAGACTCAAGGAGGCTTTTATAAATTAGGATCTCTGGAGATACCTGTTATGTGATAATGGCATCCCCTCTCACAATTCATAAACTGAAAGATTGTTCTCTCCTGCTTTAGTTGCTGTCTTTGGGCAAGACCTAATTAAATCCTATGAGGGTCTCCAGGAAAATTGAGATTGATAGCACCTGAATATTTATCAACCTCCTCCAAACTGCTAGAAGACCTACATTCAAATTTTCGTTGTTGGGCATTTACACAGGATAACATAGACAACAAACAATGGGAACAATTACATTGCAGGATCTAAATGCAATATAAGGATTTTAATATACATGGCATTTGCATGGTCACTTTCTCAAACTCCCAAAGGACAATATTTAACAACTTAGGGGTGATTGGAGCTTTTGCTTCTCCTCTACCTTGAAGACATTGTGGTATATTGGAAAGAACAAAATAATCAGGAGACATGGATTCTAAGTCCTGCTTCTGCTATCTACCAGCTCTATGAAAAAGTCATTTTCTAAACTCTTTGACCATAAAAATTGAGGAAGTTAAACTAGATAAGTGGTTCTCAAATGTTTTGGCCTCAAGATGCCTTTATACTCTTAAAATTATTGAGGACCCCTCAAGAATCTTTATGTATGTGGGTTATGTCTATTGACATTTATTAGAAACTAAGATGTCTGAGTATTATTATGAAAGTAGTTTTGACTTTAAGAACATCTTAAAAGGGTTAGAGACATCTAGAGGTCCCCAAATCGCAGTTTGAGAATCACCAAACTAGATGAACTCTAATGTTCCTTCTTTCCATTTATAACATTCTCTATTCTCTGCTGTGTTCCTTTTCACCCTGGCATCCTTTGTTCTAGAGTCTTCTTCAGTTTTCATATTCTATATTCTCTAATTCTACAAATCCATTAATATACCTTACCATTAGGAACTTGGTCACTATTAGTTGATCAAACAAGGATGTATCTAGCAGCCACTGTGGACAGAACACTTTTTTTTTGGAAACCATTTGGCCTTGTGTTTGATTTTGGGGAGGAGTCCAAAGCAAAATAAGAAAGGCTATATGATACATTGGAGAAAAATCCTAAACCTGGGATTGGTTGGACCTTGGTCCAAGTTATTCATCTGTCACTTACTATTTGTGTGATTTGGAGCAAAGACCCTCAGTATGCACATCTGTCAAATGGAAGATGTTCTACATGAATTCTATAATCTCTTCAAACCCTTAATTTGAAGGTGGGGAAATTAGTACAAATGCCAGAGTAGACAGCACACATGTAGCAAGCACTTAATAAATAGTTTTGAATTAATTTAAAGTGCTATAAGTCTTCAGAAAGCAGTAACATTCATTTTTTTCTTCATTTAACACAGGTTTGTTAAACACATTATCAGAGCATGGTTCTAGGCACTGAGGTGGGAGATAGAACAGGGATAAGATAAGCAAAGTTTACATAATATAGAATTTTTGACCTCATGCAGTTTAAAGTCTGGAAAGGGGATAAAACAGACATAGAAATAATATCCTCTGTTACATAGTAACCACATCAAAAAGAGCATAGAGCAAAAGACTCTGCAAAAGCTGAAGGGAAAGATATTTTCCGATTTGTGTTCGAGATAGAGAGACTGTAATTGAAATTTTACCTGGAATTTTTAAGGAAGGTTTCCTGCAAGAAATGGCCCTAGTAAAAGAGGTAGGATTTATATTGATAGTCTAAAAAAATAAGAGATTGAACTAATTTTACTTGGCCCTGCAGGGCACAATGTGAAGTACTGGGCATCAGATTTTTGTCTCAGTATAAGAAGCAACCTAAGCTGCCTTACAATGAAAGAGGCAGCTTTTTAAGGGAATGAGTTCCCCAAAATGAGATGGCAGTTTGAAATTGGTTTACTCACTTGTAAGAAATTCTGGTTTGGGGTTGGGATATATGAAGACCCTTTCAGATTTTCAATTCTGCATGGGAAATAGTAGGAAAGAAGGTGTGGAGACAGCAAATACACGTCTTTGGTGAAGGAACAGTGAATAGAATAGCTTCACTAGATCAGATCTATTTTGTGTAGGACAATGAAGTTTGGTTTTTAATCTAGAGCCATGTGATGGTGGGCTTTGGACACCAGTCTCAGGGACCCCCCCATCTGATTTATATTTTTAAATGTAAATTTTCTTTATATATTATGAACTGAAGTAGCCTTTGTCTTCCTCTATGATGTCACGATTTAAAGCTTCAAGAAACAGTCTTTCCTTCAGTGGGGGGAATAAGGGTGACCTTTATTCTGAACTTTCTCTCTAAAGATCATGTCTTTGGACTTTGGAAATTAAGCTGTGCTTGTCTACCCTTTGTTTGGAAGTCAGCAATGGTCTCTTGGGAATCCACCAAGTTAGTGAGAGGAATTTTAATGGGCACTTCTGACAAATCTTACACTAGCAAAATGCTTGGCACGTGGCTGAATATGGTGGTGCCAGCCCTCAAAAAACAGCTGAAGAGGAGATGTGGGCTGAGTATTTGTAAAGGAAACAGGAGCCTGGCAAGAGGAAGCAGCATGGCATAATGGATTGTCATTCAGTTAACATTTATTAAACACCCATTATGTGCCAAGCACTGTGATCAGCACTGGGGATACAAAAAAGACAGAAGACAGTTCATGTTCTCAAAGAACTCATGGACATGTAGGAGACAACCTACAACCAACTATGTACAAACAAGATTTATACAGAGAGAGGATAAATTGAAGAAAGGCACTGGTATTAAGGGGGGGATCATGAAAGGCTTCTAGAAGAAGGTGAGCCTTAACTGAGATTTGAAGGAAGCTAAGAAAACTAGAGGATGGAGGTTTTGAAGGAGAGTTCCAGGCATGAGTAACATCCAATGAAACAAACAGAATTGGGATATGGGATTGTCCTATAAAAGGTATAACGAGGAGGTCAGTGTAATTAGATTACAAAGTGCATAGCATAGTGGAATATAAAGGATAAGAAGACCAGAAAGATGTCAGCATTAGGTTTTAGGGGGCTTTCTAAGACAAACAGAAGGTTTTCTATTTGATTCTGGATAGAGCATTTTTACTTGGAATCAGCAAGAGTTGGATTCCAGTCTCATATACTAGCTGTGTGACCATAGAAAAGTAATTTAACCTTTCTCAGCCTCAGTTTCTTCATCTGATGAATGAAAGGGTTAGACTGGATGACCTCAAAGATATCTCCCAGATCTAAATCTGTGAGGGTATGAGGAAGAGCTTTTAAAGCTGGGAAGACTTTGGATGTGATCCCAGTACTGTAATACTTATATATTTTTTTCCTTTAACTTTTCCTGTGTTATGTTTGTCCTTTACTGGCAACCTTCCCAAAGCTGTTGGAGATGTACTTCAGTCTATTTCTACCAATATGTTCCCAAATTCCAGAATTCCCCATTCCAAAAGTCCCCTGGTCTAAGTGTGGAAGCTCTAATTCAAAGGTGTGATGGTAAATATTTAACAAGTTCTGTGGGGGAAGAGGGAGAAGGATATATATGGACAGAATACTTTTAAAGTTTATTCTGAATTTACATTTTCTCCATCATTTTATAGATGATTTACAAAACAACAAGCCAAGCCCTAATGCATAACATTTACCAATTTCCTAGTTGTCAAGGCTAATGATGAAATGTAACAATTGGTTCTCCCAAACCAGTATGAGTTAGGTCCAGCAAACTTCTGCCTGAAACTTTATTAAGGGAAAGGATGAGCTGCCACTCAAAAGAGACAGTGCCTAGTATAGTGAGAAAGGCCATGGATCTGCAGTCAGAGAACCTGGTTTTGAATCCTATGTAAAGGACTTCAGGCAAGGCATTTTCTCTCTAGACCCCAAGTCTCATCTTAAAATAAATGGATTGTATTTGTTTATTTTTGTTCAGTCATTTCAATTGTGTTCTACTCTGTCAAAAGCTCCATTTGGATTTATGTATTTTCTTGTCAAAAATTCTGGAGTGGTTTGCCATTTCCTTTTCCAGCTCATTTTATAGTTCAGGAAACTGAGGCAAAGTTAAGTGACTTGCCCAAGGTTCATAGCTAATAAACAATGGAGGCCAGGTTTAAATTCAGAAAGAAGAGTCTTCTTGACTCCAAACCTAGCATGCTTATCCACTACTAAACTGCCTTATGGGCTATATGAGTTGATCTCTGGGATTCCTAAGGGCTCTGAATTCTCTGATATTAAGTCAGCTCTTGATATCTCATCCTGGAACAGAATATTATTGTACAAAAGGGAAAATGATTTAAGATAAAAATAAATGTGTATTGTACCATATTATCAAGTCATAGAGCCCTGGGATGAGGAAACAGCATGGTGCAATGAACACTGGATTTGGAGCCAGAGAACAACTTTTGCTCCATACTATCCATGTGACCATGGGCAAATCACCTCTCCATATCGGTAAGATGGGGAGGCTGGGCTAGATGATCTCTGAGATCCATTTCAGTTTTAATTGGTGATCCTATTATCTTTGTCCTAAAGTAAATCTTCTTCTAACCCTGAAGGCGTACATACGCCTTCTTGACTTCTTTTTGACCTCAGTGGCTCCTCTGTTGGCTTCCCAGGCTAGAGCACCTAGCCTACAAAGCATAGCACAGACATGTGGAACAGGCAAGCTCACCACTTGGTATTTCCACCCTTATGGATTGAATGTACATTCTTTACTGAGAGTATCCCATCGGTCAACTACTACTGGTCAATGTGGTAAGCCAGTAAAATTAAAGTAGTGGTGTTTCTTATCCCATAGGAGTATTCTTTGTATTTCTCAGGTGAACTTAGTGTAATTATTTGTATATCCAGGGGTCATGTCTGGAACCATAGGTTTTCTGTGGAGAAGAGTAGGAGGGGACAAAGAAAGGAAGGTAAGAATTACTGCTTGGCAAAGATCCTAGACACTCCTTTTTCCATTGGTGATAGATGCTGGTGATACTTAGAACCTCATTCTTAGCTGCTTATTGCCAGGGACATAGTCCTCTTCTTCCTAATGCAACTCTGTCAGAAGCACTAGACCTGAAACCCCTTCACATTCATGTAGCATCTTGGAATTCTGGTCCTGTCACCTGGGAAGCTTCTATGTTATCCTAAAAGGACATCAAATGCCTTCCTTCTGTCCTTCATTTTAATTCTTCCATCTGACCTTATCTCATTCTAAGTCCTAGATCCTCCTCCAGGTACAAACTTGTGTCCTTCCTAACTTTTTCTGGACTTTCCCACCCATTTCTAGGTCAGACTTCCAGATGCCATTTCTTTTTTTGGACCCTTACCTTTTGCCTTAGAATCAATACTAAGTACTGTTTCCAAGGCAGAAGAGTTTAAGGACTAGGCAATTGAAGTTAAGTGCCTTGCTCAGGATCACACAGCTAGGAAGTATCTGAGGCCAAGACCTCTCTTCTCCAGGCCTGGCTTTGTCCATGGAGCCACCTAGCTGCCCCTGCCATTTATCTCTTGAATTTGCATAGCTCTATCCATTTTGATGGGTCATGGCTTATATTCCCCTCAATACAGGAAATCTTAACTGAGCCCCTCACAAATAAATAGCCCCACTCTTCTCACCAAATGCTCATGGTAGCTTTCAGCCATACCCACATGTATTTCCTACCACTCAAAGGAAAGGGTAATTTCTTTACAGGGTCTCTTTCTATTCTCAGGGCTAGAGAGGTGAGGAGGAAAAATGCATTTCATTGTCTACCACCCTGTCTCCCTGTTGCTAAAATTTGTTTCTGAATTTTCTTCCCATCTAACAGGGAACAGAGGTTTAGGTTGGAGTGAGTTTAGTGTGGAGAGAAATTGCCAGTCTGACAGATCTAAAGGGTGAAGCTGTCTATTTATCTCAAGGCTAAGTATAGCTAGCTAGCTGGTCACAGTAGCAGCCTTGCCACAGGATTCTTCTTGGAACATTCTAATCTTGACCTTTAGAAATGACCTTGGACCAGAAGAGTGATGGTTTTGATTAATTAGATTATGCTTAATCATACATTTTTTGCACAGTGATAATCTTCTGCAAAAGAGCATGATTTCATTAGCTGTGTAGACTCCTATAGACACAGATTATATAGTCCCAGCACACATCAATAAATAGCTCTTTACAGGTTGCATGTAGTAAAAAAAAAATCATCACCTTCATGAACAGCCTCTTCACACTTAGCAAGTCTGGTCTTTCCTCAGATGGCACCTTCTCTATCCATCTCTGCCACTGTACTTGAAGGTTTTTACAGTTTAATCCAATTTCTTATGCATATGTTTTGCCATCATAGGCTTTGAGAATATCCTAACCAAGATAAGACACTAAAATAGCTATTCGCACCTATAAAATATGCACAGTCCAAAAATGTAAAAGAATGAAAAATCATGGCCATTTCTCTTGGCCTCTATTTTCTTCATAAAATAGACTAGATGCGTTTTAAGATTCCTTCCATTACTGGCAGTCTGTGTCCTAAGGTCCCCTTTAGCTTGCACATCACAGACTCATTGTATTCTAAGGTCCCTTCCAGCTCTGACATTCTGTGTTTAATCACACATCTGCTTGCTTGTTGCTATTCTTCTTCTGTAAAAGATTCATGCTTTCATCAGTGTGGGGACTCCCTCCACAAATGCAGATTATAACCTCTCCACAGCTGCCATTTTGTTCTGGGAATCTCATGGATGAATCAGCCACGTTGAACATATTTGTCCCTTCCATGATTTGGCAAGAGCCCCAAGTCAGAGGAGACCTGGATAGAAGATATGTTTTACTAAATAAGATTGAAAAAGTGAGAGAGGGAGAGACAAATTGAGAGGAAGGAGAGGAGAGAGAGAGAGAGAGAGAGAGAGAGAGAGAGAGAGAGAGAGAGAGAGAGAGAGAGAGAGAGAGAGAGAGAGAATATAATGTGTCAGTTTTTCAGTTAAATGAACTATTATTTGATATGAAAAAATACTTGGGAACCTAAGTTGCCAGAAAGTTGATATTCAGGAACAGAAACACAATACGAGGAATGGTTCAGTGTCTCCTTTTTAGGAGCTGTTCAGTGGAAATCAAACAGAATTGCATTAGGCAGAGAGTGACTGAGAGAGTACTCTCTGGAACAGGAAATTTTACTTGGGAAAAAGTATTCAGCTATGAGAAGCTCTGAGAATGCTAATTAATTCCAGCCTTCCTGAACCATAGAGAAACTTGAACACTTCTCTCCTTGATATTCAGTTGCTGTTCTGAAGAGGAGCACAAAAGGTAGTGAAAATCAAAAATAAATGTTCTTTGAGCATATTCTTTTTTCCTTTCCAGCTGAGTTTGTTTGAAATTTAAGGATTTATGCAGGTGAAATAGATTGGCTGGTCAAGTTACACAAACACCTTTGTAGTGCTAATACTTCTCTGGTTTCCTGGTCTGTGGTATCAGTGAAGCTTGAGGGCAAAGGGTAGAAAATGCAGATCTAAGGTACCTTAGGGTAGAGAGAAGTACAGGACAGCTTCTGGGTTTTTGAGACAAACTCTTCTTTAAAAAGGAACTTCCCACTTGAATCATATACTCTTCTTATATCTTGAAGGAACTAAGAAAATAGACTCCGCAACTAATTTGGGTTACTCACTTCCCCTCTCTAGGTCTCAGTTTACTCATCTATGGTACTGGGTAGTGGTAAGACTCTGCAACTAATTTGGGTTACTCACTTCCCCTCTCTAGGTCTCAGTTTACTCATCTACGGTACTGGGTAGACTGGGTAGTTGCAGAGTTTGGAATTGAACCCCTTTAATCATACTTGAGCCAGAACAATCTCTAATCAAAAATCCCATCTTTTACAGAGAAAGAGACTGAAGCTAATAAAGAAATATTACTTGTCCATAGGTTCAGGACATTATTAGAGGGGGGAAATGTTAAATAACAATATGGCTCAAATGAGGAGTTCAGCTTGTTTACTTGGTTTGCTTTTCATTTTCCAAGGGTGCCACTTTGGCATGGTGCCGCCTGCCATTTTGTTCCAGGGAAGTTTGTGGGTGAATCAGCCATTTGGTTCAACAAGAATGTGGGTTGTTGGCTTTCATTCTTTCTGTGGAATGTGATGTGTCATCAGCCATCTTGTGTATATAGAAGGGCTGCACGTGGACCCTGCTCTGGTTCTGGCCTTCTGTGAGTTGATTAGGTAAAATACTGAAGGTAATTGATACCCACAATATGATTACTTAGAGTAATGAGGGCACCTGCCTAAATGAAGAAATATGTGACATTAATGTAAACTAGTTAGACAACATTGGGTCTTTTGGATTCCTGGGTGTCCATTTTGTTCCTAAGGGTACCTACCCTATGCAGAACATTTTAATTTGTCCTCTTTAAATAGGATTGAAATTTATATTTCTGTAGTTCTTTAAAATTTACAAAGCCCCTTCCAAATAAGGTCACAAGGTAGGTGAAGCAAGTTTGTGTGTCCCCATTTTACAGATGAGAACACTGAAACCCAAACAAGAAAAATGCTGAAGGTAGGAAGCAATAGGTGACAATGGGTGGATGCAACAGAATCTATCAATTTAAGAAGTTGTTTGGGGCCATTTAGTGAAGGGATGAATTTATCTCACTGGCCACAGAGAGTGTCATTTCAAGGGAGCTTAGAATAATAAATGCTGTTCATATTGTTCAGTCAGCAAATATCTATTTGTCTCTACCCTGATTCTCCAGACATATTTCATATTATTCCTTGTACAACAGGTACTATATCAGTGGTGAAATGGATGGAATGATAAATTAAGAGTCAGGAAGATTATAGTCAAAAATCTAGCTCTACCACTAGTGTGACCTTGTAGAAGCCACTCTTTTGGCCTCAATTTCCCCATCCATAAAATGACAGATTGAACTAAATGACTTTAAATGAACTAAAAGTTTATTTATTCATTTATTTAATTTAGAATATTTCCCATGGTTATATGATTTGTGTTCTTTCCCTCCTCTCCTCTTACTCCCCTCCCATAGCCAATGAGCAATTCCACTGGGTTTTACATATGTCAACTAAATGACTCTTAAGATCCCTTCAAGATCTAAATCTATAATTTTATGATCAAACTGGAATGTACCCAGTAGTCTTTAATCTAGTCCTACCTTCTGCACATGTTTTAAATACATTCATACATGTTTTGAATAGATGTTCCCTTTCTGCCTAGATAGAGACAGATAGATACAGATAAAGACAGACAGACAGATAGATAGACAGACAGACAGAACATTTGTTACATGCTTATGTGTGAGAGACTCCTCTAAATGATACAGATACAAACAGAAATTAAGATGGTCCCTGCCCTTAAGGAACCTACATTCTAACAAAGAAAGATGATACATAAAAGGGTCCTGGAAATGGGGGTAAGAGATAGTATTGGAAGTCTGATCCCCAGCAAGATAAAGCAAAATTTCCCCTATTAGAGTCCAGTAACCCTGGGGCAGAATACAAGGTTTTAGTTGGGAGTGGGAGAAATAGTGATAAGGATGATGTAAAAAGTATGGTGAAGAGATGACCGTGAAGTACACAACCATCTCTGTCTTTTAAGATCTTTCCCCTTCTTTAAGATCTAGCCCAAGTAGTCTTCCTCCAAGAAGTACTGCCTGAAACTCCCAGATAGAAGTGTTCCTTCCCTTCTTAAATATTTTGACCTCTTCTATGTACTTAATCATTTTACATATTGAATCAGGCTTATTTGTATACATGTGGTAACTTCAGTATTAGTCTAGCTTCATATTGGTGAACCTATGGCACACATGCTAGACCATGCCCTAGTTCCTCTGCCCAGCAACTCAATGGAAGCACTTCCTCCCTCCCTCGTCTGGGGTAAGGCGGGATGGGTGTTGGGGGGAGGGACTCACATGCAGAGTGACAATTGCAGTTTGGACACTAAGTCTCTAAAAGGTTTGCCATCACTGGGTCTAGGTTAAGCAGCCAGGTGGTACAGAAGACAAAGAGATACACTTGGAGTCAGAAAGATATGAGTTCAAATCTTGTTCCATATTCCTAAAACTAGATTATGTTCAGCCTTCCCTGCTTAAAAAGACAGCCCAGAGTGTTTAGATATATAAACATATATATAGATATACATATAGATATATCTATGTAGATATATATACATACATTATATTATATAAAATATATTTTTATTTATATATGTGTGCATATATATTCTAGTGATGTTTCTGAGAGTTAAAATAAAAAATAAGATTTGCACTTAATGGGGGTTAATTCCTATAATCTGAAAAGCTTATCCCTTCAGTAGAGCAGCTTGTTTTCTAGTGAGGCAGCTTAAATAAGCTGTCACTACTTGAAGATAAAGGAGAATGCCCAAAAGTTCCTTTTCTTCTTAGCCCATAATGGCATTCATAGAAACAAGCCAGCTTATTAGGCCAAGGACTCAATCTACTGAAAAATGCCCAAGATTGGGAGCCATAGGACCTAGCCTCGGGTCTCAGCTTTGCCATTTGTTAGCTTGTAACCTTTGATAATCTAGTGAAGCTAGACAAGAACTTCAAGGGTGTCCCTAGTGGGAAAAATTGTCTAGTGATAATGTGGAATCAGTTGAGGGTTCCTTTCCATGATGCTTCTCCTTGCTAATGTCTTTTTCTTTTTTTACCCTCTGTTTTACCTTCTGTTTTAGAATTGATACATTAATATTGATAAGTGCTGTTAAATGTCTTGCCCAGAGTTGCACAGTTAGGAAGTGTCTGAGGCCAGCTTTGAATTGAATTTCTCTCAAATCCAGAGCTGACACTCTACCCACTGTGCTACCTAGCTATCTCTCATGCCAGCATCTTAAAGAATCCAAAAGAAAAGTAGCTTTATGGCGCTGGATTGAATCTGCAAACCAAACAGTTGAACTTTTTCAGTTGCAGTTATTCCTTTAATGAAGTCTTCTGCAGAGTTAGAGCTGTGGGACCCCAGATGTGTTTTTAAAGGTTTATTTTGGGTATATTCTCAATGCAAAGGATAGCAATGCAAGCAGACGTATGTTGATATTACTGCTGACAGAAATTGGGCCCCATGTAATAGGCATTATAATGTATTCTGACTGCAACCAAGAAGAAACAGCTCACTCAAAAACCATGACGTGAGGAATGAAGAGATAAATTTTTTTTGAGAAGGCAGAGATCAGGTGGAGATTAAAAGCTAGTGGATAGCCAAGACTGGCCAACCCAACAAATTTTTAAAAACCCTTCTCTTCTTTCATAGAATCAGTTCTAAGAGAGAAAAATGGCAAATGCTATGCAATAGCCTAGAGACACACAGCTAAGAAGTATCTGAAGTTAGATTTGAACCCAGGTCCTCCTGACCCCCAAGCCTCTATCTACTGTACTAGCTGCCCCTATGAATTTTTAAAACATAAAACATTTTCTAACTTTTTTTAAAAAATACATATTTTAGTGGTAAAAGCACAGAATTGGGGATGAGGAGGCCTGGGTTCAAGACCCTATCTTATAGCTTTTTATATAATCTTGGTCAAGCCATTTCCCCTCTCTAAAGCACAGTTTCTTTTTCTGTAAGATAAGAGGGTGGGACTGAATGTTTTCAAAGTTCCTTTCCAGTTCTGTGCTCCATGAATTCTTCCAGTTCTTCTCTTAAGAAATGTAGGAATCATTATATTATTCACAGCTAACATTCATAGAGAACTTTAAGGTTTGCAAAGCACTTACAAATATTATCTCATTTGAAAGTGACAACAGCCTGAGAAGTAGGTGCCATTATTATTTCCATTACTGATGAGGAAACTAAGGCAAACAGTGGTTAAATGACTTGCAGTGTGGATGATAGCCTAAGATTTTAGACACACAGCTAGATTTGGACTCAGGTCTTCCTGTCTCCAGGTCCAACATTCTATCCACTATACCAGCTATCTTTTCTTTGGAACACCAAAACAAAAAACAAAGCTAAAAAGCTGGAAAAGACCCAAACAATTCCATACTTTCTTCCTAAGTTCTGAAGATTGCCAGGCAAAGGATGAAGCATTGACCGTGGTCAAATAAAAGTGAATAATTAGAGAGGATAAGTGTTAGTTAAGTTATATTAAAATAGAGACTTGATAACAGAAGCTCACATTCAAAAAACTTTACCATTCCAAACTTTAAAACACAGTATCCTTCTCAGCATCCTTGTGAAGCAATTATTGCAAATATTTTCTCCACATTGCATATAATACATTTAGAACCAGAAGGGACCTCAGATACCATTGAAGTACAGATGTCTTATTTTAGAGATGTGAAAAATGAGGACCAGTGAGGTTAAATTAAAATACTTGCCCCAGGTCACACAAATTTTAAGTGGCAGAGACAGGATTCATGCAGAGGTCTTCTAACTAAATCCAATGTACGTGTCTCTTCTAGACATGAAAGTTGAAGTTTAGAGTTATTAAACAACTAAGGTCACATAGCTAAAAAAATGTCAGTCAGAACTCAAGCACTTCACCATTTAGTGTCTCCATGAACTTGCCTGATTTTCCCCTTCTCTCGTTATTTCTATTTTTTTATCTGACACACACACTTCCAAAAGATAGACAGATTTTTCTCTTCTTCCCACCTTCATACTTTGAGAAAGAGTACAAATTGTCTTCAAGAGAATTTTTTAAACTCATAGAATCCCAGAGCTAGATGGGGTCTCAGAAGGCATCAAGTGCAATGTAGCCCTGAAGAATGAATTCCTGCTGATAGATTCCTGCCAAGTACCCATTCAAACTCTGCTCAAAAACTTCTGGGCAACTTGTTTCCTGCTTGACCCAGTCCATTCCACTTCTGAGCAGCTCTGGTTTCCAAGAGAACCTCTCTTATTTAGAGTAAAATTTGAATCGATGCTTAGGAAAGCTTTTATAATTCGTGCTGTCCAAAAATTGAATGGGCTTCCTTGGGAAATGGTGGTTGTGCCTCTCTTTGAAGGTATTTAACTAGAGGATTTTATGGCCACTTGTCATAGTGGTGCTTCCTTTCAAGTGTGATTTGGATAAATGATCCCAGAGGTCCCTAAATTTCATGATTCTGCATTCCTAGGCATTTTTCTGACACTAAGCAGAAACAGCCTTATTCTTCTACATGAAAACTTTTCAAAGATATTTAATAGCAATTATCATGCCATTTTGGTCTTCTTTTCTCTCCTAAATATTTCTATATCATTCAAATGATTCTTATGGCATGGTATCCAGGCTCCTCTCTATCTAGGTTGTTCTCTAAATTTAACCTAATTCATCAATCCTCTCTTAAAATGTGATGTCCAGAACTGAACATGTTACTTCAGGGTAGAGGTGAGCAGAAATGCCACCTTTCTTATCATGAACATTATGCCTCTCAGGCAACTACAGACACAGTCCCAGGGTTCAGTGTGTGCCTAGAAAAAATTCATTTAAAAGTTATCTCCAGGAGTGCACTAAAGCTAGAAACGATCTCAGCTCCCATATGAGCGGGAGCTCTTCCTAATCCTTGGCTTCTCTCATTCCCAGATCAGTGTATATGCAGCCTGCCCCCCCTCCACAGCTACTAAAGGAAGGATCTATGCACAGAAGGGAAAAGAACAAAGCCTCCAGTGCTCACTAAAGAATCACAGTCCAATCAAAGGCAATTCAGTACAGTGGAAAGAGCATGATGTTAAAAGTCCTTGGTTCAATCCCCGTATATACTCCTAACTTACTGAATAACTTAGGGCAGGCCACTGTAAGGATTGTAAAGGGAAGATGGGTGGATTGTAACAGGGAATGGAGGATTTTCCTTTCCACATTACTTAGCCTCTCTGTGCCTCAATTTCCCCTGCTGTACAATTAAAAGATTTAGGATATAGAAGAATATATTTAAAGAATATAAAATCAGGAAGATTTTATAAACTATTATACAAAAGCCAGAACATAGTGTTTTAGATCTGTCATTTTCTCTCTGAAGAGCCACATCTATAAAATGAGGACAAAATAGTTCTTCCTCTACCTACCTCACAGGTTTCTTCTTTGAGAAACAAAAGAGAGATGAGGGTTTGTTTGTTTATGATTAGTCCTTATATAATTTAATAAGAATAAAAATATACCTTTAAAGTAAATTCAGCATTTCACCAAGTATTAAGTGTTTACTGTATGCTAGAGATTATACTAAAGGGATAGGAATGAAAAACTCCTCTCCCCATCAAAAAGAAGTAAAAAATGATAAATGGTTCTTTCCCTAAGAGTGTTTACATTCTACTGAAGGAATCTAACCCAAATAAGTTATTTCAAGTGGGAGAGTAATAACTAGAGGGAATGAAAAAGGCCTTGTGTAGGAGGTGGTGCATGAGCTATGCTTTGAAAGAAATTAGAAATTCTTCGAGAGGAGTAAGGAGGGAATAAGTAATAATAATAATAACTAGACTTTATGTAGTACTTTGAAGTTTACAGAGCACTTTACAAATATTTTCTCACTTGGTCGTCTTAATAGCCCATCCAGATGGGGGTTATGGTTGTCCACACTTTACAGATGGAAATTGAGGAAGAGGTTAAGTGACTGTACAGGGTGATAACTAGTAAGCGAGGAGGGATTTGAATTCAAATCTTCCTGACTCTATTGTTGTACCACAAAGCTGCCTCTAGTTCACAGAATACATTCTAGATGTGAGACAAAGACTGCTGGTAAAGAGGCACAAAGAGAAGCAATGGAATGTTATATAGAAAGAGAGGATAAGTAGAGGCACCATGTTAGATGGGATTAGGCAGAGGAGTTGGGTTGAGAGTCAGAAAAATTAGGTGCTAGTCTCCGCTCTGCCGCTTATTTCTGTATGACCCTAGGCAAGTCCCTTGCCCTCTCTGTGTTACACTTGCTTCATCTGTCAAACGGGGACAACGATCCTTGCTTGCCCTACTTCCTCGCTGGTGTTGTGGCAAGGAGCAAATGTGCTAATATATGTGCCAGTGTTTCGAAAAGTACAAAGTGCTCTATAAATGTAAGATTAACTGCGAGGTATTAAAATATCAAGTTGTCTTGTTAGGTGTCAACTGAAAGCCAGGGAAAACAGCAAACTTTTTCATCAAAGTAATGGTGAAGTCCTATTTACCATTCCTTTAACTTCTTCCCATAGCCCACCCTCATGTAGAAATCTTCCTGAAGATGATGGCAATTAGTTACAAACTAGGCTTGCAGGATCCAGGAGGAATCATCACCAGACAGTTAAAGACAGTGAGCCATTCCTCCTTTAGCTTGTAGGATATATTGCCCTGCCCATCAGTTTAGTCCTTGTAATTCAGGTGAGAGAGACACATATAAATAGAAATAAAAAATAAAATAAAGTAATAAAAGTGTGGATTGAGATGGCTAGAAAAGGCTAACATGGTTTATTATAAACTAGTGTTGACCAGTATAAGTTGGAAAGTGTTCATATGAATCAGACCATTGTAGGTGGATTTGAGCCAAAGTGACCCACTGCTATAAGTTTACAAATTTTTTTTCAGACTGGGAGAATCTTAGAATTCATCCATTTCAATTCCTTTATTTTTTTACAAATTAGGAAACAGGTTTTGAGAAGTCATCAGATCATAAAATTTAGGGAAAGAAAGATTTTAAAGGTCACCTAGTCTAACCTTTTATTTTAAAGGTAAGTAAATTGAGGTTAAATGACTTACTAAAAGGTCACACATATAGTAAGAGGCAGAGCTGTAATCTGAACCCAAATCCTATGACTCATAGAAGCACAGAACAAGTTTTAGAAAAGACCTCTGGGGAAATCAAGTTAAAATCATTCCCAAAAGAAATTGCCTCTGGAACATATGAAACTATGATCCTCCAACCATCAGGCTCTAAATCCAGTGAATTTTTCACTGTATTATATTTTGGGGATGAGGTTGGAACAGTAAGACTGAGTATAACCTGATTAAAATTGATAGAGGCTGCTGTGGGTCATTACAGGCCAATCTGAAAAAATTTGGCCTAGTAGAGGCTTAGGTTGGTTGGTAGAAGCTGGCACAGTTTATGTTGGTTAGTATGGATTGGCACAAGTTGGTGTGGACTTTTACAAAAAAAGATACAGACCAGTGTGGTATACCCCTCAATAAAATAACTGAAACAAGCCATAAAAACTCAAATTGTACCCAACCCCACAAAAATGAAGATAAGAAAAATGGAAAATTCAATGTATTCTTTTTGATGAAATATATTTTCCATTTTTAATTTTTCAGGAATACAATGCTATATTCCATAAGATTAGGTTTTTTAATTTGTTTATTTGCTTTTCACATTTTCTCTTCTGGAAAATATTCATGTGATTTTCAATGCTGTCTTTCAAGTGTCATGATAAACTTCATAGTTCTAGTTAAAGCTCTCATACCTCAAAAGATTTTAACTGCCATCAGAGAAGATTCTTACTCAGGAGATCATGGAACCTCGGGTTTGAAAGGGATTTTACAGTACTTCTAGTCCACTCTGGTCAATCTAGTCCATAACCAAGCCAAACTCATCATTACAGCAAGGTCAGCAAGTGCTCAACCAGCTCCTTCTTGAAAACCTTAAAAAAAGTGACCTTCAGTGATGAAGTGCCCATTACCTTCCAAAGGTGTCCACCCCAATTCCCTTACATTAAACCCAAATCCACCTCTGCAAATCTACTTGTCATCAGAAGACAAAAGCACTGTATCTAATCACTCCTTGGCATGGAAATATTCGTCCCTCCCCCTGAACTTCTCTAGGCTAAATATCTCCAGTTCCTCCAATGGATCTTCATATGATGTGGTCTTTAGGCATCCTGGTCACCATCTTCGGAACACATTCTGATTAATAGTTGTTGAAGGTTTAGTATCAACAAAGCAGTAAGTCTCTCGTGGGGTATTTCAGGGATCTCCATGCTTGTTTAGCCCAGTGCTGTTTGACATTTTAATCGATGACTTGGATAAAAACATAGTTGGTATGTGTAGCAAATTGACATTAATACAAGACTTGGATAGATAACACAATGGATGAGAGTCAGGCTCTAGAATCATCTTAACAGACTCCACAATTGGGCCAAATTGAAATTGTTAGGGATGAATGTAAAACCTTGCATTTGGGTGTGGAAAATCAATTTCAGAAGTAGAGTAATATGGGAGAGGCATGGATAGACTGTAGTAATTCCGAGAAAGGTCTGGGGTTTTAGTGAATTGTAAGGTCAATATTAGTCAGAATTGTGATGTGGCAGCCAAAAAAGATTGGGCTGCATGAAGAGGGGCATAGCTCCCAGGATTAGGGAGGTGATCGTCATCAGGCAACATCTGCACTATTGGGTTCAGTTCTAGGCAGAACTGTTTAAGAAGGACTTTGAGAAACCAGAGCATATCCAAAGGGTCACAACAGGTGTGATAAAGGGCTTTTATTCTGTTATATGAGGATCTGTTGAAGGAGCCAGCTATTTTAATTTGGAGAAGAGGGCTCAGAAAAGACATGATAGATAGGACCACTCTCTCTCTCTCTCTCTCTAGCTTTATTACATTGCTCCTCATCCTGTACTAAACTGTTCTCTGCCTCTCCTCTTCCAACACAATTGTGTTTTCCTATCCCTAAGCCTTTGCTTTAGCTATTCCCAGTTCCTGGAATTCCCTTCTCTAATCTTCTGTCTGTTGAATTCTGAAGCATCTTTTAAATCTGTGCTCTCAAATAGAATCTCTTCCATGAAGCACCTCTAATTTCCTCAGTGAATCATGACCATCAATGAGTGCCTGGCACTCAAAGAATGATCCTTCCTCCCCCATGGAACCCTGAAATGTGTTATTTGGAACTTCTGCTTTGGGTATTTATTATATTTATGTATGAGTTATATCCCCTTCCCTCCAATTTCCTGGCATAAGTCCCATGAAGACTGGGACTGTGTATTGCCTAAATTTTTCTTTGTAGAACCATGCTATGCATTTTGTATTCAATTCATTTTTCAAAACCATTTATCAAAGCTCCTACTTGTACTGTTCCAGACACTGGGAGATTCAAATACAAAAACAAAAAAGGACCTTCCTTCAAGGAACTTAAATTCTACTGGAAGTATATAACATAGGCAGAAAACCAAATGTCAACTATATACAACATAACATGAGGAAGTGAGCTCTAACTGAGGGAGATCTAGCCTCAGTGGGCAGGCACCCCCTCTGCCCCCCTAAGAAAAAAAGAAGTTGGAAATGAGGGAGATCAAAATTGAAAGTTGCCCTGAGAAATTCAGCCAGGAAAAATGCCAAGGCCCCACAGACAGATAAGCTCCGGGCTTGTGCCAGGGCCATCCAAGGTCCCTGATAAAACTTCAGCACCGAGACCCCAGGCACAAAAAGCAACTTTCTAACAGGAGCTTGTGCCGGGGCGTCCAAGGTCCCTGATAAAACTTCAGCACCGAGACCCCAAGTGCAAAAAGCAACTTTCCAACAAAGGTTATTCATGAAAAAGTATTTAAACCCCAGCCTGTCAGAAGCAACTTGGAACTCTGATGGTAGAAGTTCCCACTGATGCGCATCAGTTTTTGTTTTTTTTTTTTTTTGCAATAAAGGGCCTGTTCCGTGTCTGATTACATTGCCCGAGATCCTTCCTTGGTGGGGGGTGAATTCCCGGACCTTAACATAACAACTAGGGGTATCTAGAAAGGGAGCAGCTGGGTGGCTCAGTGAATTGAGAGAGCCAGGCCTAGAGATGGGAGGTCCTAGGTTCAAATCTGGTATCAGACACTTCCCAGCTGTGTGACCCTGGGCAAGTCACTTGACCCCTATTGCCTAGCCCTTACCACTCTTCTGCCTTGGAGCCAATACACAGTATTGATTCCAAGATGCAAGGTATGGATTTAAAAAAAAAAAGAAAGACTTCATGGAAGGAGTGACACCCAAAGGATTCTAAGACTTGAGGAACAAGTTTATTCTATACATGGTAGGCCACCTCTGCAGAGACATAGAGATAAGCATATACAGAGAACATTTAGTAGACTAGAGAGTGCATATGCGTATATATGCAAATATAGATATAGACACACATATTTACATATGCACACACATACATTTCTATATGCATAGAGTACATGCAGGGGGGGGGAATAAAATTAAAGTCATACTATAGAGAACTAAATGCCAGACAAAGGACTTTGTATTTTATCCTAGGGGCATTAGAGAACTACTTAAGCCTTTTTTTTTAAATAGGGGAATGACAGTCATGGCTGTATTTTAGAAATATTAACTTTGCAGCTATGTGGAAGATGGATTGGATAAGGGAAAACTGGAAACAAGGAAAGTAATTAAGAAGATATTGTATTAGTCTAGGCATGAGGTGATTTAGGGCTTAAACTATTATAGAATCCGTTGAATGAAGAGAAGAGGATAGATGCTTGAAAGATTGTGGAGCAGAATTGACAAAATTTGGCAATGGATTAGCTGGTAGGGATGACTGAAAGGAAAGAGAAATTCGATTGCTCCAACTTTGTTGGAGTCTACTGAGTGAGGGTAAGGATGGTGATGGGATTTTTTTTCTTTTTCTTTTCCTGGCAGATGTGAGTATAATATAATGAGTTATAGTGTATGTTGAGTTTGAACATGTCTTGTGGATACCTTCTTGTGAAACCATTTAACAGGTAGCTTGGGGATAGCACCACTTGGTGGCCAGATTACATCCTTTTCTCTCTTACAGAGGTATGGAAGTAACCCAATGGACAGAGCACTGGGCTTGAGATCAGAAGGACCTGAGTTCCAACCCAGCCTCAGGCATTGACTATCTGTATGACTCCAAGCAAGTCGCTTGAGCTCTATTGGTCTGCTTAGGTTAAGTTCCAACCCAACTTCAGTCATTTACTAGTTGTGTGATTCTGGGCAATTCATTTAACTTCTGCCTGCCTCATTTTCCCCACATAGGAAATGGGGATCCTATAGCATTGACCTCCCAGGGTTGTCATGAGGATCAGAAGAGAGCATTTTATTAAAACAGTATAATCCCTGGCATATAGCATGTGCTTGATAAATACTTCTTGATTTGTCTTAACATGAGAGAATAAAAGGGGACAGGTCTGGTCTGTCATTAGTGTTCTAGATCAAGATATGCAGCACATGTATGCCTACCTCCCTTATTTCATAATATAGCCAGCTCTACGGGGATAGATCTTTTTAAAAGTTCAGGAATATGACAAGCAAAAAGCATTGCAGTATATTTTATTTAATAATATGCAAACATTCCTGGATGTACTTGGGCTCCTCCTGTACAGGAATATGTTCTTACAGTTATATAATCAGAACTCATGGTTGCCTTAATAAGTCTCTCATCAGGGCTGTAATTTTTCTTCAAATGTAATGTAGAAGAGCCCTCAGATCTTAAGGCTATGGATGTAGGGAACTTCATTAAATATCGGTTGAGATTGTGCCTTTACCCATGTAGTACTGAACCCAGCTAGACCTCCCCTATTGATGCCACTAACCCTCATTTATGGAGTGTAGCCCTCTTTGGGGATACCCTTACACACAGTAGGTCTTTCACGTTTGATGATTTGAATAAGAGCTTGCTGTTGAATTCATCCATGCTATGGCTCTGATCCGTGGGTGTAGAGAAGGCGACGTTGACTGTCTTTATATCTGCAGAAACCTTTGTTGCAGACTTGGACTGCAGGGATGTCAAAGCTGTTCACACCAGCACATTAGCTCATCTTCAGCATCTGAACAAAGGGACAAGATCCTTAACCCTTAGTACTAATATAGACATTGGCACGCCAGTTTCAGTCAAATTAGCTCATGTGGGAGTGGCGTTAAGGGATAGTTCAAGTGCAGCAGAGACTTGTCTGCATAAAGAAATGGATTAATTTCTGTGGTGTCCTTATAACAAGATAGGCTACTGTGCTCTGATTAAAGTTGGGCACAGTAACATAATAAGCTGCTCCCCAGTTAAGGGAGGGATTGACAAGCCCGAAAGAATTTAGCAAAAGAAGAAAATTGCATGTGTATATGTGTGCACATCTATGTCCATAAATACACATGCATACATGTATGTACACATAATATATGTTATGAGGCAGCTAGGGTGGTACAGGGGATAAAGACTTCCCTTCCTGAGTTCAAATCCAGTCTCAGACACCTTACTAGCTGTGTACTCCTGGACAAGTCACTTAAACCTATTTGCCTCAACTCAAAAATGAGCTGGAGAAGGAAATGCCAAATCACTCCAGTATCTTTGCCAAGAAAACCTCAAATGGAGTCATGAAGAGTCGGACTGGACTAAAAAACAACTAAACAACAACAACAAAAATACACATACTAAGCATCTAGCCAGGACCTTTCATTCCTGCCCTCAGGCTTCTGATGAAAATAATGAGGATGACAGTTCACATTTCTCTAGCTCTGGGCTGTTATAAAAAGCTTTACATTCTTTATCTTTAGGCTTCTCGGTAGAAGAGCCCCAAGAGTTGTTTTACTTAGTCCCAGCGGGCAGAACTCTAGGACCAGTTGGTAAAACTTTCAGATTGGCAGACTTCAGCAGAATATAAGGAAAAACTACCTACCAATTAGAGCGTTCCAGAAGTAGAATGGTCTGCCCAGGAAGGTAGTGGATCTCCCTTCTCTAGAAATTTTAAGGCACATCCTAGATGAATTCTAGATCAGGGTACTATGGCCATCACTCAATCAACAAGTACTTATTAAGGGTGGACAATGTTCTGGCCAGTGTTGGAAATACTTTGGAAACAAAAATCAAAGTAGAAATAGCCTCTGCCCTTGTTTTCTGTTGGGGGAACTAAAGATAAGAGATGGGACTGGATGAGGATATCTCCACGGATATCTCCAATTTCTCATCTTAGTATAGCAGTGAGAGATTAGGTGACTTGCCTAGCATCTCACAGTCCATGTATGTTACAGGAAGAAATTGTATTGAGGTATTCCTGCTTTGAAAGCAATGGTTGCGACCTGTCTATATGTGGGCAGATTCAAAATAGATAGAAATAGGTGGTTTTTTGAGGGGCAGCGAGGTGACACTGTGGATAGAGCACTAGGTCTGAGGTCAGAAAGACCAGAGTTCAAATGTGACTTTAGACAGTATCTGTATAGCCCTGAGCAAGTTACTTAACTTCTTTTTTATTTCATTCTTCATCAACGAAGTGGAGAATATAATAGCACAGACCTCCTAGAGTTGTTGTAATGATTAAATGAGATAATTGTGAAGGACTTGGTATAGTGTCTGGCATATAATAAGCGCTATTTAAATGTTAGTTGTTATTTAGGGTCTTAGCAGCTGGAAGAGTCAGAAAAGGCATAATCTGTAAGATAAGAGTATGAGCTGAATATTATAGGAAACGAGGGATTGAGTTCCTGCCTTTTCTACTATAAAACACTATGTAAGCTTGAGTAAATCACTTCCCTGTTCTGGACTCTCATTTCTTTCTCTGTAAAGTGGGAAATTGGACTAGACAAACCCTGAGGTAGTTTCCAGTTCTGATATGCTATGATTCTATGTGGGTGGATGTATGAGTTTCCAGACAGATTATCTATCTCTGTGTGTAGGGGTATATGTGATCTGGGCAAGGGGAAGTGGATGCACATATAGATTGATCTGTTTAGGGATTGTTTAGGGATTGTGCAGACAGGGAACAAGCATTCACTAAGGGTCTATGTGCCAGGCACTGTGCTAAATTTTGGGACTACAAATAAAAACACAAAACAATACAGTCGCTACCTTCAAGGAGCTTACATTTTAGGAGTGGAAGATAATGCATAAAGTTGAAAGCTGAAAAGGAGGTTCGGAACGAGGAAGAACTGTGCATGGAGTCATAGTGGCAAAATCCAAGGAGTCATAAGCACAGCCCAGAGAGGAATGAAGTATGGACAGATTAGGTCCATTTCCAAAATGGAAAATCTGGAGGGAGCTCATCCATGGAACTATGGTCTGAATAAATCTTTGTTATACAGTGACTTAGACCAGTGCTCCACTAATTCAGAACTATTTTAGATGCTGTTTGTGATATATATTGGGACTCTGGAAGGATAAACCAGCTCTCTAGTTAGGAAGCTTGAAAATTTTATATTCTCAGATCCTTTCTGTTTCAAACATTGTGTGTTTGGAGATCCCTTGCACTACCAACCTTCTGCTTTCTCTTCCAGCTCCAGAGTTCTGTGATCTAAGGTCCCTTCCAGTTCTGAAGACTTTTCTGTCCCTAAAACATCATTCATACATATATTCTTCTTTCAATTCACACAGCACCCAACCTAGGTCAGCTTACCACTTCTCCCCTGGACTGTTGTAATAATTTCCTCATGGAACTCCATGCCTCAGGTATCTCTTTCATCCTTCAAACCCATTTTCCACACAATTGCCAAAGTGATTTTCCCAAAATTTGCAGGTCTAAACATGTCATTCTTCTGCTCAATAAACTCGAATGCTTCCTATGAACTGGTTGACATTTAAAGATCTTTGTAACTTGGCTTCTTTGTACACTTCTACTCTTTTTATACTTCTTCCTATGCCCTCTATGATCTAAATACCCTGGCATCTCGTTCCTGACTCCATGCCTTTGCTCTGGCTCTCCACCATGGCTGGAGTCATCTCCCTTCTCACCTTTGCCTCTTATAATTGCTGTCATGTTATAAGACTCAACTCAAATACCTCCTTCTTTAGGAGGTGAACATTATAGCTGCTCTGTGTGTAATTTGCTTGTATCTTGTATCTATGTATGTATTGTCTTCCCCATTTGAATGTAAGCTTCTTAAGATCAGAGGATGCTTTCCTTTGAATTCCTAGTGTTTGGCACGAGGCTACAGCAGAGTAAGCCCTTAATCAATGGTTTTGATTGATTGATTGTTCTGAGGTCCTTTCCAGCTCCTATCATTCTTTATTCCAAAATATTTTCCATGTCTGATATTCTGGGTACTAAGGTCTCCTTCTAGATCTGACATTGCATAATTCCCTAATGTTGTCCACAGACTTGATGCTATAATTTCTCCTTTCGCCACAGTTCCTGCTGTGATTTTCCACCTCAGCTTTTCCTGGGCTTTATGGTCTGAGGTTACATTGCTCCCTCCCCCACCTGCTTTGTAAGAAGTAGATGATAGGGTGAGCCAGGTTCTATTTTTTAAAGCATCAACTAAAATCCCCTGGATTCCTTTCCAGAGCTGATTTCTCCAGCTCTTTATTCTAACTTAGAGGCCTGGCTGACAGACTGCTTGTGTGTCTGAATGAGCCTGGGTAGTCAGCAGGCATGGGTACTGCCATAGTTTGAAAGCCTTTTAAATTGTCTCAGTGATAAAGAAAGTGAGAACTCAGACATGAGGGGGAGTGACTATGACAACTGATAATGCACACGACCAATATTAAAAGACAGGAACATTTCTGATTTTTTTTCTATCAGAAACTCCCTTTTGGTTGGAGAGAAGAGTAAACTTGAGCAATCTGGGGAAACTCTTCATAAAATGTAGACTTATAGAAGGACATTAGAATAGAGAATGTCAGGGCTCAATGACACCCTCTAGAATAGATCTTGGTACTTCAAATAAGGAAGGAACCTTCATACATAGAGCATAGAATGTCAAAGTTGGAAGGGAATTATGTCTTGGTGGTTCATCAAACATTCAGTCAATTTATAGGCCCTGGAGACATTGAGATAACTTTTTTTATCTTTTATTTTTTGTTTATTTTTAAACCTGTACCATCCATCTTGGAATTAATACTGGATATTTCCAAAGCAGAAGAGTGGTAAGGGCTAGGCAATGGGGGTAATTTTCTCAGAGTCACATAGCTAGGAAGAGTCTGAAGTCAGATTTGAACCCAGGACCTCCTGTCTCTTGGCCTGGCTATCAATCCACTGAGCCACCCAGCTTTCCTCATTTTTGTCTTTTAACTAGGTGGCTCAGTGGATAGAGTACAAGGTCTGAGGTTAAGAGGACCTGGGTTCAAATATGGCCTCAGACACTTCCTAGCTGTGTGACTGGGCAAGTCATTTAGCTCCCATTGCTTAGTTCTTACCATTCTTCTGCCTTGGAACTGATACTTGTATCCACTCAGACAGAAAGTAAGGGTTTAAAAAAATATTTATATATATATATACATATATATGCTTTGCACAGAACTCTGTGCTGCCAGAAGTATACAGATAAGAAAGACATAAATTTTAGGAAAGGTATGTTTCCTACTGTTAAAGCTCTTACTGTCTAGGAGGTGAATTAAAATAAACAATACTAGACTTTGAATCAGGAAGATCTGAATTTGAATTCTTCTTAGACTTAATATATGTGATCCTAGATTCTGGATAACTCACTTAATCTCTTTTAAACTGATTTTTCTTATCTGTAAAATAACATATATTTCATAATCTTGTGAGAATCAAATGAAATTGCTTTGTGGGGGAAGAGTCAAGATGGTAGAATACGGACAGCAAACCAGCTGAAGTCTCCCAATACTCTCCTTCAAAGAACTATAAAATAACTCCTCAAATAAAATTTTGGAGTAGTAGACCCAACACAAGTTCAGAGTGAGATATCTTTCCTGCATAAGACAATGTAGAGGTTTGGCAAGAGAAGTCTATGACACTAAAGTGGGACCTGGCCCAGAGTGGGGTAGCAGCACCAATGGAGGCAGTAAAGAAAGCATTAGTAGCAACTACTTCAGGAACTCTCAGTCCAAAGAAAAACAGTTATTCAAGAATAGATTACAGGGGATCCTCTGCTGGCACTGAGTACAGTGGGGATTATGGGTAACTCTATTGTCCATATAGAGTTCTGGGTCACAGTTCCAGGGGGGAGGAGAGGTGTTTTTTTTGTTTTTGTTTTTGTTTTTATCAATCACAATGAATCAGGGGCTTTGGTCACAGTTCCAACTAGTATTTGCAGACACAAGAGAAAGAGGAGTCCTTCCTGGATAAATATCAGAAAGCAGACCAGGAGATAAGTAACTGTACCTTTCACCAGATCATACCACCTTGAAAACACTGAAAAATTACAAAGTCCTAGAACTAGTTCTGAAAACAGTAGCACAAAAAAGTCCGAAGCTTGGGACAGTGCCTCCCCATCACTAGGTGAACAGAATCTAGCTTTAACATAAAGTTCAAAGTCAAGGAATGAGCTGGAAAAATGAGCAAATAAAAAACAATCCTTGCCCATAAAAAGCAACTATGGTGGTAGGAAAGACCAAGACAAAGTCTCAGATAGAAACATCAGTGTGAAAATAGATACAAGCAAAGCCTAAAAGAAAATTACAAATTGATTATACACCCAGCAAGAAATCCTGGAAGAATTCAAGAAAAAGATAGGGGTAGAAGAGAAAAAATGGGAAAATAAATGAGAATGATGTAAGACAATTATGAAAAGATAATTGATAAAATTCAGTAAAAGAGACACACAAAAACACTAAAAAACAATACAAAACAGAATTCACCAAATTGTAAAAGAAGTACAAAAATTCACTGAAGAAAATAACTTTTTAAAAAGCATAACTGGCCAAATAAAAAGAAGGTACAAAAGCTCACTAAAGAAAATAATTTATTAAAAATTTGAATTGGACAAGTGGAAGTTAATTATTCAATGAGCCATCAGGAAACAATAAAATAGACTTCTGGGTAAACATGGTGGCAGTCTAGATGCAGGACTCTTCCTGTCCTCAACACTTATCGATATAAACTACCTCAAAAGGCCAAAAAAAAAACAAATTCATATGAACGAAGGGACTCTATAGTAAGGCATAGCATTGAAAATACATGAGATTTGGGCATTTCCACACCATAAGGGGGTGAAAAAGCTTCCACCAAAATGCGAGCTAATCCACCCTCCCTCACCCCACCTACACAGCCAGAGTCAGAGCCAGTGTGCACTAGAATCAGTGAATGAGAGAAGGGAACCTCTAGACCAGCAGTTCTCAACCTCTCAATTTGTAGCAATGAGAATACATAATGCATATCAGGTATTTACATTCCGAATCATAACTGTAGCAAAATTACAGTTTTGAAGTAGCCACCAAAATCATTTTTGGTTTGGGGTCACTGCAACATGAGGAACTGTATCGCAGGGTCATGGCATTAGAAAGGTTGAGAACGACTTCTCTAGAGCGAGTGAGGGGCACCTCTAGGTCCTTGGCAGGTGACTAAGACCACCAAAGACCTACCCCTGAGAGCAACTAAACCTGAAACCCCAGCAGGCTGAAGAGTGCAGACTATGGGGGCCAGTAGGAGATAGCACAGAGAGGGGAAGCAAACAGCAGAAGCTGCAGAGACTTGAGAGCCACCCTCAGGCAAAATCCTTGCTCCTTAGCTCCATACACAGAGAGCCTGCCCTCCTCACTCAGATTTATGACTGGAAAGGGAAGGAAAAACCACCATAGTGTTGGCAAACAATCCCAGGAATAACTTCCCAACACCAAGAAAAACAAGAATGGGTTGAACCTGGATAATTTTTACGGAAGAAAAATCCAGGAAATATCAGAAGAGGAAATACAAATAAATGCACCAAAACTTCAAAAAAAAAAAAGAAATTGGCCACAAGCTCCTGAAGAATTTAAATTGGAGCTTACCAAAAAGATGGAAGCCTTCTGGCAAGAAAAGTGGGAAATAGTTCAAAAAGAAAATAACAGTTTAAAGGACAAGAATTCCCAATTGGAGAAATAGCTGGAAGCCACGAAAAGCAGGATAGACCAAACTGAAAAGGAAAATCAAAAGATTATAGCAGAAAACCAAGCCTTAAAGATTAGAACTGGTAATTAGAAACCAATGATCTTGCAAAACAGCAAGAATTAATAAAGCAAAGTCAAAAGACTGACAAAACAGAAGAAAACATAAAATAACTCACTGACAAGATGACAGATCAGGAAAACTGATCACAAAGAGACAATTTGAGAATCATTGGTCTACCTGAAAACCCAGAAATAAACAGAAGTCTTGACATCATACTACAATAAATTATCCAAGAAAACTGCCCTGATGTTCTTGAACAAGGGGGTAAAAATAGACATTGAAAGAGTTCATAGAACACCCTCTATACTAAATCCTCAAAAGATAACTCCCAGGAATGCAATTGCCAAATTCAAGAGCTTCCAAGCTAAGGAGAAAATTTTACAAGATGCCAAAAAGAGACAATTCAGATATCAAGTAGCACCAATCAGAATTACACAAGATCTGGTAGCTTCCACACTAAAGGACCACAAGACTTGGAATATGATATTTAGAAAGGCAAGCGAATTGAGTCTTCAACCAAGGATCACCTACCCATCAAAACTGACTATATACTTCCAGGGGGAAAGTATGGACACTCAACAAAATAGATTTCCAAGTATTTGTAAAGAAAAGATCAGAACTAAGTGGAAAGTTTGATATTCAAACACAAAAGTTGAGAGAAACATGGAAAGGTAAATAAGAAAGAGAGGGGAAAGTTAGAAAATGTATTTTATTCGAGCTTTCTTCTTTAAGGGCTTCAATAAGATTAAAGTGTTTATATCAGTATATGGGGGAAATGTTATTTGTAACTCTCAAAAATTATATTCATTATTATAGTAATTAGAAGAATCATTCTCAGGAAGAGATTGGGATAATAAGTGGTATAAGATGATATTCAAAAAAAAAGAAAAGAAAAAAGGGGGAGATCAGAGATGGCATCAAGAGAAACTTGAAGAAATAAGATAAGTAGGAAAATCTAAACCACACAAAAGAGGCACATGGGAAGGGGAGGGGAAGAATACTATGATAAGAAGGAGGAAGAGAGTGCTAATAGGTAATACTTAATTACTTACTCTCAGTGAAATCAATTCTAAGAGGGAAGACCATCTAGATCCATTAGGGTATGGAATTCTATCTTACCCTACAGGGAAAGTGAGATGGGAAAACTAAGGGGCGGGGGAAGCAGGGAATAAAAAAGGGAGGGAAATAGAGGGGGGAGGGAACTTAACAGACCCTAAAAATACTAAGATGGGAACAAAAAGGGAGAGGGCAGAAAAGAAAGCATATTAAGGGTGGGGATTAAGGCAACTGATTAAAAGCAAACCACTGGTTTAAAAGGATATTGCAAAAGAAGAAAGGACAGAACTAGGAGAGGATATCAAAATGCTGGGGAATACACAAGTGGCAGTCATAACTTTGAATGTGAATGGGATGAACTCACCCATAAAATGATCAAACAAGATTTAGCAGCTTCCATGTTAAAGGAGCAGAAAACTAGGAATATGATATTCTGGGAGGCAAAGGAGCTAAAATTATAATCAAGAATAAATTACCTTCCTCAACCCCCCCAAAAAGAATCACTTACCCAGTAAAACTGAATATAATCCTTCAAGGAGGAGAAATTAATATTTAATTAAAGAGAGGGTTTTCAAGCATTCCTGATGAAAAGAACAAAGCTGAATAGATAATTTTGACATTCAAAGAGAAGGCCTTTGGCTTCAGGAGGAGAGTGGGAGGAGGGGAGAGAAAGAACATGAATCATGTAACCATGGAAAAATTTTTCTTAATTATTCAATTAAATAAATTTTGAAAGAAACAAAGAGAAGACTCAAGAGAAGCATAAAACAGTAAACACAAAAAATTAATGATAAAGGATTCAATATGTTACTCCAAAGAATTATATCATTACTAGGGCAGTTGGAAGGAATCTACATAGACACAGGATGTATGAGTCATATATGTTGGGATGAACTACAATTCTCTTCCTTTTCAGTACCAATCCTAATTGTGTTTCTAGACCATGGGTTCTTTAAACCAACAATAGCCATTGAAAAAGATTTGACAGGCAACCTTAGACATATTACTTCACTTCCCAAATTTTCCTCCAAAAGAGTGAGCTGCTTTGCTAAATTCTTTAGCCATTTCAATTCTAACCCCCAATCCTGGGCCCTCTTCATTTAGCCCTTTAACACTACTTCACTCAGTGATCTCATCAACTCCCATAGATTAATTACCATGTTTATGTTGATGATTCTCAAATATACCTTTCCTGCCCCAAATTCTCTTGACCTCCACTGTCACATCTCCAATTACCTTTCAGAAATCAAGATGTGCAGTAGACATCTTAGACTCAATATGTCCAAAACATAACTCATTATCTTTCCTCCTAAACACTTCCTCACATCTTCCCAATTACTGTAGGGGACAACACTATCCTCCCAGGCGCTTAGGTTCACGACATAGAATTCCTCCTGGACTCTTCACTGTCTCTCCTTCCCCTCATATACAAGTCATTGCCAAAGCCTGTTCATTTCATTTTTGTGACATCTCTTCTGTCCTCTGAAACTGCCATAGTGCAGTTCTTCATCACCTCACATCTTTCTTACTGCAGTCATTTTCGGGGGGGGTCTGCCTGCCTTGAGTCTATCCCTACTCCAATCTATTCTCCTTTCAGCCACTAAAGTGGTTTTCCTAAAGCATATGTTTGATCATGTAACCGCACTACTCAATAAACTCAAGGGGCTTCCTATTGCCTTCAAAATTGAATGCAAAATGCTCTGTTGGCATTCAAAGCCTAGCCCCCTTCTTTTTTTTAATTTAATTTTATTGATTAATTAAGAAAATTTTTCCATGGTTCCATGATTCATGTTCTTTTCCTCCCCTCCTCCCACCCTCTCCCATAGCCAACACGCAATTCCACTGGGTTTTACATGTGTCATTGATCAAGACCTATTTCCATATTATTGATAACTTAGTCCACTTCTACCTTTCCAGTTTCTTACATCTTTTTCCCTGACTTGTGCTCTTAACTACATTGTCACTGGCCTCCTTGTTCCATAAACAGTACACTCCATATCTTGGCTTTGGGCATTTTCTCTGGCTGTCCCCCAGGTCCAGTATGCTTTTTCTCCTTTACTGCAACTACTGACCTCCTTGACTTTTTAAAGTCCCAAATAAAATCCCACCTTCCAAAGGAAGTCTTTCCTAATATCTCTTAATTTAAAGGCTTTCCCCTAATTATTCCCAGTTTATCCTGTATATAGTCTTCTTTGTATATATTTTTGTTTATTGTCTCCCTCGTTAGATTATGAAATTCTTAAAGTTAGGAACTGTCTTTTGCCTCTTTATATATCCCCAGCAATTAGCATGTGATTGCCACACAGTAGATACTTAATAAATGTTTATTAAATTGAATTAAATATGCATCAAAGAGCATTCTAACTGCATAAAATAGCATGAGCAAAATAACAATCAGGAATTGGAAAAGTAGGGAAAACAATTATGCCTGAAGTTTGACTCGATCATACCATATGTGGAGAAGAGCATATTATAACATAAAGTTGGAAAGATGGGATGGAACAAGATGTGCCAATTTAAGGAGTATGGAATTTGTTCTGTAGGCAATGGGGAGGACATGATGAGATTTGTTCATTAGAACAATGAATATGGCAGTCTGCTCAGGCTGGATTGGATGAGAATTAAAACAGACCCAGGGTGACCAGTTAGGAGACTATTATGATAATTCAAATGGGAAATGGTGAGAGCTGAAACAATTGCAGTAAAATAACAACCACTTTTAGTATAGTGGGCAAGGAGATGGTATAGTGGATACAGCACCAAGCTTGAAGTCTTACTAGCTGTATGACCCTGGGCAAGTCACATGAAACTTCTTGCTTCAGTTTCTCATCTGTAAAATGAACTGGAGGAGGAAATGGCAAACCACTCCAGTAACTCTGCCAAGAAAACCCCAGATGGGTTCACAGAGTCAAATATGACTAAATCAATTTAAAAACAAAATTATTATGATAATTGTCATAATGTGTATAAGTTCATTATGGTTTGCAAAGTTATTTTCTCACAACAGCCCTATGAAGTAGTGGGTGCAAGTACTATGAACATTTTCCATATGGTGAACACCTCCAGATGCCCAAGTTTGCATATGACATCACATATGCCTTCACTTTCCTACAACCCATTTATTCCTCAGTCCTTTACAATCTGAATTTCTGAACCCACTGCTCTAATCAAATTATTTCCTAAAGGTCACCAGTGATCCCTCATCAATAAATCCTTTGTGCTCGTTCTTCTCATCTTTTTCTTCTTTGCAACTTTGGACACTGTTGACCTTCCATTCCTTTTGAACATTCTCTCCTCCTTTAACTTCCTAGGTCATGCATCATGCATCACCTTTTCTCCACTCTCGTTTAGGCCATCATCACCTGTCATCTAAACTCTTGCAATGACTTCTTACTTGATTGCCTGCCTCCATTCTCTCCCCTCTCCAATCTATTCTTCTTATGGCTGCCAAAATAATTTTCCTAAAGCACAAGCCTGACCATATCATTCCTATTTTTAAAAACTCTTTAGTTGTTCCCTGTTATATCTAGGAAAAAATATAATCTCCTTAGTCTAACATAAGACCTTCTGCAGCCTGACTCTAAGCCTACCTTTACAGCCTTATTTCACTTGACTCCCCTTCAAGCCCTCAGCATTCCAGCCAGAGTGAACAACTAACTATTCCTCAAACCTGACAGTGCTGTTTCTGGCTTCCATGCTTTCACACTAGCAGTAATATCCCCCAAAATGCCCCAAATATACTCTCATTCCAGCTTTTTAGAACCCTTCCCTTTGTTCTCAGCTTCACAAAGGCTCTATCTCCTCTATGAAGCCTTCTTTGATTACCCACCACCACAAGCCACCATTGTTAGTGCCCTTTCCCCCTCGCATTTTTGGAGCATTTGTGTGTGATTTCTCCTTAATCCTTTTCACTCCTTACCTTATACTCTATGTGCTAGTTCTTTGTGAGCAGATTTGTATTTTTGTTTGTGTTCCCTCACAACCTGGCACGCTGTTTCCCATATACTAAACACTTTAAATGTTTGTTGACTGAATGGATGGTTCTCTTTTTCCTTCTCTATCATTCTTGGCTCTTCTTCCTGACATGTGGGCATTCCACAAGTTTCTGTTTTCAGCTCTCTTCTTTCTTTCTATATTCTCTCCTTTGGCAATCATATTTTTTTTCCAACTGCTTTCAACTACTGCTTCTATTCTGATGACTCTCCAATCTCTTTTTTTTAAGTTCTTACCTTCCATTTTATAATCAATATTAAGTATTGGTTCCAAGGCAAAAGAATGGTAAGGGTTAGGCAAATGGGAGTAAATGACTTGCCCAGGGTCACATAGCTAGAAAGTGTCTGAGATAAGATTTGAACCCAGGACCTCCTGTCTGTAGAACTGGCTCTCAGCCCACTGATCCACCTAGCTGTCCCCAATCCAGATCATTAACACTTAATTTTCTCACTGATTGCAGACCCATACATTCAACTTGCCTACCTTAAATTCAATAAATCAAACCTTGAGCTTACTATATTTCCCCCTAAATCTGCTCCTCTTTCTGACTTTACTGTCTCTGTCAGTGACACCATAATTCATCCAGTCTACCATGATTCAAATTTGGCTTCCTTTTCCTCATCCCCCACATCAATTAAATTGTTAATCCTTTCTGTTCTACCTCTAGATTATCTACATTATATCTCTCTTGAATCCTTTACCTCTCCTCTATTCCAGTTGTTAACATTTTAGTAAAGAGCTTTATATCATCACCATCCTGAATTTTAAAAACATGTTGCTAATTAGTCTTCTAGCCTGTAGATTTTTTCCCTTCCTATCCCTCTTTTATACTTTTACCAGAAAAAAAACCTCCTTTCTTTCACACACACACACACACACACACACACACACACACACACACACATATATATATCTGATCATGTCCCCATTCAAAACTTTTAAGTGGCTCCTTTTTTGCCTATTGAGCAAAGTGCAGATTCCTTAGAATTCTAGAATAAAGACCCTCTCTAACCAAACTGTCTAGTTTTTCTCATGCAATCCCTTACATATACTCAGAACAACACCAATACTAAATTCCTGTGCTTTCCCATCATTGAGCCATTTCTGGAAGGGTCTCTCCCATTCCTCCATCTCCTGTTGAAATCTTACCATACTTTAAGGATCAGCTTAAACACAGCATTTTTGTCACCCTCTAATTCTACTTGGTAACTAATGAGGACATTTCATTCACAAAGACTCTTATGAACATTTCTAATGTGATTTATATCATTATATGCTACAATTATTTGTGTGTGTGCCATTTCCCTCAACTAGGTTGTAAGCTTCAAGAGGGCAGGAACCATCCCTTACTGACTAATTTAACTTTATCTTTTCTTCTCCTTTACCTGCCCCCAACATAGTCAGTAAATCTTTTTTTTTTCAAATTTTGTTTTTTATTTTTATTTTTTAAATTTTATTTAATTAGTCAGTTTAGAACATTATTCCTTGGTTATAAGAATCATATTCTTTCTCTTCTCTCCCCTATCCCTGTAGCCTCAAAGTCAGTAAATCTTATTTATGACTCTCCTCCATATTATCAGTCATCCATAATACTTCTAGCTCTGCTCCGTAGTTTCTTTCATACCCATTTCCTCTTTTTTTTACTCCTACTGGGAACAGCAGATTCACATCTAGTAGACATTTAATAAATATTTGTTAAACTGATCGAATCAAGTCAAACTTTCCATTCATGTAAATGGTCGCTGGCCTAGAATGACATTATTAATCTTTTCTGTTTCTTACATAATACCGTTTCATATGGAAACGTTGCACGAGGTAAGTCTGCTTCGGGCTCTTGTTACTCTGTTGGCACCTGTCAATTAAACCACAGCTTCCCTCTTCCCTCTGCTGACAGCCTGGAGTAAGGACAGATGCAGCCTGCAGCTTGCAACCTGAGCACATCCATTAGTACAAGAAGGGAAGAGGAGGAGAGATAGATAGGAACAGTCCAAATAGAAGTTCTGGCTTTCACATCCCAGATCCAAAAACTAGAGACAATGTCTTAACTTTGCAGGTTAGAACGGATCCTGACTGGTTTCCAAAGGTGAGCCATGCTGAGGATGGGGTGGATGCAGCCTATCCCCATCCCCTCTTCTACTGTCATCCCAGGAACCTGTCTTGCTTAAGACATCACACTGAATATCCTATTTATAATTAGCTTAGATGCCATGTAAGCCCGCCCCTATAATCACTTCATTTAGAATCACTATGTAACAATGATTAATAATATGATATACTTACTGTAAAGAATTATCATTTTTATCCGCGTGGGCATTTGGTCTCAGGACAGAGATTGCAGCTCTTTCAGAGCCCACATCTCTTCACTTTCAGCCAAATTATTTTTTTTTGACAACTTCATGGATTTTTTTTAGATACATTGCCTCTTGCTAGGGACCAGGTGCCAGGGGAGTTTTATGACAGACTGATGGATAGAATCTGAGTCAAAGTCTTGACTTCAAACTTACTAGATATTCCTTTGTGAGCAGCTTTGTCCTGAGACCGACTCTCTAGTAATGAGCTTCTCCAAACTCCGCGAGGCTGATACTATCTAGACCATTGTTGAGCTTTTCATACTTTGTCAGATCTGCCAAAAGTGGCCTTCTGCTGCTATACCCTTCCAGAACCCAAGGTCACCTCTGTTCTACGATGAAGGACCACACTGAAAGGATACCCTATTGTTAAATTGGTGATATTTAGTCGTGTGATCCTGACTTTTGTGCTTTTCAAACCACTACAACATCCATTATCTCATTTTTAATCTTCCCAATTTGGGAATGGAGGAGAGGGGAGAAGTTTGGTAAGGATTATTGCACTTTTATTTTATTTTATTGTTTTTTGGATAAAGAAACTCAGAGAGGGGAAATTGACTTATCCAAGACAGAGCATTAGGCCAGGAATCAAGAGACCCAAGTTCTTGCCCCAGCTGTGTCTCTTAACTTGCCATCACTTCCCCTTTCTAGGTCTCAATTTCCTCCACTATAAAATGATGGAACTGTTGAAGATGAATGATTTTTAAAATCTCTTCTAGACCAGCGTTCCATGTTTTTTCTCCCTAAGTATTTTTAATTTCTTTGATTTAAACAACCCCCAGTTAGTAGTCCTCTCTTTTGAAGCTGGTCTACACCTGCTCTGCTATTTATAGTTTATAAAAGTTGCCTGTGGGCAATCAGAGGTGAAATGACTTGTTCCGTTATCACCATGGTAAGGGGAAGAAAGCTGAGGCTGAAAAAGATGAACTTGCCCAAGGTTACACAGCTAGAGGCAGACAGAAGACTAGACCTGGCCACTCCAAACTCTTGAATGCTGTACCATAGAGTCAGTCTATCAGCAGATAAACACTTATTAAGCACCTAGGATGTGCCAGGCAGTGTTAGCACTGCGTTGCCTCTGGCTTCCTCCACACTGCACCAAGGGAATTTGATAACAAGTTGGTATGGACAAATCCTCAAAGTCAGGGTTCTTCCTTCAAAGTTTTCTTAATCTTTTTACTAAAGGGAGCCCCACACAAAAGACTTTTCCTGCTTCTTAGAGCCTGAGAAAACAACACTTCACACTCTGTGGAGGGTGTTTCTGTTT
The DNA here is from genome assembly GCF_027887165.1 of Monodelphis domestica. Classification (NCBI taxonomy): domain Eukaryota; kingdom Metazoa; phylum Chordata; class Mammalia; order Didelphimorphia; family Didelphidae; genus Monodelphis; species Monodelphis domestica. The sequence goes on from NC_077227.1 coordinate 354,564,311, forward strand.
CCTGTCCCTGCTAAAACAAAGAATTGTGGAGTATGTGAAAAGGCTGAGAGTCAAACAGATCTGTGAGAAGAAGGAATGTGGTAAGCAGGTCACGAGGGGACAGAAAGAGACCTTAGAAGAACCCCTCTGAACTAGTATTCAGGTATTTGAGGACATCATGAAAATGAAGCTGTTTACCAATTAACTTGTATTTCATAAATTAGACCAGAATCTCACTGTAAGTCATTTTAACCCATCACAGAGGGCCCAGCTGATAGACAGTCTCCCAGCAAGGGGGAGGCTTCTGTTAAAACAAGAATATAATTAAAATTGGAGATCTGGATTTAATTCTGACTTTCCTGATAATTTGTTGCAGTTTTTGAGCAAATCGCTTCCTTTCTGAGAGCCTTCCTTTTCTCATATGTAAAAGGGAGAGGGAGAGGCAACATGGTAGAAGGGATAGAGAGCATTACAGCAAGCTGGAGATGATCTGAGTTCAAGTAATGCTGGAGGCAAATCCTCCCTCTATAACAATGGTGAATTTACTTAAGCTCTCAGGGCCCTGGGCTGTTCTCTGTGACAATAAGCTACCGGGTTTATGGTCCAGGGTAACTGATGAGCCACAAACCCAATTGAGGGGTGTCTACCCTACGTAGATGAAACCTTGCCCCTGCAGAATGGGAAGAACAATTTGTTCCAGCAGCCACAAAGGCTGAAGCAGGTCCTGTGGAGCCCTTAGAGCTTGGCCAGACATTGAAGATGTCAAGGTCATCCACTACATCCTGGACCATCGCCAGTCATCCTGGCTTTAGTCTTGCCACTGGACTTAGATGACTCTGGAAGAGAGAATATGGCAGACAACTTTTTGCAACACAGCCTCACTTAAATCCAGTTCCTGCACAAGTCAGGACATCACACTGTGAAGTTATTGGTCGTCTCTGGAAGTATAGAACAAAAAAACAACAGGTTTCAGAGGAGATACAGATCTGTATTGATGAGGGAGTCCCCCTCTACAGGTCCAGTAAAAACAAACAAACAAAAAGATTGAGGAAGTTCAAATAGGTAATTGCTAAAGTACCTGTTATTATTAGCATTCTGTCTTATATAATCCCTTTCCTTCTAACATTCTACATGCTAAGCATTCTCATCATTCGTAAAATAGGGCCAGTAATATTTTCATTATCTACCTCACAGAAGTTGTTGTAAGAATCAGTATAATTTGATATACATTTATTCAGTATCTCTTTTGTGCAATGCACCACATCCCATTGGACTATGAAAAGATATAAAAAATGACATGGCACCTATATGGGGTCATATATTTTAATGGGAATGTTTGGTGGTGATAACCAGGCAAAGTACTATGAAGATGGTGATGCACAGATCACTTCATTAGGGGAGGTGTTATGGAGGAAATCTTCTTTCCAAGATAGGAAGTATGGATGGCAACTAGGTGACTCAATGGATTGAGAGCCAGGCCTAGAGGTGGATAGCCCTGGGTTCAAATGTGGCCTCAGATACTACCTAGCTGGGTGACCTTGAGCAAGTCACTTAATCCTATTTCCCTTAGTTTCCTCATCTATAAAAGGAACTGGAGAGGGAAATACTGCTCTAGTATTTCTTTGAATAAAACATCAAATGACATCACAAAAAGTCAGACTTGACTAAAACAACTCAACACAACAAAAGGCTTATAAACTGAAGCCACATGATGGAGACCTTTTAGTGTCAGGGTCAGTAGTTTAAATTTTATTCTTTAGAGGCAGCATGATCTAGCAGAATGAATCAGGAAGACCTGGATTCCTATCAAATCTCAGATACTTCCTTGAAGTAAGATCCTGGGCTCTTTTGTCTAAAATGTGAATTCCTGGACTTTGCCTCTGCCCTCCTAGGATCTGAATGCCAAGAGAATTCTGGGGTAGGTTAGTATGGGGAAATCCTCAAAGTAAGGAACCCTCTTTCACAGGATTCTTAATCTACAGGCACCTAAAAGGGCCCCACAAAGAAATATAGTTTTGTGAATTTAACCTCTACCTCAGTTATCTCATCTGTAGAGTAGAGATGATAATAGAACCTGCCCGTACAGGGTTGTTTTGGGGGGTCAAATGAGATTGTATATGTATATTTTATTTTTTTATTTATAATATACTATCTTATGTTATAATAATAAATCTAATATTTATTTATAAATGTGAGCTATTAAATGATGGGGAGTCACTGAAAGTTTTTGAGTAGGACAGTGCTGCATGATGATGGGCATGCATAAAGAAGATCACTTGGGGAATGATGTGGATTTAATAAGGCTTATATATAATATAGATAAAGTATAAACCTTAATATCGTTTCTGCAGGGCAAAAAAAAGTATTCCATCAGTAAGGGCACTCCTTCTACTGAGACAATTAGCAATTCTTCCAACAACTTAACAGCAGGTTGCTGAAATCCCTCACATTTTTTCCCTTGTAACCCAACTTCTGGTCACAAGCCTCTCCAGACATCATGGCTGTATGATCTTGAGTAAATCACTGAACCTCTCAGTAATCCCAAGCAGCAATTCAGAGCATATATTGCAGATCAGCTACTTTTCTGCATAGATGAAGGGACTTTGCTCTCTAGAAGTTCCTTACATTAATGAAAACGATTATGTTCCAGCTCTGAAACTTTAAGCTCTATGTTCTAAGGTTCCCTCAAGTCCTAACTTTCCTAAGATTCTTCAAAGTTGAGTGGCTGACCTAAGAAAAGTGAATATGACATATTTAAAAATCTAGATTCAATATGAAAACATTTCATCCTGGCTTAGGCTGAAATGATCCTAAAAATACCATACATCATATTATAATATTTTCAGGGGATTGTGTGCACTGCCAATATTCTTTTCACCTCATAAGACAGATCATGCATTTTGACAAATCTATATTTAACATGGTGGGGGGTGGGGGAAAGAAAATATAGGATGCATGCTTACTGGTGGAGAAATCCATATTTATGGGAATCTCAATGCAGGCAATTACAATTGGCATTTCAAGACACTTTGCATTGTCTGTCTCGAAAGGACAGTGTGTCCTCATTAGGAGGAAACAGCAAATGGTTTGTGGGTGGAGAGTAGACAACCATTTCCTCTAAAGGTGGCTACCCCAGGCTGAGGTCAGGAAAGGTTAGGGAGCCAACAGTTGTTTCCATTATCACCTGTGGGTGGGTGTATGCCTTTTAACATTGCAGGCATCATTGAAAAACATAGGTTTTATGCTGAGACCACTGAAGATGCCCAGCATATAGGCAAAAAAAAAAAATTCAGGAGGGGGAGAGAAAGAAAGGACATAATATCTCTCCATATATATATATATATATATATATATATATATATATATGAAGGGCTGTCACATAGAAGAGAGGTTACATTTGTTGGGCTTTAGTGCCAAACACCAGTAAAGAAACTAATTATAGATGTTATAGTGAGGTACATAAGCTCAATGTAAAATAGAAGACCTTAGCCGTACTAATTATCCAGATCTAAGATGTTTTCTTTGGAAGGTAGTAAGTTCCTCATCACAGAAGTTATTCCAAATCCTTGTCTTTTCAAGCCTTCCATACCTCTTCTTCCCTTACTCTCTCAGCTGTGTTCTTTATTTTAACTTTACTGAAAAAAAATGAGCCTGTTTGCTTTGCACTCCACATTCTCCTCTTTCATCATAAAAATCCCTATACATTGTCCCCCAATCTTGCTTTCTTTGGCTCCATGTGGACCTTCTCTGTGACTAGGTCAACTTTCTACATGAATCTCAAATCTAGTTTCTTGTCTTTTCCAGGGAATTTCTACCTTATCACCCCACCCCTGCCCTATTTCTCTTAATTCTTCAAAGTTTTCCTCTGTCTTCCCAACTACTTTCAAAGATGACCAATCTCCCCATCTTTAAAAAAATCTTCACTAATCCTCATTATTTCTTCAAGCTAAATATTCTATATTTCTCCTCAACTCTCATTGAAGTTCCTAGAAAAAGCTGTCTATACTCACTATCTTTATTTCCTCTCCTCTCTCATTCTTCAGCTCTACAATCTGACTTCTGACTTCATCATTCAATTGACAGTGATTCTCCAAAGTCATGAATGGTCCCCCAGGAGCCAAATCTGAGGATCTTTCCCCAGTTCTCATCCTTCTTGACTTCTGCTCCATTTAGCACTGTTGCCCCCCTTTCCAGGATATTCTTTCTTCTCTCTGGGTTTTTGTGATATTACTTTCTTTTCATTCTCCTTTTATCTATCTGCTTTCTCCTCTACTTCATTCTGGAGTTTTCATCTATAACTCCTTAATTTCTTGTTATAGCTCTCCTAAAGTTCTGTCATAGATCTTCTCTTCCTTTTATATTTTTTTTCCTAGTGAGCTCATCAACTCCCATGAATTTAATTATCATCTCTTTGCAAATTATTTATACATCCATATATCCAAGTCCAGTCTTGTCCCTGACATTCAGTTCTACAACACAAATTTCCTATTGGGGACTTCAATCCAAATATCCAACAGCTATCTCAAACTTGACCTGTTCAGAAAGGAGCCATTATTTTTTCTCCCCAAACCCAGCTCTTTCCCAAGCTTTCCCAGTTCTTTGAAGGTACCATCTCCCTAGTCTCTCAGCAGTGCTATCCTAGAATAACTATGTTATCCTCTCACTCTCTCACTACATATAACCAATCAGTTGCCAGATCTTGCCATTTTTACCTCCAAAACATCCAGCCCATTATCACCACTCACACAGACATCACCCTAGTTAAAACTCATTGATTTTTGCCTGGGTAATTGCAAGAAACTCAATCTAATTGGTCTTTTTAAAAATTATCATTTTTGTCATGCCATTCATGTGGGGTTAGACAAGTGAAGCAATTTTTAGAAATAGTGCTTATAAGATGCGTCAATTAGCTTAGACTTTTCCCCCAAACTAAAATTGGGGACCATGTACATGAATAAAATAAAAGTACCTGTATCTGCCTCTTCACTTTTAATAATGCTCAAAGGCATCAGTATTAAAGCTCAAACGGAAAGAGAGCCACTAAGCCATACAAGTCTAATTGACATAGAAAACCATATACTTATAATCTGCATTTTGTTCTATTTTTATTTATTTTGCTAAATATTCCAAAAATACTTATTTTGGTAAATATTGTTTGTTAAATATATTTATTATTGTAAAATATTGCATTTTAATCTTGTTTGGGCCACATTTGGAGAGTTTTGGGCCACATGTGGCCCCATGATCCATATTTGACACCTTTGCTGTGAGGTTATGCTGTTCTGTCTATAACATAGGAAGGAAAATTCCATATTTAGGATAACACTGTACAAAAGTCATAGCTATATCCTGCAGCTTGGCCAGGTCACAAAAGAGGTTCAGGAATTTTATATCTAAGAAAAGCAAACCAAGCCTAATTTTTTTTAAATTTTGTTCTTTTGCAACAAATGTGGAGCTGCCACAAGATGAGTCTTTAACTAATCTCCCTGTCAAGGAAATAGAAATTTGACAGCTGGATGAAAGCTTATGAGATAACCATGGGTGACTTAGCTACCTCTTTTCAGCAGAATAGTGGAAAGAGCAGCAGACCTGGAGCCAGGAGCCTTGAATAGAAGACTTTGATACTGCCTGGGATACTAGTTGTGTGACCTTAGATAATACATTTTACAAGACATATATGATCAAACTGCTAGTACATATCAAGGTCAGTTACACAGATCTTCTGGTGTATATAAAGTTCTTTGGAAAACTTTAGGAGTTACATAAATGTAATTATTAAGCTTAGATGAATAAGATAGTTTCACTTCTGTGATGTTGCTTATGGGTTGTTTCCCTTCTCTCTTGCTTCTCTAAATTCCATCCATTGTTCAAAAATCAGCTCAAATCCCACCTCCTCCAGGAAGCCTTTCATGGGTATGACTCATGTGGACATTGAACTCATGGTTTTATTCTCCTTAACACCATGCTCCAAGTCCCTGAACTACTTATCCAAATACATCAAAACACTGGCTGAAGGGACTCCCCCTGATTCTCACACAGCTGAGTCAAAACAGGGACTTTTCTACAGCAAGAAACTCCTAATTGTGTTTGTCTATCTCAAAAGCTATGGGGGACTAGGTGAGTGGATGCAGTGGTCACAGAAATCTCAAGCGTGATAAAAGCTAGACTTTTTCAGTCTGTTTACACTTTACACTCTCACTCACCCCTCCCCATATACCATTGGATCCAATATGACTCTGGTCTCCTGCCATTGAACAAAACACTGCATCTTCTTTTTTTTTTCTCTCTCTCTTCCATGCCTACAATGCTTTTCCTCCTCATTTTCATCTTTTGGCTGCCCTGGCTTCCTTCAAGTCTCAACTAAAATGTGAACTACAAGAAGGCTTTCCTTAATTATTTATTGATTATATGACATAACTAATAATTAATTAATTCCAATTTATCTTGTGTGTAGTTTGTTTGTATATAGCTGAACGTAAACATACTTAGTGAACTGAGTGCTGCACCTGCAGTCAGAAAGACCTGAGCTCAAATCCTGCCTCAACACTAACTAGTTGTGTGATCCTGAGCAAATCACTTAACCTCTGTCTGTCTTGATTCCTCATCTGTAAAAAGGGGGTAATAATAGCACCTATTTCCCAGGGTGGTTGTGAGGAGAGAATAAGATCATATTTCTAAAGTGCTTGCAAATCTTTTTTTTTAATAAACTTCTATCTTCTATCTTAGAATCAATACTGTGTATTGGTTCCAAGGCAGAAGAGTGGTAAGGGCTAGGCAATGGGGGTCAAGTGACTTGCCCAGGGTCACACAGCTGGGAAGTGTCAGGTCTCAGATTTGAACCCAGGACTTCCCATTTCTGGGCCTGATTCTCAATCCACTGAACCACCCAGCTGCCCCCAGTGCTTGAAAATCTTAAAGCATTCTAGAAATACCATTACAGAAATTCTTCATTTGCTTCTTATTCTATTACTATTGCTACCACTGCTGTTGCTACTACTACTAATAATAATGTTATTATTAGTTGTACAAATGTTGTCACTTTGTGAACCTTTTGAGAGTAGGGATTGTGTTTTGCTTTTCTTTATCTCCAGTGCTTCGCATGTAATAGGTGTGTAGTAGGTGCTGACACACAGTAGGTGCCTAATACATGTTTACTGACTCATTGACCACTTAAACTATAGTTAATATAACTGGTACAACCCTAACATATGACCTTCAAAATAAAATACATCTTTCTTCTCATGGTATCTATTTATCATTTGCTTAGGCATGGTCAGTGATATCATGGAAACAGCTGGATTCCAAGGCCTGAGGAGTCAAGAGAACTTTCCCAGCTCTGATTTGCCTAATATGAGACTTTGGATAACATAATTTTTCTGAGCTTCAGTTTCTTCATCTCTTAAATGGGAATAATAGCATTCACTTTCTTAGGGTTGTTTTAAAGATCAGATGAGATGATAAATGGGAAAATACTTTTAAACCATGAATATTGTAAGGAGCATTAATAAACTTGATAAAGATTAGACAATATGACCTCCAAGGAGTATATCAGCTTTATTATTCTATGAAACTATAACCACCTTAGAAAAAAGAATATAGAATGTTAGAACTAGAAATAACCCTAGAACATAGAATGTTAGGACTGGAAGGAAAGTTAGTATTTTTAGCATGTCAGAGCTAGATGAGCCCAGAAAACAGAGAATGTCACAGCTAGAAGGAACCTTTAAAAAAGAATGTTAAATCTGGAAGTAACTTTAGAAGGTAGAACATAAGAGCTGGGAAAGGTATTAGATATAAAACAGAAAATGATTGCATTGAAGAGGACCTTAGAACAAAGAAGGTCAGAGTTTGATGGGAGCCTAGAGATCATTCTATCCAGTCCCCTCAATTTAACTCTTAATGGCTTTTCATTCCCTTTCTCTTTCACTCTGTTTCTAGTTCTCCCAACACATATATACAGTCTGGGTTTTATGAGTAAGTTTATGTGTTTTATCATCCTGTGATCATCTAGCAGCTGGTTTTTAAGGATATCCTCTATCCAGATCTCTATTAACTTGTTATTATTTTTTTCTCCTCCAGTCTGCTCCCAGTTCTCCAAGGGTGTCTACGCCATCTTTGGGTTTTATGAGAGGAAGACAGTCAACATGCTCACCTCCTTCTGTGGGGCCCTCCATGTCTGCTTCATCACGCCCAGCTTCCCTGTTGACACATCCAATCAGTTTGTTCTCCAGCTGCGCCCTGAGCTGCAGGATGCCCTCATCAGCATCATCGACCACTATGACTGGCAGAAATTTGTGTACATTTATGATGCCGATCGGGGTAAGCACAGCCAGAAGTTGAGACTCAGGTTGAGGGTTAAGGAGAAAAATCTCAATGGAATTGGGGTTGTTCCTTTGAATTAAGTTACGATTCTGAACAGTTTAGAGTCAAAAGCCTAAAATGTTTTGTCTAAGATTCATACCCCTGCGATTAGTCTATTTCCTGGACATTGCCAAAAGTGGCTTAAAGCATCAACCTTATCGAGAAATCCCAGGCCTCTTTTTAACCATTTTTTAAAATCAAACACTCACAGAAGTGAAAGAGACTTATGAGGTGCCCTCTGTCTCTCATATTCTCTGTTCTGTGTTGTAAGATCCTTTCCAAATCCTTTATACATATAAGTCTTCAGATCTAATATTCTGTTCATCTGGGAAGAAGACTGCATTTTTCCAAGTCGTCTTATTGTTAATGGCATGATGGGAAAAGCACTTAATTTGATCAGAAGGCCACTTATGAGCTGTGTGACCTTGGGCAAATCACACCACCTTTTAGGGCTTCTGCTTTCCCATCTTTAAATGAAAGTAAGATGACCCTCATTAGCTGTCTCCCAGGGTCAGTGTGAGGCAAATATATTTTAAAACAGTGAAATACTATGTAAAAGGAAGCTGTTGCTGATGGTAATAATACAAAGCATGCAAAAATTTGAGATTCAAGTTCTAGGGAAAAAAAGGCAGACTCCCTCCTGCAAATTAAAGGTGCATTACCATCTGGAGAAAACGGTCTTTAGCTTGGCTTTCAAGCTCTTCCCAATGCGCCACCCTCCTATTTATCTCATGCTAGCTCCCCTCCCTGACTCCATGCATTCCAACCAAAGCACACCTCCCACTTATACTCTCCCACCTCTCTGACCGCTCACCCATTTGCTTTTTACTTGTTGAATTTTTAAGGGATCTGTAACAGCCAACTCAAATGTGGCCTCTTCCAGGAAGCCTCTCTGGTTCCCCAACTGACTTTCCCCATTGGCCCTCACATCACACTTTTCTTACACCTCTCTGATACATTAATTATGAATTATTGAATATCAAAGTAATTTAGATTTGTATCATATTATAAATTGGATGAAGGCAGAGGCCATATACTATCCCAATTTTGTATATCTTCAAGTGCTTTGCCTAAGGTAGGTAATAAATGTTGGGCTGAACTTATAACAGGGAAATGATAAAACTTGGAATACCTACCATATAGGGCCAGCAAATAAGCATCTTAATTTCTAAAGGACCTATTGTGAGATTAGTTTATTGTAATATTTTAGCCATCCTGTTTATGTAAGGTCCGTGTGCATCCAATTAAAGCTGAAGCTCTACACAGGGGCCAAGACTCGCATGCCCCTATGCAGGGCCTCAAATGAAGGGAGTGGGTGCTGGTAGCAAACTTATTTTAATACCTATTCTACACAAAACGAAGTGCTAGGCCCCAGAGATATAAGGATAAAATGAAACTGCGTGCTCAAGGAGTTTAATTCTATTAGGCAGGAGCAATATGTAGGTATACCAGTAAATACAAATATAAATACATTTATACATATACATATTCATAGGCATATATAATATATACAAAATGATTTAGGGATGAGGCCCATGAGGGTATCAGATAAGACCTCTGGGAAGAAGTTTGCAGAATAGCTAGAGATTCTAATAGGTAGAGGTAAAGATGGAATGAATTCAATATAAGAGACAACCTACCCATAGGCAAGGAGATGAAATGTTGTATATGATACATACCAATTAGAATAGTTTGACTAGAATGCAGTATGTGAAGGGGGAGAATTTTTAAGGAGCCTATAAATGGTTGGCTAAAGCCAGATTATTAAGGACTTTAAATGACAAGCAAAGGAATTTGTATTTGATCTTAGAGGCCTTAAGGACCCCCTGTAGCTTTTTGGACAAGGGAGTGATATGATCAGACCTGGGCTTTAAGAACATAAATGTGGCATCTGGGTAAGGGATGCATTTTAAAAGGAAGGAACTTAAAACAGGGAGGCCAATTAAAGAAGTCATTGCAATAAGTCATCTAAAAGGTGATAAGAGCCTGAAATAGGGTGGCTCCAACCTGAAGAGGGGAAAGAATAGATTTTTTTTGAGAGAATAGATGAGAGATGCAAGAGAAGTCATGGAATTAAAATCAAGATTATTTGGCAAGTTATTGAATATAATTAGAGAATGAGGAAGGAGAAGTAAGAATGACTCCTAGATAGAAAAACCTATAAGACTGGAAAGATTGTAGTACCCTCAACAATCAATTAAACAACCAACCTTTTATCAAATATTTACTATGTACAAGAAATTGTGCCAAGTGCTAGAGTTACAAATACAAAGAATTAAACTATTCCTGCTCTCAAGGAGTAGTATCCTGTTGGGATGGAACAGAAATAAGGAAAGTAGGTAGGAAGAGGAATGAGATTGGGAACTAGTAATTTCTATCTTAGACATATTGGGTTTGGATGTCTTTAGGACATCCTACTCAAAATATCCAACTGGTAGTAGATTTTGTTGGACTGGAACTCAGGAGAGAGACTTGGACCAGGTATATAGACCTGAGAATTATCTATATAGAAATAATAATTCAACTCATGAGAGCTGGTGAGACCCCTAAAAATAAGTGATATAGAAGGAGAGAAGAAGACCTACTTCAAAGCCTTGCAAGTATGCCCATAGTTAGGAATAGGTCATAGATGATAATATAGTAAAGGATCTTTAGTTTCAAATTAGCTGCAGAGAAGTAAAGAATAAGAACTGAAAAATGGCCAATGATTCTGGTAATAAACATTCAATTGTTTTGTCTATTGACCAATTAGAGAATGGTTCTTATTTTTATAAATATGAATCCATTCTGGATATTGCTTAGAAATAAGACATTTATCAGAGAAACTTTATGCAATGATTTTATTTCCCTATTTCCCTTTTAAATTTTAGGTGGATTGGTTTTGCTTGTGGAAAAATAAAACTCTTTAAATTTTATGTGATCAAAATTATCTGAAATTTTCTCTTTTGTGATCCTTCCTATTCTTTGTTTGGTCACAAGTAGCAAATTAAATATCGGATTTGAACTCAAGTCCTCTGATTCCAGATCCAGTCTTTCTCCACTGTTCTGCTCTGCTTTCCATCACAATAGGATATCAAAAAAGAACTCTACTTCAAGTTTCAACCCCAAAGTGGTGACTGAATATGTATACAAATAACTTAGATACCAGTGAGAAAGTGATAAATGCATGAGAGATCAAACAGAAAGGTCTGAGAGATTTAAGGAAGAGTAGGATAATTTCCAGTATGAGGTTGGGGAAAAGAGAAGGAAGATCATTGTGAAAGCTTCATGGAAAAAGTGATTACCTGAGCAGAGCTTTCATAAAGGAAAAGGATTTTAGCAGATAGAGATAAGAAGAAAATCCATTCCATGGATGGGGTATGTTGTATACAAATGCAGGGAGATAATGAGTCATCTATTTTGGCCAGTATGTAGTGTGTAAAAGACAGGCATATGAAATAAGTCTGTATAAATTAGTTTGAACCAGATTGTGAAGGACCTTAAATGTCAGACAATAGGGAACCATTGGAGGGCTCAGAGCAGGGCTTGAGAATCTCATCGTGATACACAATCTGTGATCAGTCCTTCTTGGACAGTGTCTCAGATTGCTTATTCAGCATCAAAGGATCTGAGCTTCGCAGCTTACATCTTAATTGGGCAAGTAAATTCTTTGCCCTTTCTGGGTCTCAATTTCCTCATCTGAAAAATAAAGAGATTGGATTAGATGGCCTCCTTGGGTAGGTGGCCTTATTTTGCCCTCATAATCTGTATTCTAAGTTCCTTTCCCATTTTTTATATTATTTGATTCTAAGAAGATCAGGGAGCAGATAGAATTTCCACTGAACTTTAAAAGATAACTAAGATAGGAATAAACAGAGGAGATAGCAAGGAATGAATGGGGGGAACCAACTGCAGGATTAGGACTCTGGCAATTTGGATCATTGCTTCAATAGGTGAGTAAGTATCGGGCCACAGTGAAAATAAAGCTAGAGAGGTAGGATTCAGCACCATTTCCATCTTAAAAAAAAAAAGACTGACAAGTTTCTGTTTTACTTGATGAACACTGGTTGCTATTGCTAGTTCTGGAGCATTGGTATTATATGAAGAGAAGTAAGTTTTGGTAAGCTGGTCTGGTAGCTTAAGTGTAGAATAGGTTAGAGGAAAAGTCAGGAGACAAGAAGGCCCCCCACATGCACCCTCTTGTTCCTTCCTGTTACCTTTTTTTGACAGTTTCCTGAGTCTGACAGCAGGAGCTCTGGGTTCCAGCCAGAAAAGGGCTATTTAGAGGAAGGAACCGCTTTGTGAAGTGATGAGGCTTGGGGAATGAGAAGAAAAACAAAAACATTTTCCACACAGAAGTAGCTCGGTAACCAGCCGTGACCCAGGCTTCCCTGAGGGAGGCTCAGCCCCATTGAATGTCTGACCTAAAAGCTTTGAAAAAGAACTCCAGGCAAACACAAAGAGAGTCTTGGAAGAGACAGCAACAGCAGAAATATCCGAATCTGTCGGTCAATACTTATTTATTGAGCACCTACTATGTGCCCAGCACCAGGCTTGGCCCCTAGGGACAGAAAGAAGTGTGAGACACACTTGAGAAGCTGTCTGAGAGGAAAGATCAGAGGACCAGGACTTAGAAACAACCTGAGTTGGCATTTTTGCTGTGGGATTTATTGGGTTGGTCTGAAAACAGACCCTCCAAACTAGAGACTACTCCCCTAAAAAGATATACTTTAATTTTTTAAAGGCCTATTTTTAAAATTCAGCCTGCATTGAGACTAAGTGAGCTATATGACAGATGAGAAGACATTTGTAGGATTGTGGATTTAGAACTGAAAGAAAGTATTAAAATAATCCCAATCCCAAGAGAACCAAGACCTAATGAGTACAAATAGGTTGTCATAGACCATACCTGGCTCTTGGTAGCACCAAGAATTCCAGTCTAGGTCAGTTAATTCCACATCTAGGGTTCTTTCTACTTTGTGTCACCGATCTTGAGTTTTCAATGTCTCCAAGATTTATTTCCTCATTTTTTAAGATAGAAATAAACCATGATAGGGAGAGGATTTGTGATTACTAGGGAATGCCCTGGTGAAGAAATCCCTTTTCCTAGTGCATTTCAGAATTTTCTATGTAAGTTTTAGCCTTAGAGCATTGCCTGGAGTCACCAAGAGGTTAATTGACTTGCCCAGGATCACACAGCCAGTATGTATCTGGGGCAGCACTAGAACTCACATCTTTCTCCTTCCAAGACTCTCCATCAACTAAACCATCTTGGGAATAAGCAAATTTTATGCTACTTCATTCACAGGGAAACTTTCTGAACTGTAAAGTAATATAGAAATATGAATAGCATGTGGCAGTGGACACAGGAAGGCTTTAGACAATAAGTGTCCCAGGAGTTCAGAAAGGAATGAGGTTAATGGGATACTAGGATAGAAGGGCAATGCTCTCTGAAACAAATGGAACCTAAATAAGGCTTTGAAGGATAAGTAGGATTTGGATAGTCAGACTCAAGTAAATATGGCATCCCAAATGGAAGTTAAGAGTTCCCTAATGGACCTTCAATTTCCTTTAGAATCTCTTCTCTCTCTTTTTCTCTCCTCAATTTCCCCACCCAAGGATTGTCAGTACTACAGAAAGTCCTTGACACTGCTGCTGAGAAGAACTGGCAAGTGACAGCTGTCAACATCTTGACGACAACAGAGGAGGGCTATCGGATGCTCTTCCAAGACCTAGGAAAGAAGAAGGACCGGCTGGTGGTAGTGGACTGTGAATCAGAGCGTCTGAATGCCATCCTTGGCCAGGTAACATTTTGGCAACAACTCTCTGACACGGGACCTCCAGCCAAAGGAGTCTAGTCTAGTGGAGGATAAGGTAGGGAGGAATGGGGGAACAGATGAGAAAGGAAGTAGGAAGATCTAAATGTTGATTCGTGGCATTCACCAGAAGGAGAGAACATGAAGAACACTCCCTACTGCTATATAGAATGATAGGCTGAGAAGACAGGATACTACATGATGGAAAATAGCCCTGAATTAGAAGTCAAAAGAGACCTGAGTTTCTGTCCTTGCACTGATATTCATTAGCTGTGTGAATGCAAGCAACCCTTGTCATCTCTCTGAGCCTCAGCTTCTTCAGCCATAAAATGAGGATTATAAGATTTCACAAGGTAGTAATATCTTTTTTTCACAACATTTGATTTTTCCCAATTAAATGTAAGGACAATTTTTAATACTCATGATTTAAAAAATTGAGTTCCAAATTCTCTTCCTCCCTTTCTTCTTTCCATTCTCTCTGAGAAGGCAAGCAATCTGATATAGGTTCTATATGTGCAATCATATAAAAATTAAGGGTAATAATATCTTCATAGAATCTCTATGAAGATTTTTTTAGAAAACCTTAAAACACTAGGGAAATTGGAATTGTTATTATTATTATTATTGTTTCTGCTAGGGAGTGGCAGCAAGTATAACTTATGGGTAGTTATAAGTCTGGGAGCCACGGGGCTCTGCCAGAGCTGTAGAACCCTCTCATAGTTACAAAGATTCCAAGCTGCCTATATTGTCTTTCCAGAAGGGTCAAAAAATATGATGAGCTGATATGATTAACACCTAGGGATGTGTGCCTGTGTGGTACAGTACTATGTTGTTCCAACCATCGGCTTCCCTTGAAAATAGACCCCATCCCCAAAATTAGAATTCCTGGGAAAGAACTAGATGAAGTTATACACAGAAAAATAACATAATTTTTTTTATTTCTTTGCTGACTCCCTTCATGTGAGAATTTGAGAAATTTCAATAAAAATCCACAAATATTTTAGCAAATATCTACTACATTCAGAACTCTGGGCTATATACTAAAGAAGATAGAAAGTTTAGATAAGGCACCAGCCTTATCCTCATGAATATGTGCATGTGTGTGTATGTAAGTGCAATGCTAAATAAAATGTATATATGCAAGGTGCAAACTTAATGTTTTATGAGTTTCAAGGGTGTGGATGGACATTTCACCCACTGGGGACTAGTAAGGCTGCCTAGAGGAAATGATGTGTTATTTGAACTTTAAAAGCTCAACCATAAATGAGAGAGAGAGAGAGAGAGAGAGACAGAGACAGAGACAGAGACAGAGACAGAGACAGAGAGACAGAGAGAGACAGAGAGAGAGAGGCAGGCAGAGGCCAAGGCAGAAACACTAATAAGGGAAGAGTGGCAAGAAAGCTCAGAATGAATACAGAGGAAAGTGTGTGGTCAGCCTGGCTAGAAAGGGTAGTGTCCATGGAGGACAGTAAAATGAGATAAATTAGAATAGGAGTAGGTTTTGGAGAACATTGAATGACAAACTAAGGATTCTGATCCTGGGAAATCATAACAGAAGAGTGATACAACATTCTACATTATTAAGATGATGAGTCTGGCCATGTGTGAAGGATAAAGGACAAGAGAATGTGGGGGTGGAAAGACCTGGTAGGATACTATTGTGGATCATCTAGTAAGAATATTAAACACTATATTTTTAGGAATCAGTCAAAAGATGGAGGTAGGAAGGAGAGTTCGTTGTCCAGATGAGCTTTCAGACAATTACCTACCTGAAATGGGATGTGACTCATAGGTGTCTCAAGCTCTCACTCTCAGCAAAGAGGACTGAATTCCAACTATGGAGCAGCTCTGTTGCCATGAAAGTATCTGAAAAATAAAGGATGGGAATCATACAGGTGCTTTACAATTTAGGGAAGACATATCCAGATCTGAGAGTCATCGAGACCCTGGATGTGGGAAGGGAGAGCAAATTATTCAATCCATGGACCGCCTTAGCTAGACTGAAGACTTGGCATAATAAAAAACAAACACTTCCCACCCACCACCACCACACACACATATACACGTGTTAATAGAGAAAAATAATCATAAGAATTATTAATTCTTGCCAAAAGCTGACCCATGCACTCGGTCATGTTATAAATAGTAGTAATTCATGGCAGAGCACAATTCATATGCCTTAGAATACAAAGCTTTGGAACTAGAAGAGATCATAGAACAAAAAGGTGCAAAGGCATAGAACATGTTGATATAACATAGGGCATAGCACATTAGAAATGGAAGGTAGCTTAGGACAATGGAAAACTACTTATTAACAGTATCTGTGGTTCTATTTGCATTTTTATTTGATTTCTTAACTATGCCCCAAATATGTTTTAATCTGGGTAAATAGCACTTGGGAGTATTGCCTAAGGGCATTTGATCCCTCCAGTGTAGAACACAGAGTATTAGTACATAGAATGTCAGAAGGAAGAGGCCCTAGAACATAGAATGTTAAAGTTAGAGGAGACCCCAGGTAAAAGACCATTAGAGCTGAAAGAAAAATAGAACAGAGAATGTGAGAACTGGAAGGGACTTTAGCTCTAGAATATTTTCCCTTTCATCAGAGGATATCATGAGTCTGAAAAGCTGTAAGATAGCTTTCATTTCTCTCAAATCATAGGATATGGTCATATTTCCAAGGAAAGACTGGATTGCATGGCCCACTCTAAGCAAATTGTGCCTTGTGCTAAGGCTTATAATGACCTCAACTCATGTGTGCGTTAGCCTAAATACCCTGACACTGAGTTCTTCAGACTCCCCAGGGCCCACAAAACAAGTTTGTTGCTAGGAAAAATAAATGTTTGATGGAGCTTATTTAGGTTGATAGATAATGCATGTTTGTAAAATCAATTAGCAAAAATTATATTTTACAGAGATTTATTTCTAAACAATTCTGTATAACCAGTTGGGATCCATTTTACAAGGAAAGCATGGAAAGAATAGTGGGTCAAAAGTCAGCAGCTTGGGATCTGACACAGATTAGTTGTATGTGGCTTCTTTCAAGTCATTTCCCCTCTCTGAGACTCAATTTCCTCATCTGTTAAATGGTGAAAACAATATTTGAACTATTTGAATCTCACAAAGTAATTGTTTTTTCTAATGAAATTTTATTTTGCCAATTAACAACTCTTTTTTTTTTCTCTAACCTCCCTCTATATGGTGGGGGAAGGCGAGAGAAAACCTTTCTAATAAATATGCATAATCAAGCAAAACAAATTCTCACAATGATCATATCCAAAAATGAGTCTCTTTGTGAATAAGAAAATGCTTTGTCAATTGTAAATATCAAGCATTATGTTTTTGTTCTTCCTCATATCTGTTAACCATCCTCATTTCTATTGAGCCAAAGTTTTGGTGTCAGCTGTGCTAACTCAGTACTACTTCCAACCTGTAGGAAGTTAGAGATTCTGTGTCTCCAGGTGGCAGGGTCCCCTCAGGAGTTGATGCAGTATAGATCATTCTGGGTGTCTTTTCTTCTAATAAGGCAAGAAAAAGCAAGGTGTTAGCCTAGACCCTAACTTCTCTACCCACATTTGCAATTAATACTGCGTGACCTTGAAGAAGTCACTTAACCTTTTTTCAGCTTCCTTATCTATAAGGTAAAGAGCATTTGATTAAAATCCTAAAAATATTCTAGCTCTGAACCTAGGATTCTACATAGTTCATGACCATAAAACCTTACTGACCGTATAAACAGAATAGTATTTGTGAAAGTGGGAAAGGATCTTAGATGTTATCTAGTCCAACCACATCCTTTTATATGGAGAAAAAACTGAGACCAAATGAGGGAATAGGTCTTCCATAAGGTCACAAAGCAAGTCAGTCTCATGAGTGACCTCTAAGATCCTCTTCAGCTTTATGATTATTTTGTTTGGTGGTAGGAAAAGAATAAACAATCAGCTCTTTTTATTCCAAATTTTTTACTCTTTCTACCCCAGATCCTTAATTTCCACTAATATTTAGTTCTTAGCATAGTGCCTGGGACATAGTAGGTAATAAACAAATGCTTACTGCTTGCCTGACTAACATTGAGGAGTTGTTTTTGTTTTCCTCACAAACTGTATTAGAATGTATTGAGAACCTGGCTATATTATTCCACTGTATTCTCACTTTAAGGACATCTTGATTTCTAGTCCCAGACCTGCTTTATTGGGCTAAAGATCTTTGACTAGTCATTTCCCCACTCTGTGCCTCCATTTGTTGTTCAATCATTCAATTGTGTCCAACTCTTTGTGTACATGGGGTTTTCTTGGCAAAGACACTGCAGTGTTTGCCATTTTCTTCTCCAGGAGATTAAGGCAAACAGAGGATAAGCAACTTGCCTGGGGTCACACAGCTAGTAGGTGTCTGAGGCTGGATTGGCATTTAGGTCTTCATGACTCTAGGTTCTGTGTTCTATCCACTGAATCACCTAGCTGCCTCAGTTTACTTATCTATAAAATTAAGAATTTGAAATATATAATCCAATGTTCTTTCTTTCTCTTCTGCTCTGTTAATTAAGATCCCTACCAGCATGAACGAACACTCTGGTTCTATGCTTTGATATCCTAGCTTGGAAAAGGAGTGAGCTGAGATAAAGTGTTAATCATGCTGATTATAGGAAGCTAATGGAAGTCATAATGAACATATTGTAACAAGCATCACAGAGGGTCGTTATTGTTCTTGTTCATTCTTCACAGCTAGATGGGTTGGCAGAGATCATCTCCTGGACACGGGAAAGAGAAATACCAGTGGCAAAAAATGCCACAAAAGCTCACGTGGCTGGTTTAAACTGCTATTGTGGAAAATCCTAAATGGAATTTCATGAATATGACAGTAACCGTGATTTCGTGAGCCTCATCCTGGGTTGGAAACAATCAGACCTGAGACCTGTTTCCAGCTTTGTCCCTAAAATCACTGGAACCATGAGTACTTTCCTGGACTTTAGATTCCTCTTCAGTAAAATGAGTCTAACAAGCCTTACCTCCAAAAATTCCCAAAACTATTATACAGATTACAATTATAACAATAGCTAATATTTACAAACCTCTTCAAAATTTAGAAAGTACTTTACATATAATGTCTCTCTTATCATATGGCATAGTAGATTGGAAAATAAGAAAAGTCCTATTATTGTGCTGACCTGACTCTAGTCTTCTAACTCTACTCTAAAAGTAAAAGCAAATTAGACCAGTCACTAAAATCAAGGTCTTTATTTTTTTTTTTGATCAATAGTTATCTAGAACTTTTTTTACCTTGTCTAATATTAAAAACTTAGATTTCTATAATACTTTTAGGCATTTCTTGTTCATTATCTCATTAGATGCTCACAACAGCTTCATGAAATAGGCAGGATAGAAATAATTATTCTCATTTTACAGATGGGGAAACAGAGACTCAGAATAGTTTAGTGGACTTGTTTAAGATTGTAGAATATCAGGGTCACAAAGGACCTTAGAGATCCAAGTTCCTTCATCTTAAAAATGAAGAAAATAAATTCCCAAGAGGAGGTCACAGAAAACTATTGGGTATGACTGGATCTCCTGCCTTTGTGGTTTTCTAGGATTTTCAATCTCACCACTGGAATTGGGGTGGTGGGGGGAACTAAGTGAGGGATACAGAAAATGGACCTGGCTGTAGGGGAGATTTCGTACTGGGAAATATGATTCTTCACACTGAGCATGTTTTTATTTGACTGCTTTGTGTTTATTAGAAGGTTTATAATAAATATGTCTCAGTGTCAAAAGTGCATCAACCCATGTGACAACAAGATGAAGAAGTTATGAGGAATTATCCATAAAATTATCATCCCAGTAGGTTTGGAATTCCTGGGGCTAGAAATTCAGAGCTTTAACCACCATTTCAGAGAATCCATTGTTTGCTCCTGCATTTAATTATCCTCCTATAAAAATGTGTGAGCTGCTGTTCACATACATCCAATTAAGTAGATGCCTGGGTATGGATTTTAATAACCCTGAAAATTTATTCAGTTATAAGAAAAGTTCAAGTGTGTCTCATATGTATTTATATTTCCTTGGCAGTCTTGGTGAAATAAGCAGTGGATTAGGTTTATTACCCCATTTTGCAGACTAAACGATGGAGAAACCAGAGCAGGTTTTACCCTAGTCACACATAATTTGTTGATTATGAGGCTAGTATGACTATGAGGGCTAGTCTTCTAATGTGTATGCCCCTGTTAGGTATCATAGTTGCTATTGAGAATCTTGGAGACTTCTATCTTGCCACTGAGATATAGAAAAAACAATAGCAAGAATAAAAAGCTTGCCTTCCCATAATATGTGTTTAGCACTTCTCTCTCAAAAGTCCCATGACCTAGGTATAGCTGTGGTTATTACCTTTTTACTAATGAGGAATGAAGAGGAAGTTTAGATTCCTCAAAGATGAAGTGACTTACTTGCCCACAGACTTATGGCAAAGTGCCAGAATTAGAACTTAAAATCATAGGATTAAAAGTTTAAAGAGACGGTAGGGGTTTTCTAGTCTAGAGAGTATCTAGTCCAAATTCAAATAGAAAAAAATCCCTGATGACTTAGAAAACATGACTTAGAAAACCGTAATTTAGCATTATCTATGTTGTATTCTATTTTTATTTATCTTGTTAAGCATTTTCCAATTACATTTTAATCTGATTTTTACTGTACTGGGGGATTTTGCAGAAGCATAATTGAAAACTGCTAGTCCAACCTCCTCATTTTTACAGAGGAAAACACTCAAGCCCAGGAGAGGTAAATCCACTTGCCCAGGAGCACACACATACAAGGGTGTGCTGCTAAATGTTTGCCAATCAGCTTTTCAGGGGGAAATGTATGTACAACACATTTTTAAAGATTAGTCTGCAATGCTAACATGTTCTACATCACTTTTATTAAGTCTAGACAGTCTACAAAACAATAAATTAAGCCCTAACTTGAATTGTATTTTCAAGATAAAAATACTCACTCTACAAATTTCATAATCAATTCCTGCATGCTAATGCATGCAGTCTTCTGCTAGGGGACTTCTGCATAGATAACTATGCAAATGAAAAACAACATAGATAATGCTAAGTTTTAGTTTTCTTAGTCAATATGCAGCCACCAGGGACTTATTTCTATTTGATTTTGGACTAAATAATCTCTAGTCTAGGCAACTTTTAAGGGCCTTTGCAACTTTCAACTACAGAATCTCAAAAAGAGAAGGTACTGTCCTTTAAAATACCCCCTAGCACCACATTCAGAGGAAAAACACCGAAGAAAAACAACTGCTTGATTGCATGGGTCGAGGAGGATATGGTTGGGGATGTAGACTCTAAATGATCATTCTAGTGTAAACAACAACAACTTGGAAATAGGTTCTGATCAAGGACACATGTAATACCCAGTGGAATTGCATGTTGGCAATGGTAAAGGTGGAGAGGAGGGAGGGGGGGGAAATAATGTGATTTTTGTAACTAAGGAATAATGTTTGAAATTGATCAAATAAAATTTAAAAAATAAAATAAAATACCCCCTAGTAGTGTGAACTGATATAAAGTGCAGTGTGCAAAAGCAGGAGAACATTATTCACAGTAATAGCAATATAGTATTACACAGTACATACATTGCTATTGTAATATTATACATACAGTAATTACATACAAGTAATTACAATATTGCAATATTATAATTACAGTAATATTGTATGATGAACAACTGGCAATGATTTCACTGTTCTCAGTAATGCAATGATACAAGACAAGCCCCAAACACTAATGATGAAAAATGCCATCCGTTTTCAGAGAAAGAACTGAGGGAGTCTGAATATGGACCAAAACATATTATATTTCCCTTTCTTTCTTCATTTTTTTCATTGTTCAAGTTATCTTTAACAAAATGATAAAAATGAAAAAAAATATTTTACATTATTAAACATGCAGAAGAATAAGAAATAATGGTTTCCCTCCCTAAAAATTCCCCCCCCCCCAACAAGTAGTCATCCAACCTTCACATGAAAACACCTGGAGAGAAGGAACCTCTTTCCTCTCAAGGCAGTCCATTGCATTTAGGGATTGCATTTAGGGATTCCTCTGTTAGGCAGAGGCTGATATATCTTGGTCTATCTTAGATAAAGATCTGAGAGCCCTCCTCAGAGGTCGAATTCTCAAGGTCTGTCTGAGAAGGAGTCCGAGTGCCCTCGCCTCCACCTTTTTTAGTTTCCCATAACAGGATTGTTGACCATTCCATGAACCTCAGAGGATTCCTGGAACAGTATCCTACCAGCTGCAATATCTACATTCTTGTTACACTCTCCCTTAGACCTTTCTCACCAGTGATTGTAATTCCTGTGGTTATTGCCTTTAAAAGATCTACCAGTTTGCGATAAACTGGAAACCATTGTAGTCAGCATTGGGTCCCTTCTGACCCCACATTGTGATTGTGACTGTGATTCTTATCTTTTCCCTGGCCCTCATCTTCAGGTGAGGTCCTTCTTACTTCTACCTTTGCATTTCCTCTTACTATTTTCCCCATTCCTTACCTATGGAACTCTGGTCCTAGATTTATCCCACCTCAGGGGCTTTAACAAGGAAATGTTTTCCTTACATCAAACCAAAATCTTCCTCTGTGACTTCCAGAGTCTTTTTCTATGAGTATAACCCCTGGTTCTTCTTGCTGTGGTAATTTAAGAACAATTCAAATCCCTCCTCCACATGCCAGTTTTCTAAATATTAAAATATGGCTACTATGTCATCCAAAATCATCTTTTCATTGGCTAAAAGTGCCCAATGCCTTCAACTGGACCATGCTCCATTCTAGTCATCATCCTGGTCTCTTTTCTCGGGATACTTTCCAACTTATCAAAGCCCTTTCTCCTACGTGGCTCCCAAAACTGAACCCAGTGCTCCTGTTGTACAGCAGGCTTTTGGAGCCTTTTACCTCTCTTAATGAAGCTGATTACATTAGTCTCTTTTGTTCCTATGTTGCAGTATGGACACATGGAACTTAAAATCTGTTAAACCCATGGCCCTTCTTTTACAGAAAGCTTTGTAATGAGTTGAAGAGCTGAGATGTAAAACCAGGGCAATCCTCTTCGAGCCTTGTGTTCTTCCAACTCACATTTCAATTTTTCTTAAAGTCTGAAGATCTAACCATTCTAATGCTGCTATTATTAAGTCCTAATGTGACCTTTCACAAGCTATTTCCTCTTTCTGAGTCTCCATTTCCGAATCTATAAAATTAGGCAATTTGGTCCAGATGGTCTTTTAGGTCTCTTCTAGCTCTACGTTTCTATGATTATATGTGTTACTAGCTACATAATTCAATAATAAAGCCAAATTAGGTATTGATTTCAAAGTTACAGAATTAAATCAAATGATATCCCTTCCATCAAGATACTTGGCAAAAAAAAACCACAAAAAAAACCACCTGCATATTTTGGTTACCTTATCTTTAATAGTAGCTGCCCTGCTTAGCTCATGGGCTTTTGATGATCATCCAATGACATCCTAGAAAATAAAGTTCTGATAAGGATAAATCCTAGTACAAATAGAAGATGTTATCAGAACACATCAGCACTAGAGAGTGTCTTAAAGGGGGCAGCTAGCTAGATAGCACAGGAGATAGTGCCAGGCCTGGAAGCAGGTAAACTCATCTTCTTGTGTTCAGATCTGGCTTCGGACACTTACTAGCTGTGTGACTCTGGGCAAGTCATTTAACTTTGTTTGACTCAGTTGCTTCATCTATAAAACAAGCTAAAGAAGAAAATGGCAAACCATTCCAATATCTGCCAGGAAAACTCCAAAATAATAATATCTATAATACCTTCTTGATAGGCATGTTGCAAGGCTCAAGTAAGTATAATATATTTATTATATTTTATATATATGTATTATATATATAAGTAAGATAATATATTTAAAGTGTTTTGAAATTTTTTAATATTAATATCTATATATTACCTTCTTCATAGGCAAGTTGCAAGGCTCAAATAAGATAATAGATTTAAAGTGTTTTGAACATTTCAAGGCATGTTCTGTCAGTTATATAGTTTATTCTATATTCTTTAACTGATAAGAAAACTGAGCCTGAGAGAAAGGAAGCAGCTTAGAGAAAAGCAAGGAAGTATAGTAGATGGAGCACTGAGCCTGGATTTAGAAAGATCTGAATTCAAATCCAGCCTCAGATACATACTCTGTGACCATAGGCAAGCCACTTAACCTCTGTTTGCCTCAGTTTGTTCACTCTTAAAATGGGGGTAATAATAGCATCTACCTTACAAGGTTGTTGTGAGGATCAAAGGAGAGATTTGTAAAGTATTTAGCCCAGTGACTGGCATATAGTAAGCATAAATAAATAAATGTTTATTCCCTACCCTAGCCCCTTGCTGCTCTAGGATGGAGTCTTAAAAACCTGGGAAGAGACATTGTGATGTTATTGGAAGAACGGTGGAACTGGGCATAAAAAAACTTATGACTCTTACTGGCTGTGAGACTTTAAATGAATCATCCCAACCCTCTGGGCCTCCATTTTCTGATCTACAAAATTTGCATGGTAATATCTGCCCTATTAGAAGTACTCCTAAATAGTGGATAGAGACCTGGTGGCCTCTGCTTCAGGAAGATCTGGATTCAAGTCTTGAGACTCTATATATTGGCGTTTCTATCATGGACAAGACACTTAACCTTTCAATTCTTTAAGTAATTCTCTTTGTTTTATTTTATGGACTTCTTTGATTGTCTATTGAAACCTACAGGTTCTGTAGGTATTTGGGTTGTTTTTTTTTTTTATAATTTAAGGAAATGCTAAATTTCAGCTAGAGATTAGTGAAATAAATATGTATTTTTCCCATCCAAAATCAGAGACTTCCTGATATCCAGACTGAAGATTAATATCCACTGCTCTAGTCTATGTTAGAGGATTGGTGATATGCATTGATAGAAGGAGGTTTTTTTTTTTATCTTTTTAGGTCTTTTACTGATGCTCATTTTTGTTTCTATGTCACTGGCACTTCCCAATGACTGTCCCTACAATTAAATCTCCCCCCTTTCACCTTAAATAAATTCAGTGAAGCAAAGAAACTAACCCATTGGTCACATATAAAAATGGTACATTCTGTACCAATAGCTCATCACCCTTTGCCAATAAATGAGAATCATACTTCATCATCACTCCTTTGAATTGGAGTCCTCCTCCAATCAGTCCTTATGATTGGAGACTTCAGTGATCAGAGTTTAGAAGCCTTTCATTTTTGTTCTCCTTTTCATTATGGTGATCATCTCATAAATTCTTCCCTGGAAATGCTTTCTTTGCTTTGCTTTGCATCCCTTTACAAGATTCTCAAGCTTCTGTGAATTCTTTGTATTCATCATTTGTTACACCAGAATAATATTGTATTATGTTCGTTTAGCATAAATTGTTCAACCATTCCCTTACTGATGAGCACCCATTTTCCTTCCAGTTTTTGATTACCCCCAAAATTCTTGTTGTCAATATTTTTTACATATAGGACTTTTTCTCTGTGGTTTTACCTCCTTAGAATATGTTTGTATCGTATCATTGGTCAAATAGTATGTATCAATTAATTAAGAAACACTTATTAAACATCTACAGTATATGAGGTACTGTATTAAATACTGAGTTCGTGGAGGTAGAGTAGTCTGTGGTTATTGGCCAGGGCTAAATATGACCACTCTTGGTTGTGGCTGTTATAAAAATGGAAAGTCATAGGCATTAAATAAGATTGACTTGGCAGCCATAGTGTTTGAAGAAGAATCAACCAGAATATTAATGATGTTAAGTAATAAAGTAGAGAAGAAGACTGTGATCTTGGTATTGAACTCATTAAGGAGGAATACTATAAGTCCTATATCCCCAAATAGATCAAAGAAAGAGGAAAAGGACAAATATGTACAAGAATATTTATAGCAACACATTTTTGTTGGAGATTGTTCCCAACAATTGAAGAATGACTGAACAAATTATGGTATCTGAATATAATTAAATACTATTGTGCCATAAGGAATGGCAAAAGGGACAGTTTCAAAGGAACTTTGAGTCACTTGCATAAACTGATGAAAAGTTAAATGGGCAGAACCAAGAGAATAATTTATAAAATAACAGCAGTATTGTAAAACAACAAAAATGAAATACTTAAGAACTCTAATCAGTGCAATGTCCAACTATGATTGCAGAGAAACCATGATGAAGAATCCTACCCACCTCCTTATAGAAAGGTAACAAACTCAAAATGCAGAATGAAACCTACATTTTAAACATGGCCAATGTGGGAATTTGTCTTGTTTGACTGTTGCATGTCTATTATTAGAGGTTTTGTTATTCTTTTTTTCCTGCAATGTGGTGGTAGGGGATAGGAGGAAGGAAAAGCAAATAAAGACTTCCTAATTTTTTTAATAATTAAAAGAAAGGAGGACAGCTGACTTGGAGACCAATAGATAGCAATAAGAAGAATCTGGACTGTGTGACCCAGCCAGGGAGAGGGAACTTCAGAGGTAACAAGTGATGATGGCAGAAGTAGCCAAAAGTATTAGGAGAGAGCAAGGAGCATGCTAACTTTCACTTTGGACTTCCTGCTTTGTCAGGAAGGAGAGCATAGATAAAAAGCTAGAAGAGACCTCAGAGGCCAAGCCCCTAATTTTCTAGATAAGGAAACTGAAGGCCATGGAGGTTAAATGACTTACCCAGGAATATGCTCAGGTAATTGTCAAGAGATGAAATTTGAAGCCTAGTTCCTTGGGGAATGAAAAAAGGAACAATTAATATGGAAAATAATGAAAAAGAAAGAGGTGTCTTCAGCAGGGAGTCAAATTTCTGTGAGCACTTGAAGATGAAAAGAATATGACCTGATGTTCTTTGGGTGAAAGAGAATTTTTTAATAAAAAAAAGCAAGGGTTCCAGGAAGTATGATAGAAAAGAAGGAAAGAGAAAGGCAAGGAATGTTGAAGAATTAAACTGGGCTGGGATAAGAATAAGAGCAAAGGTGATGGGGAGAAAGGAGCTTTTGTTTAAGCTGCTGGTGACTCATATCCACAGGGGTTAGGGGAACAGAAGGTAATTGGCATGCCATAATACAGGAAAAGTACCAAGGATGGAGATGCATGTAGATTAAATTAGCCACAAACTCCAAATTAGAATGCTGGTGTGAAAATGCCTCTGTCAATGGGTTCTCCTAGGTGGAGCCCCCTCAGATGATTGGACCAGAAGACAAGAGGGTTTTATATGGTGAAGGAGGCTTCTAATCCTGGACACCATATGCCAGGGATATCCACGTCATTCTACACTTCTCCCCCAGAGTCTTTTTGGAGGACTAGGGTCTAGTGAATAGCAATGATGGTTTAGTTAGGACCAGCAGTGGCCAAACTCCCTCTCTCTTCAGTTTTTACTGCCTTTTCATTTTCTACTTGTGCCTTTGCTCCTTACCCTTCTATTCCTGACTAGCTCTTCCACCAGCTTTAATTGTTTAAATTCTACCTAGCATTCAGGGCCCCAGAACAAGTGCTTTCTTTACCAGGCAGCCTTCCTTGATTTATTTTTCCACCTTCACTTTGTAAAGGATGGTGATTCAGGAAAAAATATTAGAATAGAGTCTCTGGAGTTTTGGAAATTCTGTGATTCAATACCTAGGCAGATAGATGGATACATGGATGGATGGGTGGATGGATGGATGGATGGATGGATGGATGGACAGAGAGATGGATGGGTCAAAAACCGACTGGGGAAAAAAAATCCATCAGGCATGGTGATAGATGCATATTATCCCTTCTACCAGCCCAGGAAATGTGAGCTACGGTAGTGTAACCCAAACAAGCATCCAGAATAAGTGTGGTACCAAAACAATAAGCCCTCAGGAACAAATAGCCTCAAAGCTGCATAAGGAATTAAAATTGGCTCAGGTCAAAAATAGTGCAGGTCATAGCCCCCTAGATGCTAATCAGTAGTGGAATCAAACTTGTGAATAGTAACTTAACTTCCAGCCTGGGTAAGATAGGAAAACTCAGTGGGGGGTGGGGGTGGGGAGAGGTGAGAAAGGAAAAGCAGGGGAGGGAAGAAGGAGAGAAGGAGGGAGGGGAAAACGAAAGAAAAGACATCATGAGAAGCTTCCCAGAGGAAGTGGCACCTGAGACAGATCTTGAAAAATAGGATTTAAACAGATTCAGAGGATCTCTACTAAATGGTAGAGATAGAAAGATGCATCAAGACATAGACCTTGCCTTCAAGGATCTTACAAGATATAAAAATGACACCTATTTTAAGGTAACTAAAAATATAAGAGATAGAAGACGTGCTGAGTGATGAATAAGTGGTATGAACAGTAAGTACTGGAGGGTTAAAAAAAAGAGTTCATATAGACAAAAACCACTGTGGCTGGAGTAGACCTGGAAGTTTCCTATAGGAAAGAACCTGCATTGAACCAGGATATCAATAACACAAACATGATGACTTTTTCTAACTCACTTTTGCTTTGTACTATTGCAGATCATAAAAATGGAGAAGAATGGGATTGGCTACCACTACATTCTGGCAAACCTGGTAAGTTTTTTACCGTTGGGTCATATGTGGCTCAAGTGACTTGTCTTGTTTTTGTGTGTCTAAGTGAATGGCAGTTCTCCTTTTCAGTCCTGACCTTAAATGTGGTCCTAGTCTATGGACCCTTGAGCAGTTAATGATGGAAACCTTACAGATATTATTTTCACTTCCCAAATCTTCAGAAAGAGTGGGCTGCCTTGTGAGTATTCATTACCCACCCCATTTCCAGCCTCCAATCCTGGACCCTCTTCTCTTCTAACACTCCTTCCTTTGGTGCTCTCATCAGATCTCATTGATTTAATTAACATTTCTCTGCCTATGATTCTTAATACCTATCCTGAGCCAAATTCTGCTGATCTCCCATCTCCCATCTCCACCTGCCCCTCAGACATCTAGAACTGGATGTCCAGTAGACATCTTAAACTCATTAAATTCAATATGTCCAAATTGGAATTCATTGTGTTTTCCTCTAAATACTCTCTCCTCCTACCTTCCCTGTGTAAGAATTGGAAATAATATTTCTACCCAGATATATATTTTATAAAGTTTATTAGGAGGGTAGACAATCATTCCTAAGTAACCTGACTGTGTGGCCCCTAGCCTGCATGTCTCTTCTCCCCCCCCCCCGCCTGCTCTGTTCTCTTCTCAGTTCTCCCCCGTTTCTTTCTCGATTCTCCCCCAAGAAGCCCCAAACCTTGACCTTTACTGACACACAACATCTTGACTGAAGCAAAACCTGGCACAGCTGTGGTATGTCAGGAATGTTTGATAGACAGGTAAAGCTCCTCAGGAGAGGAAGGGCCTAAACTGTTAGGAGAAAGGGCAATGACATCTTCCTAGTCCCTCAGGCTCATGCTGTTGCCAAAGCCTATTGATTTCATGTTTGTATTTATTCCCCAATATGTCCCCTTCTGTCCTCTGGCACTGCCACCACTCCTCTGCAGACCCTCATCACCCCAGCTCTGGATTATCAAAATAGCCTGCTGGTGGGTCTGCCTGTCTGAAGTCTCCCCACTCTAATCTATCCTCCAGTCACCAAAGTGATTTTCCTAAAGTGCAGGTCTTCTTACTAAATGAACTCCTTTATCTCCTGATTGCACCCAGAATCAAATAGAAAATGTCCTATTTGGCATTCAAAGCCCTTCATAACCTAGTCCCTTCCTATCCTTGCACTTGTATTCTTACACCTTATTCCCTGCTACCATAATCTTTGATCCAGTGGCGTTGCCCTTCCCCAGGCTGTTCCATAAACAAGGTACCCCATCTCTCATCTCCAGGCATTTTATCTGGCTATCCTACATACATGAAACAGTCATCTTCCTCCACCCTGACTATTGACCTCCAGGACTTCCCTAAAGTCCCAACTAAAATCCAACCTATAGCATCCTTTCCTAACTTCTCTAAATTCTAGGTCCTTCTCCATATTAATTATTATCTATTCATTTTATATAGCTTGCTTTGTAGTTATGTGCTTGTATGCTGTCATCTGCATAAGACTCTGAGCTCTCTGAGAACAGAAACTGTCTTTTGAGACTTTTTATGTTCCTAGCACTGGTAATTAGTAGGCAATTAATATTTTTATTTATTGATTGGTTAATTACTATCATTCAAAAACATATCAATTCATGTGCATCGGCTAACAGGGGAAGGGGAGGGAAAGAACATGAATCATGTAACCATGGGAAAATATTCTTAATTAATTAATTAAAAATTTTCAATTAAAAAAATCTCAATTCAGATAAAAGAAGAAAATATCTCTAAAGTGCTTAGCTCAGTGCCTGGTACATAGTAAACATTATATAAATACTTATTCCCTTTCTCAAACCTTCACATATCAAGCAAAAATGAATAATTTGTGAAATAATTAGAAATGGAGGAGCAATGTCTTTGTGACCCATTAGTTGAATTTGTATGGTTCAGGTTGATGGAAGGACTATTCTTACAAATTTGTATCTCTTTGATAAAAAGTAGCAGCATCATGGATACAGATAGTGGATAATCTCAATCAGAAAGAGGTAGATTCAAGTCCTGCTTTTTATGCATATCCGCTATGTGACCCTGGACAAGTCACAAACTCTCAATGACCCAGGCCACTCTTGAGCACTTTAAGTTGCAGAAAAGATGCTGATTTTCATTGTTAGAGGAAGTCTTCTGATAGGTAGTTCCTTCTACAAATGAGAATATAGGTCTAGTTTTGTTTTGTTTTCTAAGTCTCCTTCATGATCATGATTTTTTTTTTCTTGCTCATTTTGGGAAGAGGGGATGATGAGTTGGCAAGAGAGTGATCAGTAAGAACCTGCTTTCAAAGCCTTGTTCTTTCCATCCTGGAGAGGTCTGTGTTGGAATCCTCTCCTGGACCTGGAATGATACTTTTGATACAAGTACCATCCCTCCAACCCCCTATGAAAAGATGAGTCATGACTACATTCTGTATTTTTTCTCCACACTGTGAAAGAAGTCTAGGTAATTACCTCCCTAGAGGGAGGGACAGGGAGTACAGGTAGTAGGTTCCATTTGCCAAATGTCTTGTGTAGCCATTGGAGATTAGGATGAGAGGAACACACATTTATCCCAGGGAATTTCTAGTTAGATCAGAAACTCTGTGTTATATTGATCAATATATATATGCATGTGAAATTTAAAAGTTTAATATCATATATGTATAAATGTTTATATAAGTGTATATATATGCATATATATAATATTTGGCAGTCAAAGATCACAGGACCCTCAAGATGGTTTCCTGAGATCCACTGGACCACTGATAGAGTGACTCCATGCTCCCTTAGCAGGAGCATCACAGTCTTGGATATGGATTAGGGTCAGGAGTTTGCTGGGATCAGCTCAAATCAGCTCCTGAGAAAAGATTGTTAAATTTTCTTTTTTTCTCTTTTTTTAATATAAAATACTTTATTATTCATCTCTCAAGGCAGAATAAAACTAAGAAAAAAATTAAGTAAAACTAAAATAATCATTAAAGTAATAGAATTTAAAATTTTTTAAACCTTTTTTAACAAGAAAAAAATGAAAAATCAATATATATCCTGCAGTCAAAAGATTGTTATTCTTTCAATGTGAGCCTTTATACCTCTGAAATCAGAAAACAATACAAATCAGGCCCTGATTTACCATTCTGTTGATAGTCTAAATTTAAGAAAGTGGTAGAGAAAATAATAACAACAATAATGATGCTGATTAAACTTAAAAGTGTGTGCTTGAAGGCATTTTTTCTTTTCTGAAGAACCAGATGTTAAACATGAGAGCTATACATTGAATAATACACCAATGGGTGGAATTTAACATTGACAGCAACAGATAAACCTGTAAGCAATTTCACCATTTGGACTTTTTAATAAGAGAATGGACAGTGGAGGGCCAATGGTGATTAAGAACTAGCCCCCTCACTTTGCAGCAGCAGAGTCTGTATTTAATTTAAAAGGTTTGAGTTTTTTGGTTTTGAGGGGTTTTTTAAATCCTTACCTGCCATCTCAGAATCAATATTAAGTATCTCTTCAAAGGGAGAAGAGCAAGAAGGGCTAGGCAATTGGGGTTAAGTGACTTACCCAAGGTCTCACAGCTAGGAGGTACCTGTCATATTTGAACTCAGGACCTCCTGTCCTCAGGCCTGGCTCTCTATCCACTGAGCCACCCAGTTGCCCCATATTTGAGAGGTTTAAGGCCAGGAGGAAAGGAAGAGAAGGCTTTCTCACAGTGTACAAGTTGCTAATGCTATCCTGGCTTTTGATTCTTACTTAAGTAAATGTTTTCTGTGCTTCCTTGGGGCTTCATTCACTTAGCCTGGATTCCTGGGGATAGGAGATAGAAGTCTGTGTTCTCTTGGAGATAAGTAGCAGGAAATTGCCACTAATAGTATCAGTCTAGGGCTGTAGGAGTGTTTGGTGTCTGCCCCTTAAAAGAACACCCCTTGACTAACATTTCCTGAATATATATAACAGTGATGATGGCTCACATCCAAATAATACTGAAAGATTTGCAAAATGCTTCCCTTCTACCAATCCCAGACTTTAGCCCAGGTCTCCTAACCTCACCAATGCAATGTTTCCTTTCACTTGCATTTCTTGCTATTATTTCATCTTAGCCATTCACTAACTGTGATTTTGGGTCAGTCACTTAACCACTCTGAACATCTGTTTCCTCATTGGTGAAATGAGCAAAAAAAAACACAAAACTATTATACTATCTACTATACAAAGATGTTGAAATATCCTTTATAAAAAAAGAAAATAATTTTTCTCAATGAATGTTAAAGTTCATAATTAAAAATAGCAGGAAAGAAATTATATTATTATCCCTACATGAGAATGCTTGGATTTTCAATAACTGAAGCCTCCTGGGAATTACATGACTTGCCTCAAAGTATAGTAGCAAGCCAATGGAGAAGAAACTTTAGAGTTAGAGCACCCTGAATTCAAACCTCAGAAGTGTCCCCCGAATCTCCCTTTGTGTAGGGGAAGTCACCTAGTGATATACTATCTAAAGGAAACAACAATCACTAAATAGTTTCCTAAGAATTCCTAAATAGGGTTTGGGACCTACATTCCACTTTGTGGGCTACTACTGACCCAGAGTTTCTCTTGTTAGCAAAGTACATCATTCAGTCTCCATTTACCACTAGAATTGTTTCTCTCCTCACAGCTATCCATGAAACTTCTAACTAATGGGATGTAAATTGCAAATAGTATTTAAACACAGAATTCGTATATGCTCAAATAGATTAGTTGATAATTAGGCTTCAAATGACTAATTAATTCAGTTTGAAGCATGATTGCTGGTGTGTTTTCTTTCCCTTTTAGAAAAATAATGTAATTTATAAATTGCAAAGGAAAAAAAATGCAGGCCACATAATTATCCTGGTGCTCTGTGTTACAGACCACATACTTCAAAGTATTTATTGTTAGAGTATAGTGAGGGAGTTATGCCCCAGGGATACATGGGAAAGATTCATTGTCAATGTTGGGGGAGGAGAGAGATTACAGAATTATTATTCACTGCTTTGTTCCACAGTCGCAAAGTGACAGCCTCAGAGTTTGGACAACCACCTACTTATACAGACACAGTCTGGTGGCAGGAATGTTCTAGCTGATGGGATCTCGGCGTATAGGATGGCATGGCTGGCAAGGATTTAGGACACAGAATATCAGAACTAAAAGGAGTAGAATGCTAGAAGTAGGAGGGAGCTTAGAACCTACACTGTTAAAACTGAAGGTGATCACCTGCCCTTTGAGTTGCACGGTGTGATGAATATGATCATATTCATGCATGTGTGTATATACACAAACACATCACATATGTAAGTCTTCTCTTGTCCGACTTAGAGTGTCACAGAAGGGAGAGAAACCTATTACCAGATCCCGAGGCAGTAAGGGGATTAGAGAAATCAAACCTCGAAAATCAGCTATCGAGAAGGAAAAAGAAGGTTTGAGTCACCAAATCAGCAAGAAATGTGGAACAAGCCAGAGCCAATTGACACTGTTGGGCTTTGATACCATTGTTCCTTGAGGATACTTGACCAGATTGAAGACTAAAAGTAACAAAAAGGAAAAAAAGGAAAAAAAAAGCATAGATGGCACGAGATACTTTTCTTCTTTTGGTTGGTATAGGGACCATGGATCATCTGTGTTTTCCAGCATTCATCAGATTTCAACTAGGACTAGGACTAGGACTTCTTTGGCAAGCCCAAATAAAACCATGAACTTTTGATTTTCTAACAAACACAGTGGGATCTATGTGTTCCTTGCATCTAATGCAGCTTACCCACTCTGTTCTCAGTATTGTGCAGCTCATTTTCAGTGGTGCTGCAAAGGGGAGCAGCCGGACACGAGTTTGACTCTCTGCTCTGTGATCTTACCCAACTCACTTAACCTCTTTAAGCTTTAGTTTTCTGACCTACAAAATGATAACAATAATGCTTTCACATTACCAATTTAAGGTTATTTTGAGATAACTGCTTTGTCAAAACTTAAGCCATTATGAAAATGTGAGTTTATTATCAAATGCCAGAAAAACAACGAGTTCTGGTTGTTAGGAAGCTCTTCCCTGGAATGCCCACCCACCAGTTTGAATTTTGCCACACAGATTGTCTCTTCCATCTGTCTTGTGACACCCTTTCAGATACTTGAAAAACATTGATCAGAGGATTTAGAGGAGGATTGGAAATAAAAGATCATAAAAATCCAACCTCCTTATTTAACAAATGAGAAAATAAAAGTTCAGAGAATTTAACTCACTTGCCCAGATTCACATTAGAAATAACTAGCTAAGCCAGGATTTGAATTCAGATCTTATGAGTCCAAATCCAATACTCTTAGTTTTTTCATCTTCAAGCTAACTGTATCCTTGTATGACATGACATTTCCAGTGTCCTCACCATCCAAGTCAGCCTTCCTCTGGTTTCACTCCAGATTGTCAATGTCCTTCTGGAAATGTGGTACCCAGAACTAAATATGTTACTCCAGATGGGGTACAAATGCAGAGAGGGTGTTAGTGTGGCTACTACCACCTTCATTCTGAACAATAAGTTTCCATTTTGATATACTAGTAATAACAGTTCACATTTCTGCAACACTTAATTTTACAAGTTATAAAATATGTTCTTTATAAATTTAGACTTCCACTGATAAAAATGTGTTGAAGCAGGTTAAAGAAGATGAAGATGGCAAAACAGTTTTAGACTTTGCTGTAGTTCTATTTGAAAAAGCAACACAAACTAAACACCAAAGAATACAGTGATGGGATTGAAAGGATGCTTCGTTTAGATTTGACCCTGAAGCAAAAGTTGAAGAAGAGTCAAAAAAGACCAGGAAGACAATATGACAGAAGACACATCAGAAGATGAAGTTGATGATATGGATGCAGAGGAAGAGAGAGAAACAAAGAAAAAATCTCCAAGTGGAAAAGATCAATTGTAATTCTCACCATTGGAATCCACTGTGTCCAGTGGAAAGAGAAAATGTAAATTTTAATAATTCTGTTTGCAGAGGCTCAGAATTCTTTTTTTTTTGTTTGTTCTTTTGTTTTTATGTGGTTTTTTAAAAATCTTTTTGCTATAAAAATGTCAGGATTTGTGAGTTACAAAAAGCAATCAGCTTTTTTGGGGGGAGGGGTAGTTGAATGTTTTTTTTTAATTCTTCATGAATCTTCTCATGTGTACAAAAATTTTAAAAACTCCACCTGCCAAAAACCAGTCCATTTTACAGATTAAGAAACTGAGACCTAAAGAGATTAGGTGACTTACCCAAGGTCCCATAGTAGTAAACTGCATCAAATCTGGGGTTCCTGACACTACATTCAGTGTTCTTCCCATTATATCAACCAACCCCTCTATTAGGTGCTTCGTTGGTGCCGAACCCTGTTTTTGGCACTGTGGCAGATACAACAGAAATATAAAACATGGTCCCTTTCCTTAGGGATGTCATCATCTTAATGTGTTATCAAACCAGCTCAGGAAGAGAGAATGAGGCCCATAACTGTACAATTCTGCTTCACTTAATTCCAATTTATGTTTGAGTCAGAAGATATCATCAGTGATATCAATCTGGTTCTCTTTGAGAACAAAGGACAACAAGCATCCAACCATTTTCTCCACCAATGAGAGTTCTTTAGATTGAGAAAGACATAAGAAAAGCAGTTAGAAGGGAAATAAAGTCATAATAAGTAATAATCCAGGACAAGAAGACAAGCTAATAGAACACTTCACTTCCTGAAGGAAGTTCTACAAACTATCCCATCTTACTGATAGACCTTGTGGCTATATTTGGGAGCTGACCTCAGGAATTTTTCAGAAACCTTGGAGAAGGGAAATGGAAGAATGTGGTCCTGTTTTTTTGAAGGAAGGCAAAGACAGGGGTAAATTTTTAAACTCTAGGTTAAACTTTGATCCTGGCAGTGTGTTATGAAAGGAATGGTTTTTGAGCACTTAAAAAGGGAAATGACAATTATTACTACTCCGAAAAGATTGATTCATCAAAAATAAATCATGTCAGACCAACCTTATTTCCTTTTTTTGACAGGGTTGCTAGACTGATAAGAGGAATATTATAGACATTCCTACATACTCTTAACTGAGGCAGCTAGATGATACCATGGCTAGTAGATAAAGCTGGGTCTGATATCAGGAAGATCTGATTCAAAACCAGCCTCAGACACTTCCCAGCTGTATGACCCTGGGGAGGTCACTTCACCTCTGGCTCAGTTTTTTCAACTGTGAAATGGAGATAATAATTGCACATACCTTCCAGGGTTGTTGTGAGAATCAAATGAGATAATTTTTATAAGGTACTTAACAGAGTGCCTCACACATAAAGAATTTCTGCAAACATTTAACAATTCTTCACGCTACTCCTGTGAATAAGATGAAATGATACAGGATAAATGATAGCAACTAATTGAAAGACCAAATCCAGTGAATTCTGATTAGTGAATTGATGCTAAAGGAAAGTCTCTAGTGGAGCGCCTCATGGATCCGAGTAGCACCGTGGGTAAGAGCACTGGGCTCGGAGTCAGGAATACATCAATCCAAATCCTGCCGCAAATACTTTTAGCCTACTTCACTGTTCTGGCTGTTCATCAGCTGACCTTGGGGAACTCACTTAACCTCTCCCAGCCTCAGTTTCCTTTTCTTGAAAGTGGGAGTAATAGCATCTATCTTACAAAGTGATAGTATCAAAAGAGATAACATATGCACAGTGATTTGCAAACCTTAAAGTGTCATAAAATGCTAAATATCTGTCCATATCCATGTGCCATTCAACATTGTCATCCATGACTTCAAAGAAAGCAAAGTTGTCATACTTGTCACATTATTCAGAAAATGTGGCGCTGGGAGAGATAGAAAACACAGCAGCTAACAGTTAGAATCCTAAAAGATCATAAGAAGATAGAACATTAAACCAAAACTAAGAAGATGAAATGTGATATAAATAAACAAGTCTTGTCCCTTACATCCAGGATATCTTCCCTTTACTTTATCAACTATTGTATTCTTTCTCATCATCATCTGTTGTCCTGGGGGTGGGGGGGGAGGAAGGTGGGTCCTTTGAAATCCAATTTAAATGTCCCCCTCCTTCGTGAAGCCAAGTGATCCTGCTGGTCAGTAACAACCCTCCCCTCCAAACTTTGCTTTGCAAACATCTAATGTATTTTCATCTAGTTATTCTATAGATATGTGTGTAAACTCTTGAAGGGCAGCAGCTATGTCTTATTTAAACCTTATATCTTCCCTCCCCACCAGACTTAGCAGAGTAATCTGAATGTAGTAGGTGCTTCAATATCCATTTCCTCCTTCTAATGAGATAACTTGTGTATTCCTCATAACAATATCTTTTCTGTTTAATAATATTTGATGAATGAATGAATGAATGAATGAATGAATGAATGAATCAAAGCTAGGCTCTCACCTCTTGAGACTACTGTAGAGAGGATTCCTGTTCAGGGAGTTCTTAGACGAGTTCTAGCATTCCTTTTAACTCTGACAAGCAATATTCTGTGGTTCTTTTCTCTCCTTTCCCTTCCCCCATATCCATACATGCTTGTTTTCATATACTCTTTCCTTCAGCAAGTGTTTTCAGTCCTCTTTCCTTAGTCTCCCTATCTCTTATTCCCTTGTTCCCCAAGAGCCTCTTTTTCTCTAGGTAACATTCATCCTTCTTTCTCTCACATCTTTCACGTGGTATCTCTCTTCCCTGACTCTGCTGTGACAGTCAGGACACATATATCAAGTTGTTATAACCCGAGAAGACACCACAAAAAGACTAGAGAAGCCAGAGGAAGCCCTTTTTGGAAGTGACAGGAATGCTCTCTTTGCTTTGAGAGAGATAAAGAGTTAGATGCTCTCAAAGGAAGCCAAACTTGAGAGAGTATTACCTCACCACACCAAGCACCATATCAGGAAAGAATGCACCTTACTTCTGGATTTCTCTGCCACCAAAGAATTAGATCTTTCCCACAATCCTTTCTCTCTCCCATACTACCACTGGAACAGCATGTTGAAATGGATTCTATTCCTAAGCCACTTCTTGTAGAATCACTGAACTGAAGAGATGTAACAAATTGCAAAGGTCAAGTCCAGCCTTCTACTTAATACAGGAATCCCCTCTGCTACATTCCTAATGAGTAGTTTTCCAGGATCTTCTTTTTTAAATGTATTTATCTGCTTGATTACATTGGTTCAGGGGGATATGATTGGGGATGTAGACTCTAAATGATCATCCTAGTGCAAACATTAACAACATGGAAAAACCCAGTGAAATTTCGCATGGGCCAAAGGAAGGAGGGTAGGGGAAGGGAGAGAGTATGATTCTTTTAACCAAGGAATAATGTTCTAAATTGAGTAAATAAAATTTTCAAAAAAAATGTATTCATCTTTTACTTTTGAATGAACTTTTGAATTACTTTGAATTTGAATTTGAAATACTTTTGAATGAACAAATATTTATTTTCTTCTTTCTATCCCTATTTAAAGATAAAGAAAATCAGCTGGGGGGGGTTGTGGGGAAAGGAGGGGAGGGAAAGAACATGAATTATGTAACCATGGAAAATATTCTAAATTAATTAATTAAATAAAGATTTTCAATTAAAAAATAAAATAAAGATAAAGAAAAACAAAACCTTTGTAACAAATATGCATAGTAACAAATTATCACATTGACCACATCCAAAAACATTTTTTCATTCTACATCTTGGGTCAATAGCATCAATTTTTTTTCCTTTTTCTTTTTTTTAAGGATTTTTTAAAAAATTATTTAATTAGATGATTTAGAATATTTTTCCATGGTTACAAGACTCATGTTCTTTCCCTCCCCTCCCCCACTCCCTTCCCATATCTGACGCATAAATCCACTGGATTTAACATGTGTCATTGATCAAGCCCCATTTCCACATTATTAATATTGGTCAATAGCATCCTGAAGAACACTGGTGACAAAAAGCTTTTTGATGCAACCCATCCCAATAAGTGACAGCTCTGTTAAGAAATTTTTATGTTGAGCTTTAACTTCTTCCTCTCAGTCTTATTTCTTGAGTTTGGGGCCAAGTAGAATGAAGTTAACCCCGCTCATTGCAAGTGAATCAAGTTATAATATTTTATTGTCATAGATTATATAAAGAGATTTGCTTATCTGAAAATAATAAAAGCCCTTCCAGAGTCCATTTTAGGCCATTCATGTAACTCCACCTTGAC
The DNA here is from genome assembly GCF_027887165.1 of Monodelphis domestica. Classification (NCBI taxonomy): domain Eukaryota; kingdom Metazoa; phylum Chordata; class Mammalia; order Didelphimorphia; family Didelphidae; genus Monodelphis; species Monodelphis domestica. The sequence continues at coordinate 354,604,184 of NC_077227.1, forward strand.
CTGGATATGATACTCAATTATTGTTTAAATATAATTATTATTTATGTATAATCATCACATAATTAATAGTTAATTCTTATTTGAATATAGTTATTATGTAATGAATGCATAATTATTTAGGCCATTCACATAATTCTAACTCAACTTGGATATAATATATAAACTACTACCCAAAGAGGAACTACTGTCATATAAGTGGAAGTTCTGAAAACCTAAATTTAAATGTTGATTCTTCTGTTGGCATGTTGTGTGACCTCAGCTGTCTTCCCCTCATTGAGCGTAAATTTCTCCATCTCTTTTCTAAAAATGTCTAGCAAAAGCAATTGTTTCTGAACCTGTATACCTCCGTTTTTTGTTGGTTTTTTTAAAGGAAAATATCTGATTTTTTTTTTTTTGCTTATCTCAAGTAACATCATGTTTTAAGGTTTAATAACATCCCATTTCTCTCTGAATAGTTGTCACTGATTCTCTATCTTGATCATGGTCTATTTGGCCAGGTACAATTTCAAAGGCTATATCACCCTTGGATAGGCTACTTGGAGACCCTTCCCTCACCATCAGCAAGCAAAACAAGTATAACAAGTATAACAAAGTATTTTGGTATATACTTTGGTGATGGAAGTCTATGAATACCTTAATGTAGCTCTGGGTAGCCTATGATAAGAACAATTCTACTCTCCTTTTACTATATCTTCTTATATGAAGATGGCATAGCGAGAATAGCATTGGATTTTACTGTTGTTCATTTATGTCCAAATCTTTGTGTTCCCTTTTGGTGTTCTCTTGGTACAGATCCTGGAGTGATTTGCATTTTCTTCCCCAGCTCATTTTATAGATGAGGAAAACAGGGTTAAGGGATTGACCCAGAGTCACATAAGTGTCTGAGAATAGATTTGAACCCAGGTCTCCCTGACTCCATCCCAACACTCTATTCACTCCACCACCTAGATGCCCTTATATTGGACTTGGGAATGAGGAAGTCAAGGTTCAACTCCTGGCTGTGACATTTACTAGCTCTCTGACCTTGGCCAATCCTTGAGCATTATTTTCTTCATTTGTATATTTGATTTATAAACTTTATAGGAACATAACCCCCCCCCAAAAAAACTTTGTTAATCTTATACTGTATGAAGGATATGATAAATGTTAAGCATGCCCTTCACTGGCACGTGTTCTACACTTTCTTATCCACTATGATGTTTGTCCATGTTGTCCCATAAATGCTCCATAAAGAAGTAACATAAAACTCTGGAAGCCTCCTGTTTCTATTGATATTTGGCTCATCCCTTATCACTTACTCTAGGAACATATTATGGTCACCTCTTTTTAATTTTTTTTTAGATATATATTGCCATGGTGTTGATTTTTATGTTGCTTCCCATGAGTAGTTTATTGTTATCTTCCCACTTATACCCACCAGGTGACTTTTCATTGTCCTTTGAATCATCTCTGGCTTTAATTCTTGTAATATTGTGGCATTTCATCATTCACAACTATATAGTGCAACTAGAACATTTTGGTATTAAAAAGATTGGCGTTTGTGGTAAAAATCCCATTCAGTGCAACTGATATCTATTAAGTGTCTCCATCCAGGGACTATCCTGGGTATTGGAAACACAAAGACAAAAATGAAATAGCTCCTGTTCTCAAAGAATTTTCATTCTTCTGGAGGATATGGCATATACAGTGGTACATCTAGGATATGTGATTTCTTCGATGTTGGAAATCTCTACACCAAGAGGTATGAAAGCCAAACTATAACTAATATATTAAAAGTTGCTTGAGGTTATGTCATTGCAAGTCAAGCACTCTATCACTACAAGTTACCTTTCACAGTATGTCATTGAGACCCATCCCACTGATGGGGCCCCAATTCTTGGCTCACAAATTGAATTTAGTCCTTTTTTATCTTATTTCTGGCTCTTCAAACCTCCCACCCCCACCCCAGAGCACTAAGGAACATCATTTAAAGCTTAGGTATGGCTTATATCTAGGTTTTCCATAAAGGGATTATCAAAGCCCCTTCTAGAAATTTAGTAAGTGTATAGAGTTGCATGCATAGGACTACTGTTTATTTCCTCTAGCACAAAGAAATGCTGTTAACACAAAAGACTCCTAAGCATGCATTAACAAAGATTTAAAACATGAAAGAATAACCTATATCTCCCCTTACACTCTCCTGAGAGATGGATGTTTACACCAATAAAATATGAAACAATTTATGGAACTTTTGAATAGGGATTTCAGCATCTGAACCAAACCCTCAAAGGCCATGTCTCCTGACAAACTAGAGTATCACTGAAACTCATTCTCTAGACAGTAATCATCTTTTCCTTTGAAAATGTTGTAGTAGCTGCAGGGAGCATCTCCCATAGAGCAGCTGGCAATGACTGAGGAACCCAGGAGCCACCCAAACTTTTTGGTGCATGAGGTTGCTCAACATAGATGAAATGTTCATCTCAAGGTCTCTGTTTGATTACCTGTGCTCATAGAAAGAAACACAAAAGAGAAGAGGTGGCATTGCTTTGGCATCTAGTGTTGGGATTACCTGAATGAGCATATGCTCTTTCTACCATATAGAGGCAGCTGCCATAGCTGCCAAACAGAGAGGCAACTTCATGACAGGTCCAAGAGAGACTGAAACCTGTTTAGGAAAGAGAAAGAAAAGAGTAAGAATGGAAATTATTTCCTTTAAAAGTCCACTGGAGTTGGGGAGCTAAGTGGCTCAATGGATTGAGAGCCAGGCCTAGAGACAGTAGGTCCTGGGCTCTAATCTGGACTCAGACTAGCTGTGTGACCCTGGGCAAGTCACTTAACCCTGATTGCCTAGTCTTTACTACTCATCTTCCTTGGAACCAATACACAGTATTGTTAAGTATGTGTTAAGGCAGAAGGGAAGGAGGAAAGAAAGAAAGAAAGAAAGAAAGAAAGAAAGAAAGAAAGAAAGAAAGAAAGAAAGAAAGAAAGAAAGAAAGAAAGAAAGAAAGAAAGAAAGAAAGAAAGAAAGAGAGAGAGAGAGAGAGAGAGAGAGAGAGAGAGAGAGAGAAAGAAAGAAAGAAAGAAAGAAAGAAAGAAAGAAAGAAAGAAAGAAAGAAAGAAAGAAAGAAAGAAAGAAAGAAAGAAAGAGAAAGGAAGGAAGGAAGGAAGGAAGGAAGGAAGGAAGGAAGGAAGGAAGGAAGGAAGGAAGGAAGGAAGGAAGGAAGGAAGGAAGGAAAGAAAGAAGGAAGCTCAACTGAGTAGGAAACTCCCCTTGGCTCAGTGACCAGTCCTTTATGATACAATTTCTTCCCCCTCTTTCCATCTCAGGAACTATTCAACCAACCAAGTGGTTGCTATTATCATCAAATCCTTTAGCACTGAATACATGCCCACAAAAGTGTTCAGGGAAGTTCAACTATATTCTATCAGGTGGACTTTCACCAAAGCAGATCCAACAAGACTCTGCTAATTATCTCTATTACATATATATGAGTTAATGAGAGAATACTAACTTCTGGGGGGAAGGGGAGGAGAAATCATAGAATACCTCAAGGAGGAGGCCATACTTGGACTGAACTTTAAAACAAGAGAGGATTATGAGATATAGAGATGAGGAAAGGAAGCAGTAAATGCATGCTAAACATAGGGGATAATGACTTATATAGACTGGAAATGGAATGTAAAATTCAAGGAATAGCTAATACAGATCAATTTCCCTGAAAACATTGCACAATTGACCCAATGGAAACCAAAATTATCTCCTATTTAAGTTCTAAACCATGATTATCTTTGGTAAACCATGAAATTACAGACTTTTCCAAATGCTTTAATAGTTTAAAATTTCACTAGGATTTTCAGGACTCTTGATATGTAACTATAATGTATAATTTACTAGAAATGCCAGTTTTACAGCTAATCAAGTTAGTCAACATGTGGAATCTTGCCCCTTGCAAATAAGAAGAGTGGTTCTTACCCCAGGGATTAGATATAAAGTATCAGTAATTTGGGAATTAGCATTAATAGTGAGAATTTGAAGGGACTTGAAAGATCATATTACCCCATATTCTCATTTTATAAATAAGGAAATGAAGACCCAGGGAGTTTAAATGATTTGCTAAGAGTCACCTAGCAAACATGGCGACTGTGCTATGGCTAATCCATGTTTATTATTATTGCAAATTTGGATTAAGTCTATACTTAAACACGTCAAATAAATAAACTGTGACTACTAAGAAGATGACTTAAGAGGAAAGTCAAGTTCTTAAGATTGTGAATTTTAAAAGCTAGACTACTAGTTCTCATTTGGGTATTAGTTTGTACAAGTTTGAACAAAGTATGCTATTTTTTAAACCCTTGCCTTCTGCCTTAGAATGGTAAGGGCAGCCAACTAGAGTTAAATGATTTGCTCAGAGTCCTATAGCTAGGAAGTGTCTGAAGGCACATTTGAACCTAGACCCTTGGGACTCCAGAACAGTTGCTTAAAACACTGTGCCACCTAGCTGCTCCTGAACTGAATATACTTACAGACTATAGAGACACAGCTGAAGAGCAATTTTTTATAATTCTAATCAATAATGTTATAGGTTTCTTTTGTGTTGGACTCCAATCAACATAGAGACCTTAGTAGGTCAACAATCAATCTATAAATAAACATTTATTAAGTACCTATTATATAACAGACACCATGCTAAGTATTGTGGATACAAAAGCAAAATAGTCCTGCTCACCATCTAATAGGGGTGATAACATGAAAACAGTGATGCAGAACCAAGCTATCTGCAGGATATTAGAAATAATCATCATAGGAAAGGCATTGGAATGAAGAGATAGAGAAAGGCTTCCTGTAGAAGATGAGATTTTAGCAGGACTTAAAGGAAGTCAATAGGAAAAAATGAGGAAGAAATGCATTCCAGGTAAGCAAGACAGCCAGTGAAAATGCTCAGGGGCAAGAGATGGAGTGATTTGTTCAAAAGAATATCAAGGAGTCTAGTATCACTGGATCAAAGAATATATGGTATAAGATGGGGATGGTGGAGGGAGAATGTGGGAGGGAGTATAAGAAGACTGGGAACATAGGAGGAAGGCAGGTTTTGAAGAGCTTTGAATGCCAAACAGAAAATCTTATAATTCATCCTAGCACTCTTTTGGATCCCAGTGAAAAACAGCTTCCATTTGAGCATTCAGAAGAAAGATCAATGAAAGCCCAAGGAGAAGATCATTCTGTCAAAACAAAAAAAACTTGGGTCAGTCTAGCTCAGCCAGGTGTTCTTTACTCTGCTTTCCCATATTCCAGTTCTTCTCGGGTTCATTTAAAGTCCTGGTCAGACTATTAAAGGTATTCAAGGGCATTGGTGCCTTGTCAAGGACTTTATCCCTTTTGTAGTCCTGCCCCCTTCCTTGCCAAGACTTTTTAGCAGCTGCTGCATCCAAGTGGAAAGAGTAGCAGTCACTTTTCTTGGCTCCCTGGAGGGCTAGAACACATTTATTTTCTATTTCATGATAGAGCTAGATATGGTGAAGAGGAAGACAGGGCTGAAAGGAGCACAGCTGGTAGTGATTCCTTCTGTCTCCCACTGACACCTATGGAATATGGCTTTAATCCCTATAACTGCAGCTATCTTCCTCCCAAGGCAAGAAAAACTCATTCCCAGGGTTTCTGTCCTATTTCTAAAAAACACTAGCTATGTGACCCTGGGAAACCTCTCAGAATCTCCAGGCAATTTTATAATACTCTAAGTTACAGATGAGTTGCCATTTGCATCAATGGAGATAATTTCCACATCTGAAGTTCTCTCTATTGGTGAAATCATAGGTCCAGATCCAAGAAAATTTAAAATTTCTGGAAGGGAAGTTGGATAAATCTTATCTTTTCCATTTTATAGACAAAGAATTGGGCACAGGAAAGAGAAGTAACTTGTGAAAGGTCATACAGATAGTTCATAGCAACAGTGGGACTAGAATTCATATATAGATAATAAGGAGATAATACTACTTTGTCACCTTCTAACACAGGAAACTCAATAATGATAAACATCCATAACATACAGCATTTAAAAAAAATTTTTTTTTAGGGGCAGCTAGTCAACCCCGTGGATAGAATGCCAGGTATGTAGTCAGGAAGACCTGGATTCAAATGTGGCCACTTAGAGTTAATATAAGACAGAAAATAAGAGTTAAAAAAAAAACTTTTATTTACATTATCTCATTTCATCTTCACAATACCCCTGGAAATAAGGAGGAAAAGTCCTATTTTCCTTGCTTTATAGCTAATAATTCCCTGTGAATAATTGCCCAAAGAGAAAAACAAATTAGCAGCAGAGTCTGTACCTGAACTCAGGTCTTCTTTAATCATCATCTAGACCTCTCTCTGTCTCATTATACTGATTTTGATTTGCCCTCAAAGAAATCGTGGGGTAATGCTGTCTTGCAATAAACTGCAGTTGTGGGTCAGAATGTCTTCTTTGAAGTTCCCTGATCTTTTAATAGAAAGTACCAGACCTTTTAAATCAAAAGCCTTCAGGAAATGGGTTTGCAAAACCCAAGTCAAGTTATAGAGCAATCAGTTAATGGTGGCTGCTTGTGAGGTACATTCCTGGATGTTTTTTTTTCAAGGATCCAACTGTATGTTGCTCCCCCCTCCCCAGGTTGCTGATGCGCTTGTGGAAATTAGTTCTATTGGTTTTTCAGCACAGATGGTCTTTACCTCTGATTTTAGCCTCAGTCTAGTGCTATACCCACCTGGTTTCTTTACAGTATTTGACTTATTTGTAATTATATGGAGTAAAGTCACTTTAAAAGATTAGTGCTTACACATGTAAAACCCAGTAGAATTGTGCATCAGTTACAGAAGGGGGTAGGGGGAAGGGAGGGAAAGAGCATGATTCTTGTAACCAAGGAATAATGTTCTAAATTGACCAATTAAATAAAATTTTCAAAAAAAAATTAGTGCTTGTCTCCAAGTAGTGTTCCTAGCTAGAGCTTGGAAGAGTCCTTAGCATAAAAGGCATTTAAATTAAGTACTTCCTAAATGCAAATTCCTGTGATGAAAAATGAAACACCTGCTGTCCTCCTGTAGCTTCCATTCTACTAGGAGGCTATACTCTGTAAATAAGTAAATACAAGGTAAAGAAAGTGAAGCAGCTTACATTCTAGTAGGAGGCTACAGTATGTAAATAAGTAAATACAAGGTAAGTAAAAAGTGAATACAAAGTCATTTCAGATGACAAGGAAGATAAACAGCTTGGGAGGGGAGCAGTAGGAGCATGGCTGTCTTCTGTAGGATGTGGTCCTGGAGCTGAGCATTAAAGGAAACTACTGAAAACTTCAGAGGCAGCAGTAAAGATGGAGTGTGTACCAGCCATCGGAGAACACTTCTGAAAAGACACAGAAAAGAGATGGAAAGGCCTGCCAGGGAAAGAGTAAGTAGATCAGTTTAGCAGGAATAGCATCCTTGGGAAGGAATAATTTGAAATAGATCTGGGAACAGAGACTAAAATGTCTAATCCAGAAGGGACCTTGGAATATACCAGAGAGAATATCAGAGATGGAAAAGGCTTAGGGTAGAGATTATCACAGTAAAATATTGGAGAGTCAGGATCCAAAGACTAGAATAATGGGCCAAATCTAATAAGATGAAATCTAACAGTTTTAAATGTAAAATTTCAGCATGATTTAAAAAAAAAAACTTCAAGAATATAAGAAGCCCTGGGTGACAATTTATATGAAAAAGATCTGGGGTTTTAGAGTCCTGCAAGGTGCATGAGTCAATAGTGAAAAATAGCTTCCAAAAAAACCAATGTAGTCTTGGGCAGCATTGCTATTGTTCAGTGGGATTCACTTGGCAAAAATATTGGGCTAGTTGGCCATTTCCTGCATTAGTGCATTTTACAGAGGAGGAAACTGAGGCAAACAGGGTGAAGTGACTTGCTTGAGGTCACACAGCTGGTTAGTGTCTTAGTCTAGATTTGAACTAAGGAAAATGAGCTTCCCTGACTCCAGATCCTGCTCTTTATCCACTGTGCCATCTAGCTGCCTAGACAGTAATAAGAGAAGTATAGTATCCAAAATAGAGATGATAGTCTTTCTTTGCATTTTGGTCTAAACCAACCACATGTAGAATGTTATATTCAGTTTTGTTCACCACATTTTAGAGGGGGTCACTGACAACTAGTAGTATATCCTGAGGAAAAAATGACAATAATTTTGAGGGAACTATAGACTGTCATGTGAAGCTTTTGAAAAAAAAATAGAAATATAAGGTATCCCAAAAGTCCTAGTGAAAGCCTTAAGCTACTAAAAATATATTGGAAGGAAGATAGTAACATCCTTGGGATGATAAGAGACATGCCAAAATAAATTAAACTGCCTTGGGTTGGATTAGGGTTAGGATTAGGATCTTCAAGTAGGGGCAGAACAGGGAGATATGCTATTAAATGTTTAATAACCAACTCTGCAAAAAATATATATACCCGGCATACTTTTATTTTTATTTTTTTAAACCCTTACCTTCCATCTTAGAAGCAATACTGTATATTGGTTCTAAGGCAGAAGAGTGATAAAGGTTAGGCAATGGGGGTCAATTGACTTGCCCAGGGTCACACAGCTGGGAAGTGTCTGAGGCCAAATTTGAATCCAGGACCTCCCATGTCTGGCTCTCAATACACTGAGCCACCCAGCTGCCCCCCATGGCATACTTTTAATTGACATGATTGACATTTTCTCTATAAGTTTTTAATTCTGGATAATTAATAAACAATATCAAGCCATGATTTATAGTATTTGTTGTTTTCTGAAATGTAAAAACTTTAAAGTGAAAATTTTTCAATCTACTGTCAAATCAGTCAAGTACACTGGTGAGGCTGGGTAATAATTTATTAGGAATGTGAAGAGTTTCTTGGGCACATATTAGTTGCTGGACTAAGTGACTCTGAGGTCCCTTCCAGTTCTGTAATTATGTGATTCTATGAATCTTGGAAAATAAAATATTAGTGCTAGAGGGAGTTATAGATCATAGAAGTCAGAGTAGAGTCAGACATTCTTAACCTTTGGAAGTCTGATGAAGCTTATAGACTCCTTCTAAGAATAATATTTTAAATTAATAAAATAAAATAATCAGGATTATAAAGAAAATTTATTATAAAAAAGTACAGTTTTCAAGAATTCATTTTTAAGTTCACAGACCTACTGGTTAAGGACTCTTATTTCTGCTAAAAACCCTTATGCTACAGATATAGAAACTGAGACCCAAAAGTGGAGGAAAACTTGTCTAATGTTATGTAGATGTTTAGTGATACAATTAGGTTTTAAGCCTGCAGCTCCTATTGATTTAGGAGTCCTAATTTGTGACTGTTAATTCTTCAGTATTTCTGTTACTCTCCCCAATGCCATTTGAAGTAACAGTTCCAAGATCAAACTTCATAGCACATTAACAGTAGCTAGCTAGAATTTTTATAACACTTTAAAGTTTGCAAAGTTTACTAGGTTTATAATGAAAGACTATATGAATATCCTTACAACAATCCTAGGAAGTAGGTGCTATGATTAACCATTTTACATATGAGGAAATCAAAACAGACAGAGACTTGCCTGCAGTCACATAGTTTGTAAGCGTCCGAGATTGAATTTAAATTCAGATCTTCTTAACTCCAAGCCCAGCATTGTATCTGCTGTACCTCCTAAATGACTGATGGAGATGCCTCTGTGTGTGTTTGTGTGTGTGTGTGTGTGTGTGTGTGCGTGCGTGCACATGTGTGTGCTTTAACTCCAGAACATAGAAACACTTTTTAATGACCTTCTAGATTTATCTGGAGTCTATGAACTTTTATTTTATTTTTTTAGTAACTGTATTTAAATATAATTTCTTCTTTATAATCACATGTATTTTATTTTATACATTTAAAAACATTCCTCTAAGAAAGGGTCTTTAGGATTTAATAGACTTTCTTGTTTTTTTAACTCTTACTTTCCATCTTGGCATCAATACTATGTATTGATTGGTTCTAAGGCAGAAGAGTGGTAAGGGCTAGGCAATGGGGGTCAAGTGACTTGCCCAGGGTCACACAGCTGGGAAGCGTCTGAGGTCAGATTTGAACCTAGGACCTCCCGTCTCTAGGCCTGGCTCTCCATCCACTGAGCTACCCAGCTGTCCCCTTCAGTAGACTTTCAAAGGGGTCTTCAGAAAGCCTGTCTTGAGCAAATGAAAAGAGAACTGTTGTGAAAAGATCCTTGGTATAAATATCTACTGGGCTTTTTACTAGAGTTATGACTTCGACGAATCACTTTCAATTTCTTCATCTCTATAATAAGAGGACTGGACTCATAACCTCAAATGTTCCTTCCAGCTCTAAACTTTATGAATCTTGGTAGATCTCAATCCTTGAAGCCACCTCCATTTGGTGTGAATCGAGATGTCACAGAAAGCATCTTCCTGCATGGCCTATTCATTACTCACACTTTGGGTAGTGTGAAATGCTGAGTGGGTGGGTTCTGAGAGGTCAGACAGCACAATATTGACTCAGTTATGGGAGGAACTCATTCATCACAAAAACCACATTTCCTAGGAAACCAAAAATAGATTCACAGAATGTTAGAACTGGAAGACTTTATAGATCACTGAGGCCATCATCCTTGTTTTTCAGATATAGGGAGAAGTGACTTGTCCAAAGTTGTGTCTCAAGACAGCAGCAGAACCAAGACTAGAACACCCAAAGTTCCTTCATCCTAATCCAGTTCTGTTATATGATGTAAAATCCCTTTCAGTTCTGACATTCTCTGTTCCTGGTTTCCCTCTGGTTCTGACAAAGTGATCAATCAATCAATGGACATTTATTAAGCACCTTGTATGAGTCAGGCACTATGCTAAGCACTGGAGATGCAAAAAGAGACTGTCCTTACCTCAAGGGGTTTACAATCGAATAGGGTAGAAAATGTGCACACAAAAATGTACACACAAGCTATATACCAGAGAAGTAGAAAATAATTCACAGAAGGAAAGCACAAGAATTAAAAGGGGTTAGGAAAGACTTCCTAAAGAGGTGGGATTTTAATGGTGATTTAACATTCTATGGTCTCCAAAGTCCCATAAGGTTCTAATATTGTGTGTTCAAGTTTCTTTCCAGTTCCAACATCACACATTCTAAGATGTTTTTTCCCCCAGCTCTTACTAGCTGTGTGACCCTGGACAAGTAACAATCTCTAATTCCCCAGTTTCCTCCACTGTAAAATATCACCTACCTCCCAAGGTCATTATAAGGATCAAGTAAGATAAAATTTGCAAAGTGCTTAGCAGTGCGTGGAACATAATATAGGTGCTTAATATGTGTTTGCTTCCTTCTCTTCTTCTCACTGACATTTTTTTAAATACCCCTAAATGGATCATTTATTCTATGACTATATGTTCTCATCCTGGGATTCTTTCTCCTTTTCCCTTGATCTCCACAGGGTTTCATGGACATGGATCTAGCTAAGTTCAAGGAGAGTGGAGCCAATGTGACTGGCTTTCAGTTGGTGAACTACACTGACACCATCCCTGCCAAGATCTTACAGCAGTGGAAAAACAATGACGTCCGTGATCACACTCGTGTTGACTGGAAAAAGCCAAAAGTGAGTGGTTCTGGTTGTTGGGCAGGAGGCTACAGATCTTTATTTAATCACCCTGAAGGGATTTCATCCCTCTACTATAAAGCCACCATTCCTGGGAACATCTGTCATCCTGACTGGTTCTTCTTGAGTGAGGCTATCCCATAGAGAGGTCAATCATGAATAAACTCTCGTTTATTCTTATAGTTCACTCTTTCTTTTACAACTTTCATTTAATTTAAAACTGCTCTAAGATAGAAGACCGAGGGCAAGTGACTTGCTCAGGGTCACATAACTAGGAAGTCTCTGAGGCCAGATTTGATCCCAGGTTCTCTGAATTCCAGCCCTGACACTGTACCACCTAGCTGCCCCTAGTTCACTCTTGTAAGAATTCCAATTCTTTGTTATTCACAGGTAGCTTTACATTTGGTAGGCTAGGAGGGTGTATGTTATAGTGAAAAAGAACACTGAAAAACACTGGGGGGGGGGGGGGAACAACTATAGAAGAAAATTGAAGTAGGATTTGAGTCCAGATCTTCCAAAATCCCAAGTCTGGTGCCTTGTTGACTTAACCACACTGATTTTGGTGCTATAAACTATATTGGGCAAATCATCTTTAACAGCTTCAATTTCCTCACCTGTAGTATGAGGTTCCTTCCTTAAAATATAATCTTTAAAAGATTCGCTGACACTTCTAATTTTGCCTTCTCAGAGGGCAGTGTGGTACAGAAAAAAGAGCACTGGTCCCGGGGTTGGAGTTCTGGGTTGAAATCCTTAGGACTCTGTTTGCCCATCTGTAAAATAAGAGGGTTAAACCAGATGACCTCTGAGATCCAATTCAGCTCTACAGCTATGATCTTGTAATCCTACCAAATTCTGGCTATGTAATGTGTATTAGAATAGCCTTCTCAATCCCAAACCCACACCCACATAACAATGTTTTGTTCTTTTCTTCAGTATACCTCAGCACTGACATATGATGGTGTTAGAGTGATGGCAGAGGCATTCCAGAGCTTGAGAAAGCAGCGCATTGATATCTCCCGCAGAGGGAATGCTGGGGACTGCTTGGCCAATCCAGCCGTGCCCTGGGGCCAAGGGATTGATATCCAGAGGGCTCTTCAGCAGGTGAGGAAATGGAATAGGGATGCCCTTGTCGCAGAGGTGCCATATAGGTGATTTCAGGATTGTAGACCAACAGACAGACAGAATCTCATTTGGGAAAGAATATTCCAGAACTCTGTGTTGTTGAAGAAGTTCAGTGGCCAGAAGGTTGTGTATCTATTTCTATCTGCTTTATTAGGTTTAACTAGAAAAAAAGAGCTAAATAATTTTTACTGTTAAAACTTGTCATGTCTTCTACTATTGGAATGTTTTGAAACTTAAAAATCTCAGAGCTGAAAGTAACTCTGAGATCAAGTCTGATGCCCTGCCTGATGAATTAATCCCCTTCCCCAACTTGCCCAGTCAATGGTCATCTAGCTTCCACTCAAGAATTCCATTCCATTGTTAGCAATCCTTACTATTAGGAAGTAGATCCTTATATTGAGCTTAAATCTGCCTTTCTGGAAGTCTCAATTCTCTTCTCTAAGACTCGTCAGAAAATGTCTTAATTCTTCTTTTTTAGGTCAGCCATTATGCTACTTAAAGTCATCTATGTCTCTCCAGAGCATTTGTTCCCCATACAAACACCTACAGTTTCTTTAACTGATCAGTGCTCTCTCCAAAATCTGATGCCCAGAACAGGAAATGCTATCTAGGACAAACAAAAATTGAGTTTTTGTTTTGGACACTAAATGTCTTTCTCTTCTCATAGAGAATTTTTTTTAAGAATACTAGATGGAAAGAGCATTCATAACCCCAAGGAATGAGCTAATAATGGTAGAGTGAAAGGTACTGTTTTTGGCCAGAACTTGGGGTTTGAGGAAGAATTTGGGAAGACATGCTCTGAGGGAGAAGACTGGAAAATTTGAATATAAAGCTAAATTTGGCAAATGTTTCTTTTTCCATTTTCATGTGGCTACTAACAAGTGCCCCTTACAGAGAAATCCAGCAGTTTGTTCTTTTAACCTAGAGAGACCAGGATGAAGATCAAAGGTACTCGCTTAGCCTGAAGAAGAGAAGACCTACTTGAGACATGAGAATTGTGTTCAAGTATCTAATGAGTTGTCATGTGGAAGGAGGATTAGGTTTATTCAGTTTGAACTGAGAGAGCAAAATCAAGATCAATGAATGAAATGGGCAGAGAAACAAATTTAGTTTTGATGCCAGGAAGTCTTTTCTTATAATCAGATCTATCCAAAAGTTGAGAAGGCTAACTTCAAAGGCAGTGGATCCTCCTCAGAGGGATGGCTTAGATGATTGCTTCCTAGGTATGTAATAGTCAGAATTCTTGTTCAGGTAAGGATTGGACCAGAGAGTTTCCAAGGCCCCTTTCAGTTTCAGAACTCTATGACTGACTTTCCTGTTCTTAATCAAACCAAAGTCAAAGGGCAATCACCTCTGTCTTTAGGTGATTATATTTGAGCCTATTTACAAGACTACATTTATCAAAGGTAGAGCCTGGCTCCTCGAGGAGGAGATGAGGGTTTTTGAATGGGGAGCCAAATTTGGTAAATATTTCTGTTTTTCTTTCCATGGTTCCAGCAACTGTGGCCTCTAGGGAGTTCAGGAGCAGCTGCTCTGCATTTCTACCCTGATTGATTGGGTTGCATTAAATGATGGAGAAAATGTGGGTATATCCCCTGGGACCAAAAAGACATGGATCAGATATGCAGGGGCCAGGCTATTGAGAGAAGAAATTTGCTATACTAAGTCACTGTCCATCATAAAATTAGATAAGAAGAAACTAGCACATGTCATCCCAGCCATCTCCTTGCTGCCACGCTGGACTGCTCTTGAATCACCACAAACTGAGGGCTGCCTTTTCCACTTTTAAAAGACTCTTTCAGAAAAATATTCTAGAGTTTAATTTGTGATCTTTGAATTGAGAATTTAGTTCAATGAGATGATAGAAAGATCACTAGGGTGAAAGTGGGGATAACTTGGGTCTGGTCTCACCTCTGTCAGGACCTAGCTGTGTGACTGAGTAATTCATTAAAGGTTTCTGATCCAAAGTTTCCTTCTCTATAAAAATTGAGAGTTATAAATTGCACTCTGACATTTTGCATTTGGAGGTCACTTCCAGCTCCTCCTACAGTCTCTGTTCTAAAGTCTCTTTCACCTCTGACATTCTGTCTTCTAAGGATTTCTCCCTTAGAGATAGCTGGCCTGGAAGTCAAAAAGAAATTGTTTCAAGTCCAGCCTCTGATTTGTGCTGGTTTTGTGATACAGGGCAAGTAAAGTAATCTCTTAAGATCCCAGATATCTTTCTAAGATTATAAATTGCCATGCAGGTATTTATACATTTATACCATCGCCAAAGTACCCAATATTCCACTTTATTGGTGCTATTTGCATTGGCAAAGGGTTTCCACCCAGTGTGTATTCTCTGCACCATTCAAATCACAGATCCAGAGTGCCCCTTGCCTCCCCCCAAATAGAGTCTCTTCTCCTTCAATGTACTTTCTTATGTCTGACCCAAACATTCCTGCTGTAATACACATCCGTTTGTTATCCTTTGTATAGATTAAGAAAAGCTGGTGGAAAGAATTCTCAAAACAATAACATGTACAATATGCTTTGGAAAATGATTTTAAAATTTCTACCACCTTCTCTGAATATGGCTCTTGTGAATTGTGCCTGGCAAATAGGAGGTGCTTAATAAATATTGACTGATTGATCAGTGGATCTGCAGGTATTATGAAGAGTCCGCTGTGAGCTCAGAATGTTTCAGTCAATCTTGGGTAAACAGAAGTATTAGACCTTGTCCTTATCCTAAAGGAGTTTGTAATCCATTGGCTGAAATATCACATGTTCTGTTTTGAGTCTGTTTTAGATCACTGAAATTCATAGAATTATGAAATATCAAAATTATAAGGGACTATGAAGATTATCTATTCTACTACTGCTCCCATTTTATAGATGGAGATGTCCAATGAGAAGTGACTTAATATAGAATCATAGATTATCAGAATCATAGACTCTTGGGGATGAAGGGAACCTTAAAGGGTATCTAGACCAATTTCTCCCCAAAATATGAATCCCTTCTACAGAATCTTGAAGTAGTCCTATAGTCTAGGTTTGTGTACCAACAATAATACTGGTTCACTACATCTTTTCTTTCTACCTTTAAGATAACACTTTGTACTTTAGAACAGCTCTCATTAGTAGGAAGTCCTTCCTAATTTGTCTTAAAACATATTTCCTTAAAATTTCCACCCATTGATTTTGCCCTGGTTCCTATAGCTACAGAGCTGAAAATGTCTCCTTTCTCCCACTCCAGGGTCCATTGACCATGAAATAAATATACCAGAATGATTGTTGTAGCAACCGCTGACCATTATGACATCCCATGGATGATTATGATCTCTCCTTATTCAAATACCCTGCTTTCTTCATTGTTTATAATAGTTTATAATAATAAACTCATATGGAGGGGGGAGGAAGGTGGGGGTAAGAAGGAGGGGGTGGGAGAGAGAGAGGGGTGGGGAGAGAGGGAGAGAGAAAGAGGAAGAGAGGGAGAGAGTAAGAGAGAGAGGAAGGAAGAGAGTGGGAAGGAAGAGGGAGAGGGAGAGAAATAGAGGGAGAACTACCCCCCAAATTCTTTAACAAAGAACTCACCTCAAAGTACCCTATCTTATTTTATTTTATCACAGCTTTAAAGACAATGAACAGAATCCCACAATGCCAGATCACAAGTCCCTATGTCCAGGGACTCTGGTACTACTGTTCTAACTATAATTCTAATATTTAGCCAAGATGGTCTTTTACTCCAGGTGAGACGATTTTAAGAAGGAAAGTGACCAGTGTACTCCACATCCACATAGAGGGTTACAGTAGCCTTCAAATAATACTCCCTAAACCCTTTGACCAACTGCCAAAATAATCTTATGCACCGCTTTTGTCATATCATGTTTCAGCTCAAAAGTGACTTCCTTTTGCCTACCATATGAAGTCCGAACTCCTCTGTCCGGCATTCAAGGCTTTCCACAATCTAGTATCAATCAACAAGCGTTAATTTGAAATGACTACTCTGTTTCAGGCATTGCTTATGCCAAAAAAAAGAAAAAAATGAAATGAAATATTTGCCTTCAAAGAACTTACATTTTATAAAGAAGAAGACATGTGCACATAAAAATGCTGTCTAAACAAAGTGAGCATATGTAATGCCAAGTAATTTGAAGAACAAAAATTTGAAGAAAAATCAGGAAGGGAGAGTCATATATGAGATGGGCCTTGAACAGAGCCTTCAAGGGGAATAAGGGTTCTAAGAGGCAGAGGTAAGGAAAGAGCACATTCTGAGCAGCCTATGTGCAAAGACACAGAGAAAGGACATGGCCTGTCATGTACAAGGAACATATATAAGAACAGCTTGGGTGAACCAAAAGAGTGCACGAAAGGGAGTAATGTACGATGAAGTCTGGAAAGGTAGGTTAGAACCAGACTGTAAAGGACTATGAAAGAAGGTTGGAGTGGAGGGGAAGAGGTGGAAGAGGAATATGACTTTTTTACCTGGCCAACTTTCTGTAAACTACATTCTTCAGCCAAAGTAGTCTACTCAACCTCCCCCAAATACACATCACACTTTTCCATCCTTCCTACCCTATTCTTCTTTTGAAATTTTACTTCAAAACTCAACTTAACTTCTACCTCTCTCAGAAATCTCTCTCTTGTCCCCTTGGCAAACAATACTTTCTTCTAACAAAATCATTTGTAAATGTTTGGCCAGCCTGTTCCTGCTTTCATTACAGTCTTTTCTAAATAAGGATTATTTGGCCATTGTAGAATAAGGAATAAAATACTCAAATTAATCCATAAACATGATCCCTCTATTGATGCAATCCACATTCCTACCCATCATGCTTTTTATTTATGTCCATCCAAAAATTTACTACTGGAGATCTACAAAGTGGACTAAAGACCTTTCCAAGCTTCTCCTAACATCATGAAGTTGCCAGTGGAGCACCCAGGCTGCCTGCTTATTATCCTTTGCCACATATCCAGCCCATTTTTCTTCCCATTATACATTTCACTAATAATATTTTTAACTTTGTCATTCAAAGTTCCTCACTGGTTATGCCATAAGCCTCTTCACACCACTTTGGACTTCTCCATTGCCCTCTGCGCAAGATTCATTTTCAGTTCTTCTGAGTAATGGTAGTAATAGGAATGGTAGCAAATCTTTCCACAGGAATAGTCTATTTTCTAAACTTTGCATCTTTCACAGTGCCTAGCACAGCATTCTACACTTTTAATAACAACAGTTGTTGAATGACGGATAGGTGCATCCTAGCTGGGCAGGTCTGAGGTCTTACTGCTAAATTATCCACAGTATAGCACAAAGGAGATCTCAAAGGTGTAGCAAAGTTGGAGGGTTCAAGGTATACACACAGCTGGGAAATTTATGGCCTAGCACTGCCAGAGAAACAGAGTCCTAAATCCATTTGAAGGGTCGAAGAATAGAATGGTTAGAGCCTTAAAATATAACATGACTGGAATCACAACAGTCTTAGCACATACCTTTGGCTGGTCCATCTCTAGTGTGCACTCTAACACTTTGGTTTCCGCATCTATAAAGTGGGAATCATAATCCTTCTGCCCAAGAAGGACTTCAGGAAGATTAATGAGCAAATATCTCTAAAAACACTTGGAGTTCCTGGGAAACAGGGCCAGGGAAGGACAAGGTATGGTGCCCATATGCTGCCCATATGCTGCCCATCTGTACTCAGGTATTAACTAGTGGATGACAGTTACGAATGTAGTTATCCAGAAATGAACATCTCTGGCTTTCTGTGTTTTGACAATCGATCAACTATCATTATTTGAGCACACACGATGTGTCCAGACTGTCCTAGGCACCATGGGAGGAAGGAAAGTTATAGACTGTTAGCATTGGAGAGGATCTTAGAGAATCAGTTAGTCCAATTCTTTAATTTTATAGAGTAGGAAATTGAGTCCTAGAAAAGTGAGGTAATTTACCAAAGGTGATTTCACTAATAATTGGCAGACTTGGGACAAAAGTGAAGTTGTGACTCCAACCCCAAAGGCTTTTCCATTTAAACTGCACTTCATCTTCAAGTATGAGATACTGCCCCTAGCCTCAAAGAGCTCAGAGTCCAGCAGGGAAGAAAAGGTGGACATAAGACAAAGCATTAAATAATGTAAGCCTATACAACAGACAGAGCTAAATTGCATAGTAGTAAAGGTATCTCTTCTTCCTGAGTGCAAATCCAGCCTTAGGCATTTCCTAACTGTGTGACCCTAGACATGTCACTTCACTCAGCATATATCTGTTTTCTCATCTGTAAAATGAACTGGAGAAGAAAATGACAAACCATTCTTCTATCTCTGCCAAGAAAATTCAAAATAGGGTCAGGAAGAGTCAGATGCACCTGGAAGACCAAACAACAACCAAGAAGTCCAGAGATATCTAAAGCCTAGAATGATCTGTGTATACTTCTGGAGGTGGCAGGACTTAGCCTACAGGATAGAGAAAGAAGAGAATGACTTCAAGAGAATGGAACAATATGAGTAAAAGGTGGGAAGGAAGGAGGAGATGAATCTTTTTTGTGCAAGTGTGAAGAGACCAGCCTCACTGGAGTAAATGATTAGTACTGAAAAGTAGCAAAAGATAAGAGAGAAGAGGAAGCTTGATTACACAAGGTCCTAAATGCTGAGTAGAAGAGTTCTGATCCAAGACCTCTAGGTTCTTAGGAGTCCTAAAAATCTTGGATACCATTAATAATAGGTCTTCTAAACACAACCATATTCAAATAACTAGCCTGGGCTGGGGTGAGTAATCCTGCTCTCCACTGCTTTTTACAGCCTATTCCAGGTATATATGGTTCATGGTATAATACGGTATACAGGAAAGAGAGGAGTAACAAAAAAATGAAGGGAAAAAGTGGTATAGTGGTGCTAGCATTGAACTTAGAAGATGAGTTCAAGTCTCAACTTTTCCATTAATTAGCTGTGTGATTTTGAGAAGTATTGTTACCTCTCCGAGCTTTCATTTCTCTGCTTATAAAATCAGGGTGATAGTGCAAATATCAATAATATGGAAATAGGTCTTGACCAAAGACACATGTAAAATTCAATGGAATTGTGTGTCACATATGGGAGGGGGTTGGGGAAAGGGGAGGGAAAGAACATGAATTTTGTAATACTGGAAAAATGCTCTAAATTAATTAATTAAAAAAATTTTAAACTATAAAACAAATCAACCTCCTCAAAATAAAATAAAATCAGGGTGTTAAATCTTCTGTCACCCATTTTATGGGGGTCTTGAAGAATCAGATTAGATAATGTATGTCAAAGCATCTTATAATGCAAAAAAAAAAAATCAATTCAGATGCCACTGCTGATAATGATGTGAGGAAGAGGCCTCTAGTCATTGGTGATTTCACATTTTAAGGATCTATCAGAAAATAGAAAGTTGTGTGACAATCAATTAATAAACATTAAGCATGTATTATGTGTCAGATATCATGCTAAGCACTGAGAATACAGTCTCTTCCCTCAAGGAATTCACAATCTAATGAATAATAACAACAACCACAGGCATTTATGTAGCATTTATTCTTATGTAGCATTTGTCAGACACTGCTTAAAATCTTTACAAATATCATCTCATTTATTCCTCACAACAACCCTGTAGGTTAGATGATATTATTATTCCCACTACATAGCTTAGGAAATGGAGGCAAACAGTAGTTCAATGACTTGTCCAAGGTGTACAGCCTGTATCTGAGGCTGACTCCATGTCCAACGCTCTATATTCTTCATGCTCCTAGCTATCATCTCACAGCAAACTAATATGTGCTCACAGGTTACATACAGGATAAACAGGAAAGAATTAAGAGAGGAGAGCCATACCACTAAGAGGGGGTGGGAAAAGTTGGGACCTAAAGAAAGCCAGGAAAACCAGTAGTTGGAGACAAGGAAAAAAATGTTCCAGGTAGGGCAGGCAGTCAGTCAGTCAGAGAAAATTCCTGGAGCCAAGAGATGGAATATCTTATTTGTGGACTAGTAAGGAGGCCAGTGTTACTGTATCAAAGGGTACATGTGAGGGAATAAGGCAGAAGAACACCCAAAATGTAGGGGTGGGCTGCAGGGCTATGAAAGCAATGTTTGAATCCCCAACAGACATACACAAAAAAGCAACAGCTGACGCATCCTCCACCACTGGCTTCATTGTTACCCCAACCAAGAAGCCAAAGCGGTGGGAATCTGAGAGCAGGAAGGTGGCAGCCCTAAGTCGTAGCCTTGCACTGAGCACTAAGCTCTCTCTCTCATGCAAGGGGCTGCCTGAAGCCAGATCATGAGAGAAGAGAAGAGGTTCACCTACTATTTAGAGTATGAATGAAACGGTGCTGCTAATGCAGAGCTTATCCGTGGCAGAAAGGCAAAGAGAGCAGCATGAGAGACTTTGTTGCAGGAGGAAAGAGTATAGTTGTGTGGATTTGATGTTACTGAGTAGCATTCCTTGTCTGTTAGTGTTTCTTTGTGTTTTATACATCCCTAGGGAAGCCTTACATGTTAGACTATGATGTAAGTGACTTGAGCACATTAACTACCAAAGGGTTGCTTTGCCGTAGGAGTATCAAGTTATGTCTTGGACACTGTTCCTTCTTCCTTGGGATGTATCTGAAGCCTCAGGACCTGGCTGTACCCCTTCTTAATCCTCCTCCCATAGTCGGTGGTCCTGTCTTTTAAGATACAAAAGGCTCAATCCCTTAAAGGTGTATTTTTCTTTTTCATCTTCCAAAATGCAGTCATGGGTGATTTCTTCACACTCGAAAGGTCAAAAAGGCGTAACAAGCAGACAAAGTGATTTGAGTTCATTTGATCTATATCTGAACCATGTGAAGTGGGTCATTATATCCATTTTACAGATGCAGAAATTGAGGCTTAGGTTCACAAAGTGAATCAATGAGTGGCAAAGTCAGGACTTACAGCCCAAGTTTCCAGTGTTCTCCCCATGACAACACATTAGCTTATTAACTCAGCACGAAGGTAATAATCACTTGTTCTAAAATAGGCCCTGGGCTGTCTATGGAGGAACTATCCTCAGAGGACCACCTTGTCATCATCCTCGCCCCACTATCCTTTCCTCAGTGTTGCCTTCATGCATTTCAGTGAGAGTACATATCGTTGACAGCCAAAGCAGGCAAAGTGTTACAAATGTTCCCCCAGGCAGTAGCCATCCCATCCAGCCAATATAAAAGAGTTATACTCAACTATTCCTCAGACAGGCCCCATGCTGGTTCCTGGCACCTCAAACAGGAAGCCCAAGGTGAAGTCTTCATTTTTCATTCCTAGAGTTGGCAGGGACCAGAGAGGTAGGGGTGAGCATTATGCTTGGCCTGAGAAGGAAGGAGCCAAGGAGAAATCCCTGATCCCCATCCATCTGGTTGCTCACAAGAGGAGCCTAAAAAGGTTCTGGGCCTGATGAATGGGGTCTATACAGTTCAAGAAAATGGAATGCTTAGTCTAACTTGGTACTTCGGTCTAGATTGTAGTTTTATTGACAGGACTACACACTTACTTATCAAGTAATAACTTTATTTTGCTTTTCCAATTAGTCAAAAGACCAGCAAGTATTTTTTTTAATCTGTAAAAGGCAAACCTGGTATCTTTGAGGGGTTCAGGGGAGGAAGCATCTTCTGATTGCAGAAGACCCAAGCCCTGGCTCCAACAATTATTACCTGAAACAAAAGGCAAATCCATATACCTCTCTGATTTTGTTTCTTCATTGGAGGAAATGATTTGATTTGATTTAATTCAACAAACATAAAATCTCTGCTATGTGTGAAATATTATGTTCAATTCTGTCAGAAATTCGGCATTTAGATTATGAGGAATATGGCACATAAGCATAACAGTAATACAAAATAATACATGATGAATTTGTTATAAAAGTATAAACAGTGAACTCTGTGAAACTCAAGAATCAAGAAGTCATTAGTGATTGGAGGAAAGGGCAAGAATAAGCTTCTTGAAGGAGGAGGCAACTTTAGAGATGGATAGAAATTCAGCATGTAGAATAGGAGAGGACATTCCAAGTGGAGCAAACTATGTAGGCAAAGGCATAATAAAGATAGAAAAGGCAATAGGTCCAGTTCATGTAACTAATCTTGTTTGAATGGAGCCTAGAGTATGTGGCAAGGAGTAACATGAAATAAGGTTAGAGAAGTTGGGTAGCACCAGACCAGACCATGGACCACCTTAAATGTCAGTACATCTTTTAACTTTACCCAATAGGAAAGGCAACAATTAAAATTAAAGGTTTGTAACAATGATATTAAATGGCCAAATCTAATAAAGATGATTGTTCTGCTAACTCTTTCAGAATGAACTGAAAGGGGGATAGCCTAGAATTGAAAAGACTTATTAGAAGGTTCTTGCACCAGTTTCAACCAGGGGTACTGAAGACCTTCTCCTTCCATGGTAGTGGCAATGGAAGACAGCCTTGATCACTCATATAATGGTAGATCTATAAGACAAAACTAATTGAATGGGAGTGGTAAGGAAGAAGGTAGAATAATTGCAAGTTGTCAAATGTGAGAGCTGAGTAAGTGCTGCTATCACTGACAGAAAGAAAGTTCTATAGAATTAAAGGTTTTGAGGAAAAGATAATAAGCTCAATTTGGGTTGTGTTGAACTTGTGCTACCAGTCAGACATACAGACAGATTTGTTCTATGAAGCATTTGAGATGCTAGTATGGAGAGTCTAATAAAGGTAAGGGCCAGAGATGTAGATTTTGTTGACATCTGCACAGAGAAGAGAGAGCTCTTTGCCCCCTAAACTAGCTTGAGAATCAGGAGGCTGGAAGTTAGCACAGTTGATTCCTACCCCAAACTCTATCTTTAATTCAGTATTATGTCTTTGGGCAAGTCAATTCTGATTTCAAACTGATCAAACTGATTTCAGTGTAAAAGAAAAAGGGGGAAAAAGGTATGGCAAGAGTTAGACTATATTAAATGTTCTCCAAATACTCTTTTAGTTCTGATATTGCATTCTGAAGTCCCAGCTCTGGCACTCCTTGTTTAACGTACTAAAATCAATTCTAGCCTTGAAAAAGGCTCTGCTTCTGAACAAGTGGTTCATAAAAACAGACACAATTACAGGCTGCTGAATTCATTCTTCTCCCTACTTGGTTTTCTCTTCCCTAGGTACGGTTTGAAGGCTTGACTGGAAACGTACAGTTTAATGAGAAAGGGCGACGGACCAACTACACCCTCCATGTGATAGAAATGAAACACGATGGCATTCGGAAGGTAAGGGACATTATGTTTTTGTTTCCTGAAAGAGAGAGAACTGGGCCTCAAGCCAAAGACTGTTGACTTCTCTTCCCCTTGCTAATGTGACCCTGGCAGGCAATATGATAATAAAAGGAGTTTAGGACTGTAAGTCAAGAAACTTGGGTTCCATGTCCTAACTTTACTGCTTCCTATCTGAGGAACTTTGAGCAAGATATGTTCAGAATCTCAACTTTGCCTCTGATAGAATGGGATAGATAATCCTAGTCTGCTCAAATTTGTGAAGGTAGAGTTGTCTCAGAAAGTTTTCTTCAAACTATAAAATGAAATACACAGACAAAAGATCATTTTTATTGAATGATTCTAATATTCTTCAATTCAACAGAAATAATTTCCTAGGAATTTAACTGTCTTTCCATACAAAGGAAGAATTTATACAGATACTTGTTATTGAGATTTTAATATATAGCATATATATGAAACCCTTATATATGTGATATATATAATAACTCAGTGTTTTGTGGCATTGTGTTCTATTGTTATCGTTATTGCTGTATCAAAATCTTTGTATGAAGCACTAATAGCACAAAGTTTCAATATCTTTAAAAATGATGATATAAGTATGTTTGTCTCTCCCCTGATAATGATTATAATCCTTCATACTTAAGCATTGCTTTTGTTAAGGACAACAAAAAAACAAACAAATAATAAACACAATTTCAAGGTTAGAAAGGTTCTCTGCACCTTTGTAGTTCAACCTGTATGTGAACAAGACTCCATATCTGAAAAATAGTTGTCTAGTATTTGCTAAAAGACCTATCGTGGACAGGAGTCTATTCAATTTAGGCCACTTCACATTTTGATAGCTTTTGTTCTTTGAGTTTTATTTTTTCAGATAATAAGCATGTATTTTTTTCTTACTTTCATCTCATTCTCTCTCAAGGTGAAAAAAAAAACCAAAACTCATATCAAAAAATGTGTTTTTCATTCTACATCTTGATAGCTCTCATTGTTAAGAAGTTGACTTTTTTCTTTTTACATCAAGACTATGACTAACACTTTGAAACTTTTACCCATTACTGTAAATGTTTTCTTTTGAAGTCATGGATAACAAATGCAATTCTCTGTATATGGCAGCCTTTCATTTACTTGAAGATAGTAACCATATGCACCTAAATCTTTAGCACTTCCTTCTATGGCACAGTCTAGCAAATGGCTTTTCACCATCCAAGTTTCCCTCTGTTGGATGCTCTCAATTTTATTTATTTCCTACCTAAAATATGCTGCTCAGAATTGCCCTAGTTATTCCAGATGTGATTTGAGCAGTGTATAGTGGGACTATTGTCTTTGTACCATTCAAATCTTCTTACCTTTTTTTCCCCCAATACCTCCTCTGCAATATTGAAACATTGGCTACTCTTTGATCTCCACACGAGTTATCTTTATTCAGGCATTTTCTCAGGCTATCTTCCATGCCTGGAAAACTCTACCTCCTCATCTTTGCCTCCTGACTTTCCTGGCTTCCTTCAAGTTCCAACTAAAATCCCATTTTCTTCAAGAAGTCTTTGAAAATCTGTTTTTATGCTAGTATCTTCCTTCTTTTGACTACCTCCAAATAATTCTGCTTTGTTTGTACTTAATTGTTTTCATGTTATCTCACTCATACTTTGAGCTCCTTTACAGCAGGGATTATCTTTTGACTTTGTATCTCCAGGGCTTAACTCAGTGCCTAGCATATAATTGGTGTTTAATAAATGTTTATTCACTGATCATCAGTGCAACCTAAGATCATATTAGCTTTGGCTTCCATATCATAATATTGGCTCTAACTAAGCTTAAAATCTGTGAAGACACAGAGATCTTTTTCAAGCTAGCCTCTATTTAGCCATGCCTCCCTGCCATCCTATCCATCTTGTACTTGTGAAATTTATTTTTGGACACAAGTCAGAACTTGTGCATTTATTCCTATTAAATTTCAGCTTATTAAATTTAGTGTATTCTTCTAATATGTCAAAATATCTTTGGATTTTGATTCTGGTATCCAACACATGAGCTCTACTTCCTAGCTTTTGCCATCTGCAAATTTGATAAGCTTGCCATCTGTTTGTAGATCATAGGTTTCATAGATTTATCAAAGATTGGAAGAAATCTTTGAAATCATGTAGTCCAACACACTCATTGTATAGATTGAGAAACTGAGGTTTAAACAGATGATGACTTGGCCAAGCTAACAAAGCTAATAAGTAATAATAGCAGAATCTGGGCTCCAAGCCTCTAACTACAAATCAAACATTTTGGGTAGCATCATGGTGCCACACCATGTGGATATGCCTTTATAAAGGTTATTTGCAAAATAATGATAAACAGCCAAGATACCTAGGGCCCTTCACTAGAAGCCACAAGAAGTTGATATCATCATCATCATCATCATTGATGACACTTTGGACCTTATCACTCAGCCAGTTCTTAATCCATCCAACTGTATCATCCTCTAGTCCACATCTCTCCATCTTGCCCTCAAATGGCATGACAAGCCAGTCTGATAACTCTCTCAAAAAAGGAAATAGCCTGTTAAAACCCATTTTTATAAAGCCAGCCCAGTTCTTTGTGATCTTTATTCCCTTTACAAGATACTCGTTAATCACGGGTTTCAGAATTTTGCCTGGAATTAAAGTCAAAATTTGTTGGTTTATAGTGTACAGTACAATTTTAATTCTGGACAATATTTGCCCATCTCCCATCATCTCTGTTCTTATTAATCTTTCAAAAATTGATAGCTGTGGCACAACAATTATACTTCTTTCATTGTCCCAGGATGTAGTTTGGGGGCCTAGTAACTTGAACCCCTAAAGAGCAATTTCTCATTCTCTCTAGAGTCTTGGATTTCAGCATCCTTATTAGCCATGTCTGTTCTTTGCCATGTAAAAATTGTGCTTCTTGTCAGGGAAAATAGAAGCAAAGCAAGAGTTCAGTAGCTCTCCTTTCTCTTCATAATAGTCCTTTATCATCATTCTATCCCTCTCAAGCATCAATCAATCCTGTCCCTTCTTAAATTCACTTCTTCCCAATAAAGCTTTCAAGTCCCTTTTTTTGTCCTTAGGATTCCTTGCCAGCTTCAATTCATTCTGAGCTTTGGAGTTCCTAATGCTGCCATTACCAGACTATAGCATATTTTTGTATCTATTGTCTATTACCTGCCCTTGCTTTCATCTTCTATGCATTATTCTTTAATTTTAAACAAAGAGCTCTCGTGTATCCATACCAGTCTCTTGAAATAGTTCTTCTCCTCTTTATCAGAATTTTTCTCTTTGTTTCATCACATTTTCATTTTTGAGAATGTCTCATATCTCCTGGGCCAACATCCCCCCTATAAAAGTTGAACTTATACTTTCCCTTTTGTGATCTCCATAATTTATAATGCTCCCTGTAACTATGTTGTATTCATGTGCATTTTCTTTATATATTTTTGTATATACTCATGTGTAGTTGTTGTCTTCCCTTGTTAGATTATAAACTCCTTGAGAGAAGAGATTGTTTCAATTCTTGTATTTGAATTCCCAACATCTCACCCTATGCTAAGCACATAGTAGGTGCTTAATTAAAGACTTAATCAAGGTATTGATTCATATCTCTCCATTAACCTTTGGAAATTTCCTTTCCTTAAATTTATTTTTCATTTCACTTGAAACACATTCTCTCCAAATTTAAGGCATAGCACTTGACAAACCACTTTTTCTCTCTGCACTTAACTGGTCTGTTTTTTAGTTGTCAGGCCTCAGTCAATCCTCAATCCCATACTGGAAGTATTTCTATCTTGTCTTAGCCTTGTAGAATCCAGAGCTATCTGTAAGCTACACTAAGCTATAAATGCAGGGCTTTAACAGAGAGTGTGGGGAGATGACAAAAAATAGGAACTATTCTCATACCTTTTGGAATCAAATATAGTCAGATAATCAAACAGCACAATACCTGGCACATAGTAGATACTTAATGTTTATTGACCAGCAGATGATCTCACATAGGCTCTTGCAAAAACCTCCCAATCACTCTCTTTGAATTAATACTCTTCCCCTTCAGTCAGTCCTGTTTTTTCTCCTGAAGTAATGATCCTAGAATATTCGTTTCCAGTTTCAAAACCTTAAACAACTTTCTTTTGCTTTCAGGATAAGGTCCAGATTCTCAGGTCTGGCATTCCAGACCTGCCACAGTCTTTCCACTATCAGCAGGGCAGTAGAGAGGATACAGTCACCCTTTTTAATTCTAGGAAGGGATGTCACAGAGAAGCAGCATGTGATTTGCTTTGACTAATCACAAAAGAGAGAACTAGGAACAAGGAGGAAAATTAAAAACTTTCTAACAATTCATAGGAGTGGAAGCATTTCTGAACTGGAAAGGAACTTCGCTTCTCTAGTTCAATCCTCTTATTTGACACATGAAGAAACTGAAGGCCAGAGTTTTTATATGACTTATCTCTGCCTTTGCACAGGTAGCAAAGATACATTCAGGACTCAAACCCAGGTCTGCATATACTAGTCTTAGTAAGTACTCATACCACTACTCTGTATTGCTTGTCCTGAAACATATGAGAGATAATGAGCTTTCCATCACTGGAATCGCTTAAATAGAGGCAGGGCTATCTGTTGGGCACATTTAATAGGGTATTTGTACCTCGACTGGACATTGAACTAAATGACTGCAAGTCCCCTTCCAAATACTGAACTCAGTCTTTCTTAAATGTCAGGCAGAGTTCTACCTTAAGTGACCTTCAGAATAGGAAGCACTTAAGACAAAACTACAGAGGTTCAAACTGGCCTTGTCTATGAATGATGTTGGCTGGGAAATGGTCCAAATCTGAGGTCATTTTTATCCTCAATCCTCCCTCCTGAGGCAAGAGGCCAAGAGGAATGTTTCACTAAATGTCAGTCAGTGGTCCCAAGGAGATAAGGCAAGCCCCCCATTCTCTAGCATCTCAGAAGAGTCATTAGGTGACCATGGGGTCTTGAAGGTTATATCTGCTGAATGTTATCTCTGCCAAAGTTCTATCAAGACAGAACTTCTATTATAGATGGGTTCTGTGTCTTTTATCTGAAGGTCTAGCTAATTGAGAAGAGGCTCATCGCCAGAAAAGGTGACCACCAGATAACCCACCATACATTCACAGAGTTCACATTTTAGGCAACATTATAGCCTTAGACATGACATTTATCAGTTTTTTCATCTGTGAAATGGGGAACATATTTTACTATATACTCCACATCGTTGTGAGGAAATTGCTTTGAAAATTTAAGGTATCATATAAATATGTCATTGTCATCTTAGCATTCATCATCCTTTTCCAGGTGGAAATAACAATCCCTATCCTACCCACTTCACTGATTTGTTTCAAGAACCAAATAAGATACTGTCTTGTAAAGTGCTTTAGAAAGTGCAAGGTATTGTATGGACTAATGTAGTGGAAATATCCTCATTGTATTTTTTACTACCTTCTTCTCATTAACAGATTGGTTACTGGAATGAAGATGACAAGTTTGTCCCTGCAGCCACTGATGCCCAGGCTGGTGGTGATAACTCTAGCGTCCAGAACAGAACATATATTGTCACAACCATCCTAGTGAGTACCTAAGCTTAGAGCAGCCAGTCAATAGATAAGCATTTATTAAGTGCCTACAGTGTCCCAAACTTTGTAATAAGTGTTAGGGATGCAAAGAAAGGCAAGAGATAGTCTCTAGGAACTCACACTCTAATGGAAGAGACACCATGCAGACAATTATGTGCAAATAAGAAAGACACAGGGTAAAACAATGATAATCAAACAGAGGAAATTCAATAGCATTAAAGTGAATCAGGAAAGCTTGTAGAAGGTGGAAATTTAGCTGAGACTTGAAAGAAGGATCAAGTCTGACTGTGGCTTAGATCTGAATGGGGGGGGCGGTTAAGCTTAAGTAAAGTAGAAAAAATACAGGATTTCCAGAAATATCTGGGATCATTTAGCACTTTGGCAACTAGCTATGTGACCTTGAACAATTCTTTGAAAGTTCAAATGATTTAGAGCTGGAAGTGATTTTAGAAATCATTTAATTCGACTCTCTCAAATCATAGATAAGAAAATTGAGACCTAGAGAAATGAAATTACTTAATTCATATTATAAGGATAGTAAACAGCAGAGCTAGCACTCCAACCCAGAACATCTGAGGTCACATCTAATTTTCTTTATACCACATCATCTGGACCTCAGTTTCCTTGTATATAAAATAAGAATAATGATTGCCTACCTAGCAGGGTCATCATGAGGAACAAATGAGATAAAGGACAGGAAATTACTTCATAAGCCATAAAACTTTTATTGTTTAGCCCTAAAATGATTTCTCTCTCTTTCTCCTCTTTTCCAGGAAGACCCTTACGTGATGCTTAAAAAGAATGCCAATCAATTTGAGGGCAATGACCGCTATGAGGGCTATTGTGTGGAGCTAGCAGCTGAAATTGCCAAACATGTGGGTTACTCTTATCGACTGGAGATAGTCAGTGATGGGAAGTATGGTGCCCGAGACCCTGACACAAAGGCATGGAATGGCATGGTGGGGGAACTGGTCTATGGGGTAAGTTTGCTGAAGAGTTGGGCAAGTTTGAAGTCAGTAGATGAAATGAGCATTTGGACGTGATAAAGTAGAGAAACCACCCTTCTTGGAGTCAATTGATATAGAATCAAATATCCACCCTGCTACTTTCTGCTTAAAGCTATTTATTTTTGTGACTCTAGTTCCTCATCAGTAAAATGACAGGGAAGTGGATGATGTGCTCTCTACAGTCTGTCCAACATCAACACTTTGTTCTGTAGTCTAAGTTTCCCTCTGATTCTGACATTTTGCAATTTGTGTTTACAAATCTCATCAGGAATGCTGTGAAGCAGATGTTGGAGGGAAAAACATATTCCATTCACATCTGGCTCCTGAAAGACATGTAGCAAAAATGACCTGCTTTAAAAGAGATGAGCTGATTTGTTTCTTGAGTTGACGTGCCGTATTAGTTGTCCAGTTAGAGACCACGAATCTCTTTGAAAGTTAAAGAATCTGTAGGCATACACTGGATCAGCCTACATGCAAATGAGTTAAAATAGTAATTCACATTTATATTGCAATTTGAAAGTTTTCAGAGCACCTTTGCACACTACAACCCCAGGAGGTAGCTATTGCAACTATTGTTATCCTTACTTTATGGATGAGGAGACAGACACAGAGAAAAGTGAATTAATTTGCCCGTGGTCATACAGCTAGTGGGTGTTTTAGACCTCAAGATTATTGTTCTTTTCATTTCTGTTTCATGAAATTTTTCCATCGGCAACTAATGATTCACTGCAGTCATCAATTTAAGTTTTTTCTTAGAGGACTAGGAGAGGTAAACTGAGAATAACAAGGTAGTTGGAAGGGAAGTGTTTTGTAAAATCTTGAAATGTGAAATTGGATGTGAACTGCTATGACCTCAGTTCTATGCAAGCAAAATTTGGAGAGGAGGTGGGGGAAATTCAACCTTTCATTGAACCAATACAGTAATTTCAACAAAAGAACAGACTTCAAGTATGCTAACTAAATGGATTTCTCAAGCAGTGGACAGCATACAGGTCAGACATAGCAAAGCCCTCTACTGTCCTCAGCATCTGTCAGAACTAAGCCTCACATCTGGCCATTGTACTCATATACTGTTATAACAGAATGAAGCTGTCAGCATGGAATACAGACAAATGGTCAAAGCTCTTGTTTTGAAAGCTGACATTGTGACATCTGACAGGACATCCTTCTGGGTTTCTGAGCCCTCTTGATCAAATACTAACAGAGCTGTGGAATTCCCTATGATGAAACACCCTATAGCATCAGTTCATTGTCCTTTTTCTGTTACAGAGCCCTCAAGTAATTTAGCAAAGTCTATGATATCTTCATAGAAAAATATTTTAAATGCATAAAATATATAATATAAACAAAAGAAACAAATTATATAGAAATGCAGTCACCAAAAAAATTTTTTTAACTAATTCACAGACCCTCAATTAAGAATCTATGCCCTTTGAGAACCTTATTTGGGTGGTTGGCTTCTATGTTTTTAAAAAGAACTAAATTCTTCTTTCTGAACAGAAACTCTATTTCCATCAAAGAGAAAAGGAAGGTGAGAGTTGAAGTTAAGAAGAACTTCTTAATAATCAGAACTTCTCTAGTGATGATAATGGACAGCCTTATAAGGTTGTGAGCTACCCATCACTGGAGATCTTCAAACAAAGGCTAGGGGACTACTTTGCCAGGATATCATAGGGAGCATTCCCATTCAATAATGAGTTTGACCAAACACCATCTGAGCTCCTTTAAAATTCTAGGATTCTAAGATTGATTTTAGGATGAGTCATTCTCCTCCTCCCCCTGTGAGACCTATTTCCAGCAATAAAAGATAGCAATATACAGGACCCCCATAGATGAGTGAAAGAGCTGAAACTTAGCCACCAGTGCCACCATGTCCCCAGAAATCGGAACTTGCTCCACCCCCTACAAAACATAGCAAGGAAATGGGGAGAGCCTTCTAAAATGGTTGTTGCCATCTATCCTGTGGGGATTTTTAAATATTGAAAGCCAGTTTGCCTTTCTGGGTTTCTGAATTATTAGTAAGTGTCTGATTCTGAGTCATTTCCATATTGAGCCTATCTACATTTTATAGCAACTTAAATTTAATAATGAGTGCTCTCCAATTCACAAAGTACTTTTTCCTCCAACAACCAACTGAAATAAGTAATACAGTCATTTTCCTTCATGTTTTGTAAGGCTAGTCAAAATATTTTATTCTCGTTTTTAAAGTGAGGAAACTGAGGCTCAGAAAGTAATATGATTTGTCATGGTCATATAGTTAATAGAAGATGGATTTCTAATTCAATTTAATTCTTGTTTCATTGCAATGAGTTGCAGAGGGGAAATAATATTACTGTCAGAGATAAGTAGGGAATACAGAAATTCCCAGTATGTTCACTTTAGCCAACCCTTTGTGATATCTTAGTTCTGCAATCTAGCCCCCATTCTGGTTTTATTTCATACAATTCTCCTCCATGAATGCTACATTCCATGTGAATTACTAGCCATTCTCGGTACTTTGTGCTCCCATCTATATTGGACATTCACTCAGGCTGTTCCACAGGCCTAGAATGCATTCCCTCTTTATCTCTGATTTTCTATGGCTTACTTGTTTCTGTTTATCAGTTCTTTATCTGTAGGTGGATATACACAAATAATAATTCTGTTATATATAATGTTCTCTTGGTTTTGTTCATTTCACTCTTAGAAATTTCATTTAGATCTTACCATTTTTTTAAAAATTAACCTTCTGGTCAGTTTTATGACACAGAAGTATTCTGTCACAATCATATGCTGCAACTTGCTTAGCCATTCTCCAATTGCTGGCATCCTCTCAGTATTCAGTTTTTGCCACAACAAAGAGAGTGCTATAAATATTTTAGAACATGTAAGTTCCTTTCATTTTTCCCCGATCACCTTAGGAAATAAATTTATTAGTGGTTTGCCTGGTTAAAAGGTTTTTTAACTCTTTGGACATAATTACAAATTTCTCGCTAAAATTATTGGATCATTTCCTACTTCCGCCAAGTATCCCCATTTTTATTTTACTTTATTATTAGCATCTCCGTTTTTCCACATCTACTGCAACATTTCTCATTTTGTCTTATTGTTGTAGCCTATCTGATAGGTGTGAGATGATATCTCAGATTTATTTTGTTTTGCATTTCTCTAATCAATAGTGATTTAGAGCATCTTTTCATATAGTTATATAGCTTTAATTATTCATCCAAAAACTGGCTACGTATGTTTGCCCATTTATCAATTAGGAATGGCTCATATTCTTATAAGTCTGGCAAAGTTCTCTATATTTTAGATATGAGACCTCTATCCAAGAAACTGTCTATAAAAATTATTCTCATAATTTTCTGCTTTTCTTCTGCCTTAGCTACATTAGTTTTATTTGTATAAACACCTCACAAAGCTCCCCCACCATTGCCCCTTCTAGTTGTTAGTAGTGATATCTCTCTCCTCAGTTGTTCTCATAGTATATTTTTTGGATTAGTTATACACCTATCCTGGATAGAAAATATATTTCTTGAGGGAAGTGACTGTTTCATTCCCTTCTTTGTATCCTCAGCATCTACCACAATACCTTACACAGAGGATATATTTCATCATTGTTTGTTGAATTGGACTTCATAATTGTAAAAATAGTAAGAGAAGACATGAGGCTAGGAAGAACATAAAAACTTAAATGAAAGTATGAGCCTAATTTTCAGTTACCCAGGTTTCATTTCTGCCAAACCTATTTTTTTCATCATTCATTACAAAACTGGTAAGACTTATCTAACTAGCCCTTCAACTTGGTCCAACAATATTTGCAATGTTCTGTACTCATAGTGTTCCACTTCTGCAAAATTATAGGGAAAAACATTTTTCATCTTTTCTTTGGTACAAATCATGGTTGTTATAATTAAACAGCATTGTTGTGAGATTGCTCTTTTTTCTTTTGTATTACTATACTCATTGTCTATATTGTTTTCCTAGTTATTCTTATTGTACTTCATGTCTTCCTGTGCTTCTCTCTGTACTTCATATTCATCGTTTCTTATAGCTCATTTATATGCCATTACATTTCTACACCACAGTTTTGTTTATCCATTGTTCAATTGATGAGCATAAACTTTGTTTTGAATTCTTTATGTTTAAAAAAAAAGGCAGGAACTTCTAGATGCCACAGAATAACTTTCTTAGACCCACTTTTCTGTAAGATAAGAAATTTTTTTCTGAAAACTGTAGGGTAGATAGGTTGATTCACAGATAGTGAATTTTTCATCATTGAAAGTATTCAAGAAGAATCTGGATGACCACCTATCAGAGAAACTCAATAAGAGATTCCTACATGGAATGGGAAATTGTACCAGATAGATTCTGAGGTCCCAATCCTGAGATTCTGTGAAATGTGAATAGGAAGGGGGAGACTAGGAAGGGAAGAGAGCCAAAATAAAGAGATTCATCACTCCAATTAGATTTATGTTTCATTTTCTTCCAGAGAGCAGATGTGGCTGTGGCCCCTTTGACTATCACCTTGGTACGGGAGGAAGTCATCGACTTCTCCAAGCCTTTCATGAGTTTGGGTATCTCTATCATGATTAAGAAGCCCCAGAAGTCCAAGCCAGGAGTTTTCTCCTTTTTGGATCCACTGGCTTATGAAATTTGGATGTGTATCGTATTTGCTTACATTGGTGTGAGCGTGGTCCTCTTTCTGGTCAGTCGCTTCAGCCCCTATGAGTGGCATAGTGAAGAGTTTGAGGAAGGACGTGACCCAGCAACCAGCGACCAGTCCAATGAGTTTGGGATCTTCAACAGCCTTTGGTTTTCTCTGGGAGCCTTCATGCAGCAAGGTTGTGACATTTCACCCAGGTCAGTAATCTTTTCTACAGTCTTTTACTTATCTTCACTTCCACTCCCTGGATGAGTGGCCTAGGAATGATTTCCTCCCATTCAGTGTTCCAGATTGGTTTTGGTTTTGTTTTGCTTTGTTTTGCCATGTAAATTTCTCAGCTGGAACTTTCATTCAATTCCCAATTAGCCATGAGAATTATCCAAAGCAAAATGTTCATATCAGACCCATTGTTGGGCCACCTCCTCTTGATTACCTCAAAGAGTGCAAACGGAATATCAAGTTTCACATAAGCCAAATGTAACAAGGAAGGCAAAGCTGCAGCCAAGAAATGCATATTTTATCATTTGTATTTTTTGTACCAGAACTGCCTACAGGAAAGGAAAATGGCATAATATAGCTCTACATTCTTTACCTTATTTAATCTTCCTGTGAGGCAGGAAACAAAAAGGTTTGGGGTTTTTTTTAAGTATTTGTTTTACAGATTTGAAAATGGAGAAATGACTTCCTCAAGGTCACTCAGCAAGTCAGTATCAGAGCCAGGATTGAATCCCAGGTCTCTTGCCTGACACAGTCCAGTAGAGGAAAGAATCAAAATATGGTTTCAACTACCAGTTGTTCCAACAACTCATTGTGTGACCTTGACCAAATCACTTTCCTTTTCTAGACCTCATTTATTCAGTAATAATAACTAGCATTTATATAGTGCTTGAATATTTGCAGGGCTCTTATCTGTTATTTCATTTGATCTTTACCACAATCCAGTGAGGACATTGCCCTTATAATCCCAATTTTACAGATGATAAAGGAAAGCACTGCTAGTAAGTGTCTGAGGGCAGGTTTCAAATTCAGATCTTCCTGATTGAAAGCCAGGCATTTTATCTATTACATTATCTATCTGCCTTTCAAATGAGAGTATGAGACTAAGTGATCTCTTAAAGTCTCTTCCAGCTCTAACATCCTTTGTTCTGAAGCCTTAAGGTATTGAGAAAAGAAAACTGCTTTTGAAGTCAGAAGACCTGCTTCTAATTCACACTCTGCCAATTAATTCCACTGTGACCTTGGGAAAGTCACTAAACATCTCCAGACATTAGCATTTTCAAGAGTAAAATTATTGGAGACTGGACTTGATCTCTTAGACACTGACTTATTGGATAGAATAGGGGGACCAAGATTCAAATCCTGCCTCTGAGGGTCATTTACTACATTTGACCTCTAAACCTCAGTTTCCTCGTTTGTAGAATGAGAGGGGAAGTCATTGGCCTACATGGCCTCTGAGATTCCATTCAACTCTAGATTTATTATTTTTTGGTCTTTCTAGCTCCTTACTTATGACACTATGATCTAATAATTCCATGGTTATCAGACCTCATCCAAGTTTAATGTAGAACATTAGACCATTAATGTAGAACATTGATCTGTATTAAAAGGCACCTTTCAGGTTTACCATTAGACAACAAATGCAGAGACATTGTCTCAAGAGGGTTCCCATGAAAACCTGAACTTCCCTCTGCCCACAAACATGTTGAACAAACATTAACAGTGCTAATGCCAACTCTTTCAAATTCACATTTTCAAGGTGCTGTGAGATAAAGGGGAAAGAATTATAAACTTTCTGAACCTCTGCCTACTCTAATTTTGGAGAACCTCTCCCTCAATTAAACTGTTCAAGCCTTGAACTTTCAAAGCAAGCCAAGGAGAAAGCAATTTGATTTCTCCTTTGCTGCTGGCCAGAAGTGCTGACTGAAATGTGGAGAACAATGCTTTCAGATTCTTATTCAGGAATGTTTTTATCCTTTTCTACCACACTTATTTTAAAACCTGTAGTTGCTTCTGAAAATTCTACCATCTTCCTCTTTTTAAGAGTCTGTGAAATGACTCAAAATAATAGCTCGGGTTTGGGGTTCCATCCATTTGTAGCTAAGGATTAAACTTGACGCATAAATAAGCATTTGGTTGAAAAATCTGGTGGGACTGTTTGTCTGAGTCTGCTTGCCTACAGTCTGTGTTACAGGCTCACATCAAGTAGAGGGCAAGCAGAAGCAACTATTATCACAGGAACTGAGAACAAACCCGGCTCCCTCCTTCCTGGCTAGTAAAGCATTCATATTCCCATTTTACTGATGATATGGCTAAGAGCCATAGAGATTAAATGTTCAGCATCACTTAACTAGTAAGTAAAGGAACCAAATTTTTCCTCACTTTGCTGCTCTGCCTCTTCATAAGGAGAATCTATCTGATTCCTGTTGATATGCATTTTCAAGATGATATAAGTAGACAGATAGATATAGAAAAGAAGTGAGAAAAAGAGTTGTGGGAAAGAGAAAAGCAGGGGGGAGAAGGAAGAGAAAAAAGAAAGAAAGAGGAATAGAAGGAAGGAAGAAAAAAGGAAGGAAGCAAGCAAGCAAGGAAGCCACCTCCCCTACACAGTATTTCATCTTATTGGGAGTAATTAGCTTCAGTAGGTAAAGATAGTTCTTCGACATTTTAGTATATTTCTAAAATGGACAAAGTTCTGCAAGTTGAAATAATGATTTCCCCTTGTTCCTTGACTACTCCCCTCTGGTATATAAAAAACTTAAACTGCCCTAAGTTATATTGGCTCTCAAGAGCATGTGGCAATGGCCTAGAAAGCACAAGAGGGAGGAAAAAAGTGAACTTAAATGGCCCGTCTTTAGGCTCCCAGTTCATGGGAAATTAATCTTTAAATGAAAAGAGGAGCCATAATAATAAGTTGCTGTTTCTTTATGTTCACAAAATGCCTTATATCCTTCATCTTATTTGCTCTTCAAAACAACCCTGTGAGGCAAATAGTATAGTTATTATTGTACATGCTTTACATATAAGAAATTGGAGGTCCATTTTTTTCCCAAAGGGAAGTGACTCTTTCAAGGTCACTGAGCAAGTCTGTGTCAGAGCCAGTATTGGTACCCAGGTGTCCTGACTGACTTAGTCCATCATTCTTTCCATTAAAGCTTACAGCCTCTATTCTTTAGCATGCCACAAAATCATCAAGAAACTCTCTAACCCACTGTACATCAATTTTATTGGCCATGAGGTATCATCTGCACACCGTCTGGATCCACAGTTGGCTGAATATAAAGTCCCACAATTCAGATGCTACTGGCTGGGTACTCGGGGAATTGACAGCTGCAGCTGCTGCCTGCTAATTTATCTCCAGAACAGCATGCAGAAGCAGCTAGCCCATGTTAGGGATGGACACTCAATTGCTTAATTGGAAATTTGGAGGTATAATCATCTGGTTTTTATCTTCTTTTAAATGCATTGGATTCTGCATTGGTGCCTGTTATCAGAGGGGAAAGTTGGGGGTGGGAAAAGGAAAAGGGTTTTTCTCTTTTGTTTGATCTATAGAAGATATAAAAATTGGGGAGGCCGAGTTAGCTGATGAATCTAAAATATTTCTGAGTTTCTAGTATGCCCTGTGTCAGCTATTTAGAGACAGGAGGGAAAGAATGAAAAAAATACTATAATGGGTCCCTATTCAAGGAGCTTACAGTCTTTGAGAGCTCTTTCCTACTTCCCTCATTCTTGTTGTCAAGGTTTACATAGAAAAGTCTGGAATCAAGGAGCCTGGGTCTTAATCCTAGCCATGGTACTTAGTAGCAGTGGGGTAATAGGTAAGCCATTGCATCCTTTTGGTCTCAGTTTACTCATCTGTAAAAAGAAGTGGATGTTTGACTACATATTTTCCAAGACTTTAAAATTCTAATCCTATGATTTAGGAGCAGCGAAGCAGTTCAGTGAATAGATGCCTAAACCTAGAATCAGGAAGACCTGAGTTTCAATCCTACCTTAGATACTTACTGTGTGACCATGGGAAAATCTCTTAACCTCTGGTCTTCCTCAACTTCTTCTTTTGTAAAATGAAGATAATAATAGCATCTACTTCGCATAGCCTCTAGTGCTTCTGGCATTGACTTGCTAGCAACCTTGAAGAGGTTGTTTCCCCAAAGGGAAAAAAAAATACAACTCCAATTTCTTATCTGTAAAACATGTACAGCAGTACCTGTATTTCTTGCCCCACTGGGCTGTTTTAAAGATCAAATAAGGTGAAAGATGTAAAGTATTTTGTGAACATAAAGAAATGATAACTTGTTATTTTGGTTCCTCTATCCTTTTGAAGATTAAGTATGATGAGAAACAAATGAGGTCGTATTTTAAAGCACTTAGCACAATGCTTGGCACATAGTAGGCACTGAATAAATGCTTTCTCCCTTCCCTTTCTTTCCCTTTCCTCTCCTTCTCCTGATCAAAAACTTTCAGTGGCTCACCATTGTCTAACATAAAGTACAAATTACTCAACCTGGTACTTAACACCCTCTGTGATGGAGCCCACCTTTTCAACTTTATCTTCCATTTCTCCCCTACATGTATCCCACCCTTCAGCCAATTGGATTACTTTCCATTTCTTCAAAATGCCATAAACTTTCCTGCTCACATTCTTTCACTCATGATTTTTTTCTCCACTGAAAGGACCTCTTTGTCCTCTCTGTTTTTATTGCCACACTCTGTTTCCAATTTCCTACTCATCCTGTAAGGTATGAACTCAAGTACCACCTCCTCTGAGGCTTCCCTAATCACTCCCAAGCTAGAAGTAAACACTCTTGAATTTGAGTGACTTTCTATACAAGTCTCACTTGTGCATTCTTCACATTCTGTGTTAACTGTGTGTATTAGCCCTTGATAATCCAGGAGTTTCGTGAAGAATATGTTCCCATCTATCTAGTGCTTTGCATAGAGCCTTAGAGAAACAAAAGGCTTAGACCTGTGCTTGAGGTAGCATGAGCTAGGACAAAAAAACTAGACTGAAAATCGGATTTGGATTCTTGTCCTAGATTTGCCTCCAATTTGCCATATGATCTTAGGTAAATTATTTCCTTTTTCTGGGCTTCAGTTTCCTCTTCTGTAAAATGTGGCAGTTAAATGAGAGGACTGCCAAGGCACTTTCTAGCTCTGGTATTCTGTGTTTTAGGAACCTTTCCAGCTTTGACACTATGTTCTAAGGACCTTTCTACCTCCAACATCCTATGTTCTAAGAGTCCTTCTGTCACTGAAATGTGAAGTTCTGTAATCCCTTCTGGTTATGAAACTCCACGAATCTATATTTTCTAGATCTTCCCTGTCACATTTGAAATCTCCAGATATAATTCCTGCCTTTCTGGGACCGTAGAATAAGCAAGAATTCACTGCTTAGATAAATTCCTAGTCATGGCAGCTCCTGACTACTTCTTCTTTCCAGTGGTCTCCCACATTGCTACATGGCATATGATGTTTCAGTAACTGAAGAACGCCTTGTACTGGTAAATTGTCTGGTGTTGGAGATTCTGATTAGCACCTTCATAACTACTCTGGGGAGTTATTACTGAGTGATATCTCATTTTAAAAAGAGTTTTTTTTTCAGTAGTAAATTGAGCATATTGAGAGCCTAGCAAGTATCTGAATGAAAAGAATATTTTGAAACCTAAACAGATGGCTTCATAACTAAGACCATTGAAATATCTGTAATTTTGGACAAGTCATTCCCTCTCTGTGCAACTCAGTTACTGTTCTATAATAAAAATGAAGAGGTAGGGAGAAGCACCATTGCATAGAAAATAGAGAGCTAGCTTTGGAGTCAGGGAGGTCTGAGTTCAAGTCCTATCTTTGACACATTCTGGCTGTATGAGTAACCCTAGGTTCCTGAAAGAGAGATTGGGGTTTGTACGTTTCTTAGCTATAAAATAACTCTTACACCAATCACCAGGTATATAGATTTCAGCATTTGACAGAACATAAGTAACCTTGCACTCCATTCTAATCCCAGGAGAGATATGAAAGTAGATAAAAGTAGTACAAGATATAGATACATTCATGTTTCACCTTAGAAAACCCTTCTTATAGTACACATAGCAAATAGAGGTCACTTTTGTGTGGTTTTATAGGCACATGCTCTTTGTCACTTATGCCAAATGTCACCACATTTCTAAATTGTTTGCTTCATAGAAGACTGCATAACAAAATAATCAGAGTTAGCAGCTTTAAGACACAATGCATTTTGGACCTGCATGGGGATTTAAAGCTAGAAAAAATGAAATTGGAAAGAAAAGCATTTTCATTTCTTTTATATAACTAAGTATAGGGTTGGAATAGAATGAAGGTTTTAACTATTCTTTCAAAGAGCACTAGCCTGGGAATCAGGAAACCTAAGTTCTTGTTACCTCCCTGAATATCACTGTACAAAACATTTCATTTCTCTGGACCTCAGTTTCATCCTCTATAAAATGAGCAGGTTGCATATCATCTATAAGTCCCTTTTCATTTTAAAAGAGTTATGTCATTTCATCTCTAAATTTTCTCTGTTTTGAGGTCTCTTCCAACTCTAATATTCTGTTTTCTGTATTTTAAGGTTTCTTTCTAAGGTTTGATAGATTCTTGAAATGGATAGGAGACTGGAATAGATATCCTACTGGGAAAAGAGTTCAAATAACAGTGGCTTTTCTTAAAAGATTAGAATAGAGAAAACATAAAACAAAGATATATAATATGATGTAAACCTGCATCTTATGGATTTTCTAAACACTGTATAAAAGTTTTCCTCTAAAGTTCTCTCCTCCCTCATAGTGGTATAGAAATAACATTGAGTTCTCAAAGATCCTGCAAACAAACCACTAGCTCTAGTGGGTCTTATCAACTTAGAAAGGTTTTATTATGGGCCTAATGATTCACTATGTATCTGGCATGTGAAGATCACCCTAGCTAAATATGGAAGGATTAATTGCATCTCCAACATAGATAAATTAATGAATGAAAAGTTTTATTAAGCATTTAACATATGCCAAGCACCAAGTAAATCACTGATGATACAAATACAAAAGCAAGTCAGGTTTTTCATGAAGCAACTTATAATGATAGAGAACATATATTAGGTCCTGGTGGTCAAAGAAGATCTGGGAAGAAACAGAGATGGTGACTGTTGAACAAAAGGGTAGCCAGTTGACCTGACTTTACTAGAATTCATAATGGTACTGCTTTGATCACAGTTCATAGAACAAAAGATGGAGATGAGAGAGGGAGATTGACATATTGGAGGGTTGTAAAAAAGGGAGGGGGGGATTAGAGACTATGTGCTCTCAGAACATAGAATGACAAACTTTGGAAAGATGAAATGTAGAAAGTTAATGCTTTTATACTTAAGGCTCATGGAAAATATAATTTCAGAGCTAAAAATAACTTCAGCAGCAATATTGTAGAAATATTATTTGATCATATTTTGAATTAATTTTGTTTTTAAATTTTTCTTTTATTACTATGAATTTGATAAGCATTAAAAAACATGAACATTTTCTCATTCGAAGAAAAGGAAAAAAGAGGACCACATATGAAATTGTGTTATCTCCATTACCTATAGCTTTTAAAACACATATATTTCAAATTTAACATGGCAATTCCAATACTGCTTTGCTTATCTGGGTCCCATTATGCATTTTCTTTTGACCTCTTACTTGTGTTTTTAAATGATTCATTAATGTTCTTTCCTTCCCTCCTTCCTTTCTTCCCTCTTCCTTCCTTCCTTTCTTCTTTCCTACAATTATAACTATCCCTACTCTGTTACCATTTATAAAATGATATAATATTTAATATAACAATAACATAATACATATGATTTGTTATAAATATATTCTAAATTTTAATAAATATGCTTGTCCAAGAGAAACAAGTTTTCACATTAGCTGTGTCAAATGAATTAATTATGAATTATGTGAATTAATTTCTAAAGTCCTTTGCAATTCTTTGCCCTTAGAGACCACTTAATCCATCCATTTCATTTTACAGAGGTAGAAATTTGTGACCCGGAGAAGTTGAGTGATTACTCAAGGTAATAAAATGAGAAGAACAGAGTTAAGACTGAAACCCAAATCTTCTAACTCTGGATCTAGGCCCAATTTCCCTACATCTCCATATTAATGCATTCTCCCATGCATACCTAAGCTTTTGAACTGGTATTTTCTTTATGAATTTATAAGTGAGAGGAGGCAGACTAAGATCCCTATATTGCTGCTTAGGTACCATCTCCTTAGGGGATTCTAGAATTCTCATTTTCCCTAGGCTCTCTTCTCTGGAAATGTCTACATTGTGTCACTATTAAAAAATAAAATATTTTTCCATTTTACATGCATTAACAGTGACATTCCCATGCAAAGTTTGGTTCTTCATCATCTTGTTGTGGATGTCCCATTCTTTATGCCATGTACTGTGCAATATTCTTGATATGAGAAGCATAAAGAGTTCTTTCTTTTTCTCACAGTAGAACACACATGCACATGCACACACACATAAACATACACACATGTGCAATGAAAAAAGAACCATACTGACAAAAATTGAAAAATTCTACAATTTAGTGAAACTACTCTCTTCCCTCTACAGCCAGTTGGTGAGGTAACCCATATGTGTCCAATATTGTTCAATGACAAATGGAAGATATAAAGAAATTTTTGTACAAAAAAAACCCAAAACATAGCCTTATCCCACAAGGACCCAAGGAGGCAAAACCCTCATAAAACAATCAAATCACAACAAAGTTTGAAACTTTGTGCTGTTAATGGGAATGATATAAAAGTGAAATAAAAGAGAGGTTATAGAAGATGTGGTACTAGATCCAGCTTTTGAAAGAGGAATGGTGGAGGTGGTAAAAACAGTGATGATAATAGGCAATAGGATGTAGTAGATAGTCTGTCAGCCTTAGAGTCAGAATGATCACAGTTTCAAGTCATGTTTCTGACACATAAAGGTCCATGATCAAATCACTTAACCTCTCAGTGCCTGAATTAACTAACAAATTATAAGTTTTAGAATAGTTGTTAGAGGAAATTTGCTAGCCTGGAGTGCCCCACACCTGTGAACTTAGAGATCCAGAGCAAAACAAGAATAACAAGTATGATGCCTCTTATTTTAATAGTAATTTTCATTATAGAGTTTGCATTTGATGAAGCAGCCAATATGAAGCCATTGTAAACTCTTGCACAAAGAAATAATATGACAAAAATGGTATTTTAGAATTATTGGTTGGAATCAGTGTACTAGAAAGGGTGGAATCTAGGATCTAGGACATTATTATGGTAGAGAGTTATAAAAAAAAGTTTCTTATGAATCATGTAACATGTAAAAATATTCTAACTAAATTTTTTAAGTTTCTTAATTAGAAGACAGTGAACATGGAATTAGAAATAAAATTAATGATCCTAAAGAATATTCCAATGGCAGAAACAATTCATGAGGATTATAAAATTTAGTTTTCAAATGGATCTTTGAAATAATTTTATACATCTCTCATTTCACTTTACAGATGAGGAAACTGAGGACCATAGAAGGGAAGAGACTTGCCCAAGGGCATACAGAAAAGTGTCAAAACTATTTGGGATTTGAGTGTAGGGCCCTGCCTCTAAAACATTACTGCCTTCTTAAATAAGACTTAATTCAGTCATGTAGGTATTTTGTTCTTCAGTAAGGACACCATTCAGGAGATAGCTATAGTATCAGGTAGTGCAGGTCT
The DNA here is from genome assembly GCF_027887165.1 of Monodelphis domestica. Lineage (NCBI taxonomy): Eukaryota > Metazoa > Chordata > Mammalia > Didelphimorphia > Didelphidae > Monodelphis > Monodelphis domestica. The sequence goes on from NC_077227.1 coordinate 354,649,099, forward strand.
TGTGAAATCAAAATAATGACATGAACAGTTATGAAATAAAATTCAAACCAAAAGCAGGGAGTCTTTTTGTATGGCAGAGGTAAGATGGCTGAGTCAGAACTATTCAAAATAGCAAGCAACTTTTAAGACAATCAGAACCTTGCTCAGAATAACCAAAGCATGAGGTGCTTCAGCACCATGGAGAGGTCCCAGCAAGCTGCCAGGTATAGTAAAATTAGCTCTTTCCAATTCTTCTAACTACATTTCATTTCTATCTGACCAAAAGTTCCTGAACCCTGTATCAAAATAAAGGACTATATTCTGAGGGTACTGTAGACCCATAGAGAACCCAGGTAATTCATATGGAATAGAAGCCCTGCCTCAACACTGTGGCCTTAGTAAAATCCTCATCATGTGACAGAATTCCCCAGAGCATGAACTAGAGGATTTCATACAGACTAGATAATTATCTTATCTCATTGTTATCTGAATGTTTCTTTTTCATCAGTCTCCTGAGGGCATGGGAGATGAAAATAGATTGTATGCTAGTTTTGTCATTAGCTTGTATGACCTTCAATAAGTCACTTGACTTCTCTGTGTCTCTAAAATAAAATTGTTTAATTAAAGGATCATAGGATGAATTCATTCAGAGAATCAGGAATATTTAATTGGAAGTCACCTCAGAAGCCATCGAAGTCCAATACTCATCACTTTAGAGATAAGTAAACTGATACCCAGCACGGTTAAGTGATTTGTCCAAGGTTTGTCATAATTTGTAAGTGTCAGAGGCAATGAAATAATATTTGTAAAGCACTTTGATTTTAGACCCTGATCCTCTGATTCCAAAGCCAGTGTTCTTTCCATGGTACCACACTGCCTCATAGATGACTATTTGAATTCTAAGATACCTTCACTGTCAGACATTTTGTCTTCTAAGGTTCCTTTTAGCTTGGACATCTCAGCTTTACCTAAATTGATTTTGACACCATATTCATCATTATAGAATATTATAGAATGAGCCCCATGTAAATGCTATGCCCTTGGTCTATTCTACCATTCTGTTGTCTAGGAGCACATTCCATTCATGCATTCTGTGTTCTAGTTTACCTTCTACTCTGCCAAATCTATGATGCTATCCTTATCCTTGATTATTTCTATGTTCCCTGGCCATAACCTAAGATGAGCAATGACCTCAAAGGCCTATCATAAAGGTTCAGAGGAAAGGAACTTTGGAATTAACTGGCTTGTGACTTCTGAAGTGCTTTTATTTATATCCAGTTTGAGAAGAGTGGGGTTAGGGAAATACCCATAGCTATTTGTCCAATATTGGTTCATATTTTCTATTCTCATTTCTAAAACATTAGAGATTTTTCTCTAGAACATTAAAATAGGAATCTGGCGTGTGAGTCGAAATAGCATTGGATTTGTTATCAAAAGGATCTCAGCTCAAACCCTAGCCATACCACTAGCAACGTTTATAATCTTAAACATTTGACTCCCCTTCTCTGAGCCTCAGTTCCTTCTTCTGTAAAAGAGAAGTAACAATAATATTTTACACATAAGTGTATATGCATATATATAGTACCTTACATTTTGCAAAATACTTCAATTAAGAGGTTGATAATTGCATTACCTTGGCAATATTGAAGGATCGGTAACAAAAAGCAATTTGAAATGTTTGGGGAACAACAAAGCAGTATAAAATGGGAGCTATTATTATTCTTAATGTTATTTGAATTACCACCATATTCTATTCTAGAATTTCTCACACACTGGCATTGAATATTGATAATAACTCTGCAACCCTGAAAGATCTTGAATTTACTTCTCATGTTATCCAGTAGAGTAAAGAAAATAAACAACAAAGGGAGCAGGTTTTATTCTTCATTCTACTATCAACTATCTGCATGATTTTAGTCAAGTTCCTTAACCTCTCTATCTTGGTGTCCTCTTCTTCCCAATAAAGAAACTAATCCCCTCTCTTCTCTGTAGGATTTTTGTGAGGATAGAAAATGAGATCATGGAGATAAAAGCACATTGAGATAGGTAAACTTTAAAAAACATTTTAAATTATACAAAAGAAAAAAGGTCAATTTGCTGTTCATCTGGAAGGTGGTAGTATTTATTACTGAGACAAAATGACACAGGGGAAAGAATAATGAATTTGGGGTCAAGAAATCTGATTTAAAGTCCTGACTCTGATAGTTATTAACTATACAACCACAGGCAAGTCATACCATATCTCCAAGCCAGTTTCCTCATTTGTAGAACAGGACATTTAAAACTTGTGCTCCCTGCCTCATAAAGTTGTGGGAAAGCGCTATACAAACCTTCATGTGATATATATAGATATAAGATTTCATTGCTGCTGTTACTAGCAGTGACATGAATCACCAAAGAAAGATCCAATTACATTAGGTAGATTTTACAGGATGCAATATGACCCAGTGGAAAGAGCTCTGGCATTGAGGTGAGAAGCTGACCTGGCGACTCTCAGTGTGTGCTCTTGGGAAGAAGATTCCTTCCTCTGTCTGGATGGCCTGTTTCCTCCTCTTTCAAATAGGGATGATTATTCCAACCCCATCTTTTTCTGAGAAGCAAATGAGAATGTGGTTGTAAAAAAGCTTTGCACAGAGTCAACTCTACAAAACCAGCCAACCTTGGATATGAATGTAACTGATTATTAATAGGATTCCTTACTCTGTTTTAACAGTAATGTGATGGCTTAAAAGGAGAGCAATAATAATAATAATAATCCTTTTTGCATGTACAGCACTTTATACTTTTTGAAAGGCTCTCTCATCCATGATCTCATTTGAGCCACATGACAACTATTTTTTTGCGTCAGGGCAGTACATCTTGTCAGTACCCACGCACCTTGGGTGAGGAATGATTTATCCACAGGCATGGTAAAGAATACCAATTTCATTTATTTTATTACCTAGGAGCTGTGAGCAGGGAGCTATGGGGTTGCAGGCAAAAGCTAATTGGAATACCTAAGAAAGAGCAAAGAGGTTTACAAAACTTAAACCTTCCATCATATTCCACAGCTGCCAGCCAGAGAACTAAAGAGGAGAAAAAGAGAGGAAGCTGGAAAATGCAAACACCAGCATTCATTTTTCACTATGCAAAAATAACTCATTTGTGAATAATCATAATAATTAGAGCTTATGTTTCTCATCACAGAGCACTATTGCAGAATAATAATAATAATAATTGCCACCATTTTTAAGGTTTGCAAAGTGCTTTACAAGTTATGTCATTGGATCTGGGAGGTAGGTGCTATTATTATCCTCATTTTAAAGAGGAGGAAGCTGAAGCAGATAAAAGTTAAATGACTTGTCCAGAATCACACAGCTAGGAGGAGTCTGATTCTAGATTTGAGCTCAGATCTTCCTGACTTCAGTCTTATATTCTGTATGTATGCTGAGGCACCTAGCTACCTATATTAGCCCTTTGTCCAAATTGCATATGTTATCCCTTTATCCATAATTGTGAAAAGATGCCTCAAGAAGTGATAGATTGGGGGCAGCTTGGTGGCTCAGTGGATTAAGAGTCAGGCCTAGAGATGGGAGGTCCTAGGTTCAAATCTGGCCTTAGACACTTCCCAGCTGTGTGACCCTGGGCAAGTCACTTGACCCCCATTGCCTAGCCCTTACCACTCTTCTGCCTTGGAACCAATACACAGTATTGATTCCAAGATGGAAGGTAAGAGTTTAAAAAAAAAAAAAGAAGTAATAGGTTCCTCTTCACTGGAAGTTTTCAGACTAAGGTTCAGTAGTTACTTGTTGGTTAGCATATAGAGGGGATTCTCGTACTGGTACAGGTCTGGAGGAATGAAGTCCCTTTGACACAGATTCTGTGATTCTTAGGATTCCAACAACCACCCTAAGAGCAGGCAGCAAAGGTCTGGCTGCTCTCATTTTCCAGTCACTTCTACCAAAGTCACATAGTAGAGAGCCAAGACTCCAACCCAGCTCTGCCTCTGTGTTCTAGTTTCTGTCCCTGTTCCATTGTGAAAGAACTCAAAGGAGACCAAAGTACAGAAGGAAAAGTGGTGAATTTAAGGTCGGAAGATACAGGTTCAGATATTAGCTCTGGCATCTATTAGCTATATGACCTTGAAACAATCACCTCCCCTCTCCAGGTGTGAGTTTCCTCATCCAAAAAATTAGATGACTAAAGTTCCCTCCAACTCTAAATCTCTGATCCTGTAAACGTGATAGTGTATTCTGAGTATCAGGCCTGGGGTTAGGAAGACCTGAGTTCAAATCAAGCCTCCTATACTGTGTGACCCTGGGCATGTCACTTAACCACTGACTTCTTCAGTTTTCTCATCTATAAAATGAGGATAGCTCCTTCCTTTTAGAATTATTGTATTAAATGTAATAATAATTGTAAAATGCTTAGCCCAGAGCCTGACATGTAATAAGTACAATGTAAATGTTAGCTATTATTGTTACTAGTTATTAAGTATCCATTATGTGACAGGCACTGTGCTAAAGGCTGGGAACTGAAAAGAAGGCAAAAATGAGTAATTCCTGCCTTCAAGGAGATTATAGTCTAATGTTCTGTAAGAGGAAGAAGTATAGTATTGGGGGGGGGGAGTGAACTAGAAATCGGAAGATGTGGATTACAAATTTCACTGCAATACTTGATAAGTCAGCTTATTTCTTTTAGATCTCATTTTACTCATCTGTAAAATGGAGAGAGGTGTTTAGGGAAACATCTAAGACTACAAATTTAAAGTACTTTATAAGTTTACTATGCTATAAGAATATGAGTGATAACTGAAGTGTCTCTTTTTCCTTAATGTGAAAATGTATATGCAAAGTTTTTTTTTCCTTCCATAAGTGGGGAAAGGCAGTGGGAAATATTAGCTAAATTGTGAAATTTAATTAAAATTCACACAAACCAAAGTCAAACCAGAAAGCCACCCAGATGAAAGGCTTTTTGCATACAAAAGAAATATGATTAAATTCCCCCTGATTGTGATTCATATTTCATATTAATCAAGAAGAGAGTGTTTAGTCTTTAACTTTGGATATGATCACTTAGTGTTTAAAGGTGACTGAATCCAGAACTTGTTTTAATGACTTGCCCTTGAATTCAAAGGATGCGGCCTCCTTGCAAAAGCTTTAGTATTGACAGGCAGTCTGTTCTCGAATATTGGCTTTGATGCTATGAAGCACAGTTCCCCAGGGTGATATCACCTTGGAGTTCTCTTAATTCCCCAGTCCCTCTATGGCTCAAAATCACAACGATTGCCCTAAGAACATAATGGGCCCTCTAATCCTACATCAATCAACCATCCTTCCCATCAACTACCTCTGCAATATTTGCATAAAATATTCATCTGGATATACCAATGAAGACTTATTCTCACCCACTTTGAACTGAACTAGGCAGGGAGTCCCACTATATCCAAGTTGATAGAAGCTTATGAAGTTTTCTTTAGGGGAGAAAAGAATTTTCCATTGGATGGCAAAGAGAATCGTGTCACATTATCTGTGGTTATAAGGACTTGAAGCTCCCTAGTCCAAAAGTGAATGACGAGTGTTGTTCAGAATCACTGTTTAGAACCGAGAAAAAGCAACTGCCTGAATACAGAGGTTGAGGGGACATGACAGAGGATAGACTCTAAATGAACACTCTAATGCAAATACTATCAACAAAGCAATGGGTTCAAATCAAGAAAACATCTAATGCCCAGTGGACTTACGCGGCGGCTATGGGGGGTGGGGGGGGAGGAAAAGAAAATGATCTATGTCTTTAACGAATAATGCTTGGAAATGATCAAATAAAATATATTAAAAAAAAAGAATCACTGTTTAGAGCACAGAACATTGACTGAAATTCTTCACTAATGCTTAATTTGGTATGAAAGAGTTGGGGGTGGGAGGCCTGGGTTCTTGAAGTCTTCTGCCCACAAAGACAACTCCTGTCACATCCTACCAAGTTGGAAAGGCTATTCCTGCAAGATCTGTGATAGGAAGAAAGACTAATCTTTCTAGACTCATTGAGGCTCATTATCAGAAGCTGGTCATCAGGTAATGAGTTGTTTGTTTGTTTTTTCAGTCATAGGAACTAATATCTATTGGCTATGTAGGGGTTGTAATTTTTGTCAGTGAACATTGTACCTACACCATGAATCACAGTTCTTTTTTCCTTCTCTTTAGTGCAGGGAAATAGACAAAAGGTCAATTTATTGTCACATTTTGAGTAATAACAGTGTGGCAAGAAACCTCTCACAGCAACCTCCCCAGGAAGGGAAGATGATGACATGCCAGAAACTTCCTGTTTCTCTCTCTCACCTCAGTAGAGCCTTTAACCAGCTCTTTGAACAATGATTCTGAGGGATTCTCTATCACATGCTCCCCTGTGATGACTGTACACTTTCTCTTCTCTAGCCTTCTACACCAGTTCCTTCCACCTTCCTCTCAATAGAACATCTTACATCCTATTTTATTGAGAAAATAGAGAGTATCTACCATGAGATTCTTCTTTCCTCTTCTGCAGTTCAGAACTCTTTCATGATCCCATTCCATTCTGTCACCCCCAGGAGTTCAACCCATCATTAATTTCTTCTGCTTCACCTTATTCACTGGCTCCTACATACACAGGTGTTCTGATCACCCCCTTCTTCAAAAAAAGTCACCTCTTCTAGCAATGAAGTTTTTGACAAGAAAAAAATTATGAACACATTGAACAAATCTGACAAATGTAGTTTTACATATCCATCATTCCCTACCAATGTAGAGAAAGAAGGGAAAAGTGGATTTGTGTTTCTCCTGTTTGGGGCAAAGTTTGGTCATTATGATTTCATGGAATTGTTTAGATTTTTTTAGATTTTTGTTATTTACATTTAAATTGCTCCATTGTATATTTGTTTTTCTAGTCTTCTTTAATCCCCTTCATATTAAATTATGAGTAAAATATTTACATATGAATGTCTTTTCCAGTACTTCTTTGTGTTCCCCACTTCGATCAAAGAGGAGAAAGATGCTTTAGTAAATTTTTATTGATATCTTTTGTTTTAATATCACCTATATTTCCCCCTATAGTCTTTCTTTTTATTCCTTTCCCTTCAAAGAACCATCCCTTATGTTTTTAAGGGGAAAAATAAAGAATAAAATCAGAAAAAAGAGAATAAAGGAATGAAAATAAATTTAAAAGTAATTAAGAATATTAGCAAAACCAATCAATATAATTCTGCATAGTTTCTTTTCTACTATTTTGTGGTTGCTGTTTTTTTTAATTTACATTGTTGTAGTTGTATGTATTGTTTTCCTGTCAATTTATATCAGTCTTCTCATTCTTCTCTGTATTCATCATGTTTGTTATTTCTTATAACAGGAGAGATATATTTGGAAACAAAAGTGATGTAAAAAAAAAGCTAGCAATATATTTTAAAACCTTCTAATGATGCCATTGTCTCAAGCTGGCATCCTATATCTCACCTCCCTTTCACGCCAAACTCCTAGAAGAAGCTGTTTATTCTTGCCTTCATTCTTTCACTTCTGACTCATTTCTCAACTCCCTTGGATTTTGGCTTCCAACCCCAGCACTTGACTGAAACAGCTCTCTATAGGGCTATAAATGATCTCTTAACCACTGAATCCAAAGACCTTGCCTCAGTCCTAATTTTACTTGATTTCTCTGAAGCTTTTGATGCTATAAATTCCCCCTTCCTGTTTACTCTCTCCTCCCTCAATTTCTCTACCACAGTCTCTGTCTTGACAGTTGGCCATTCCTTCTCAATCTCATTTACTAGATTACCATCTTAACTGTCCATTAAGAATAGAAATCACCCCATCCTCTTTCCTGGGTCCACTGTTTGTTTTTTCTCCCTTGGTGACATTATCAACTTCCATGGATTCAATTCTCATTTCTATGCATATGATTCCCAAATCAACATATCCCTTCCTAATTCTTCTCCTGAACTCTAGTCTTTCCAAGTTCCTACTGAGTGTCACTAATCCAGTCATGCCTAAGTGAACCTAAAATTCATGATATACAAAATAGAACTCATTACATTTTATAGAGAATTTTAAAAATTTCAATTAACAAGTATTTGTTTTGCTTTCACTTCCACCTACTCCTCCCTACTGAAAAAGAAAAAGAAAACCCTTGTAATAAATATGCAGTCAAACAAAACGAATTTCTACATTGAAAATATCCAAAAATTGTACTTCTTTCTGTATATTGAATGACTCACCTCAGGAACTGGCTGACAATTTTCTTCATTTAGTACTCTGGAGCTGTGGTTGGTAACTGCATTGATCAGGAAAACTTGTTATATTTACCAAAAAACATAACGCTCTTTTGGACTTCCCTATTTTCTTCTGAGTGCACCAACATCCTTCTAGTCACCCAGGTTCTCAACTTGAGCCATTCTTGCCTTTTTTCCTTTTTTCATCCCTCCACATTTAAAAAGATGCCAAATCTTCTCAATTCTACTTCACTCCAGAGCAGTACTTTGTTACATCCTGACGCCAGGCCTGGCATTTTATACCCTGCACCATCTAACTGCCCTCATTCTATCTTAGGGTTTCTAATCATTAGGAAAGTTTTATGTTAAAACTAATTTTCCTCTTTGCTGCTTCTACCCATTGCTTCTTATTTGTCCTTTGGGGACAAATAGAATAAATTTAATCTCTCTTCTAATAAGAGCCTTTTATATGTTAAGTCCCAATTAAATTATCTCTTCTTCACTACAGGTATCAAACTTAGGTCCTTTGGTCCACAAAAAGCATTAAATTACCCTAGTACTTCCTGAACCAGATTAAACTAATTGAAAAATATTTAATCAAATAGCTTTGTTAAAAAACAATTCAAGGGGGCAGCTGGGTAGCTCAGTGGATTGAGAACCAGTCCTAGAGATGGGAGGTCCTAGGTTCAAATTTGACTTCAGCCACTTCCCAGCTGTGTGACCCTGGGCAAGTCACTTGACCCCCATTACCTAGCCCTTACCACTCTTCTGCCTTGGAGCCAAATACACAGTATTGACTCCAAGATGGAAGGTAAGGGTTTAAAAAAAAAACAATTCAACAGAGATAATGTTGAAAAATATTTAATCAAATAGCTTTGTTAAAAAACAATTCAACAGAGATAATGTTAATTTGTGGTTTTCTTAAAAGAAAGTGGCAACACCACTGCTCTAGACCAAATATGCCTAATTCTTTCAGACTCATGTGACATGAGTTCCAGACCATTCCCATCCTGGTTTTCCTCCTTGGGATGCCAAGCCAAGGAGGTTTGTTTTACCTTAAAGGTAACAGAGAACCCACTAACAGTTCCTGAGTAGTAGCAGATAGGGGAGTAGTAGCAGATAGACATTTTTTCTAGGACTTTGCTAGCCAAAAAAAAAAGAAAGAAAGAAAAGAAAAACATATAAGTGGATCTCTTGAGAGGATGGCAGGATCAAGTTTTACAAGAAGTGATACCTTAACCTGTTTTATAAGCCATGTATACAAGAAGCCTGTAAACAGGAAAAGGCTGAAGGATCTGAACAAGACAATATAGATAAATGGTAGAAACCACAAAAGAGAAGTCACTGAGTGGTTGCTATAGGAGAAAGGCATGAAAGTTGCCAAAGCATTCAAAGAATAAGCTGACTCTTCCCCTTAGGCTAATATATAGAAAGTGGCATGAAAAACAAAAAATTCTCAGCATTAGAGAGATTAGTAAGAAATGAAGTATATTCTAGAGGTAAACAGGTCTCCATTAGTGCCACAAGATAGAAGAATGTGAGAAGAGATCTAATGTTGAGAAGAGTTTTTTAATCAAAGAGGTACTCTAAAGGAGTTTTCTAGATAGCATAACAGAGGAGGGTTGTGGTGAATGCGCTGCAGGAAAAGTTTAGCTAGAATACATGAGTGTAAGAAGAGAGCAAAGGGGGAAGGAATGTTCTTGTTGGGAGATTACAACCTCACAAAACAAGTATTAAGGGAACTGAGGTCACCACAAGTCTGAGGAAGTATCAGTTCACCAAAATACTTAATGAGATAAAAAGGGTGTGAGTTCACCAGAAAGGTAGAAAGGTAAAGAAAGTTAATGGTGTAATGGTAACCAGGAGGGGAATGGAGTGGAAGATATGTGCAATCAGTTAGCCTTGCTTCCTTCTTCAGTGGGGAAAAGAACCTCACCCTGCCCTGATCATGTGGCGAGGAAGAGAAGAAAGGAGAATTTCCACAGATGTCAATGGAATTGCATGTGCAACTTCTACCATGGGACTGAGGTTTGTCTCTTCATTGCCAAATGGAAAGGCGGGTGAGGGGAGTGCATTAAACTAATCAAATCTAAAGGGGGCTAATCAGGGAGGTTTGGGATGGATTGTGAATACACACACACACACACACACACACACACACACACACGCAGCAATTAGGGTCCACCCTGTAGGCAACTAATAGCCCTATAAACCTTTTCTTCCAAGGAATTGAAATAGTGAGACCAGATATAGAAAGTAGGGGCATACTTTCACGTGTCCAAGGGTCCAAGTATCATTGCCATGGTGATTAAATTAAGCATCGAAGGAAATGTCCTGCAAACATTTATAGCTCTCCATTATGGATAGCCTGGCATACATGTGATTAAGAGGCAGGGTGAAGAACATACCTTGAAAATCGAATGTCTCCCCTTAAACTTAAAATTATACTATGCCATGAAAATAGCCCTCTGCCTCAATTTGGAAAAACTAGAACTCAAATCTTGAACCCATCTCTTGTTAGGTGTGTGACCTGCCATTACCTCTCTGAATATCAATTTCCTCATTTTAAAAAATGGAGATAATTAGCAAAGGAACTATTTTGAAAAATAATTGCTTCAGTAGAGTTGTAGCCTACAAAACAAATCTACAAAAACCTATGAGCATTCCTATTAGAGCAAAAGAAAATATAACCATAAGAAGCATAAGAAATAATAATAATAAGAGAAGTAAAAATCCCACCCAAAAGAACTACAAATGTATTAGATATCTGGCATTCAGTTACCATGAAAAACTGAAAACTTGTAGAAATATAATTGCAAAACATCTTTTAAATAGCTAATGAATAGTGTAAATTAAAAAAAATTTTTAAACAGATACGATAACCTCTTTTGCTTGGCTCCCAGAGCAGTTTAGAATCACAAAATTCTGGAGCTAGAACAAGACCTAAAAGAACATAAAATGTTAGAGCTAGAACAAGGTCTTATTTCATAGAAAAATAGATTTGAAGGTGTAAAGGTCCTTAGAAGTCACCTAGTCAATGTTCTGATTTTGCATATGAGGAAACTGAGGCACAGAGAAATTTGCCCAAAATTTCAGTTAGTAAATATCAGATCCTGGGATTCAATCTCTGGCTCTCTGTCTGGTGGTTCAGTTCTCTTTCTCCTATGTTAAAAAGCTAGTTAAATTTATAGGAAAGAAGACTGTCTCAGAAAGCTAAGACAACTTACCTAAGATCACACAGTCAGCTAGTGGCATCGGTGGGATTGAATCCCAGGTTGCCTAGCTTGTATGACAGTGCTTTGAAATAATGGATATAAAACAATAGAAGAAATGAAGGAAACAAACATTTAATGCCTAACATGGCCAAACACTCTATTAAGGGCTTTATAAATATTACCTCATTTGAGCCTCACATAAACTCTGGGAGATAGATATTATTATTATCTACATTTTGCAGTTTGGAGAACCAATATAGACATATTTTTAAGTGAATTGCCCAGGGTAACAAAGCTAAGAAGTGTCCTAAATCAAATTTGAACTCAGATTTTCTTGACTCCAGTTCCAGCACCCTGTCCACTGGCCCCCACTAGCTGCCTCAACCAAAAAGTTGGTATATGTGTGTATATATGTACAGAACCAAAATGAAGTTTACACATGTATAATCCATATATACACTATACAGATATAAGCACATCCTTACCAAAATCTGACATATGACTTCGTATACAACAGGTACTTAATAAATTCTGTTGGTTTGAATTAGCCTTCTCCACATTACTCCTATAAATAAATCCCTGAACCACCTCACAATACCTAAATCCATCTGGCATCAAATGAGACACCCTTTGTGAGGAAGAGTTTTAATGGCATTTCTGGAAAATCCTTTCCCATTCTGCTAACGCTTAGAATTTCAGATTTCTGTTTCTAATTAGATCTGTCAGTTCAGTATAATTCATGAAAAGCAGTATCTCTCAGAGGGAGGAAAATAAAAAGACTTAAGACATGACTTCAGCACTTTTTAGAGCTGTGTATGTAGCTTGGTTAGGATGGTCTTTTTAATCTCTTGTTTTAATATATGCCAATAGAGAGTTGATGTTCTCTGTAACAAGCTGGCAAAGTACATCCAAATGCCTATTAATACACAGGTTTTTGGAACGAAGTATGAGGAATGTGATCAAAGAGCAAATTGTGTTTTGTTTTTTAAAACAATAAGGCCTCATACTTGGTTCCAGATTTAAACTTCCCAATTCAATTTCATATCAGTAAGGGTTTTTTCATCTCTTAAATGAAAAAGCAGGGAATCTAAGGTATGAACCACTTAAAACAGTGTGATGTGGTAGAAAGAGCACCAGATTAGGGACCAGAATACCTAAGACTCAGTTTCCTTTTCTGCAAAATTAGGGGCCAGAATACCTAAGACCCAGTTTCCTTTTCAGCAAGATGGGGGCAATATGTACTGTGCCTGTTTCACAAGATTGTGATGAAGATCAAATGAGACAATGTATGTAAAAGTACAGTGAAGCTATACATATAAAAGAGAATTATTTTTAATTACAATAAAAAGTGGGAAAGTGTGAGTGGAAGCCCTAGAATTATCATTGTGCAAATCTGATGAATTATACTTGACAAAGAAACATCAAAATGTTAGAGTGAAAAGGAACCTTAGAACACAGTGTCGAGGGTCAGATGGGATCCTAAGGGATCACTTGTTAGATCCCCATCTCCAAGCATTTTATAGTCAAGAAAAATTGGGCCCAGAGAGGGAAATTTCTTCAATTTCCTAATAAGGACAAACTTGGGAAGGCTAATATATACTTGCACTTTAAATACATATCTAATTATTAATATCCCACTCTCACCTTTCAATACCCAACTAAGATTCTTCCATTTACCATTCCTTAAGGCTAGGCGTCTAGTGGATAAAACTCTGAACTTGGAGTCAATAAGTCCTGAGTCTTTATCCTATCTTAGACCCATCCCAGCTGTGTAATCTCTGGGAACACTTAATCTCCCTCATACTTAGTTTCATCTTCTATAAAATGAGAGTGATAATACCATCTACTTCCCAGAGTGTTGGGAGAATCAAATGAAATGATATATGTAAAGCTCTAAACTTAAAAGTCCTCCATAAACATTAACTTTTTTTATTAATTCTCCCAGCTAGAAGAGAGTTTTCTCTTATATTCTAATCTCCATTAGATCTCTATAGTCATGACTTACTTCTTTGTTAGATGGCAATTTTCTCAAGGTCAGAAACTGAGTACAACTCAATTCAGTGTACATTAGAGGCCCTTGATGAATGAGCGAGTGAATGAATGAATGAATGAATGAATGAATGAATGAATGAATATAGTAACTCAGTTTAGACTAATGAAATATTGTGTGGTATAGTATATTTACTAAATGGCTCTACTTTAACCAGGAGTAAGAAATATATGTATATATGCAAGTACACATATGTAAACACAGACACACATATATAGACATATGTAATTTTTCCTGATATGCCAACTTTTTATATAGAAATTCATGCTTCTAAGGGGCTTGGAAATATTTGATTCACTTAAATAAGGTAAACATTTCTTTACAGTCTAGCTTTTAGTATTTGCTTATCAAACTGTCTTAGTGAATCATTCAAAATCAACCAAGCTTTACAACTTTGGAATTCATGGGACCCTAAGGTCCTACAACTAGAATGCTTAAAGTAAGTGAAATTAGCCAGCTTTGCCAAGGTTAAGGAAATACTAGGTGATTTGTTGCCATAATCAAATGGGATGATTCATATGTGATCCTAAGTCTTATCTTTAGTAGAATCTACATTACTTGAGGAAAGAGGAATGTGATGGTTCCTTCTCTGGTGCAAATGTATTTAACAAATGCCAATTGTGTACCTACTATAATAGAACAAATAGGTGGCCCACTGGATAGAGAACTGGGCCTAGAGTCCAGGAAAACTCATTTTCAGCTCTGACCTCAGATACTTATTAACTGTGTGACCCTGGCCAAGTCATTTAGCCCTGTTTAACTCCATTTCCTTGTCTGTAAAATGAGCTGGAGAAGGAATTGACCACTCACCATGGTATTTTTGCCAAGAAAATCCCATAGGGACAAAGAGAGTCAGAAATCACTGAAAAGCAATTCAAATAGAAAACCTATTCCAACAATTATGGTTCACATTTTCATAGCATAATAGATTTTATAATTTCTTTTTTATTTTATTTATTTAATTAATTTAGAATATTTTTCTATGGTTACATGATTCATGTTCTTTCCTTCCCACCCCTCTCCCATATCCAATGAGCAATTTCACTGAGTTTTACATGTGTCATTGATCAAGATTCTTTTTTGTTTGTTTTATTTTAGCCATATTTTTTTAATTTTTTGAAATTTTTATTTAATTAGTCAATTTAGAACTTTATTCCTTGGTTACGAGAATCATATTCCTTCCCTCCCCTCCCCCACTCCTTCCTGTAGCTGACCCACAATTCCACTCGGTTTTACATGTGTCCTTGATCAGAACCTATTTCCATGTTGTTGATGTTTTCACTAGGGTGATTGTTTAGAGTCTATATCCCCAATCATATCCCCATCGACCCATGTGATCAGGCAGTTGTTTTTCTTCTGTGTTTCTACTCCCAGTTTTCTCTGAATGTGGATAGCGTTCTTTCTCATAAGTCCCTCAGAATTGTCCTGGATGATTTTTATAATTTCTGCATAACTATCCTAGTGAAGTTGGAAAATTCCCCAGTTGCCAAATTATGCTGAGCTTTAAACACGAGGCCAAGGATTTGGGGATTTATCTTTATGTAATCATAGCCATTGGTGGTTTTTGAATTAGGGATTAAAACACTGAAACTTAAGTATTGGACAATTCACTGACTAGCGTGAACCACTGATATCTTTTCCTCAATGAGAAAAGAAATATCTGTAAGTTCAGATAATAAATTCACAAACACTTACAAATGCCTAGGCAATCTATTCTTCTCTGAGTACTCTTTCAAACCCAGTCAGTGCTAAAATACTGGAGGATTGTATGCTGCACATTGAAACAAAGAATAGAGAGTCCAGGGAATCTTAATAGAATTGTGGAGGAAGAATAGAGTCTTTCTCTCTGGTGATTCCCACATCCATCCCAGACAATGGAAATCAAAGCAATAAAGATGGGGGAAGGGAAGGGGAAGGAGGAGGAAGGCTTCACAGGGATCTCACTGTATGGCTGCTGTCCATTGTACTGTTGGGTATGTGAAAAGAGTAAATATTATGGATCAAAAGAATTGGAATGAATTTTAAAACATTGAATGTTAGGTCTGAAAGAGACTTTAGAGTATAGAATGTGAGAGTGGGATGGACTACCATTGAGAGGATAAAAGAAGCAATAAGAACTAATAATCTAAACCAGATTTTGACAACCAAGGAGGAAGTGGTTGCTAAAATAAAAATGATGGAAACTTTGTGAGGAAAGTGGCTGTTCCCATATTAGAACTCATGCTATAAAATGAGAGGAAAGCTAAACATAGTCTTATATGTACTTCTGACTTAGGGGAAACAGGTTTGAAGGGGCTAGGAAAAAAGATAGATATGATCCCAAGGCCTAAGAGGAATAGACAAGGAAAGCAAGGGTAAGTAACAGAGGATGAATATAAACTCATGATTTGCTTAAGAATGGTTTTGAGGAATTCTAAAACAGAAGATGAACTGGGGCTGGCAAGGAATTCAAAGAATAGTTAAAGGGACTTTTTAAAAAAGTATTGTAAAGGAGAAATTAAAGATTCAAAGAAAGGATAAGATGATGCTAACATAATGAAGACAAGGTACAATTACTGTCTTTTCTTTTGTTTCCATTTCCAAGGAGAATTAAGCATAAACTGGAAAGAACAGAACAAAAACTGATTAATAGGGGGTTCTAACCCCAAGGCAAGGAGATAGGAAAAGATTTGCTTGCTTCCCAAATAAACAATTTGCCAATGTACTTAGAGAGATGGAGAATGAAATTGCTGATCCTCTGTCAGTGATCTGTGAAAGATGATGAAGAAATGAAGACAGTCCTCAAGACAAAAGGACAAATGTCCCAGTTTTCAGAATAGGGAAGAAAGTGAAATCTGCAAAAGAAACAAATGGTTGAGTAAAACTTGACTTTAATCCTGGGAAAATTCTAGAATGTGTTATTAAAGAGATGCTCCCAAGGAAAGTCATGATTACTAAGAGCTAACACATCTTCATCAAGAATGAATCTTGCCAAAATAGTCTCTTTTCCTTTGGCAAGTGACTAGACTGATACTGAAGTACTGCAGATAGATTTATAGTTGAACCAACTTTCAACAAGGTTTTGAGAAAATCTCCCATGTTATTCTTGCGATCAAGATGGAGGAACATGGAATAGAAAATATGATGATTTCATCACCATATCCAAAGATTAGTCTTTAAGGGTTTAATCTAGCAGGAGGTCTTGCGTGGAGTGCCATAGGGATCTGTCATCTATCCTAGTTCAATACTTTTATCAATGACTTCAACAAAATAAGAAATGACATTTATTTAAATTTTCAGATGACACAAAGCTGATAGGGATGACTAATCCACAGATGACAAAATCAGGAGCCAAAGAAATACTTTAATATACTTAAATGATAAACTAGATTTAATAAGATGAAATTCAATCGCTGTTATCAGATATGTATGATATCTAGCAATAAATATAAAGTGGTGTTCTGGCTTAAAATTCATAAGCATAAGATGGGAATGGTATGGCTGGCTAAGCAGGCGTTCACATGAACAAGAAGAGGTTTTAACATAGATTACACATTCAGCACAAAATCTCAGCCTAAGAGAGCATCTAGGCTGAGGGGTGCTAGTTTCACTGTCCTCTGTTCTGGTCAGCTTTATGTTCAATTCTCCCAACACTCACGACACTCAGCTAGGACTGAGGATATAGAGGTGGGGAAGCAGCACATTGAGGGGATAAAGTTTTGGGCCATATCAGGAACTGCTGAAAGAGATAGGGCATTTTGTATGAAGAGGAGAAAACTGAGAAACGTAATAACTGTTTTCATATATTTCAAAATCTAAGTGTTATAGTGTATAAAGTTCTGTCTGGGCTTAGAGTCAAGTAGACCTGAGTTCAAATCTGGTTTCCTACCTCTGTGACCCTGGGCAAGTCAGTTAAATTAAACCCATTTACCTCAGTTTCCTAATCTGTCAAATGAGCTGGAAAAGGAAATGGCAAACCACTCCAATATTTTTGCCAAGAAAACCTCAAATGAGTTCATTCCTAAAGAGTAGGGCATGACTGAAACGACTAAATAGCAACAAATAAACAAGATCCAATGAAAGTCAATTTAACAATCATTTTTAAATACCTATTCTGGGCAAGGCACTATGCCAAGGGCTGGGGATAAAAATACAAAAGGAAAAAATAGACACTACTTTCAAGGAGCTCACATTCTAGTAGAGGAAGATAATACATTTGAACAGAAATATCTTTTATTTTGAGGAAGAAGTGAAGGAGATCAAGGTTTCCTTTAGGAGGTGACATACAAGCTGAGCTTTGAATAAAGTTAAGAATGATAAGAAGTGGCAGCAAGGAGGAATTCCAAGCACAGATTACTGCCTGTGTGAAGGCATGAAGGCAAAAGGCAGAGAAGTACAGGGCACGTTAAGTAGATGAGTTTGGGTAGACTATAATATTTGGGGGGTAAGGGTGGTAATGTGAGAAAAATCTAGAAAAAAAGTTTGGAACTAGATTATGAGGGGCTTTGTTTATTTGTTTTGTTTAAACATTTACCTTCTTTCTTAGAATCCATATTAAGTAACAGTTCCAAATCAGAAAAGCAGTTAAGGGCTAGACCACTGGGGTTAAGTGACTTGCCCAGGGTCACACAGCCAGGAAGGGTCTGAATCCAAATTTGAACCCAGGATCTCCCATCTATAGTCTTGGCTCTCTGTCCACTGAGGCATCTAGTTTCCTCATGAAGGACGTTTAAAGCCAAGCTAAGGCTCAAATTCATCAAAAACTTTTGAGCAAGGAAGTGGCATGTATAAGGCACTTATAACTTAGAGAAAACATTCTGACAGCTGTGCGGAGGACACTTTGGAAACAGAAGAAACCAGGGACCCTATGGAAGTCCAACCAGGAGGTTGTTTTCAATTTCTCTAGGCAGGAGGTAATAAAAGCCTTAAATAAAGTGATAGTGATGTGTCTAGAGAGAAAGGGCAGATGTGAGATATATTGCAAAGGTAGAATTCAAAAGACCTGGCATTTAAATGGATATGGAAAGGGAGGAAGAAGGAGGAGTTGACAATATTTCCTTTTTTTAATGTTTAATTAATTAATTAATTTTGAATATTTTTCCATTGTTACATAAATCATATTCTTTACCTCCCTCCCCTTCCAATTCCCTCCCCTAGTCAATGAGCAGTTCCACTGGGTTTTACATGTGAGTTGGCAATATTTCTAAAGGTGTAAACTTAAGTGGCTGAAAAAATGATTTGGGGGTCAGAGGGTTAGTCTCCTAAAAGAGATCAAGGAGAAAATAGGATAAAATTTATTCTCTTTGACCCCAAAGAACAAAAGTAAGAGCAATGAGTAGAGTTTAAGTTAAAAAAAAATCCTAATGACTAATTAGAGCTGTCCAAGAGTAGAATGGACTGCCTCAGGAGGTCTTGTGGCCTACTTGCTGTTTCTTGCACATGCTACTCTCTTATGTGTCTCACCAGCTTTTCACTGGCTTTCTCCCATGCCTGGAATGGGCTATTCCTCCCTTCCTCCTCTTGGAATCCCTGGCTTCTTTCAGGACTTAGCTCTTCTGCAGAGAGCTGCTCCCAGATGCTCCCCAACCCTTGGCCCTGGAACTGAGAAAGCCTTCCCTCCTGAGGTTCCCTTCCAGTCTACTCTTTCTATGTCTTGTGTGCCCATGTTTATTTCCATGTTCTTCTCCATTGGATTATAAGCATCTCCAAGGCTATCTCTGCCTTTCTTTGTACCCCTAGCACATTATATAGAAAATGCTTAATAAATGCTTGTTGATGGATTGATTCTTCACTATTAGAAATCTTTGCTTGAAGGCTGAGTGACAATGTGTTGGAAATGCTATAAAGGGAATTCCTTCCAGTTTAAAGGATGGAGCTAACTAACTGGAGCTTCCTCTTCTAACATGTGAGCGTGAGGCCATAGTCCATGGGGAAGAATTTGGGAAGAAGGGGCAGAACAGACTAGAGTGAAGACTAGGGCAAGGGTTAAGAGAGCCAGGATGGAAAGCATCTGAGTGATGGATGTGAGTTATCAACCCAAAGACAATCCAGGGACTTCCCTCATGCTTCTCTACCTGCCCCTTGTCACTGGTCTGCCTATGCCCTCAGTAGATTTTTAAAGGGGAAAAACTGTCCGCCAAGGTAACCCTTAGCTCTGAAAACATACCCTGGTTTAATAGAGTCCATCCCCAGGAGGTTTTTAAAAATTCCAAATAGACCTTGAGGCATCAGAAAATGCAGATCCTTTCTACCAAATGGAGCCAGTCAGAGGATAGTGGCCTGATTTCTGACCAACCTCTATTAATTCCAACGTTTTCCCTCTTTTACTAGTTCCCTATTTATCTGGTACATAGTATATTGTCTCCCATGTTGGATTGTAAACTCTTTGAGGGAAGGAATTTTCTTGGGTCTCTTCTTGTATCCACATAGTGCCTGGCACATAGTAGATATTTAATAAATGGTTATTGAATTGAATTGGACTTCCCTTGGCATTTGTACAACCCAGTGTAATTGCTTATCGGCTCTGGGAGGGGGGAGGGAAAGAAAAATAAGTCATATAAACATGGAAAAATATTTTAATAATAAAATTTAAATTTTAAAAAATTGAATTGGTATTTCCAGAGAAGCAATGTTGCAGGATCCTTCAGGATTTGATTTCCCATCATTCTCCAACAAACTAATAACTACACCATTTTGTTCTCTTATCCTGGGGAAATCATTTCCCTACACTGATAGCTCATCTGTAAAATGAGGATATGAAACTAGATTATCTTTTGGCTCTCTTCCGGCATTGAAATTCTATGAGAACTAAGTGATTGATGTAGACCCTTCCAAGTATACCTTTCTTTTTGTATATTTTATGGTTGCTTCAACTCTGAGGTTCCAAGGTATGGGATCTGAGCCTGGAGTCCTTGAACTTAGTTATATATGTGTATTTGTATGTATATATGTATGAATGCTAGTTTATAAGTACCTACATTTATCATTATTTATTTATTTTCTATGTATATGTTTATATTTATATATTTTTGCATATAAAATATATTTCATGTATTTACATTTATTATAATACACATAACCATATTTCAAAATCATTAGTTTCCTCAGAAATCCCATCTATTTTATTTTATTTAAAAACATTTTTCTGGAAAGAGCTCATAGTCTGTACCAGTCTTAACAAAGGGGTCTAGGACACAAAAAATATTAAGAGTCTCTATAAAATGATCCTTGTTCATATTAAGGGCTTTTCCAGCTTTGATAATCTCATTCTGTGTTCTGGCTCTGATATCATGTATTCTAAAGTCTGTTCCAGCTCGAGCATTCTGTGCTTTTGGCTTTTCCCCCCAGTGTCAGTGGGAAGGCATGGAAGAGATGGCCAAGGGGGTTGGTAGCAAGACCCCTGAAGTCATGTCATATAGAGAGCTACTTATCATATCTTATTGTGGGACTGGCCAGGAGTGTTGGTGAATGGATCTCAGCCCAGAATTCTCTCTTTGATATTTGAGAGAAATAAAAGAGGGGGGAAAAAGACAAACTCAAGAGTCCACACTCTACATGGACAGGAGCCATGAAACAACCTGTTCTAAAGAGAAAACTTCTTAAGTACTAACAAATAAGAATCTTGGTCATTACACCCTGTAAAAGGTGGGAGGAAGACCTCACCAGTGAAAATTGTTGCATTTGGCCATACTTAATTATTCCTGTTTGTAGGCTCAGTGCCTGTTACCAAGTTCCTCTCTCCAAACATAGCTTATCCATATCCAAGTAATTACATGACAGGGATTTTTTTTTTCCTGCTAATTTTGAAGTAGCCAGCTGATTCTGTCTCCAGTCCCCTTTTTCCAATTGTGTTTTGGTTTGAGATTTTTAAATAGCTATTTGAAATAGAAGACTACAAAGAAGGAGGACTGGACTTTGTCACCACAAAAGCTAATACCTTCATTCAGTTTAGTGGAAGAATGTATGCATTGTAAAATCACAGAATCATAGGATTTTGAGCTAGGAGTGAAATCAGAGATCATTTAGTCAAATCTCTTCCTTTTACAGTGCCCAAATAGATCATAGTCTAACCACTCCATTTTATAGGAAAGGAACCTGAAACTCAGAGAAGGAAATCAGACAGCATGGTATAGTGAGAGGTTTCCAGGATTTAGAGTCAGAAGACCTGGATTCAAATTCTACCCCTGCCATTTGCTACCTATGTAACTTTGGGCAAGTCATTTAACCTATTAGCCTAAGCATCCTCATCTGTTAAAGTAAGGGGGTTGTACTAGAAAGCTTTTATGAAGTCTCTTTCTAGGTCAAAATCTTTACTCCTGTGAGGCAGAGCCCAGATTTGATCTCAGATTCTCTAACTAAATCCCATGCCCTTTCCCCTGCACCATTCTACTAGCACTATGTCTCTTGCCCTTCCCCTCCAAAATGAGATGATATGACCCATCCTTTAAGGAAGAGAATGTTCTTTCTTATCATAGGTCAAATCACTGCTCAAAAATCTCAGAGGGGAACATGGTGAGGTTCAATTCAATTCAACTAGCTTTTTATTAGCACCTACTTACTATATTCCAGGCACTGCAATAGTCACAGGGAATGCAAAGATTAAAATAAGCCAATCCCTACCTTCAAGGACCTCAAATTCTCCCAGGTGAATACAACATTCATGTTGTCCAGTCTTTCCAATCATATTCTACTCTTCATGACCCCTTTTGAGGTTTTCTTGGAAAAAATAATAGAGTGGTTTTCCATTTCTTTTCTCCTCTTTATTTTACTGATAAGGAAACTGATACAAACAAAAGACAAACAAAAAAATATCATTTTTTTAAACTTGGGAGCATAACTGCTCACAGAAGTGTTAAGAAGTTTTGTTTTGTTAAGCTGCAGCATACATGGTGTAATACAACAAAAACATTTTAAGTGAAAATAAACTGAACAATAAACACTTCAAACAAAATACTTTCCATTGGAAATCTGTTGGGATGAATAAGGGGCTCAGTTACCATCTTACTGCAATTTTCGTATGTGTTACTAGCCTACAGACATGTTTTCTGTAATCATGGAGATGTGAATGGAACTTTGAATGATTGATTAAATAAATGAAAAGTCTGCTTACTGCAGACTTCTTGCCCAGGGTCATACAAATAGTGAGGCTGGACCTGAATTCAGGTGTTCTTGCCCCCAGGCTCTAGTTGCATGTAAGCAGATAAGGTAGAAGAAATGTCAGGAGACACTAAAGTCTAAGGGAATCAATTAAAGCTTCTTGAAGAAGGTAGAACTTGAAGTGAGACTTAAAGAGAGTCAAATTCCTAAAGGTGGATGTGAGGAGGGAGGGAAGGAAAATATTCTAGGATTAGAGGATATAGTCTGTGGAGAGGCATGGATGGATTGCCATGTCCTGGATCTAGCAGGTGGCTAAATTTGACTGGAATGTAGAGCGTATCAATCAATCAATCAGCATTTATTAAGTGCCTGCTAAGTGCCAGACATAGTGCTAAGCACCAGGTTTGAGGAAGACATGTAATCCCTCTGGGAAGATGGCCTGGAGAAAGATTGTAGAAGGCTCGAAATACCCAGAGGCAGAAAAGAGCCCTCCAAGCTACTTTGAGCAGGGAAGGCAGATATATACTTTAGGACTATCAATTTGGCAACTGTGTGGGTAGATGAAGGTAGAGAGAGGCTGGATACATGGAGACCAATTAGAATAGTGTAGTAGTCCAAGAGAAAAATGATAAGGTCCTTAACTAGTCAGGTTGTGACTTGAGCAGATAGGAGGGAACGCTGTAATGTTTCAGAAGTATAATTTGTAAAATTCAGCAAATGTGGTATTTGAGAGTGAAGGATGATTCCAAGGTAGTAAATCTGAATAATTGGAAAAATGGTGGCACCCTGAACAAAAATGGGGAAACTGGGATGTGCTATAAGTTTCAGGAAAAGACAATGAGTTCATTTTGGAATATATTGAATTTAAGTTGTCTATGGGACATTCATGAGAAGGTGTTTGACTGTGTTGTCAGTGTAGGACTAGAGTTTAGGAGATTGGGATGATATTATACAAAGAGATTTAAAAATCAGGTACCCAAAATCCATGGGAATGTGTGAGAATAACAAAGAGGAATAATAGAGAGAGGAAAAGAAAGGGTTCAAGATAGCCCTGATATACATTAATTCATAAGGATTAAGACTTGCTTGATGAGACTGTAAGAGAGATCTAGTGGGATGGGCGAGATAGGGAAGAAAAGGACCAAGAGAAAGCAGCTATCAAGGACTAGGATTAAGAAAAAATCCTTGAGATTTAGCAATAAGATTATTAGTGATCATGTTGAAGAGAGTAATATCCTTCAATTGGTAGGTATAGGAAGTCAGGATGTTAGGGCTTGAAAATTGAGAGAGAGCTGGATACTATTGAATTGGTCAAAATCTTCTACCATTCCCTATGAACAAATAATATAAATTGCACCCTTACAATGAGATTTTCCAATGGGGAAAAAAATGCTTTAGCTTCCTAAATTGTTAGAACTGGAGCCTCTTCATTTTATAGCAAAGGGAACAAACCCAAAATTATTTTACCAAGGCCATATGTCCATTGTGGCCTCGTCAGGATTTGAACTAGATATTTTAATTCCAAGTCTAATTTTTTTTCAATACCCCACTAGCCTAGTCACCTTCCTCTGGATGAACTTAAACTTGTCAGTGTCCTTCCTGAAATGTGGCTGACAGATAAATCATGGTTATCCAGGTGAGGATATAGTTCTACCATACTGCATTAATGTAACTTTAGTGTCAGACATGTGCTCCCAGTTAAAAATTGTCTATCTTTTCTTCCTTTGACCCCATACAGTATATGGTTTGTATCTTCCTCACACATTTATCATGTTCCAACTTGCATTAGAATTATTTGTGGTCCTGACTTATCTCCCCTACTACAGAAAAATGTTGGATTTCTCTAATTCGTCTTTTTTTTTAACCCCCTTAACATTTAACAAAGTTTTCATGGCACATTGGCTGGTACTTGTATTAGAATTATTTACGATCACAGCTTCTCTCTCCTACCATAGAAAAAACATTGGCTCTCTTGGTTCATCTTTTCAAACTCTTGAATATTTAATAAAATTCTCTGTGCATCGGAAGATGGGATATTCAATAAATCTTTGCAGTTTATGTTGTCATTGCTGAACCAATAAATACAGGATTATAGGATCATAGATTTAGAGATAGATTTTTCCCCCCTTGGAAAAGGTCCCATTGTAGAAGAACAGCTTTTATCTTTTTCAAATGGAGGCTATGGAAGGGCTTTATTCAAGTCTGCCAACTTCCTCCTACTCACTTCTCAGTCACACGGTAAGCAGCAAAGCCAAGATTTGCACCCAGGTGGTAGCCTGACATTAAATCTGGAAGCAACCTTTAAGGTCATCCAGTCTATCCCTCTTTTTGCAGCTAAGGAAACTGAGGCATGGTCCCATTGATAGTAAATCACAAAACTAATCAGAACCCATGTCTACTGATTTCAAGTCCAGTCTTCATTCCATTGTACCAAAAAATTAGAGGAAGTGAAAATCATATCAGACTTCTCAGGGAAGAATTCACAGATGAATTCTTCACAAACTAGAACTTGATATTTGGACAGAATTAGTCTATATGAAGAGAGAAAGACTCTTAGGTCATTGGGAGCCATAGTTCTTCTTCATCAAAAAGGTTTTCTAAGTGGAAAATTAAACAAGATCCTCTCTAGTAGAAATAGAATGTTATCAGAAAGTAAATCTCCCTCAGGAGAGAGATTCACCCAAAGGATATAGGAATCTCAGATATTGTATAAAAGAATCCTGCTTCTAGTAGGGATGAAACAAGATGATTCTAAGGTTCCCTTCTACTCAACAATGCTAGGATTCTACTTTCCCATGCTAAGTAGTGATGGGCATTAACCCATGCCTCCTGACAACCTAAAAATC
Source organism: Monodelphis domestica (assembly GCF_027887165.1). Classification (NCBI taxonomy): domain Eukaryota; kingdom Metazoa; phylum Chordata; class Mammalia; order Didelphimorphia; family Didelphidae; genus Monodelphis; species Monodelphis domestica. The sequence continues at coordinate 354,674,476 of NC_077227.1, forward strand.
TCTAGTTAGTTGGTGATTTAAATTTTCTATCCCTGCCTCTGATTCTGTTTTATTTAGTCCCTGACCTAAGAAGATATCAGTCACAGTCTTGCTTTTAGTGGGTGTTTTTCAAAGCACCTAGAAAACCGGGTTCATGTGTTTCTAGGTCACCTCCCCTAGTGAAAACTTTAGTTTATTGTTTAAGTAATTATTTAGTGAATGGTGCTCAGGTCGACTGAAAGAACTCCTTGTTACTCCAAAGTATCTGACTTAACAACCAGCAGGAGACCAGGAGAATCCAGCTTCTTAAATAATAATGACATTGAAACTGGAACAGAACCTAGATAATCAGCCACTTGGGGCTCTTGGGAAATGAGTTTTGCCACTTCCAAAATGGCTGCCCCCCTCCATGGTATGGTTTTCTACCTAGCCACTAGGGTCCACAAGAAATTAAATTCACCACTCTCAAAATGGTTACCCCTGCCTAGGCTTTATGTCATTGTAAGCTAACAAAAGTTCTTGGGAAATAAATTTTGCCTCATTTTATTTTGTATGTAAAGATTTGTTGATTTTCTTGCTTATTAGGGATGAATGGTGGAAAAAATGGTGCCAATGTTCTGAGCAAAGCATTTTTTGGATGGTTGAAAGTAAACACAGAGTCCTAAATAAGAGATTTAGGAGTCTGCCTTGGTGAGACCACATATGGTTTATTGTGTTGAGTTTGGGTGCCATATTTTCAGAAGCATGGTGAAATGTTGGAGTGTGTCCAAAGAAGGAGACAGATGATAGGGAAATCAGGCACACTTTTATGCTAGGATCAGTGAAAGAAACTAGGAGTGTTTCTCCTGGAAAAGGGAAGATTTAAGAACAACAGGGTAACTATCTTCAACTATTATAAAGGCTGCCATGTGGAAGAAGCCTTGTTCAGCTTGGCTCCAGAGAGCAGAGCTTAGAGTAGTAAGTGGAAATTACAAAGAGGCAGATGGAGGCTTGAAGTAAAAGGAAGACTTCCTAACAATTAGAGCTATGCAAAAGGGGAATAAGCTGCCTCAAGACAGAGCAATTTGTTTCCTCATCACTGGGATTTTCAAATCAAGGCTACATGGTCACTTTCATGGATATTATATTATAAAGGAAAGTGTAGATGTAGTGTAGGCTAGATAACCAGTACGAAGGTCACATGCAACTCTGAGTTTCCAGGATCCTATAATTATACATATTAATTATGGCAAAAGCTGTAGATAACCTATAACACTAATCAACCTCATAAAACTGCCTCCTTCAATATCTGAGTGAGTTTAAGAAGAGAAAGGAACTCATCTGGAATTGAAAGCGTTGGGAATAATTAAAGAATTAAGCTGTTTATTAGAGAAAGCAGAGAGAGAATCTGATCTTTTCCATTTCGAATAGGGATTAAATATATTCTGTCTAGCTTCCAAGGGCAGATCTAGGACCAATGTGGGGCATTTTTAGGCAAGCAGATTTCAGTTTGATCTGAGGCAGAACTAACTAATAACTAAGGCACAATAATAATGAAATGAACTGCCTTCAGTCCTGGGTTTTCTGTCATGGAAGGCCTCTAGACAAAGAATGGCTGACCAGTCCATTCTGTCAGGGGTATAGAGAGCCCAGGTATGGTTGGAGTAGATTGCCTCTAAAGTCCTTTCAACTCTGAGATTCTTTGATGCCATCTTGAAAGCAGAACATTGAGGGGGAAAATAAATGAGTATGTCGTGAGTAGGAGATAGTCAGCAAGGGAGCTGCAGGACTACATCATGCTGAGAGATTAAAGATGCCCACCTGGTGCCTGTCATGATGTCATGGGTCTAAGAGAGCAAACCCCAAACCATTAGAATTTACAGTTGTGTACGTGTATCTAATCAGATGGTCATTACCTCTCATTATTATGCAGCTTTGCTTTCAACAGTCTACATCATAGGGTTGTCACTGAAAGAAAAATATCATTTCCCACATATTGCTTACTCCCTGCTAGGATTATTTCAGTGATTCAAGAGGATCTAGTCATTTCAGTTCATTCCCAAGAGATTTCCAACAACTGACTAAAACAGATATAATTAAAGGAAAAACTTTCTGACAATTATCACGGCTGTCCAACAATGAAAAAGACTACCTCATTGAATTGAATAGACATCTTCCCATCATTGGAGGATTTCAGACAAATGCCAGATAGCTATAGCCAGGGAGGGATGATATAGAAGGGATTTCTACATATTGGGAAATTGGATTAGATCGCTTCTGAGAGAATGGATTGGCAATACCTTGTCATTATAATGAAGGTCATGATGAAAGAGCCATTTGGGAATTTTATGTCAATGTGTAGCCAAATGTTCCTGTCTCAGGAGGAAGCAAAGGAACTGCTTCTTTAGTAGTATAGGACTACTCCTTTCTCTGCCTTGCACATTTGAAATATAGCAAGACTAACGGCACCTTTTCTCCTCCCAAGAGCAGTTACTGGTAACCTAGTCATTTCCTTCCATCTTCTGCTCATGAGTGGAGGGAAATAGGTAAGGAGTGCATGAGGCCATATGTGCCAACAGCCTCCCCTGGTACCAAGCGGCAAAAAAATGCTTTAAATTGTTTTTAGTCTAAGATAAAGGGAAAAAAAAAAACCTCTATCCAGTTTAGTTTATAACTTGTTAGAAGTTGTTTTATTTTTAATTGAAAATTTTTATTTAATTAATTTTGAATATTTTTCCATGGTTACATGATTCATGTTCTTTCCCTCCCCTCTTCCCCCCCATAGCCAACATGCAATTCCACTGGGTTTTACATGTGTCATTGATCAAGACCTATTTCCATATTATTGATATTTACACTAGGGTGCATTTAGAGTCTATATCCCCAGTCGTATCTCCATCAACCCATGTGACCAAGCAGTTGTTTTTCTTATGTGTTTCTACTCCCACAGATCTTCCTCTGAATGTGGATAGTGTTCTTTCTCATAAATCCCTCAGAATTGTCCTGAATCATTGCATTGCTGTTAGTAGAGAAGTCCGTTACGTTCGATTGTACCACAGTGTATCCATCTCTGTGTACAATGTTCTCCTGGTTCTGCTCCTCTCACTCTGCATCAATTCCTGGAGGTCGTTCCAGTTCACATGGAATTCTTCCAGTTCATTATTTCTTTGAGCACAGTAGTGTTGTAAGAAGTTTATCCAAAGTGATAATTAAAACCAAAGGATTCTCTCATTTTAAGCTCAGAGCCCCCATCAAGGATCTAAATCCTAATGTTTGAGATGGAGGGGGTTTGACGTCTTTCTTCCTCTATACCAATCCTTATATTCTTTTTCTTTCTTATTTACAATTAAGGCTATAGCTTGAACCAAAAACAGTCTAATTCTATCTTACTTTCATCTAGTGTAAGTTTGGCTTTGATACTGATTAAAACAGAAAGTATAAACAGAGCTTTAAGAACAGCAAACTTTGGAACAAAAACTTATTGTCTTGGAGAGATAAAGGAAAAAAAAGAAAAGAGAGAAGAAAAATGTCACTATCATCTGTTTCAGCTGAATCAAGCAATCATAGCGTCTCTCCTCCACATGACTTAACCCTCTCATTGTTCTAGTGGCAGCTGCTGCTGTGGCACTCAGTGTTCTTTCCATTGCCTCCCCATGCCTAATTCCTCTTCTGCCACCCACCACAAAGCTCAGACTCCCAATGCTGTCTTTCCAGTTTTTAGTTCAAACTCTTGAATCAGGAGCCTATACAGCTCTCAATTGAAACTCCCAAATCAAGAGCCTCATTAAAACTCCAGGAGTTTAGACTCTCTTGAATTGGGAGCCTATTTTACCCTCATGCAACATCATGAGTTAGTTTATTCAGCTCTCATGTATATTGCTGGGTCAAGGGCCTAATTTGCTATAAATTTTGATGTTCCCTGGGCATATTCCTGTCTCTCATGACAACAAACCTAAGAGTTTTCCTTCCAATCTATGAAACTTCTCTTGTCATACCAGAATGATGCCACTGATTGCATATGAATATTAGTTTTAGAGATATAGAATCTAACCCCCATATGCATGCTTTAAAAAAAATAACCAGTTACATAGGTAATAAGTATCCAAGATGAAATTTGAACCCAGATATTTAGGATTTAGAACTAATGACATGATCCATATTTCTGGTAGTTGACTAGATAACCAGAGATCCATAAATTAGATAATCTGAGCAGTATCTAAACTGCCAAAAGCAATGACACAGTAGAATATATCCCTGTAGGATACAATTATCCTTTATGTCTTCTGCAATTCTTTAAGGTTTACCAAGAGTTTTCACCATGATATTCCTAATAAGTATTGCATTGTTATGATTCCCTTTTGCAGATGAGGAAACTAAAGCTAGAAAAAAAATCAAATTAATTGCTTGGGATCTCATGATATGTGTTGAGAAAAAAAAATCATACTTGGACCTTCTGACCCCAAGACTAAGTCTTTATAAAAGTCTTCATAATGCACTATTCATACTTCTCTTGGGTTCCACAAGATATCTCTAGAAGTGTATCAATAAGCCAAGACATACTTAGAAGAGGAATATGTAGGAGGCTGACTATCTAGAAGCTGATTCAGCAGCTGTTTGATCCAGAGAAAGAATCAAAGCTTCCCTCCTTCAGTGGAGGAGCCACATCTCAAAAAGTTTCTAAGAGCTTATGGATTTCAAGGTCCTAAATTCTTTTTGTGGATTCTAGAGATAATTAATTTTTGAAATCCTCGTTTATCCCACAGCATCTCCTTCAAATTCTGCAAGGCTAGTTGCTAAATTACTTTATTGTTGTTTTGTCATTCATTCATGTCTGACTCTTCAGGACTCCATTGACCATAGCAATGGGGTTTTTTTGGCAAGGATAGTGGAGTGGTTGAGGATCAAATGAGGTTAATAAAATGTTTACCATAGTGCCTCTCATATAGTAAACATTATACAAATGTTTGATATTATTAAAACCTGGCCTCAGACACTTAGTAGCTGTGTGACCCTGGGCAAGTCACTTAACCTCTGTTTGCCTTAGTTTCCTTATCTGCAAAATTGGAATAATAATAGCATCTCCTTCCCCAGGGTTGTTTTGAGAATTAAATGAGATAATTATTCTAAAGTGCTTAGCACAATGCCTGACACAGTGAGAGTACTATATAAATATTATTATTCTAAAGTGCTTAGTAGAGAGCCTAGCACATAGTAAACACTATAAAATATTAGCTATTACACCAGTTTCCTTATTTGTAAAACTGGGAGAATAATAGCAACTACCTCCCAGGGTTGTTATGAGGATCAAATGAAATAATAATTGTGAAATGGTTAGCACAGTGCCTAACACAATAAAGTACTATATAAATATTAGTTATTATTATTACTAAGCTCTTAGCATGGTTCTTGGAACATGGCAAGCCCTCTATCAATGTTCATCATTATCATTCTCTAGCCAAACTAGAAAAGTCTTTCCAGTGAACATGGCCCTCACTGCACTCCCTCATACCCTTGTATCCCCAGTTCTTTGTGCTTGGAATTTGAATCCCCTACCACCTTCCCTGTTGAATTCTGCCTCATCCTTTAAAACCCATCACCAATATTACTTATTCCATGAAGTCGTTCCCTATCCCTCTGGAACTTCTCATAGCACTTTTATTTCATCAGTCCATACATATTTGTTAAGTTCACCCTGTGTGCATTGTATTAAATGCTTGGGATACAAAGAAACTCAAAAGACAGATGTTTCCTTTCAAGCTCTCACAGTCAAATGGGGAAGAGACAACATGCAAATAGCTATACCCAACAAGCTACAAACAGGATCATTCTGGGAGGAAAGCTCTAGAAGTAAGAGGGATTAGGACTGGCTTCCTGTAGAAGGTGGGTTTTCAGCTGGGACTTGAAGGAAGCCAGGAGACAGATGAGGAGGGAGAGAATGTCAAGCATGTGGGCAGCCAATGAACACGCCCAGAGTTGGAAAATGGAATGTTTTGCTCAAGAGTTTAGCAACTAGCTAATGTATATTGTTTTATTTTATGTTTTCTTTATCTGTACATATGTCTTATCCTTCTTCTTCCCCATAGAGGCCAAATAAAATGGTGGAATAGTGAGCTTGGTGTCAGGAAGACTGGGTTCAAATCTTATATCAGACACTTAAAGCCATGTTACCCTAAGCAAGTCCCAGCATCAGTTTCCCTGCCTATAAAATGGGACTAATAATAGCCCCTACCTCACAGGATTGCTGTGAGGAACACAAGAGATGTCCATGAAATGTTCTGCAAACCTTAAACTCTAGGTTTAACTATTATTAAATTAATTATTATTAAAGATAGTAAAGGCAGAGATTCTGAATTATCTAAACTTCATATCACAGACATACACAAAGTCTGCATATACATAGTACCTAGCACAGTTCTGTACACAAAGCTGACTTCGTATTTATTGATATGAATGAAATTGAATCCCCAATTTACAGATGCTCCAGAGGGAACTAAAGTCACTCAACTAGTCAGTGCAAGAGCTGGGACTCAAAGTCAAATGTCCCAACTCCTAGAGCTTCCCATCACCCCTCAACCCTGGAAAATAATGTTGGGGGTGTTATTTCATCTGAGCCAGCATTGAACTAAAAGCTTCAAAGTGGCATCTGGTGAATGAGATGCAAATGATGCTCCCAATCTGTGTCAGGGTTAGAAGAACACCTCCCAATGGCCCTTGGATAAAGCCACAGATAACACTTGCAGGATTTTTCCGCTGTAGAATTTCTCTGAAAGGTCTCCATTAAGTATAAGGAGATGCAGGAATACAACACACTAGACAAATGGTATTAGAAACCCCACAGATAAATATTAATAAAAGACAAATCCAGGGAGAGCAGAGAGGCAGTCTTAGGTTCCCTCTCCACTGAATTTTCAGGGAAGGCATTCAGTTTCCTTTTAAGGTAATTAAAGCATGGGTAATTAAGCATGGCAGAGTAGAAAGGATTTGGGGTATAGAAACAGGAGACTTGAGTTCAAGGGTCAATTCTGACCCTATCTCCATTTTATAGAGTGAGTCAGACTACTTTTTGTTTCTGGGTTTAATGTTCTGACATTCTGGGTTCTAAAGTCTTCTACAGCTCTGAATTCTGCATTCTAAGGTCCCTTTCAGCACAAATATAACTGTGTTGTATGTTTCAAGACCCTTCCAGCTCTGATCTTCTTTTCCATGTCTATGACTGTTGCTTACGTCCGACCCTGCATATCTTCATTGGTGCAGGCTTAAAATACATCACCTTGCCCAGACAGCCTGCGAAGGAAGAATTAACCTATGTTTGAAGCATTTAGAAATGAAAGGACAAATCTATTATAGAAGCTTTACTGAAGGAGATATTTTTCTTTTCCTAGCATAGCACAGACCCAGCGTATGGTTATCACATTTGCCAAAGAGATATGGAATAAAATGTCTCCTGCTATGGTTACAAGAGTGTACTCTTGTGCAGTTTGTGGGAGCCTCCTCAGTTTGTGAAGAATTCTTCCTTCCCCCAAAAGAGCAGTAGCATTGCCAAGATGGGCCCTAATTTGGAATTTCCTCCCAATGTGCTTCTTCCTTCTAGCTCACCCATCTGGGTGGCCTTTTCAGAAAAGGGCAGAGCTAGCAGACGGCTGTCAACAGCAGCAGGACAGCCAGAAGGCATACTTAGATTATTTCTGGATATCATAAAACAGAAGATAGTGTGAGTGTGTGTGTGTGTGTATATATATGTGTGTGTTTATATGTGTATGACTGTGTATATAGCTATATAAGTATGGTATACAGGTGTGTATATCTTTCTGTGTAATGTTTATGTGTCATATATTTGTGTTGGCAGGCATATATTCATATTATATATGCTTGTATGTAGTGGTATGTATTCATATGTGTATTGATCATTTGCTCCTTCTCTGCTATTTGTAAACATGTCCAGATCTTCCTCTAGTCCTGACCTTCTCTTGATCCTTCAATATCCTCCAGTTGTCATCTTATAGCTCTAAAAAACAACCCCCCCATAAAAATATCTATACTCATTTCCTCCTCTTTGTCACCTCTCATTTCTCAGTTCTTTGCAAACTGACTTCCAGCTTCATCTCTCAACTGAAGCTACTCTCTCCAGGGTAACCAATGATTTCTTAATTGCACAATCTGATGGTTCTTTCGCAGTCCTCATTCTTGAACTCTGCAGCATTTCACACTATTGGACATCTTCTCCTCCCACACATACTCTCTCATCCCTGGGTTTTCATGATAGTAGCTCTCTTCCTGCTCTCTTCCTGCTTCCCAGGGTTCTTTTTTTGGTTTCTTTTGATAAACCATAATTCATTTCTCTCTCTCTCTCTCTCTCTCTATCTCTCTCTCTCTCTCTCTCTCTCTCTCTCTCTCTCTCTCTCTCTCTCTCTCTCTCCTTCCTTCCCTCCCACCCCTCTTTCTCTTTCTGTGTCTGCCTCTCTCTCTCTCTCTCTCTCTCTCTCTCTCTCTCTCTCTCTCTCTCTCTCTCTCTCTCTCTCTCTCTCTCTCTCTCTCTCTCTCTCTCTCTCTCTCCCCTGTACTTTCTCTCCCATGGGTTCATCTACCACCTCTATGCAGATAGTACTGAGATTTATCCATCCAAACCCAATGTCTCCTCTCAATCCTAGCATAATCACCAACTATCTGGTAATTCCATTAGAACCCTATATCGAAAACTCTTAATGTCTAAAATAGAACTCATTATATCTCTTCTCAAATACCCTCCTGTTCCTAATTTCCATATTCCTTTGAAGATACCACCATAGATAGTTCTAGTCCCCCGGGTTTTAAACCTTGGGATTATATACTTTACTTTATCTACCACCATATCAAATCAGTTGCCAGGCCATGTTGATTTGACCTCCACACCATTTCTCACATCCATCCCTTTCTCTCTGCTTAAACAAGCCAACACCTTAGCTCCCACTCCGTCTTGACTTGCCCATTGCAATAACCTCCTAGTTGGTCGCCCAGCCTACATTCTTTCCCCTCTCCAATCCATCCTCCACACAGCAGCTAAAGTGGACTCTTAAAGCAAAAGTTCGATCTTGTCACTTCCATGCAAAAGATGCTCCAGTGCCTTCTTTTCACCTCCAGAGTAAAAGTGAAACTTCTCTTTTTGACCTTTAAAGTTGTTCCTTCAGCCTTTGGCTCAAAAAGATGGACATTTTACTGTACTCTACATTCCAGCCAAAATAACCCCTTGTTGTTTCCTATATGTGTATTCCCTCTCCTTGCCTTTGCTCTGACTGTGCCCCAGGTCTGTAATGTCATCCTTCCACCCCCATCCTGCCTTATAAAATCCCTAGGGCACCTCAAAGTCCAGTGTAAGTGCTAACTCCTACAGGAAGCCCATCCAAATCCCCACTCCTACGCTCTAGTTCCTGCAGTCTAGAGAGTATGTTGTATTTGTTTTTTCCCCAATACAATGTAAGTTTCTAGAGTGCAAGGACCATTGTGTTTTCATTTTTATATCCCCAGTGCTTAACCTAGTATCTGACACATAGTAAATGCTTAATAAGTTTTTATTGAATAAATGCATGCAAAGGTGTGAGATCACTAGGATGAACATAAACAAGTCACATCCCTTTGTAAGTATCAGTGTCCTCCTATGTAAAAAGAAGGGGCTGGAAAAGATAAATCCTAAGGTTTCTTATCAGATATAAAATTATATGATTCTCTTTGTACAGCTATATATTTCCTAAGGCTATTGGGTTCAGTCATTTCAGACTTGTTCAACTCTTTGTGACCAAATTTTGTATTTTCTTAGCAAAGATACTGGAGTAGTTTGCCATTTCTTTCTTCAGCTTATATAAAAAATGAGGAAACTGAGGCAAATAAGGTCAAGTGACTTGCCAAGTGACACCAAGCTAAGTGAGTATCTGAAGTCAGATTTGAACTCAGATTTTCCTCCCAGTTTTTCCTTCCAGGGTTCTGTCTACTTTGTGACCTAGCTGCCCCTTATATATTTGCCTAATAGGAACTCATAGTCATTTCTCATTTTAATATTTTTGAAACACTCTTGCTATAACAACATCCTGATACAAAGAAAAGTAGTATTGCTATCCCTGTTTGTAAATGAAAAGAGGATCCTAGAAGTTGTGGCTTCTTCAAGGTCACAATAAATAATAAGCACTGGAGCCAATATTCAAACCTAGAATCCTTGATTCCAAGTCTGTCACTCTTTTTTCATTATACCGCTCTGCCCCTGTATATTTGTACTTTAGAAGAATTGGTGTGCATTTCTCTAAAAGTGTTTGGACAGTTATATATTTACATGCAAATGGGTAAGAGCCTAGTTGTATGTGGACAAGTAAATATATGGCACAGATGTGTACATGCTTTGTCACTTGAGGGGACCACCAGGGCCCCAGATGTTCTCTTCTGTTATGAGGAAATTCACTCTCATCTTTGGATCCTCCCATCCTTCCTAACTGTGGATGAAACTCATGCAGTCTCCTGACTATCACAATGATAACAGAGCATCAGTTGAATCTCCTGCCTTTGTTTCTTATTCCTTTTCCTTTTGGTGTATAGGTCTCTGTCTGGCCGAATTGTTGGTGGCGTCTGGTGGTTCTTCACCTTGATCATCATCTCCTCATACACGGCTAACCTGGCAGCCTTCCTGACTGTGGAAAGGATGGTGTCTCCTATTGAAAGTGCTGAAGACCTGGCCAAACAAACCGAGATTGCTTATGGGACGCTGGAGGCAGGATCAACTAAAGAATTCTTTAGGGTAGGGGAAACCAGGAAGTCATTTTTCACTAAAGGGGGGAGAAAGAAATGTATAATAGAAATAATATTATCACCACCATTAATAATATAACTAACAAATATGCAAGTGGGCACCATAGGTGCTATGTATGTTGTACAAAAAGGATAGTGGACTAATTCAGTGAATCCATGCCCATAAAACAGAAAGCAACCTCCCCTTCCTTCAGATTACTGAAGGATCTACGGGACATTTTGCAGAATCATAGAACTGCCCTCTTAGAATTTAGAGATGGAATCCAGGGTCAACCAGGAATTGAACACTAATCCAAAGTGGCTTTCTTGCTTCTCAGATACAAATTCTGATTGGTGAGTTGGGAATGCCCTGGGGCAAAGGGGTTAGTATTACATGGTGGATATGATTCCATGTCCCTTTTGGAAGCCTGAACTGTAACTAATTTGTTATGACCTTGGGCAAATTACTTTCCATCTCTGAACTTCAATTTCCTCATTTGTAAGATGAAGAGGAGTAAAGGATATCCAGGTTTACTATCAGCCTGACATTCAAGTCCTTTCCAGCTCATTGTTCTAAGATCTCATCCAGCTTTGGTCTCCTAGGTCTCCCTACCTTTGCTAAGATTCTATGATTTGGTCAGATTTCCCTCCTCTTCTCTGGCCTGTTTCTGATCCCTGCTTTTTGACATGGTGTTCCCCTGCCCACTTACTACCAGTCAGAGTTTTTGTTTGCACCCTCACCTAGCTTTAAAGTTTCCAGTTTCCTCCATTCCTGACCCTCTCCTAAAATACAACATTTATTTCCCCTCTGTTCATTTTTAAAGTTACCTTCTGGTTATTTATGGACCATAATGGTACTTTTTCATCCTGTTTTTGTGGTTTCATGCAAATTGATCTCCCCTAATCCCTTTCTACATGTTTCTTTCTCTAATCTCTGTGTCATTTTAGTTAACCTTTCTAAACCACAGAGAACAAAATCTTGGAGTGATTCCTGGGGGGTGGATTCCACAGTCATTACAGCTTTCATAATGAAAACAATGAAGAGAATACAATTGAGTCTTAGTTTAAATCAGTCCACAGGGGCAAGTATCAGGGCCTGGAAAAGAGGCCCAAGGAGACTAATGTTCTCAGAAATTCTACACCATAGCAAGGCTTCTATCCTGAGACGCCTATGTAATAAGTGAGAAAGAAACATTGAATTAAGGAAGTATAGCAGAAAGAGCCCTGAACCAGGGATCAAAAAATCTGTGTTTTAATTCTGGCTTGACCGCTATTAAATTATTGAGTCTATGACAAACAAATCACTTTCCCTTTCTGATCCTATTTGGTCATCTGTAAAATAAAGAGGATGAACTAGATTATTTCTAAGGGTTCTTCTACAGCTCTAAAATATTACAGCTGGGTGACCACGTCAGGACAAAAAGGTAAAAGTCTCTGACTCTCATTAGGTAGATGGAGGGAGGATTCCACAACATATGCCTCTTGCTTAGGTGCTCAAATGGCCGGATGATGCAGTGGGAAATGAAATGAGTGTCTGAACATAGTAGGCTCTTAGTTAATATTTGTTGAATTGAATCAGAAGTAATGGTTTCAAATGCCAGCTCTGATCCTCCAGCTATGTGTCCTTAGGAAGGCTGAGTTACCTTTGTGGAACTCATTTTCATTATCTGTAAAGTGGGGGTGGTCATCCTTCTTTGTCTACTTCCTAGGGAGGTTTTTAGGATGAAATGAAAAAATAGACGAGGAAGTGTTTGCAAACTATATATTACTATATAAATGGAGAAACAGTTATAGGCCATATTTTGGTCTTGTATGAGACAGATTGAGTTCTGAGCAGAGGGAGGGAAGAGTGGCCCATTTTTAAACCAATATGACATTCTGAATTCTGCTCCCTGTGGTTATGATATACAGCCTAAATTAGTTACATCACCTTACATTGGTTGATTAATTAGGATATGTGAAAAACTTTAGGAGTCTAGATGAAAGGAGTTATCCAGGAACAAATATACTCCAAGCATTTATCAGCACACCTGCCACACATCATCCTTTGGTATTCATTGGCCACAATGATGGGAACTTTGGTTCTTAGGATAGGACATTGGTGTAAAACAGTATAACCATATTTATTTCCTATATATTTCTGTTCATATGTCTTTTCAGTTCTACCAAAAAAAACTGTCTTTTTCTCTAATGATCTTATCATGCCAAATGAAATTCCATCTCCCATTCTTTATACTATGTTTTCTCTTCTCTTGATATTCCTTGCACCATCTAAATATTTGACCATAGTTTAATTTGCATATTTCTCTTTTATTTATGAGAATATCATTTTTAAAATATAAATGGTGATGGCAGACATTCTTACCACCTCTACTTAAGCTTATAGTTAGTAAAAGCTTCAATTTTTTTAAAAAAATAAGCTGCTGTCTAAACCTATCCCCCCCATCCAAACCCCAGGCAACTGATTTTTTTTAACCAAAGTACAAGACCTTACATTCATCTCTATTAAAATTCATCTTGTTAAATTTGGCCCATCAGTATAGCCTGTCAAAAAAAATTATCTCATTTCATTCTCCAAGGTGTTAACTGCACACCTCTCCCCCTCTCAGTTCAGTGTCATCTGAACATTTAAGCATGCTATCTATGTATATCCTAGCATAGGCTTTTGTTATCTGCTGCCCAGAAAATCCTATCATAGAAGCCTCCTAACTGGGTTCCCTACCCCCAGTGTCTTCTCTTCCTAGCCACAGAAAACGTAATTATAGAGCTAGAAGGAAATTATTCCCAGTCATCTAATCCGGCATGTCCGTGAAAAGAATCCATTCCAATTCCCATTGCCCCTTTGGTCAGCTTTCCTGGTCAGAAGGTTTTCTGAATGTCATGCCTAAATTTCCTTTTTTCTAACATCTATAAATTGTTCCTAGTTTTATTCTGTGGGCTAAGAAGAATATACTTAATTCCTCTTCCACATGACAACCCTTCAGTCACATGAAGAGAATTGTCATCCCCATTGAGTCTTTTCTTCTCTGAGCTCAACATCCTCCCTTTTCTGGACAAGTCACTTGACCTCTATCTGCCTCAATTTTCACCACTGTAAAAGAAGGATGATAATAATAGCCCCTACCTCCCAAGGCGATTGTGGGGATAAAGGTATTTGTAAAGTGCTTAGCAAAGTGCCTGGTAAATAGTAGGCACTTAATAAATGTGTGTTTCCTTTAGTCCTCCAATTTATTGAGGAGGAATGAGAGAGGTGAGCAAACTTGACTATAGTCTCATAACTAGCAGATGGTAGGGCTGGTATTCAGACCCCAAACTTTTGAAGCTAAATTTATTAAACTTTCAACTATACCCCACAGCCATTCATGGGTATATTCCAGGGGCAGTATGTAGATCAATCTGGTTGGAGGGGACGATTTAGAAGGAAAGTTGAAAATTAATTATCAGTTTTCTTAAGTACTAATTTTCACTCTTAGGTTAAAGCCTACTCTATCCTAGAAAATTGGGTGTTTATAGAAGGAATCAAACTAAGTGAAACTTAGTGGGCTGGCATATTTGAATAATGATGTGATGTCTTTTGTTACAGTTGTCTAACCCTAAGAATATCGGAAGGTGGAATCAATAAGTCAACAAGCATTTAGCAGATATTTGCTATGAGTATGTGACCCTAAAACTAAAATGAAACAGTCCCTTCTCATAAGGATCTTACATAATATCAGAATGGAGTAATAATAATAATACTAATAATAATACTTACATTTATATAGTGCTTTAAAATGTACAGAAAACCATTTTAGAAGTGAAAAAAGTAAAGCTAAAGAAGTTAGGCAACTTGCTTATGGTTATATGTATATGCCAATTTTTTGGTATCAATTAGGGTTTCTTATTTTTCAATCACCCATAATTTATTTCTTCCTGTGCTGATTATACTGATGACAGTGTGATCAAGCCTTGCTCAGTAATTCACTAATGTGTGTGCCTGCTGCAGGACTCCAACCAGTGAGCGCTAAAAGGTGACTGTGTTTCTGTCCCACGCCAGAGGTCAAAGATTGCTGTCTTTGAGAAGATGTGGACATATATGAAGTCAGCTGAGCCCTCGGTTTTTGTGAGAACCACAGAGGAGGGCATGATCCGGGTGAGGAAGTCCAAAGGCAAGTATGCCTACCTGCTGGAGTCTACGATGAATGAATACATTGAGCAGCGGAAGCCCTGTGACACCATGAAGGTGGGAGGTAACTTGGATTCTAAAGGCTACGGCATTGCGACACCCAAGGGGTCAGCTCTGAGGTAAGTTGCTTGGATTTTCAGATAATTGCCATCCTCCCTGAGGCTATAACTTACTCTGTCCTCACAGCTCCCTCTCCTGATGAACCCGAGGCCCCAGGGGCCCTTTGTCAAGGAAAGACCAAGAAGTTCAACTCCTGGAGATGACCATAAGAAAACGGAGCCAAGATCTTCGGTCCTGAGCTTTGAGACTGGGTCCCCAAAGGATCCATTGGCTTTATTCCTAGCTGTCACGTGCCACCCCTACCCAAGTGTGTCACACGTCATCAGTGTCCCTTAACAGAATGTCATTTCACCCCGCCATCACCACTACCCTGCATACGGTGTTCTTGAGTCCAAGTAGTGAGTGGTGTTTGCCTTGAAAGAAACCTAACCATCTAGCACCACTGATTTAGCTCTGACTCACAAGAATTAGGCCACTGAAACCGAAAATTAGTAGTTGACAAATAGCTTTCTCCAGCACTAATTTCTTTAGCAAGACTTTTAATGGACACAAAGTGCCTCATGGAGAAAATGAAGTGGTGTTTACATTTGGACAACCACCAGGCATTTTTAACAGCCTTGCCAATCACCAAGTATCCCATACTGAAGGAGCACTTTATAATTTATAAGGTGTCTCCATTACAACCTTGTGAGAAAAGGACTATACCGCTTACTATCTCCATTTTACAAATGAGAGAACTGAAGCTCTGAGTGGGGAATTGACTTAACCCAAGGTCACATATACACAGGGAAAAAAAAAACAACAACCAGAATTTGAACCCAGGTCTACTGGTTCCTGTTCTTTCTGTCATGTGCTACCTGCCTGCATACTGTTGAATGGTAATCATACCTATAGAAACCAGGAACTGGATGCCATAATAAGATGGAGCATTGACATGGCAAAGGAGTTAATCACAGGAAGCCGGATGGGCTGGCATTAATCAATTATGCATTATGCAAGTAGGTGTTTTTATTTATTTATTTGTTAAACCCTTGCCTTCTTTCTTAGAATCAATACTGTGTATTTTTCTAAGCCAGAACAGCGGTAAGGGCTAGACAATGGGGGTTAAGTGACTTGCCCAGGGTCACACAGCTAGGAAGTGTCTGAGGTCAGATTTGAACCCAGGACCTCCTGTCTCTAGGCCTGACTCAATCCACTGAGTCACTCAGCTGCCCCCCCTCCAGAGGGTGTTTTTAGAGATACCATGGACAGCACTCAATAGAGAAGGGAATTGATCCCCATTTACTTTAAGGCAAACAAGATTTGGGAAGTACCTGTTCTGCAACCAACACTATGCTAGACATTTTAAGGAAAGACAGTATTAATAAGTCATATGTACATTGTATAGTTAGAAAGCACTTTATATCCATTATCTCATTTGATCATCTTAACAGCTCTGAAGCATCTGAGGTCCAACAGGATTTCTTATTATATTATTATTATATATTCTTATTTTTATAAGAACTGAAGATCAGTTCCTTTGGTTCCAAGAGTAACACTAGACTAATACATGTAGATTAGTTTACTATCTAATGTTCTTTGCATTCTATCATGTTATTTTTCTAAGATATTCTCCCTGACCTTAAGGAAATCTAAGAAGCCAAGGGTAACCTAGAGAGAGAAAACCAGAAAAGTGCCTAATTAAGCCCCCAAATTTGTGGAATAGGCTGTGAGGTCAACAAGCTAGGGAGAGGTTGCAACTAGGGGTACCTGAAAATCCCTCAGGTTATAGATGATTTGGGGGGAATTAGAGGTACACTGGAGCTAGCATTCTGTAAATCAGGAATAGAGTGAATAATTCCAGACTTATAGATATGAATCTAGGTTTTGTCTACTTTCTCTGGCTTCTTTTTGAAGTTCATCTATAAGATTACAGTAAAAAACTAAGAAATCAGAAATGTCCTCAAGAGCCCCAAAGTCTTTCAGCTAGTCATTCAGGGTCAGTCCTCATAATGGAAGTGACTTGTCCTCAAGAAGTTATGGCATTGCAGTCACTAGATCTGAAGGAGAACTTATAGCATAGACTGTCAGAGCTGGAAGGGACCTTAGTTTGGAGAGCCTGGACCATCTGAGCTGTAGCAAAAAACACAGAATATAAGAACTCTGAGGAATATCAGACATAGACTATTAAGAGCTGAAGGACTTCTTAGCCTTTCTTCTCAGGTACATTCCATTCCCTTGGACAGAGATTCTTAGGCTTCTGAGAATCATTCCTCTGTTTCACCCATCTCCTACAGGTGGGCAAGTAGTCTTAGAAGACTGGTGGTCGAAGTCAAAACTATTTTTCCTGCTTTATTAGATATGTGACCTTGGGAAAATGATTTAACCTCTCTTGACCTGTTCTCCACATCTGTAAAATGGGGCTAATTAATTTGTTTCAGGTGAAGGCCTTACTAAACCTTTAAAAAATGTTACTAATAGATTGTTTTACTGATTCTTTTTATTGGTCTCTTCACTATTTTGCTTTATTGACCTCTTCTTGACCTAGGATCAGAAATTTTCCACTTAACTGGTTGGTGTTTCTTTGAAGTCAACACTGCCTGTCTGTCTGTCTGTCCATAAATTAGTGAGATTGTAGACCGAAGAAACTTAGGAGTACATTTTGGTTTCCTTTTTATTAATAGGTAAAAACCAACTTTAGCTAATGTTAGCAACCAGGGAAAAACTGTTAGCAAATTCACCAGTTTGGTGACAATTCTCTTGTCAACTAAACATCTGCTTGTTTAAATCTGTTCTCTCTGGTTATAATGATTGCTGACTGTCAGAGAAATTGAATGTCACAACCAGATGAAAATTTGTTTGAATTTCAAAAATAGGTGTGAATTATACACATCTTCCATTTCTTATCCTTTATCCAATCTTATTTCATATTGAAAGTTTGCCAAATGCCACAGTTGATACCTATGGTTAATAAATAATTATTCTTCATAATTTAACTACTAAAACACACCTAACAAATAGATTTGCTAAAAGTTGGACCTTGTTAAGAACATTAGTTCAAGTTTGAGTAGTTACGATAGGGGTCCCATAATCTATAATGTCTTCTGCACTCCCCAGGGTTAAAATATGGTAAGTTGTCCATTGTCTGTGTTATACATTGCCAAATGGATGGGCCAAAGTGATAAGAATGTATTGTAGACTTATTTCTCCAAATGATGAACCCAAAGAAAAAGTTTTCTTCAAAGGAGGTCTAGGACACACTTTTATGTGGTTTAGATTGGTCACTATCTACTGTGATACTTCTTAACCTCCTTCATTCCTAAGTTAGTTATTATGGTCTAGTGACTCAATAGGCTTATAGTATGACCTTTTGGGTTCAATTCTCCAAATATTTTTACATGCCTGAAATCCTAGATTAGAAGATTTGGACATAAAAGAGAATGAAAGTATTGGAAAATTAGGATATATGACAAGAATCTTGGCTGGGAAGGAACTTTAAAGATTAATTCCACTTCTCATTTTAGACAGGGAGAGAGACCTAGAAACACAAAATTACTTTCCCTAGGTCATAGAGTTAGTAACAGAGCCTACATCTGATGGATCATGTTCCAGCAATTTTGACAACACACTACATCTCTGTTTAGATTCAGTCCCACTAGCATGTGTTGGTTTAGATATTATGATGACTAGAACATAAATATAGGACACAGTTTCTATCTTCAATAACCTTGTACCTGGCTAAATTCTAACCAATTAGAAAGTAAATCAGGACAATTCAGAGCCTGAGTTGAATGTGATTTAGTCTATCTTCTGGAAAACTTCCAGTAACAGTGAACTCACTACCTATTGAGTTAGCTTATTCTGTTGTTGAGCGACTCCAATTTTTTGAAGGCTCTTCTTTACAGTGAACCAAAAATGTACACCTCTGTAACCTCCCCCAAGCAACCTTTGAGCCTATATAAGAAAGAGAAACATTGCATGATACAGTACATAAATTCTGTAACATGTCAGGAAAGAGGAAAATCAGTGGGCAGGCAAGCTTCTTGGAGGAGGCAGGACTTGAGTTTGAGCCTGGAAGGAATGGGAAGATTATTATCAGTGGACAGGGGAATATTTTAGGCTGGAGGAACAGCAGGATCCACATTCAACCTAATAACTTCTTTTTTCTTTCCTTTATAAAACCAACTACAGTGATCAGAAATGCATACTCGCCACCCCCTACCCCGTGCACCAGAAATAAAATGTCTCTCCCTGAGAGTAATTTGCAATCCTCCCCCACAGAGTACCCAATAAAGAACAAAATGCTGATTCTTTTTCCCCCTCACTAGAAGTTATATTGTCCATAGTTTAACACCAGTACAAGGTGAGTGTCTGAGAGTAAATACTGACTCTCCCAGGAAAACGATGGTCTCTTTCAATCAACCCTCACCTTCTGATGAGTAGTCTGGGATGCTTGTTGTCATGGTTACCTTTCAAACTATGACCTTAGTGAGGGAGAAAGGGAGAGAGAGAGAGAGAGAGAGAGAGAGAGAGAGAGAGAGAGAGAGAGAGAGAGAGAGAGAGAGAGAGAGAGAGAGAAACAGACAGAGAGAGAGAGAGAGAAACAGAGACAGAGAGAGACAGACAGACAGAGAGAAAAGGGGTGGAGAGGAGGGAGGGAAATGTAAGATCTCTTTGGTGTGTGTGTGTGTGTGTGCGTGTGTGTGTGTGTGTGTGTGTGTGTGTGTGTGTGTGTGTGAACTGAGAACATAGAAGTGTTTATCTCTCCTCAGACTGGCCCTAAACTCCCTTAGGGACCTCTCTTGGGGATGCTGTTTAAGTAGGGATCCTCCTGGCATCAAAGTGACCAGCTCAAAGGAGAGAGTATTTAAAGAATATGACTTTGGTCACCTGTACAGATTGGATTGAAGTGGGAGAGAAAGGAGACCAGGAGAACAGCTATGGAACCAATGCACTAATTCAGCTGTGAGATTATTACAGTCAATAAATTAATTCATAAAATTTCAGAGCGAAAGGAACCTAGAAAGCATCTAATCTAAGCCCTTCATTTTACAGAGAAGGAAACTGAGACCTAGCTAGATGATATGTCTTAGCCAAAGTCACAAAACTAGTCTGACAGTCAGGCCCAACTCTCTCTGTACACACTCTTACCCTCAGAAATACTCTCACCAGAGGCAATATAGGCTATTGCTCTGTGTATTTTTTATGGACTCCTAGAGCTGGAGGGGCCTTCAACAGTCATTTCGTTCAAGCTTTATTATAAGCAGGAATCTCCTCTACAATACTCATGACAAATAGTCATCCTGCCTTCTCTTGAAAACCCCCTGGGACAGAGAGCTCACAACTTCACAAGTTCACTTGAGTGGTTAGGAAATTCTTTATGGTGAACCAAAATATACCTCCCTGTAATTTCCATTCATTGGGCCTAGCTCTGCCTTCTGGAGCTAAGTAGAATACCTAATAATAGCATACATGTATCTAACACTTTACAATTTTAAAAAGGGTTTTTCCAATTCCTCTTCCACATGACATACCTTAGGATTCAATTCAACTGAATTTAAATACTTTTTTTGTGCAAGTTACTTTTCTCAGAGATAAGAGACCAAAGCAAAAATGAAAGTCCCTACCCTCAAGGAGTTTACATTCTACCAGATACTTATGATAGGAGCTCAGATCACTCTGATACAAGGTAAGAAGTAAAGGGAAACAAAGTAGAACTCAGACAAAATGCTCTAGGAAATTTTGAGAGAGAAGGGAGCACTAATTACAGAAAAGTGTCAGAGATCCAGGAAGGTTTCCTGGAGGAGGTGGTATCAGAGTCAAGCCTTTTAAGAAGTTATGGATTGTGAAAGGCAGAGATGAAAAAAGGAGTCCTCTCCAAAAATGAGGAATACTTTGGAAGAGGAGAGACAGAAGATGACATGTAAAATTAGGGAAACAACTAATAGGCCAAGTTGGCTAAGAAGAGGGGTGATGTGAAATAAAGCTGGAAAGTTAGCTTGTAGATTGTGATGTCCTTCAAAGGTTGGAGTTTGTTTTGTATCCTAGAAGCGAAGGGCAGAGGGATGGGGAGGGGGTGTTGCTTCTGAAAGTTTAAGTGACATTATCAGATCTGTGCAATAGGAAGATTATTTTTTTAAACCCTTACCTTCCATCTTGGAATCAATACTGTGATTTGTTTCCAAGGCAGAAGAGTGGTAAGGGCTAGGCAATGGAGGTCAAGTGACTTGCCCAAGGTCACACAGCTGGGAAGTATCTGAGGCCAGATTTGAACCCAGGACCTCCTGTCTCTAGGCCTGGTATTCTATCCACTGAGCTACCCATCTGCCCCCTAGGAAGATTATTATGATAGCTGGAAACCTAGATTGAAGAAGGGAAAAACAGAAGGCAGTAGGCTACTTGGGAAACTATTACGATATTGTAGGTAAGACAGATGATGGACTGAACTTGAGTGGTGACTATGTGGAAGACAGTAAGAGGACAAATGGTAGTGATGATGAGGGCAGGGGTGAGATCATCAAGAATTGGAAGTTGATTGGATATGGAGGGGGATGGGTGAAAGAAAAGAGTCCAAAATGATTCTTGGGTTACAAACTTGGATGACAAGGAGGAAGTTGATAGCCCCACCCATGAAATAGGAAAGGCAGTAAAAAAAAATGCATGTTTAGGAGAGAGGAAGGGTTCCATTCTAGAAATGATGAATTTTAGCTGTCTCTGGGACATATTCTTGGAGATGTCCAGCAGACAAATAGAGATGGAAGTGACAGGGACTAGGGGGAGGGAGGGACTATTAAGGCTAGACATGTAGATCTCTGAGAGAAAGGAAGGAATGAAAGAAGGACAGGAGGGACAGAGGAAAGAAGGAGGAAGGTCAGGTAATGAAAGAAAGGAGAAAGAATTTATTAAATGCCTGCTATGTGCCAGTAACTAAGCACTTTACAAATATTTTCACATTTAATCCTCCCAACATCCTTAAGAGATAGACTATTGGTCTACTCATTTTAAAGTCAAGGAAACTGAGGTAAATAGAGGTTAAGTGACTTACCCAGGGTCACACACTAGTAAGTATCAGAGACTGGATTCAAACTTAAGTGTTCTTGACTCAAGTCATAGTACTCTGTCAACTTGCCACTCAGCTACCTCTGAGAGTTATCTGTATATAGGTGAAAACTGAACATATTAAGGCAAATGATATTATCTATCAGTCAGTTAACAACATTTATTAACTACTTACCATATGTTAGGCAACTAGTGATTTAAAGAAGTGCAAAAACAGGTCCCTCGAATAAGGGATGCACATTCTAATGGGGGGGGGGCATAGAAATAACCAGATACATACAAGATAGGGCTAGCTAGGTGGCACAATGAAAAGTGCACCAAGCCTAGCGTCAGAACGAACTGAAGTCAAATCTCAGACACTTATTAGTTGTATGATCCTGGGTAAGTCCTTTAACACTGTTTGCTTCAGTTTCCTCATCTATAAAATGAACTGGAAAAAGAAATGCTTAACCACTTTGGGATCTTTGCCATGAAAACCCCTACTGAAACAATTGAGCAACAACAACAACAAAACCTATAAGATATATACCAAAGGAGGTGATATTAGAGAAGAAGGTACTAGAAACTGGGAAGACCAAGAAAGGCTTCCTAGAGAGACCTTAAATTGAAGCTTGATGGAAGCTAGGGAGCTGAGGCAGAAGTGCAGAGAGCATTCCTGGCATGGAAATCAGAGTTTTGTGAAGAAAAGCAAATGGACAAATAAGCATGTGGCAAATAAGAGTTCGTGGAGGGGAGTAAAATATTTGAAGACTAGAAAGATAGGAAAGGTCCAGGATATAAAGAGCTGTAAATGCCAAATATTTGTGTTTGAGTTGAAGATAACAAGGAGATTCTGAAATTTGTTGAATAAGCATGGTCAGGCTTGCACTTTGGAAAAATTGCTTTAGATGCTAAATGGAGGATGGACTGGAAGGGGGGAGGGAAATGAGGCAAAGAGACCAATTAGAATATTATTATACTAGTCCCAGTAAGAGTAATGAGTGAGTGATAGAACAAGATCAGTAGCTTTCTGAATAGAGTGAAAGGACTATACACAGAAGATATTGTGGAAGTATAAGCAAGATTTGGCAGTGATTATCCAAGTAGGTAAGTGAAAATGAGAGTTTGTTGGGGGCAAGAAGGTGGCTCAGTGTATCCTAGAAAGTGGAGGTCCTGGGTTCAAATCTGGCCTCAGTTCTTTGCTATGTGATCCTAGGCAAGTCACTTGACCCCCATTGCCTAGCCCTTACCGCTCTTCTGCCTTGGAACCAATACACAGTATTGATTCCACGACAGAAGGTAAGGGTTGTTTTGTTTTTTTTTTAAGTGAGTTTGTCAAGGATGATATCAAAATTGAAAGTCAGGGAACATTAA
The DNA here is from genome assembly GCF_027887165.1 of Monodelphis domestica. Lineage (NCBI taxonomy): Eukaryota > Metazoa > Chordata > Mammalia > Didelphimorphia > Didelphidae > Monodelphis > Monodelphis domestica. The sequence goes on from NC_077227.1 coordinate 354,697,796, forward strand.
GAAGATGGTGGAATCTTCAATAGTAATAAGGAACCTGGAAAGAGGGAAGGTTTGAAGGAATAGGAGATTATGAGTTGTCTTAAATATATTTAGTTTGAAGTACCTATAGGACATCCAGTTATAGATGTCCAAAAAGCAGTTGGTAATGAGGAACTGGAGCTCAAAAGTGAGATTAGAACTGGGTATATAGATCCAGGAAGGATCTGCATAGAGATAACAACTGAACCCATAAAAGCTGATGAGATCACCTAGTAGAGAGTCCAGAGAGAAAAGAGAAAGCCCTGAACAGTCTTGAAGAATACCCATGTTCAATAGGCATTAAATGGGTGAAGATCCGACAAACAGAGCTGAGTGGTCAGCTAGGTAAGAAACCAAAAGAGAGCAATGTCAAAAACCCAAAGAAAAGAAAGTATCCAGGAGAAAAGTGTGATCAATAGTGTCAGATGCTTCAAAGAGCCTTGGCAGGAACAGGACTGAGAAAAGTCCATGAGATTTGGCAATTGGTAACTTTGAAGTTTTTGAAGTAACCAAATTGAAGTTTTAGGTGAATGATTAAATCAGATTTTAGAGAGTTAAAGGAGTGAGAAAAGTCACTTAGACTGCTTTCTCAAAGACATTAGCTGAAGGAGAGAAACTAAGGGAGCCCAAGATTGAGGACATGTACACTTAGAGGAAGGAAATGGATTATAAAAAAAGGAGTAGTCATACAACTAAGAGAAGAACCAAGAAAAAGCAGAATCACAAAAACCAAAAGAGATGGTATTCCAAAAAAAAGGTTGTGAGTGTAGCGGTAAGAGAGAACAATAGTTTCAGTAGCTGTAGAAAGAAGTAAAAGTAGAAAAAAATTTAAATTGGGCTATCATGGGGTCTTAAATCTTCCCAGTCACCATTTCACCATTTCCAAAGCCAGCCATCATGTTCAACTAACTCTCTCTTTCTCTCTCTCTCTCTCTCTCTCTCTCTCTCTCTCTCTCTCTCTCTCTCTCTCTCTCTCTCTCTCTCTCTCTCTCTCTCTCTCTCTCTCCCCCTCTTCTTTTTCTCTCTCTCTCTCCCCTCTCTCTCTTTCTCTCTTTCTCTTTCTCTCTCTCTCCCTCTATCTCTTTCTCTCTCTCACTTTTACTCTTACTCTTACATTCACATACCCAAATCTTGATTTCTGCTCCTGAAACCATTATGAGCTTTGATAAGTGAACTTTTGCCTTATCTTGTTCAGAACTAGATTTCTATATTATTTTATGGCCACCATTCTCAAGCCATGTCACTAAACTCATATCTCTGCCCTCTTTTTTCAGCTCCCCATTATTTTTCATCTTACCTCTATTAAAATGTAAGCTACTTGGGGGCAACTGGGTAACTCAGTGGATTGAGAGCCAGGCCTAGAGACGGGAGGTCCTAGGATCAAATCTTGCCTCAGACACATCCCAGCTGTGTGACCCTGGGCAAGTCACTTGACCCCCATTGCCTAGCCCTTACCACTCTTCTGCCTTGGAGCCAATATACAGTACTGACTCCCAAGACGGAAGGTAAGGGTTTAAAAAAAATGTAAGCTACTTAAGGACAGGAACTGTCTTGCTTGTATTTGTCCTTATTTCCATACAGTGTATCACACATTGTATACACTCAATAATTGCTTTATTTATCTATCAGTCTATATCAGTAAAGCATAGGATGCTAGATTTAGAGCTAAAAAGGATCATCTATCTATCTAGCCCTATGACTCTACATGGAAAGAATTAAGAGATATTGCCAAGTCAGATAGATAATAAGCAAAAAAGCAAAGATTCAAACCTAGATCCTCTAAATCCAAATTTTCTGCTTTGCCTACTATATTGTATTGCTTCTAGATCAATAGTCTCCCTTGAGAGAGGAATTTCAGTAGAATGGTAAGGTAAATAAAACAGATTGCAAGGAGGGAGGCACATATGGTTGTAGAGGAAATGAATGAGTGTGGACAACTGTTTCTAGGATGTGAGCAGTGGAGAGAAGGAAAGATATAGGTCAATAGCTTGAGGGGATGGCAGGAACAAATGAAGGATTCTTTTTCTTTTGATTTGTTTGCTTGCTTGAGGAAAGGAGAGACCTGAACATGATTGTATGTAGTAGGGAAGAAATAAGTAAATTGGAAGAAATTGAAAATGACAGTGAGGGAATTATGCATGGGTCAGACTCATAGAGGAGCAGGGCATCACATCAGGAACCCAGAAGAGGAGCTTGCCTTGGCAAATAGAAAGGTCACTGCCATCCCTTGAAACTGTAACAAAGGAGATAAATCCTTACCCAATCTTCACTCCCCTTCACTTACATTTTATAAGCCAGAGAATTATAGAAAGCATTAAAGCTGATATGAAATATAAGAAAGCTTATAAATAAAAATAAAATTTGATAATGATATAGAACTTTGTCAATGTGGGGAACTTCTAGTCAGGTCAGATCATAATCCATTTATGATTTATTGTTGTAAAGAGTTGGCTGATGTGAAGGCTGCTAGGTAGTACAGTAGATGGAGCACCAGGCCTACAGTAGAGAAGACTTGGGTTCAAATGTGACCTCAGACATTTCCTAGGTATGTGATCCTTGGCAAGTCAATTAACCCTTATTGTCTAGATCTTGCCCTTCTGTCTTAGAGTCATAATTAAGAAAGTGAGGATTGTTGAGAAAAAAAAAACTTACCTTCTGTCATAGAGGGGTTAGTAAATACCATCAACAAAATTTGTCCTTCTGACCACAGGTCTAGCATCTACCACTGTATTATCCTGCCTCTCTGGGTCATAAACTATTTTATTGAGCCTTACAAGGTGTTTTTTCTCCCCCAAACCCCATGATATGGCAGTGCAAGCATCATAATCTCTGTTCTACAGGGGGAGGAAAAGAAACAAACCTCTATTAAAGTCCTACTATATGCAGGGAACTATGCCAAGTGCCTTACAAATATTATTATATTTGATCCTTACAGCAATCCTGAAAGGTAGGTGCTTGTTATTCCTGTTTTACAGATGAATAAACAAAAGAACACAAAGGTTGAGTGACTTTGCCCAGGTAATTGTAGATCACATTTGAACTCGGGTCTTGCTGACTTCAGGGTCCACTCTCTGCCCTCAGCACCATCTAGTCCTCCGATATTCAGAGGTTTGCCCTACTTATACAGCTTAGGGCAGGAAGTAGCAGACCTGGGACTTTTAAAGCTATGCCACCTGTCTTCCACCCTAGAGTTCCTATTGTAGCCAATCCCTTCACCCCTTTTAATAACAAAGAATGGCAAGTGTTGGCTCTTATTATTACCTTCCTGTTTTCATCTTGCCCTATTGAAAGGAAAGGAAAGCAATGACAAAGTATGGTGAGGACAAAGAAAGAGCTGGGAAGAGAGGCAGAGAGGAAGACAGGAATAAGTTGGCCAAACCTTTTTACTTCTTGGTTTGAACGACAGCTCCAAAAGCAGGTGGTGATTTTGTAGCCTGAATATTGTTTTCTCCTGCTGATATACAAATTGTACGTTGCTTTCTCTTAAGAGGCTGCTTTTCTGTCCAAAATAGCATCTTTTTTCTTCTTAAGAAGTCTTATTACAGCCCTGCTGAGTCTTGATTCTTTCTGTTAAGAACATTCTCTCAGAACTTCCCCTTTACCTTTAGCCAACCGAGAAAATTAGGATTGGGCTGGACCTTGGATGGTACCTAATCCAGCCTTCTCATTGTATAGATGAAAGAACTGTAGCCAGATGGAGGGAAATGGGCTCAAGGACTCAGATAGTCATGGGCAGGGGTAGTCAGAATCTAATTTCACAAACATTTGTTAGCCACCTACTGTGTGTAAGGCATCACCATCATAACCAGCATTTATATAGCACCTACTATGTGCCAGGAACTATAAAGTGCTTTACAGATATTTCATTTGATCCTCACAGAAGCTCTGGAACCGGGAAAGTAGGTGCTATTATTATCCCATTTTATAGGTGAGAAAACTAAAGTAGTATGTTAGAGCTAGAATGAACCTTACAAATGATCAAGCCACATAGGGAACCCAGAATGAACTCCAGAATGAGGATTCTCCCTTTATCAGTGCATATTGGCACATCTGCAAAAGAGCATTGCTTAGAACACTGAGAAGTTAAGAAACTTGCCTAGAATTGTACAGCCAGAATATGTCAGAGACAAAACTCAAACATACCTCTGGTTTGGAAGCAAGCTCTCCCACTACTAAATTATGCTACCTCTCACTACCTAATTTAATCCCCATACACTTGCAGATTAGGAAACTAAGGTATGCAGGTGTTACATGGTGCTGGAGAAAGTCTATCATTAGGGGACCTTAGGTTAGATCTTTGCTGCCAATTTTCCGTGTGATTTGGGACAAGTTGCTTAACTTTTGAGCCTCAGTTTCCTCATCTAGCATAAGCAGTGGGTATAAAAATGAAAGAAATTATTTTAAAGTACTTTGGGAAGCTTAAAATATTCTGTGCAAATAATTCTCTTTTCCAGCTTCACCTCACCTCCTCGATTTTGCCTCTGGGTAGAATCAGATCATCAGAGTTCTCAGAAACCTTAAATTCTGACCTCTGCTCTCACGTCACTATTTCTTACACATCTCAAACTGGATTTTCTATAGACATCTCAAATTCAATATGTCCAAGGGACAACCCATATTTCCTTCTCTTTTCCCAGTTTCCCTATTGACTCTCAAGAATGCCACCATCTTCCTAGTCATAAGCTTACAACCACAGAATATCCTCTCTGCACCTCACCTGTGCTCACCCCACATATCCAGGCTGTTTCTAATTATTGTCATTTCTACCTTCACTACAGTTCCTGATTATATCCCCTTTGGTCCCCTCACATTGCCACCACCATGGCTCAGAACCTCATCACCTCATGCCTTGAGTACTACAGTAGCCTTCCATTTCATTTTTCTGCTTCAGGTTTCTCCTCAGATCTCCCTCCACTCAGCTGCCAAAGCGATCTTCCCCTTTGATGGTATCACCTTCCTCCTCAGTAAACTCTAGTGGCTCCCTATTACCTCCAAGATCAAGTATAAAATCCTCTATTTAACATTCCAGTTCCTTTACAAGCTGATCCCTCCCTACCCTTCAAGCCTTCATATTCTTTATTCCTTTCTAGGTACTCTTATCATCTAGTCACTTTGGTCTGCTTGCTACACATCATACGCAACACTCCACTTCCCATCCCCATGCCATTCCCTGAGCTTGGTTGTGCATCTCCTCATCTCAGCCTCCTGGCTTCCCCTCTGCTCCTTGAAGACTATTTCTGCCTTGCTTTTTATCTCCAGGGCTTATCACAGTGCCTGATACATAGCAAATATTTAATAAATGTTTATTGCGTGACTAAAATCATCAAGATCAATACTCTCAGTTTATAGATGAAAAGAGAGGAAGGAAAATGACTTGTCCCAGCCTCACGTAGAGAACTGATGTTAGTATTTGAATTGGAATCTGTTATCTTATTCCCAAGACAATGTCCTTTCTAATACACCCCAAAGCTTCACCATTTTGCACAGATATGGCTGGTTTTGCTTTTTTTTTTTCCTTTTAAACCCTTACCTTCTGTCATAGAATCAAGACTGTGTATTGGTTCCAAGGCAGAAGAGTGGTAAGGACTAGGCAATGGGGGTTAAGTGACTTGCCCAGGGCCACACCGCTAGGATGAGTCTGAGACCAGATCTGACTGACATTTGTTAAAAATGCCCTTTTGTATGGAAATCGTAGAAATACCAAAAGGGGCACTGGAATAATTCAGAACTGAACAGTAATTTACAATGTTGAGTGACACAATTGGAATAGATCTCAAAACAGAGTATTTCAGAGAAGGAAAGCGCTTTAGGGTAAAATAGTAGAACTTAAAGAGACCTCAGGAAAGGACCATCTTGGCCACACCTCTCATTTCACATCTTTGAAGGTGCCTTTCAGATTTGACATTCTGTGTACCAAAGGCCCTTCCACTTGGATATGCTGTTCTAAAGTACCGTCCAGCTCTGATATTCCATGTTCAGAGGTCCCTCCTACTTCTAAAAGTCTATAAACCATCTAAGCTGAAATGGTCCTTAGTATGTAGAACAGCGTTTCAGCAATGGAATGCCTCATTTTGTTAATAGAGAAATTAAGGTTCAGAGATGGCCCTAAAGCCCCCAGGTAGTTGCTGGCTTTGATGGGCCATGATCCCTGATCTTTCAACAATTTCCTACTTCTTATGGTTGCATCTAGTACTTGTAAAACCTCTCTGAATATTGTTTTGGTTAAATCAGAAAGACCAGAGATGAAGCCATAATTATGCCTTTAGGTTTTAATTACTACATGACTAAAATTCCTTCCATACATAAGACTGCAACCCCTCCAGTTCCTTGTACACTTGGGCACTTGAGATAGGAAGCCATCTGGTAGAAGCACAGGTCAGACAGTTTCAACTTTACCTCTATTCCATAAGGAGATTTTAAGTTGTTTGTGTTTTAATTAAGGTTTCTCTTTCACTCCACCAAATTATCATTTCCATCTGTGCAAAATAAAAATTGCTTGGTTTTTTTCCCTTAGTGTCATGCAATAAATAACCAGGGGGTTGCTGTGCCCCCTCTCTACCCTTACTCGCCCCCTAGAGCTCTGGGATGAGTACTTTTGGCCTTTAGAATCTCATTAAATCATTGACCTTACTACCTCATACTCATCCTAGCAATCTCTCAGCTTCCAAGGTGGTATCTTTGGGAGGAAGCACTGAATGAGAAACCGTGAGACCTGAGTTTGAATACTAACTCTGCATTAATGCTACATGGGAATGTGGACAAGTCACTTCTTTATGGACCCCAGTTTCCCCATCCATAAAATGAGGGACATGGACTTGATTACTTGTTAAGTCTCTTCCAGTTCTAGGTTTAAGAACACCAGGGAAAAGACTACTACTTTATATCTTCCCAGAGGGGTTTCTAACTTCCTCCAAAATCCCCAGTATCCAAGGATTTAAATTTGCTAATTAATTTAAGACTGAATCTTTTGATGTTACTTTCCCTTCTGAATGAGTCAATATGTCTATTATTAAGTATACATTTCTATCTTATCCTGCCTTCACTGTTAATATCCTAGCCATCTTTTCAGGTCCAGATATAATTCTACCTCTTCTGTAAAGCCTTCTCTAATTCCTTGAGAGAGAAGAGTAGGATACAGTAGAAGGAGTTCTGACTTGGGAATCAGAGGACCTGGATTCAGATTCTAGCATGGATGCTTATTATCTTTATGACCTTGAGTAAATCAATCTCCATTCCTTTAATTTCCTCATCTGTCAAATGAGGCGTTGGAAGTAGATGGCCACTGAGGTCCCTGCTAGAACCCTGATCCTGTCATTCCAGAAATAGAAAGTTTGGCCAGAATTTAGAATGTGGAAAGGAGAGCAATGCTCAGTAAACTGAGGAAGGTGAACAGAAACCAGGCTGTGAAAGGCTTTCCATGCTAAACAGAGAATTTAGTGTTTTATCTCAGAAGCAAAGGGGAGCCTTCAGAGCTTCTTGAGCAGGAAAATGACATGGTCAGCCCTTTGCTATTGGATTATCAATTTTACAATTCTGTGGATAATGAATCATATGTAAGCATTAAGGAATAGCAGGTTTGTTGCTACCAGCTTCTCCAGGAGTTCTTTTTCTGTTCCTCCAAGCTGCTACCACCATGCCATCTAATGTTATCTTGCATCTCTTCTGCATTTTTATAGTCTAATTTATAAATAGATATTTATATATTGTCTCCTCCATTAGGATATAAACTCCTTAAGGACAAGGACTGTTTTTCCTTCTGCTTTTGCACCTAGCACAATGCTTATCACACAATAAATGCTTAAGTGTTTATTGCTTGATTAGTTGTACACAGTAGGGAAGTCCAGTATGTAGAAAGAGATTAAAAATAGGGTCATGCAGGGACAGCTGGGTGGCTCAAAGGATTGAGACATGAGCCCAGAGATGGAAGGTTCTAGGTTCAAATCTAGCCTCAGACACTTCCTAGCTGTGTGACCCTGGGCAAGTCACTTAACCCCCATTGCCCAGCCCTTACTACTCTTCTGCCTTGGAATCAATACACCATACTGATTCTAAGATGGAAGATAAGAGTTTTAAAAAATAGGGGGAGAAAGAGAATAAAGGTTTCTAATACAGGAGTTGATCTTTTCATAGAAAAAGGGCCACCTCTTCATTAGAGATTGGGTAGGAGAGGGGATGATATAAAAGATTTGAGGTAGAAAAAAGAAGGAAAAGGAGCTCATGGTGAATAACTGCTATTTTACTGGTGAAATATGAAGCCAGGCCCTGTACTGAGCAATAGGGAAAGGGTGGTGTGGGAATTTTGAAGAAAGTGGGGGAAAGGTTGGAACACAATTTCTGTGGATTGTGTGAGAAAATCCATTATGGAGGAGTAAAAAGATTGTCTTGCTGAAGTGAGCCCAGTCATGATTAGGGAATGTAAATCTGTAGTGGACTCAGTTACCACAGTTTTTATTACTTCCTCTAGTACTTTTCAACAACACGTAAGTAAGAACAATTCTCAAGGCCTTGGTAAAAAGGTTTTCATGAGCCTCAGTGGTCAAAAATAAGTCACCTGGTGACCATTCTTTTGATGATGAGATTCATCATCAAAGCCTTTCCAGGTTGGTGGGATTTGGTAGGGCTCCAGTGGCCTGACCCTTGAAAACCAACAGTGACCTCTATACCACAATGAAGCATCATGGGAGGATTTAAGTGGAAGACTTATTTGGGTAATAGTGGTTAGATTACAACCTATGTTGCCTCTCCCACTAGACTGTAAGCTCCATGAGGTCAGGGCCAGTAACAGGGTGAAGTGATTTGCCCAGGGTCACACGGCTAGATTTGAACTCATGAAGATGAGGTATTCCTGAGCTCTCTCCACTGAACTACCTAGGCTACTAGAGTGTCAAGAGTAGCATGCATGAAAGAACTGCATATTTGGCAGCATAGTATAATAATAACTAATAATAAAAATCACCATTTATATAGCACTTACTTTGTGCCAGAGCCTGTGCTAAATACGTACTAATTATTCTCTCCTTTCATCCTCACAACAACCCTGCTAGGAGGATGTTATGGTGTGTATATAGTATGAGAGGGGCTGAAGAGCTGGCTTGAAGCCAGGGAAATCTGGATTCAAGTCCCACCTTTGGCACATTATTCTAGGTGACTCTGGGCAAGTCACTTAATATCTGGGAAATTTTCAAAGACTATCAGTTGCAGAGAAGTTGCTGACCTTCACAGGTAGAAGAAATTTCCCCTTCTGGAAACTCCCTATGTAAATGAAAATACAGGACTAGTTTCTGTTCTATCACTAAGGCATAGTGCAAAGTACTGTATCCTGAGTCATAAGACCTGAATTTTAGTTGCCACTTACTCATTACCTGTGTCAACCTAACTCACTTCCCCTCTCCAACTTTATTTTTTTTTAAGCTCTTACTTTCTGTCTTAGTAACAGGACTAAGACAGAAGAGTGGATGGGGGGTGGGGTGTTAAGTAATTCACCCAGAGTTTCAGCTAGGAAGTATATGAATCCAGATTTGAACCCAGGTCATCCTGATTCCAAGCCTGGCATTTTATCCACTGTGCCACCTAGCTGCCCTTCTGTATCTTTATTTAGAAAATGAAGTAGGTTAGATTTTATTGGTCTGGGATTCTTGGACTCAAAAGTTCTATCCCTCCAAGACTCTCAAGTTCTAAAACGCCCAGAACTTAGGAGTTTTTAATGCTCCATGCCCGGTTTCTGCTGGCTCTTTTACCTCCAGGTATTTTCTCTGACTGTCCTTCATGCCTACAATGCCATCCCTCCTAATCTCCACCTCCTGACTTTCTTGGTTTCCTTTAAGTTCCAGCTAAAGTGCCACCTCCTACAGGAAGTCTTTCCCAACTGCTCTTAATTCTAGAGCCTTCCCTCTTTTATTTCCTCTCTATCTTGTACAGAGTTTATTTGTAAGTAGTCCTCTGCTTGTTGTCTTCCCCATTAGATTGTGAAACACTTCCAATATTTCCTTTAAGTTCGAGCTAAAAACCTCAGACTGTTAGGGTTGTACTTATCACAGTTCCTGGCACAGAGTAGGTGACTTAATAAATGATTTTTGACTGACCAACTCTTCCAAGAGCACATTCATTCATTTACTCAATGCCTTGTGTGCCAGCCACCGAGACAAAAACAAAACCGTCTCTGTTCCTAAGATGCTTATAGTCTTCCTTGATGGGAAGGAGGGGAATGTGGGCAGAAGGGAAATGGAAGCAGACATGTACCCAGTTAAATAAATGCAAAATAATTTCTGAGGTGGGGAGAAACACTATCAACTGGGGTGATTAGAAGAGGACCACAGAAAGGGGAATGTAAATGGAGCTTGGAAGGAAGCTAGGAACTCTACAAGGAAGAGGTGGGCAAGGAGTGCATTTCAGACATAGGGAACAATCCAAGGCACAGAGAGGAAAGGTATAGAGTCATATAGTGGGAACAGCAAGGAAAACCATTTGACTAAAATTTAGAGTACATGAAGGGTACTAAAATGTAATCAACCTAAAGGGATGACTTGGCACCAGATTGCCAAGTGCTTTAAAAACCAAAACAGTAGAGTTGATATTTTGCCCTGGTAGCAAGAGAGAGTGACTATTAAATATGAGTACAAATTATAAACACTATAGATTAAGAAAAGTCCTTGGAGTTTGTTCTGAGGCTCAAATGACATAAAGTATATAATATATGTTGCAGACTTTAAGATGTGATGTAAAAGTTATTATCATAATTCTATGCTTGTTAAATGAATGAATGAATGAATGAATGGGAATTTAGATCCTCATAGTGCAGTAGGAAAAAAGCATGGAAAATCTTCAACAAACCAGAATGCATGGGGAATGAGAGTAAAAGGTCTGCCCACTCCTGCTTCCATGCCTCTCCTAGTCCTGGACCAGCCTCTCCTCATTTCTATTTGTTTCAATCTTTCCTTTTCTTCAAGACTCAATGCCTCCTTCATAATGTCTTCCATGATCTACCTTGGCTCAAGTGTTCTCTTGCTTCTCCAATTTTCCAAAAGCATTTTGTCTATATCTCTATTTCATCCCTATTATACTCTACCTTATAATTGTACTTTGTCTACATACCTTTCATATCTTCCCTAATAGATCATAAGCCCTGAAAAATTATACTTTTTTCAACTTTATATCTCAGTGTCTAGCACAAGACCTTTCTTTTTTTGCTTAATAAAGGTTTGCTGAATAAAGTCAGTAAAGATTTGCTGAATAAAATTACTAATGTGTAAATGACTAGTCCTGAATTTGTACAAAGATAAAACATTGGATTATTATGAGGAGTGCATAATTTCCAAATGTTTTCAAATCAAAAGTCTTAAGATATATTCAGTTAATCAGCATAGCAGGAATGGCACTTCATCATCTGTTGATGTAATCGCTCCTAGAATCAATGAGATAGACATTACTTATACTGACCAAAGAACCAATAGCCACAGGGAAAGCTCAGTGCTGCAAATCTTATCTTTTGGGAAAGATTGTAGCAAAAATGGAGATTCTAAGTCAGTGTAATTCCCTTCAGAACTCTGGGTCTAGCAATCTGTTGGATAAAATGACGCTCCTTCTGATAGGTGACCTGTAAAAAAATTTTCCAGACCTGACTACAAATCAAAAATGCTTTGATTCTTTGAGTCTGAGAATCTGTGATTATGTAAGCATATGTCCTGTGAGTTTTCCAAGCTCCATATTCAGAAATATGCTTGGTCCATTGGTGGACATTTTTTTCTTCATCACCAAGTGGAAATTTCCTGTCACCCTCCACTGAAGCAGGGAATATTCAAGATTTGTAATTGGTTTTCCAGAGCAGGTTGCCCTTCCTGTAGCTCACATGATCATGCCTTATGCAAATGAACATTGTTCCCTGTCAGAAGCCTCTCTGAAATGTCACATTCCAGCATCTAATCATTGTCACCATCAGCATTACCATAAGCCTCATCTTGCCTCAATCCCTCCTTATTCATCTTGTCTCCAGCAAACAGAGCCCCTGACTGAGCACAGATATATTTTGTGAAATGCACATTAATTAGCCTTGAGGTTGGGGCTAGAGGGACAGGAAGGAAAATCTTGGAATCTGAGAGTTGTAAAAGATCTCAGCAACCATTTAGCCCATCTGTGAAAGGAATCTCCCAATCTCCTCTATAATCTAGTAGGGGATTGGCCAACTTCTTTTGAAGCCCTCCAAAAGAAAAGGAACCCACCAATTCTCTAAGTCAACCATTCTACTTTCAAACAGTTATAACTCCTCCTGTCATCAAGCCTCAGTTTACCTCTTTGCAGCTTTTACCCTTTGCTCCTGGTTCTGCCATCTGGAGCCAGACGGAAAAAAGGAAACAGAAAAAAAAGGGGGGGAGAGAAGAAAGAAAGTAGATCAAAGCATCCCAGGACCCAGGTGGAATAGGCTATGAAGCCAATAAATAGAATAAGAATTCTACTTCAGGAATTAATGATAATAATAACTCATTTTTCCATAGCACTTTATGTCTTACCCGAAATACTTCTTCACAACAATTCAGAGGAATAGGCAGTTTAAGTACTATTGTCCCCATTTTAGAGATATAAAGAATTGAAGATCAGAAAGAGCTAGCAAGCCCAATTCTTTGAGCTAATAAGTATAAAATATGGGGTTTTGACCTCTATTCTTAGTCCAATTATCTTTCCATTATATAATAACAACAATAATAAAATAACTCGCATTTATTTGCAAAGATGTTTTTTATATATGTTATCTCATTTCATCCTTGCTACAACCCCATGAGGTAGGTGCTCTTATTATCCTCATTTTACAGTTGAGGAAACTGAGGCTGGGAGAGGTTAAGTGACTTACCCAGGGCCACAAACCTAATTAGCATCTGAGACTACATTTGAACTCAAGCCTTCCTGACTCTAGGTCCAACTCTCTAGCCATTGTGCCACCTGGCTGCCTGTTCTACCATTCCAGAACCCTCTAGTAACACCTGATTGTAGTATCCAGAGAACTAAGAGTTCACCCTCCGAATGCAACACATTTCTTTAAACAGATTAATCAACATAACTCGATCTTTACCTTTTTTTAACTGGAATTTTTTCAATTAACAGATATTGTATGTTCTTTCCCTTCCTCTTTCACCAAACTAATAAATCAGGACCAGAACTTAAATCTCGGTCTTCTGATTACAAGCCCAGCATTCTTTTCGCTATACCATACTCTTGCATCAAATGTCAGAACTAGTCATCTGGTTCAGCCTCTTCATTTTAACACAGGAGGAAACCAAGGCCCAGCTGTCATTTCTCACAGCTTGTTATCATTCTACTCCTACCTCAAATTTTCTGCTTGAAAAACAGATCACTAAGCTCATTAATGTGCAAAATAAAAGTCATCAGGATGAGTTCTAGTCATAGCTCAGGACCTTTATTGAGCAAGAATTGTACGATCTCCTTAAGATGGGCAAAAGATTTTTTTTTCTTTTTCTTCTTTCCAGTGCCCCTGCTGGGTCCCTAATAAGTAAAGTGTTACTGTATTTAGATTTTATTTTAATCATGTTTATTAATGCTGCAAGCATTTATTGACTGCTTTCTGTCTGTAGCACCCTGAAAATAGGCACTGGGCATAGAGAGGAGTTGTATTAGAAATAGAAGATATTATGACTGCTCTTGGAAAAAGTCAACACACACACACACACACACACACACACACACACACACACACACACACACACGAGCACACGCGCGAAATGGCCTGAGGGCTTATAGATATAAAGCAGCGCATCTACAAGCAAAAATCAGCTGGGAAAAGGAATCAAAGTCAAATCAGGAAAATTAAGAAAGACTTAGTAAAAGAGACAAATTTTGAATTCAGTTTTATTGAAATGATTTCTAGTAGACCTAATTCCCTGAAATTATTCATACATAACAAATCTGCAGAGGACATGAATTTTCCCACTCTTGGTCTCTTTCCATGTCCCTTGTGTCAGATTTTCACAATTTCCCCTTCACATCATACTAAGCCCTAAGGAAAAAGCTGAGAGAAATGAGCCCTGCCCTGTCACACCCTCACCAGTTAAACTCGATTTTCATGAAGATAAATATGGGTGGGTAATCTTGGCAGGTCTGTTGCAGGCAGACACTTGGGAGGAAAAAACCCTGGACAAATCAGAAGTGCTGGGTTCTAGTTCCAACTTTGATATTAATTCACTGGGCAAATAAATCACTTCCCCCCCCTCTTTGAATCTCACTTCTCTCAACTATAAAATAACAAGGTTACATTGGATGATGCCTTCAATCTTGCCCAGCCCTAAGGTTCTAAGTATTCATTTCAGATATAATTGTACTATTCCATATTCCAAAGGACCTGTCCAGTTTTAGCATTCTAAGTCCAAAGGACCTTCCCAGGTGTGACATTCTTTATTCTTGGGACTTTCACAGTTCCATCCTGCTCTATTCTAAAGTGTCTTCTAGCCGTGGTGTTTAAGGTCCCTCCCCACTCTGACTTTCTCTGTTCTAAGATTCCTTTTGTCTGTGCCATTGTGTGTTCTAAGATCCCTTTTAACGCTCAGATTCATTGTCTAAAATTCCTTCATCTTCTGTGATTCTGTTATTCTTTTGTTTACTTGAGCACCGAGATTTCCTGTGACAAGAGACAGGAGGGGGAGGAGGGAGAGAAGGAGGGAGAGAAGAAGGGGGAGAGAGAGAAAGAGACAGAGACACAGAGAGAGAGAGAGAGAGAGAGAGAGAGAGAGAGAGAGAGAGAGAGAGAGAGAGAGAATTTGTCCCTTTTTATGAAGACAGAATAATAAAATAACTTCAGAAAAACCATGTAAAACATATGTTCAACAAAACCTAGGCCTCAATCTATCTTTCTCTTTTTAAGGCCTTGTACCTGGATTGAGGCAGCCTCCTTGCCTCAATTTCCTTAAACTGGATAAAAACGAATGAATTTTCATTGAATAGGCTATCCTTAATATGTCGAGATAAACATTTCCTAATGGTTATTGCTGATGAAAAAGAAAATCTCCTTCAATTAAGATAAAAGGAGTACCATAGCCTTGCATTGATCTTAGAATAATAGAATTCTAGATTCTAAGAGAGGGTTCATATTTTAATTAAAGGTTTGACTACCTGCTCTATGAGGTCCCTTCCAGCTCTAGAAGTCTATGGCAGTAGAACTGGACCAAGATCTTAGAGGCCATCTAGTGCAATCTTTCTGTGAATCATGAATCTCCTTTACAATATTCCTGGCAAGCATTCCTACAAATTCTGTTTATATCTTCTAGAAGATAATAATTTAATTTTAAAAAAACAGCTTGCATTTGTAAAGCACTTTATATCCACTATCTTATCTAGCTATCAGAATACCCCTTTGAGGTGGGTAGTGCAAGGGTTTGAGGGAGTGTGGAAGGAGTAAACAGTGATTAATCTCATTTGATCCTCACAACCCTGTATTGTATGTCCTCTAAGTATCACCATTTTACAAATAAAGAAACTGAGACACAGTCTAGAGAAGTGGCTTGCCGAGGATCACCCTACTAGGAAAAAATCAGAAATGGGATTTGAAATCCCAGCTCTTCTGAAACCCTGTTAGCATTCAGGAATATCAACTCTGTGACTGACTAGCTGCATGACCCAGGATAAATCACTTTCTGCTCTTCTGGTCTTAATTTCCTCTTTTTAAAATTAAAGTTTTGGGCTTGGTAGTATTTAAGACCCCTTCCACTTTAGATGAATCTAGGAAACCAAATCCCTTTTGGGATTTGGAGAAGCTTTAATGGGGGTCTAAAAGGTCCCCATTAAAAGGTGCTGAATAGCACCCCTAAAAAGGGTGCTATTTAGGTCTTTGTTAATGGTAATATTTTCCCCCAGCTTTAAAACAGGAAAACATTTAAACGCTCAATGTGGGGTGGTAAGCACAGTCATAAATATGAACTTTTCAGAGAGCAAAACGATATTCACAACCTCTCTTTGGGGATACAGATGCAGCCATCTAGTTAGCTTCCCAGTGTCTGAAAAACATAAATAAAAATTATAGTTACTATAAACTGAGTGCCTATAAGAGTCAAAAAGCTTTTCCAAAGGAGAGATCAAAACATCTCAAGACACTAGAGTCTACAGGTGGTTACAATTAAATTCTTTGAAAAAAATTCTCCAGTGACTACTTAGGAAGGTTACATGGAGAATTGGACAGAACACAGGCAAAACTTGGAGTCAGAAGACCTGAGTTCAAGCCTTTTTTAAAGTCTCTCATTTTTTTCTTTCAGTTTTATCATTCATTTTTTTAAATTCTGAATTTCAAATTCTCTCCATCTCTCCCTTTCTTTCCTCCCCCTTCCTTGAGAAGGCAAGGAATTTGGAATAGATTAAACATGTGCAGTTGGGCAAAACATATTTCCATATATCAGACATGTTGCAAAAGAAAATACAGACAAAAACAAAAGTTTAAAAAATGCTTCTATCTACATTCAGACTCCATCAGTTCTTTCTCTGACAGTGGATAGCATTTTTCATCATAAATCCTTCAAAACTGCCTTGAATCTTTGTATGGCTGAGAATAGCTAAGCCATTCACAGTTAATCATCATTTCGACATTGTTGCTACTATTCAGTGTTCTTGTGGCTCTGCTCACTTTGCTTTGCATCAGTTCATGTAAGCCTTCCCAGGCTTTTCTGAGAGCATCCTGACAGTCCTAAGCACAACAGTACTTCATCACAATCATAGAGCACAATTTATTCAGCCATTCTCAACTTGATTGACATCCCTTCAATTTCTAATCCTTTGCTACCTCAAAAAGAGCTGTTACAAATATTTTTGTATGTGTAGGTACTTTTCCTTTTTGCTCTCTTTGGGACATAGACCTAATCATGGTATTACTGAGTAAAAGGTTATGTACAGTTTTATAGCCTTTGGGGCATAGTTCCAAATTGCTCTCCAGAATGAGTAGGTCAGTCCACAATCCCATTAATGACCCAATTTTCCTACATTCCTTCCAACATTTGTCATTTCCCTTTTTTGTCATATTAGCTCTGCATTCAAAACTTGTACCTTACCTGAACTAATGTGTTCTTGAGCAAATCCTTCAGCTCTCTGAGGTGCTTCAGTTGGCTAATTTATGGAATTGGGATGATAATGTTCATTATAGGATTATAATATATACTATAATATATCTTTATATATTTTTATTTTATATACTATATATATTTTTGTATTATAATCCTAGCTTATAGGATCATAGATTTAGATCTGAAAGGGACCTCAGAGTCCATCTCACCCAACTCTCCTATTTTACAGATGAATAACTTGAAACTTAATCAAATGACTTGCTGAATGTCAAACTACTAGTATCAGAGGCAAGATCTGAACCCAGATCTTTTCAATTCCCAAAACCAACATTCTACCCATTGTATCAAACTGCTTATCTATTGTAGGGATCAAATAACATATTATATGGGGAAGTATCCTATAACTGCAGGATACTATATTAATGTGAATTATTCTGCACTGTAAACAGAGGACCAGCTTTATTGTTAAGAAAAACTGGGTTCCAGTTCTTCCTCTAAAACATGTTAGCAAGGGGTCAAGTCACAGCCTTTCAGTGCCCCAGGTAACTCTTAGAGTATGAATTACAAAGGAGGAGTGGCTGATCTGCATCAGGAGATTTTCCACACCAAAAGGTCCCCCCAACAAATGAAATCATAAGTTCAAACTAAACATATTTATTTCAGTACTTCTAAAGTCTCATTTATCCATATGGTGCCCCATGTTAATAGTGTAAATCTATTATCTCCTTGCCTTAGTTGTTGATGGTTTTATGAGGTAGTCTTGCCCCCAAATAAATAATTCCTTGGGTTTTCTTTGGCAAAGAGCCCCTCTTACATTTAACTAAACTGATCCCCACACAGTAAACAACAGTCCATCCCTTGAGCTGTTCTTGAAAATTTTCAAGCAGGTAGGACCTGCCAGAGTTTATACCTCCTTGGCATAAATTTCAAAAACTCTGAATCACTTTAATCAATCAATCAACCAAGAAGCATTTATTAAGTGCCTACCAAATGCCTGCTCCATGCTAGGAACTGAAGAAACAAAGACAAAAGTAAGAGAATTGTTACCCTCAAAGAGCTTACATTTTACTAAGTATACAATATCTATCAAGAAGTGGTTGGTCAGGAAAATGAACTTTGGTCTAGGTCAGGGGTTCATAGTCTAGGCTAAATAGTCACATATACCACAGAGTCTATGGATAGATTCAGGTAGTCTATAAACTTGGATAGGAAAAAAATTGAAATGTCATTAACCTCTAAATGAAATCTAGCATTTCCTTCAGTGATAGAAGAGGAGGAGACCATTGAGTTGCCAAATAAGTCTAAAACCTGAAAAAATGTATGAACCCCTGGTCCAGGTTTATGACTATAAATAAATAAGGATTATGACTAGTATGGGGCAGCAGGTTGGCACACCCTTTCCAATGGCAATGGTAGTAATGATTGGATTTGTCTTACCTTAGGCAAAGGTGAAAAGTAGTGGATGGAAAAAGTATGTATATGGCAGTGGAGGCAGGGCAAATGCCTCATGCTATCTAGACCTTGATGTCCTCCTGGGTGCCTGCAAGGGAAGAAATGTGGTCTTAGGTGTTTGGGACCAGCAAAATATAGAGGACTTAGGTGATTCATTCACCTCCCAATCCAGGGAATGCCAGACCAAAGTCCACCCCCAAATTGAGTGTATCTACTCTGAAGTAGAGGTAGGTAGAGGTCTCTGGAGATCCAAGCCCAGATACTTTTGCTTGTGGGAAAAGGTAGACAGTAGTGGCCACCCTGACTAGGTCCTGGGGTCCTGATAGATGGTTCTTGGGAAGAAGCATGATCTGAGCTCAGTCAATTGGTCAACAAGCATTTAATAAGTACTCACTTTGTGACAGGCATTGTGCTAAGCACAGGGATGCAAGGCAAAAGGCAAAAACATGGATCCAGCCCTCAAAGAAATCACATCCTACAAGGAGAAACAACTCCATGGCTGCCTGGTCCAACAACTACCTAGATAAGTCCTATCTATAACTTATGCAACAAGTAGCCATCTGCCCTTTGCTTGAAGACCTCTAATGAGGAGAAACCCACTACCCAAAACAAGTATCTTCCACATGCAGAGAGATCTAATTTTGTGCAAGTTTTTTTCCTACACCAAGTTTAAATGTGTGTCCTTATAATTTCTACCTAATACTCTTAGTTGTGCTTTCTGTGGGCAAATGGAAAATCCTTCTCCTCTTCTAAGTGATAGATCTTTCAGTCCTGGAAAAACAGCTGGGATGATACTCTACCACCCCAAGACTTCTCTTCACCAGGAGACATATGACCGAATTCTTTCAACTGTTCCTCATGTGAAATAATCTTAAGTCCTATCACCATCCTGGTTTCCTCTTATAATTGATCTCCAGTTTTTCCCAGTGTCCTTCCTAAAATGTGGCACTCAGAAATGAATACAACGTGCCAGGTATGGTTTGAACATTACAGAGTACACCTGGGCTTAACCCTTCCTAGCCCAGGGTTCTATGTTCTTTTAACGCAATTAAAGATTGCATTGCTTTTTTGGCTGCCATGTCAAATTCTTGATTTATCTTCAGTTTTTAGACCACTAAAAGCTCCAGCTAATTTTTTTAATCCTTACTTTCCATCTAAGAATTGACACTAAGTATCAGTTTCAAGGCAGAAGTGCAGTAAGGGCTAGGCAATTGGTGGTTTTCCTAGGGTCACACAACTAAGAAGTATCTAAGTTCAAATTTGAGCCCAGAATCTCCAAGCTCCAAGACTGATTCTCTATCCCCTGAATCACTTCTCTGCCTCTCCAGCTATTTTTCAAGCAATTGCTATCTAACAACATGTCTCCCATCTTTCACTGGTTAATTTTTTAACCCATATGTAAACCTTACATTCTTTATTGAATTTCATCCTATTCGATTTGGCCCAGTGTTTTAACCTGTCAAAATATTTTTGGATCCTGATCCTGTCATGTCAGGGTGTTAGGTACCCTCTCCTCATGTCGTATGTTCTACAACCTTACAAAGCTGCCATCTGTGCCTTTATTCCATTCAATTTCTAAACATTAAGAATACCTATACCATGCAAGTTGCTGAGGGGAAAAGATTATAACACCTGACAATTATCTGACACTTAAAAGTTTGCAAAGCACTTTAAATATATTATCTCATTTGAGCCTCACTTCAGCCTTATAAGCTAGGTACTACTGGTGTCATTTTCATTTTATAGATGAGGAAACTAAGTCCAAGAATTCCTTGGTTAAGAGAAGTTGAGTGATTTCCTCCATGACAATACAGAGAATAAGTATCAGAGGTGAAATTTGAACTCAGCTCTTTCTGATCCCATAGTGAACCCCATATCCATATCACCAAAGATGTCCCGCTTTTATCCAAGTTATTAATAAAAAGTATTACATAGCAAAAAGCCAACAAATCCCTAACCCTAGCAACCATCTTTCCACCTTGTCTATAAGAAAGAATATCATAGCAGTTGTTAAATGCTTTGCTAAAAGAATGGGTAAAGTATATCATTCTGCAGATCTACTCTCTACCTCTCTAGTAACCATATCCAAAAAATATGCATTATTGGTCTCATATGAGACTTGCTTTTGAAGCCATACTGTCTCCTTTTGATCACTGCTCCCTTTTCTAGACATTTATCAACTATTCCTTCAGTAAAAATGTCTAGAGCACACTAGCTGATAGTTTACAGGGAGAGAAAGAGAGACAGGACTTGTACCTCCTCCAAACCTATAGTACTTTTTCTATAGTGGATAATC
The DNA here is from genome assembly GCF_027887165.1 of Monodelphis domestica. Lineage (NCBI taxonomy): Eukaryota > Metazoa > Chordata > Mammalia > Didelphimorphia > Didelphidae > Monodelphis > Monodelphis domestica. The sequence goes on from NC_077227.1 coordinate 354,718,607, forward strand.
TCTCTAAAATCACTGAAATTAGCTCAGGATCACATCTATCAGTTTTTCCAGGATTTTTTGGGGTGCTGTTGTTGTTTGTCCTTTTTTTTTTTCCAGAGGACCAGTAACATCATCAAATGATGTTGTGATTTGGACATGAACTGGATTTAAGTGAGGCAGAGTTGTGCTAATCACTGGCTTCTCTGTCTCCTCCAGAGTCTTTGAAGTGGCAAGACAAAAGTTAGGATAACTGGCCATGACCTGGGATGCAGTAGACAACCTTGACGTCTTTGATGTCTGACCAAGGTCTAGGCACTCCACACTACTTGCTTCACAGATATTTCATGGTCCTTGGAACAAATAGGGCTCATCTATGCATTCCACCTGGGGAAGTCATCCCATGCTTTGGGTAGACCTCCCCTAAGAGTTACCTCAACCTGGTTTAGCCCACTTGTCAAGACAGTTTTAATAGGCTATTTTTCTCACCAGTCTCAATTCATCCTGAACTCTACCATCATGACCCTCCATTTGCTTTCCTTGCTTTCACCTTTTAAGTCAGATGATAAATTCACTGTGTATCTAACATCAGTCTCTTCAGGCAACAACCTATTTCCTTGGAACTTAAACTGTTAGCATTTGTTTGTATCTTTAGATTTTCATTCTTGAGGGTCTTCCTATCCCTCCTGAACAAATTTTCCCTGTGGAATTTTAGGACATGGGATCTGACCTTTCCTTTCTCTGATCCCTTTGAAAACTATTCTCTAGAAATCAAAAGTGCATCTCAAAATTATGCATGGCTTTCCTCTCCATCTTTAGCACAAATTCTAAAACATTTGTACTTCAGTTCATTCTTGTTGGTCAAAATCAGGGCCAAGGTTAGAATAAGTCCCTTCATTGGTTCCTCTTTATGAAGGATAAAATTCTCATTAAGGCAAGCCAAAAAATGATTATGCCCTACATTAGGCAGAATTCCAGGAGATGTTGAGAAAATTGAAGTCTCCCATTGTTGGACTGATTATAAAGTTGTGATACGTTTCTTCATCTGCTTCTTTCATCCCAGGTAGATTGTTGTATGCCCTGATAATAATTTTGCTTCTTTTCTTCTACTAATGTTGATTTCATAAACATATTCTCCATTATTCTTCCCAATCTGGTTTCCTGCATTTCTGTCCATGAGTTTATTTAAAATGATGTCCAGTGCTATCTCTGCCTCTTTTTACCTCTCTTCTTCATTTTGAGCCATATTTCAGCCATGAGCCCCATTCTGTCAAGCATCAAATATTTATACGGTCAAGCCTGATTCCTTGAATTAAGATCTCTAGTATACTTTATTTATTATACGTTATTGGTATTTGTATATAGATAGATGAGACCAAAGGTTTTGCTGCTGCATTTCTTCTTAGAGCCTATAAATTTCAACATATCTCTTGCTTTCATTCTTTCAGCATGGTAGTCATTCTCTATAATACTGTCTTTGATGGCTACACATGGGCAGTTTTCTCCCTCTTCATTGTTTCACTGCAAAGCTCTTTTGAATGGATATGCAATACTCTGCTTTTTCCCAGCCCTTCATAAATGCACTCTATATCTGAGTTAGAGCCCATTGTTGCTTTTTTTTTTTTAAGCCATGGTCCAAGAAGCCATTTCCCGTCCTTTAACATCATCTTCTTAGCCAACTATTTACTCATCAGCTTTGCCTCTTTTTTCTCAAGGCTTTGCCTTTGATTGACACTTCCTTAATCCTATACCTTAAGTTTCTATTAG